>NC_137328.1:79853386-80484636 GCF_965287045.1 Carcharhinus amblyrhynchos
AGGGGGGGGGAGGGAGAAGGGGGGGGGGAGGGAGAGGGGAAAAGAGGGGGGGAAGGGAGAGGGGGAAGATGGGGAGGGGAAAAGAGGGGGGGGGGGGGGGAGGGAGAGGGGGAAGATGGGGGGGGAAGGGGGGGGGAGGGAGAGAGGGGGAAGATGGGGAGGGGAAAAGAGGGGGGAAGGGGGGGGGGAGGGAGAGGGGGAAGATGGGGAGGGGAAAAGAGGGGGGGAAGGGGGGGGGGGAGGGAGAGGGGGAAGATGGGGAGGGAAAAGAGGGGGGGAAGGGGGGGGGGGGAGGGAGAGGGGGAAGATGGGAGGGGAAAAGAGGGGGGAAGGGGGGGGGGAGGGAGAGGGGGAAGATGGGGAGGGGAAAAGAGGGGGGGAAGGGAGGGAGAGGGGAAGATGGGGAGGGGAAAAGAGGGGGGGAAGGGGGGGGGAGGAGGAAGATGGGGAGGGGAGAGAGGGGGAAGGGGAAGATGGGGGGGAGGGAGGAAGATGGGGAGGGGAAGAGAGGGGGGGAAGGGGGAAGATGGGGAGGGGAGGAGGAGATGGGGAGGGGAAGATGGGGAGGGGAGGAGGAAGATGGGGAGGGGAAGAGAGGGGGGGAAGGGGGGGGGGAGGAGGAGGAAGATGGGGAGGGGAAGAGAGGGGGGGAAGGGGGGGGGAGGAGGAGGAAGATGGGGAGGGAAGAGAGGAGGGGAAGGGGGGGAGGGAGAGGAGGAGGGGAAGGGGGGGAGGGAGAGGAGGAGGGGAAGGGGGGGAGGGAGAGGAGGAGGGAGGGGGGGAGGGGAAGGGGAGGGGGAAGGGGGAAAGAGAGGGGGGGGGGAGGGGGAAAGGGGGGGGGGGAGGGAGGGGGGGGGGGGAAGGGGGAGGGGAAGGGGGAGAGGAGGGGGGGGAGGGGGTGGTGATTGCCATCCAAAGATGGACAATGGCAAATCAGAAGAAATTTGTATATGTCACTATACTTTTAGCACCAATAGGTAATTTTCTAGGTTAGTTTGTGGAGACAGAACGCACCAGCTTGCCTTCTGAAAATCAAAATCTCCAGAAATTGTAGTCAGGCTGCGGTTTGAAGTATCATCTCTAAAGCAGGCCCAGGAGCTGAGAGGGGGCATAGTTGGGTCGGAGAGGTTTCAGATTGTGGTGGTGGTCTCTGTGGGGAAATTGAGACATACTGGCTCAGAAATGAAGGGGAATGACAGGACCAGGAACTCTGTGTAGTTACCTTCAATGACAGCCCATGATAAAAGGTGGGTATCCGCAGTCACGGGATTCTTTCACTCATACATCCTGGACCCCACACAGTGGAGGCATGGCACTGAGGAAGAGAGGGAGCACCAGGCACAAGAAATACTACAGCAGAAGCAACTGGCAGAAGGGCACCAAGAGGACTCAAAGGAATATGCCTGGCGCAGATGGACCCAATTGTGAATATTTTGACATGCCTATACCACCTCCAGATGTCAAAGTGCCTGTTCCACTGAAGACGGCAGCTATCAGAATGAATTGTGACCCATGGTCTGGATGGGCATCTGGTGTCTGTGGGCCTGAAAATAATCATTGCCTTGAATTTCCACATATCTGTTTCCTTTCAAAACATTGTTCAAGAAGGCCAGAGAGTTTGTAATGCAGAGAGACCTATCAGTTTCAAATATCTAGAGTACGGAATCGTTCCTGCAAAGTGGAAGGTGGTAAATTTAATCCTACTATTTTAAAAAGTTGGGAGAGAAAAAAATGGGGAAACTACAGATCTGTTAGCCTGACATCAGTAGGGAAAATGCTAGAAGACATAATAAAGGATGTGATCACTCAACAGCGAGGTAGGAATGTTACAGACATTCACGCTGGTGGTTTTTTTTTCCCATCCTGCTGCAGTGAACAGAGATTTGGCTCGGTGTGTGAAAGGCTGGTAAGATTGGAAAATAATGATAGAATTGGATAGTCAACATGGATTCATGAAAGGGAAATTATGTTTGACTATTTTCCCAAAAAACTCCAAAAAAGTTTGTCAATGGGGAAGCAGTGGATCTGGTCTTTTAAATTGTCTGAAAGTTTTTTTTAAATAAGGTCCCGCAAGAGTTTAGTAAATATAGTTAGAGCGCATGAGTTGGGGGAATATAGTAGTGTGGATTGACAGACAGAAAACAGTAGAAATAAATGGATCATTTTCAGGTTGGCAGGCTGTGACAATGGGATATCACAAGGATCAGAGCTTGGGCCCAGCTATTCACTACCTGTTTTCAATGAATTGGATGTGGAGATTGAAGGTAAAATTTTCAAGCCCGCAAATGGCATGAAATTAGGTGGAAATATAAATTGTGAGAATGATACAAAGACACTTCAAGCAGATTTGGAGAGGTAGAGCAAGTGGACAAAAAACTAATTAGCAGATGGAATACAATGTGGAGAAATCTGACATCATCCACTTTGGTAGGAAAAACAGAAATACCAAGTACTTATTAAAAGGTGAGAGACTGGGAAGAGTTGAACTTCAAAGGGACTTGGGTCTACTTGTTCCTGGGTCACTGAAAGCTAATATACAGGTACAGTCAGCAATTCAGAAGGCAAATAATATGTTAGTTTTTATTACAAGGGGATTTTGAGTTTAGGCTTAAAGATACTTTGCTGCAAATGTATCAAGCTTTGGTGAGATCTCACCTGGAGTATTGTGTGCAGTTTTGATTTCCTTACCTAAGGAAAGGGATACTGCCATAGAACGAATTCAACAAAGGTTTGGGAAACTAATTCCTGGGACGGTGGGATTGTCCTTTGGGAAAAGTTCTGGGTCCACTGTTATTTGTCATTTAAATTAATGACTTGGATGAGAATTTAGGAGGCATGATTAGTAAGTTTGCAGATGACACCAAAGTTGGTAACATAGTGGACATTGACAAAGGTTATCTAGGATTGCAACGAGATCCTGATCAATTGGGCCAGTGAGCTGATGAATGGCAGATGGGAGTTTAATTTAGATAAATGCGAAGTGATGCATTTTAGTAGATCGAACTAAGGCAGGACTTACTCAGTGAATGGTAGGGCATGGGGAGAGTTATATAACAAAGAGATCCAGGAGTACAGGTTCATAGCTTCTTGAAAGTGGAGCCACAAGTGGACAGAGTGGTGAAGAAGGCATTCGGCATGCTTGGTTTCATTGGTCAGAACATTGAATAAAGGAATTGGGATGTCTTGTTGAAGATGTACAAGACTTGAGTAAAAAGAGTACAAAAAAAGGTTTACTTAATGGTTTGAGTTATAAGGAGAGGATAGGACTTTTTCCTCTGGAGCATATGAAGCTTAGGAGTGATCTTATAGAGGTCTAAAAAATAATGAGGGCATAGATCAGCAAACTAGTCCATATCTTTTCCCAAAGGTAGGGGAGTCTAAAACTAGAGGGCATAGGTTTAAGATGAGAAAGGAGAGAGATACAAACGAGTCCAGAGGGACAAGTTTTTCACAGAGTGGTAAATGAATGGAATAAGCAGCCCAAGGTAGTAGTAGAAGCGGGGACAATTTTTGTCTTTTAAAAAACGTTTAGATAGTTACATTGGTCAGATGGGTATAGAGGAAAATGGGTGAAACGCGGGCCATTGGGACTAACTTAGAGATTAAAAAAAGGGGCAGCATGGATAAATTAGGCCAAAGGGCCTGTTTCCATCTGTAAATTTCTATAACTCTATGAAAGTTTAAATAGACTGTACCTTTATTCTCGAGTTTAGAAGAACGAGAGGTGATCTCATTCAAACGTCAAAATTTCTTACAGGACTCAATAGGATAGATTTAGGAAGGATGTTTCCCTTAATTGGATATAAAGGACCAGGGATCTCAGAATAAAGGCAGGCCATTTAGGACTGAGATGAGAAGGCATTTCTACAGTCAGAGAGTTGCAAATCTTTGGAAGTTTCTGCCGCAGAGGCTGTGGAGGCTCAGTCGTTGAGTATATTCAAGACTGGGATCGTTGGGTTTCTACATATTAAAAACACCAATGAATACAGGGATAATGCAGGAAAATCCCACATCAATTTGCCCAGGCAATAATTATCTTGGTACGTACGTGGACCAAGACAACTGGATTCTCCCCCTCCCACTGCAAGTTCCGCTCCAGCCCAGGAAAGATACCCAGAACAGGGTAGGCAACACAGCTGTCTGAACGTGCTCTCTGTAGCTGAGAGTATCGTGTCTTATCGCACTGACTCTATTATCACGTACTGCCACTACATTCATATTTACTCTCCCACTTGAATGGGAGTACCATGTTGGCTGGTCAGTCAGGTTATCCATCCTGCATCTCCAAATTTCAACCAAACAAGCTAAAAGGAGCCTCATGCTTTTTGGACTATTGTAAAGACTGAGGCACCTTCACTCCTGCCTTCTATACCTACAAGGAACAAAGAACAACACAGCATGGGAAACAGGCCCTTCGGCCCAGCGAGCCCACGCCACCATCTTAATGTGTTTTTCCTCCTCCATGCTTAACCCATGCCTATGCTTATGGTACCTAGTCACTGACTAAATCAGGAGACCATACCTTGATGTATTGACTGCCTCCCTGTATAAAATATCTACATAACTTTCCCCCTATAGAACATAGAAAACTACAGCACAAACAGGCCCTTCGGCCCACAAGTCACGCTGATCATATCCCTACCGACTAGGTCGATCTATAACCCTCAATCCCATTAAATCCCATGTACTCATCCAGAAGTCTCTTTAAAGACCCCAATGAGTTTGCCTCCACCACCACTGACGACAGCCAATTCCACTCACTCACCACCCTGAGTGAAAAACTTGCCTGATGTATCTTAGTATCTGTAGCTCAGCCTCCAGCTCAATGACTTTGAGCTGAAAATCCTGCAGCTTCAGACACTTACTGCAAATATCCTGATAACTGAGCAACCAGCCTTGAATACTACACAATTCACTTCACCTTCATTCATGTAATAAACCATGCCTTGTATTTCGCATTCAGAGTTTTAGCTGCACCTCCACACACTTAGCATTGCCCAGCCTGCATCTATTACCAAATATTCAACTATGATAGGCACATCACAAAATATATTGTACCATACTCACTGACTTATTTATCTCTCACTACACACAACTGCAGGCAAAAGTTCCTAGCCTGTATGTCTTACCATACATGTGCAAATATTTCTAATAGTTAATAAACACTTTTACACTTTATTTACCTACAGTAGATATGGAGACTTCTTTAACATACACTGCTCAGCAACCATCAAACATGGTGGCAGCAATGGAATAAAAAGCCAAAACCTCACTAAAATGTACAGACAAATTGAAAAGCGGGACGACTAAAAAAAATTCAATAAAGCATTTTGACCTTAGAAGAAACTCCTAAAGAAGCGGAGGTGCAGGGGGAGAATTGCCAGAAAGCACAAGATAAAAAGGCCTGGAAGCAGAAGGCAGAGATCTTAAATTCCTCATTGCAGCAAAATATTCCAACTTTTCCAGATACACCATTGAAAGCATTCTTTCTGGTTGTACCACAGCTTGATATGGTTCCTGTACACAACTCTGGTGCGGCCGCACTTGGAGTATTGTGTGCAGTTCTGGTCCCCACATTATAGGAAGGACGTGGAGGCTTTGGAGAGGGTGCAGAGGAGGTTTACCAGGATGTTGCCTGGTATGGAGGGGAGGTCCTATGAGAAGAGACTGAGGGATTTGGGGTTGTTTTAGCTAGAAAGAAGGCGGCTAAGAGGGGATCTTATTGAAACATATAAGATGATTAGGAGGTTTAGATAGGGTGGACAGTGATAGCCTTTTTCCTCTGATGGAGAAAGCTAGCACGAGGGGGCATGGCTTTAAATTAAGGGGGGGTAGATATAGGACGGATGTCAGGGGTAGGTTCTTTACCCAGAGGGTGGTGAGGGATTGGAATGCCCTGCCTGCTGCAGTTGTAAATGCGCCTAGTTTGGGGGCGTTTAAGAGATCCGTGGATAGGTTTATGGATGGAAAGGGATTGGTTTAAGTTAGAGGGTCATTGTTTTTTAACTGGTCGGTGCAACATCGTGGGCCGAAGGGCCTGTTCTGTGCTGTAATGTTCTATGTTCTATGTTCTGTCCAAGACTGCAAGAAACTACAAAGGGTCATGAATGAAACCCAGTCCTTTACGCAAACCAGTCTCCCATCCATTAACTCTGTTTACATTGTTTACTGCCTCAGAAAAACAGCCAGCATAATCAAGGACCCCACACACCCTGAACATTCTCTCTTCCACCTTCTTCCATTGGGAAAAAGTTACAAAATTCTGAGGTCACATACCAACTGATTCAAGAGCAGCTTCTTCCCTGCTGCCATCAGACTTTTGAATGGACTTACCTCACATTAAGTTGATCTTTCTCTGCACCCTAGCTATGACTATAACAGCATGTTCTGCACTGTCTCCTTCCCTTTTCTATGAATGGTATGCCTTGGCTGTATAGTGCACAAGAAATAATACTTTTCACCATATACTAATAGATTTGACAATGATAAATCAAATCAACTCAAATCATTGTATTCTGAAGCTGAATTTCCAAAGGGGATTCAGACTCGACAGAACCTGCAAGGGTGAACTAAGTTTTTTTTAAATCCAGGCTGCAACAAGCTCTGAGAACTTTTTTAAGGAATTCACAATAGTTTGAAAGAAACCCCTCATTAAAACCTAATCCCTGAGTTGGAGTCTGAATGTGATGTCCAAGCACATTTGAAACAAAGAAAAAGACAAATCAATTAAATATTTCAGGAACGTCATTACTGCCCAGCTTAGAACAAAAAAAAATCAGAAGTCCATTTTGACTGACTTGACAATTTACAAAGTAACAGTTGAACAGCAGATGAGTACAGGCAACCATTGTTAAAAATTGTTTTCAATAAGGGAGCCATTGCCATTTTGCAGGGCGGGAAATTCTTTTGTCTTTGAGTGAATGGTGACACCAACTTGAAATCCAGACTTGGCCCCAGAGGAAGTTTTTAAAAAACTAAAGGCAGGGCAAAAAAAAATGGCTTTAAATTGAATTCAAAGTTCAGGGGAGCAAATCAAATCATAAGTTTAAAAAGAAAAGATCCCATCCACACTTCGGGAGCCCACTGAAACCTGACAATTGTGGGAGGCAGAACAGAGAGCACAAAGAACAAAGAGCAAAGAAAATTACAGCACATGAACAGGCCCTTCGGCCCTCCAAACTTGCACCAACTATGCTGCCCGATTGAACTAAAACCCCCTTCCGGGTACCATATCGCTGGTGGAGAGTGGGGAGGGTGGCCAAGTTGTTCCCTGGGGGTGGGGGGGGGGGGGGGGGGAGACGGTGGGTGGTGGGCGGATCATTTTTTGGTGGTGAGGGGGGAGGAGGAGGAAGGCCAGATGGATATCTGGCGTGTGTGGGGAAGAGGGGCGAGGGGGGTCGTTTTCGGACAGGGGGTCCACTGCCAATATGCAGGTGATCGGTTTGGGGGGGGGGGGGGTGGGGGGGGGTGGGGTGGTGGGGGGGGGGGGGGCAGGGGCTGTGATCGGTCTGGGTAGCAGGGCGGTGGGTGGATAAGGTGGGGGGGGCAGTTATGTTGTTGGGGGTGGGCCGATGTCTATGGGGACCATCACTCCCACTTTTTGCTCCCGGGCTGCTTTATCCACTCTTTGCAGCCTGGAAGCGATGTGACAGAGGTGTGTTGTTCAATTTTGTTTTCACTGTGCATGCACAGTTGAAGGTTCCGATTGGAGCTGCAGCATTTCAGGTGCGATAAGCCCTGCCCACAGCATGGTTCAGACTCATGATTTTTTTTAGGCTGAGTGTGTATGGGGGTGCCTGAGAGCAGTTTCCCAAGTCGGATCTGGATTGCACCCAGATTCAGAACTTAGAATCAAAATGGTGAAATCAGGCTTCTCATATGGTTTGTTATGCTACCACCTTTTCACCCCTTTCTCACTTTGCTGGAGGTTTTCAATGCCTCATTTTAGGCTCAACACGTTCCCATCTTTAAGAATAAAGTATTCATCAAAGTCTGATAATTTCTCAAGGCTGGTTGAGGATTCATTAATGCAATGCATTAGAATTATGGCTGGAGAATTCCGGCCATTCACGTCCCTCTTTCTCTGCAAGCAAGGATGGTGAATTTGGTGCCTAACAAATCACAGTTCACAGCGGCGGCATGAACAGCTAGGGAATTCTGGCCTATGTCTTCTGCTAGTTCACCAAACTGGTATTAAAAAACTATTAATCTGGCCTTTTTTTTTATTTCAATCAGTAACTTAAATACTCCAGCAACTTAAAAATTCTCTTTTCAAGGATGCCATATTGTTGGCATGTTGGGTTTTGAACTTGGATAAATCCAAATCAATCTGATAGCTTGTAATTTTGACTCAGCCATTTACTAATTTTTGCAATCACACCTTTAAGTGTTGTTGCCCTTTTAAGAATATCTGTGCAACAACCTTTCCATTTCAGGTGAGGTCCCAGAGGATTGGAGAATAGCCAATGTTGTTCCTTTGTTTAAGACAGGTAGCAAAAATAATCCAGGTACAAAAAGAACAAAGAACAAAAACAGCCCGGGAAACAGGCCCTTCGGCCCAACGAGCCCGTGCTGCCATCTCAACACCACCAGTCCCCCTCTCCACCCACGACCCTTGTCTAATGTTTTATGGCCAACCACATTGAGGGAAACTTATTTAGGGACAATTTATTACTGCCAATCAGCCTAACAGCACATCTTTGGGGTGTGGGAGGAAACCGGGGAGAATGCGCAAACTCCCACAGACACCGGCCCAAATCCACGTGTCTGCACAGCAATCAGTGATAGTCACTGAGCTGTCGTCTTGCCCAGTATCTGGTCCAGTTTAGGCACACACTAACGACATGAAGCACTAGGCCAATCTCGAACAACCAAGATCAGCCGAAGTACGACCCATCGTGTGTATGCCCCTCATTGGACACAAGGCAGACAAGGTAATTACAGGCCTGTGAGCCTTACATCAATGGTAGGGAAATTATTGGAGATGATTCTTCGAGACAGGGTTTATTCCCACTTGGAAATAAGTGGACATATTAGTGAGAGGCAACATGGTTTTGTTAAGGGGAGGTCATGTCTCACTAACTTGATCAAGTTTTTCGAGGAAGTGATGAAGATGATTGATGAGGATTGGCCAGTGGAAGTTGTCTACATGGACTTCGGTAAGGCCTTTGACAAGGTCCTTCATGGCAAACTGCTGCAGAATGTGAATTCACATGGGATCAGAGGTGGACTAGCAAGGTAGATACAAAACTGCCTCGGTCAAAGAAGACAGGAGGGTAGCAGTGGAAGGATGCATTTCTGAATGGAGAGTTGTGACAAGTGGCATTCCTCAGGGCTCAGTGCTGGAATCTTTGCTGTTTGTAATATACATAATATGATTTGGAGGAAAATGTAAGTGGTTTGCTTAGTATGTTTGAGGATGGACAGAAAGATTGGTGGATTTGTGGATAGTGATGAAGGCAATCAAAAGATACAGCAAGGTGTAAACTGGTTTGAGACTTGGGTGGAGAGGTGGCAGATGGAGTTTAATCTGGACCTGCCTCTCTCCTCCCACCCTCCCTCACCAGACAATGCTGTGGCCTGCCTCCCCCACTGCCCCCCCCAATCCCAATCACTGATCTGAGTTAGAGAGCCGTTGGAAGCTCTCAACTTACCTGTTCAGAAGCTGGAGTGCCCGAAACAGACCTTTGCTAAGCCTGTCTGTTTCGCACCGAACCTGGACGTGCGAATGTGATAGTAAAGGGAGAAATGCTGGTAAAGTTCATTGAAGACTTTAGTCACATGCAATTAAATTGAATGCAGCCTGTTTTGTGCGTGGTTTGGATCCAGCCATTTTCAGACCTTGTAAAGCGGGCATCTGCGTGGATCGCACTAATTGCCTCACATCTGACTTTACCAAGTTTTCGCACCTGAAAACGGGCATGACACAAATGGTAAAATCTGGCCCAAGGGCATCAGAGAGAAAGGGAACTTTGACAAGTCCCAAATATTTTCCTTTTTGATGACCTCAACTTGTTTCCAGAACTTTACCAGTATCTGTCAATGAACGACAGAGACAAAGCCCTGCATAGACGGAGAAAGAAAAAGCAGAAATAGAATCAGAAAATATTTGTATCAAAGCTGAATTGGAAGATGTTAAGCGCAAGATTCAATTCAGGATGGTGAGTGAATTCCACTTCTGGATTTGTGGGACAAGTTATCAAGTTGTTCAACCAACCATCAATCCATTGGAGGGTTTCGACTCTTTAGAGTGTTCAAAAAGGTTGCATTGGAACTATCAGTACTGATAAAACAATACACTGAAATGCACAAGGAAAGGGAAAGAGCTGAAGAAGAAAATAAACTGTTGAAAGATCAGTTAATTGCCCTTCATGTTCAACATTCAAAAACAGTATACAACGCTTCAGAAACATGATGGAATAAAAAGTATCTCCAGTACCAGAATGGTCGAACAGCAAAACAATCTCGATGAAACCCTGTTAAATTACGATAAAGCCCCAAACAAAGTAACTGAGCCTCACAACAGAGAGGAAAAGCAGTTTACATGCTGCAAGGATTCCTTGGGTCAGAGTTTCTGCCTCTGGAAAATTACAAAGTGAAACAAAATAAATTTAATGTCACTCTGAAAGAACCAGCTTGTAGAGAAGACTAAGAATGTTTTTGCATTCCAGAAGGAAAATGCCACAGGAAAGATGCTGCAGCACTAAAAAAAAAGTTTCACATCTAGAAGGAACCTTGATAAAACAGTTCACTTCCAAAGACATATGAAGAGATCAAAGTCAAAAAGACTAGCAAACCTAGATAGAAGTTCTCAGTGAAGAGTGTGAGGCATCTCAAAATCAATTAGCAGAAGTACAATTATGGATTACGAGTTTACTGAGGAATTACACTTTGCTCAAGAAAAATGGATCAATGTTGAGAATTAACTTTTATGAGTGAAAGCAACACTTGGTAAGGAAAAAAAACGAGAACTGACAACACTGGAACACACCAAGTAGGACACTTGAAAAAGTGAGCTGGAAATGTTTAAGTGATGAACTTGTCCAAAACAACTTCAACAAAGATAGATCTTCAAGTATCAGGTGTCTCTAGCAAACATTGTGAGATTGTGTGGAAAAGGAGAAAGAATTACTGATGAATCAGAACAGTTACTTAAATGCAGAATTAATAACCAAAACTGGTAAAATTGTTAAGCCTTGATCCAATGTGATGACCAAGATGTGTACTAAGGAACAGCAAATCTAGACTTTAAAAGCAGATGAGGAGAAAACAGATTGAGGATCTAACAAATGAATTGAAAGGTGCTAAACAACAGTCAGTGACCTGGCAATAAACATTTCAAATAGAACTGAATGCTCAGGTACAGTTGTCATACTTAGATAAGGGTTACACAGATAACAAAGAAACTCAATTTATCAGAGTAGTTGTGGAGCAGAGTTGTCCATTCTTATTGCAGGTCCCAGGAAAACCCTCAGGTCAGACCAGACAACACCTCCCCTGCCACCGTTCTCACCTAGAGGCAGCCACCATCTACCTCTGACCCCACAAGTGGGACAGTAGATCTATTTAGCAACTGCTGTGCTAACACTGCAACTCTCAGGTGGCATTCCAAGGCCACAAGAGCTTAGTAGCAGCCATCTATTGCCTGCAATGAAAAGCAAAGATAAGCGCAGCACTAAAACCTCTTCCCACATGATCGCTCTTCCTTAGCCACAGAGGACATCAAGAGGGTGCACATAGAACTTTGAACAGTGCAGCACAGGAACAGGCCCTTTGGCCCACAATGTTGTGCTGAACATGACACCAAATTAAGTTAATCCCTTCTGCCTGCCCTTTGTCTATTTCCCTCTATTCCTTGCATATATATGCGCTTATCTAAAAGCCCTTTAAACACCCCCATCGTATCTGCCTCCATCATGACCCTTGGCAGTGCATTGCAGACACCTATCATTTTCTGTTTAAAAAACTTGCCTCTCACACCTCCTTTGAACTCTCCCCCGCTCACCTTAAGTGTATGCCCCCTAGTTAGATATTTCAACCCTGGGAAAAGAATTCTGGCTGTCAACGCTATCTGTGCCTCTCATAATTATATAGACTTCTAAAGATCTCTCCCCAGCCTTTGCCACGCCAGAGAACAACCTTAGTTTGTCCATCCTCTCCTTACAGCTCATGTCCTCTAATCCAGGCAACATCCTGGTAAACCTCTTCTGAACCCTCAAAGCCTCCACACACTTGCTGTAACGTGGTGATTCGAATTAAACACGATACTCTAAGTGTGGCCTAACCAAAGTTTTATAAGGCTGCAACTTGACATCCTGACTCTTGTAATCAGTGTCTTGATCAATAAAAGCAAGCACACCATATGCCTTCTTTACCACCCTATCTACCTGTGTGGCCAGTTTCAGGGAGCTATGGACTTGAATCCCAAGGTCCCTCTGCACATCAATGCTGTTCAGGGTCTTGGCATTAACTCTGCGTTAACTGCTACACTATCCATAACTCCACCTCTGTGTCATCTGCAAACTTATTAACCCACCCACCTTTGCTTATATATAGTATATATAATAATTATATAAATAAATAGCAGGAGACCCAGTACAGATCCCTGTGTATTACCACAGGGATCTCCAGCTTGAAAAGCACCCTTCCACCACTATCCTCTGATTTTTATGGACAAGCCAATTCTGTATCCAAACGGTCAAGTCACCGTGGATTCCATGCAACTTAATCTCCTGGATGAACCTACCATGAGGGACATGATGATGGAGTAAATGAAAGAAATGACAAGTAGATGAACACAATAATCAATCACCTTACAAGAAATGAGATAGAGGAGCAGCAATCGCTGATTAATACAATAAACAAACAGTGAGTGCGTTTCAGCACAAAGGGATGGAAGAAAAGGTTGAAAACATACGCAGATACCAACTCAATGTCTAAACCAACAGGAAGGACCAGTGACAGAACCAAACAGTTCTACTCCAACAGAACTGCATTTCCTCATTTTGGACAGTTAATTCAAGTTCCTTCAATGAAGGAAGACCTGAATTCAGGATTCATCCTTTGTTCATTTGTGATATTCCTCTCAAGACCATGTCCATAACCTTCCCCATCACCAAATCGTTTCTTGTGTGCCTTTGCACATGAGATGATATTATTGGTACACTCTCTACCAGGGAAATGTAGCACTTTAACTCCTTACTCTTTTTTTTCTCCTCCTTTTCAATTTGTATTTTTCTTTTGTTGTTTTTTTAAATTTTTTTTGTTGACTGTAACCTTTGTTTAGATGCTATCACCAGTTCATTCCAAAACAAGATGATTTAAGCATTGATACTTGTTTGGTTTCATTTGGATAATTTAAAAAAAGAATGCAGGCTCTCTGTCTCTTTCTGATATGAGGATCCGATGCTGCAGCCTGTCATGTGTGAGGATTCACTGTTTGTAACAGTTTCACCAGGTTTACAGATAAGCAAACTACTGTTTTTAAACAATCCACTTACTAATTCTATTGGTTCCTCAGTTTCTGGAAGGTTTTCTTTTGTTCTTTTTGTTGCATCTACTGGCTTACTTCAACATTATCGAATCATAGAATCCCTACGGTGCAGAAGGGGGCCATTTGGCCCATTGAGTCTGCACTAACGACAATCCCACCCAGACCCTATTCCTGTAACCCCTTATATTTACCCTGCTAATCCCCCTGACGCTAGGATCAATTTAGCATGGCCAATCAATCTAATCCTCACATCTTTGGACTTTGGGAAGAAACCAGAGCACTTGGAGGAAACACACAGACACAGGGAGAATGTGCAAACTCCACACAGGAGGCCAGAATTGAACCTGGGTCACTGGCACTAAGGCAGCAGTGCTAACCACCGTGCCACCATGCCGCCCGATTCACTGGCTTATATTTTTTTTGGTCTCCCACCTCCAACTCACTGTTCTTTTTGGAGTTGCAGTTGAGAGAGAAAAAGTCAAGCTCAGTGTGGAGTACTTTGTTTTCATTTTAAAAAGTAATTGTTATTCCTCGGCATTGCTAATACCTGCTTCCCACAGTCAGTTTTGCTGTAATGCAGTCGATGGTGGTGTGGTCTTCTGAAAACTGTCCCTTAATGATCGTTTTTTGTTTGACTATTTTGTTGCAAAATTCTTTTCATCACCAGTCTTATCTAAAACTGGTCTTTGTCAATCATCTTGCTAGAAAACTCACCTTGTCACCAGATTTATCTTTTATTGTCATGTGGTCAAGTCACTTGTACAGCATAATAAAAGGCTGCCACACGGTGAATTACTTAAACAGTTAGTCCAGCTTTAGTAGATAGGAGTGGCTTGCTCACAGTCCAGGATGGGAGAGAAAAACCCACAATTGTCTCTGATGATGTCAAGACACATCACGTGACTAATCAAACAGTGATGCATTGGTTTACAATAGATAACATACATTGCAAATGATTGCCAGAGCACATATTTCTGTGGTACTTTTCTGCATAATTTGTCTTGGGTCAAACACTCTTTAAAATTAAGACATTTACCTTTTTAAGACATTTTCCCTGGTAATAATGTAAACTTTCTCTGATTTACAAAGGGCATCATGTAACCATTGTTTCCTGTAGATGGTAGTATAGTTAGGGATAGATTGTTCCAGATCACTCATTCTTCCCTGATTTCTGCTTAGCAGTGGAGTGGACAGCAGAGGGCCACGTTTGATAATTCACTATAAATTTATAAAATGGTGTGCATTTAACAGCTTGATGTAAGCTGAATATTTAAAAACTATAATTACAGAATTAACAAAGAGCAGCATTTCTGAAGTATTGATTTGAAAAACATTTTCCAACTGTGCCTAAAAGTGAGACACAGACTAATCATTTACACTGGATTTCTCCAGTCCATTTACTTGACTGAATCAAATTATCCATTGATCTGTACCATTTTGCATACATTATTTGACTTGACAGCTACATTTTAAAATGGATTTTTGTTTTAAAATAACATCTGTTTTTGAAATTTGGTTTAATTGCAAAAATTCAAAAACAACAAGCAATTCCAAATGCTGAATGATACATTGGATTTCTACAATCCACTTATATGCATGGAAATTATACTAACAGACAATTTAACCTACATTCAGACTTTGCATAGGCTTCTTTCACAGGTCTTTGTTTTATTGAATTCTCTGTCACCAACGCAGGCTCTCTAAGACACACACAACCCGCTCCAGTTTAACAACTTAATAGAGCATAACGGGCATCTAAGTCAAATACATAGCTGCAAATCAAAATCCTGCAGTGTAATCATTTTGCCTTTTATAACTATCATTCCTGTATATATAAAGAAAATATCTCTGTACTGTAGTCATCTATCCCAACGCATGGTTTATTCATGATCACCTAAACTCTGGCCGACAAAAAAGATTTTACTGGGGCAGCTGGAAATGCTACATTCAAAGCCACAAGACACCTTGAAACATGGCACAGTGGTTAGCACTGCTGCTTCACAGTGCCAGGGACCCGGATTTGATTCCTGGCTTGAATCACTGTCTGTGTGGAGTCTGCATGTTCTCCCCGTGTGCATGAGTTTCCTCTGGGTGCTCTGGTTTCCTCCCACAGTCCAAAAGATATGCTGGTTAAGTGCATTGGCCATGTTAAATTCTCCCTCAGTGCACACAAATAGGTGCCAGAGTGTGGCAACTAGGGGATTTTCACTGTAACTTCATTGCAGTGTTAATGTATGCCTAGTTGTGACAAGTAATTTAACTTCAACTTAACACTGGTGGCAATTTTAACAGCTAGGCCTCATTTACATAAATGTCATTGCCAGCTGAACTTGGACAAATACTTAGGCACCAGACAAAATCTGAGGTCAGGTGTGTGTGAGTGAGAGATTATGCACAAGAGACCCAAGATTTCCTGGTGGGGCTGATTCTGCTCCTCCTGACCCACAGAAGAAACTGAAACTTCTTAAAATGTTATTACCCTAGCTCCCACTCAGGACTTGGACTAAAATTGCACTCAACTATACAACACACTTCCTGAAAATACTGTGGGTCTATCTACACCAGATGGATTGCCATGGTTTAAGAAGATAGCACAGCACCACATTCTTAAGGGCAATTAGAGGTGAGCAGCAAATACCGGCCTAGCCTGTAACTCTCACATTACATGAAAGAATAAAAAAGTCTTAACATTATCTGAGTCTGTTTTGCATTATCATCTTCCTGCAATACAGAATTCTTTTTTAAAAGTTCACTTAATTCACATCCTAACTTCTGGCTAAGATGCATGTGCATGTGACTGTGCAGCAATCCATCTAATGCCATGGACTTGATCACGCATATCACGTGAAGACTAATCTGCTGCTCTGCCAATCAGTGCTTTATGTAGCTGTGATGTTAAGTATGGTCAGTTTCCACTGGTGCCCGATCCCACCTGATGTGGCTGGCAAGGCTACATGGCAACAGTTCATTGGCTGGGAGCTCGCTCAACTATAGTGTAGGACTTTAACCCCTTTAAAAGTGAAAGTTTAAAGGGGACGTGAGAGGCAAGTTTTTTTTTCACACAGAGGGTAGCAAGTGCCTGGAATGCACAGCCAGAGGAGGTGGTAGAAGCAGATACAATAGCAATGTTTAAGAGACGTCTTGATAGGTATGTGACTAAGCAGGGAATAGAGGGATATGGATTGTGTAAAGGCAAAATGTTTAGAAAGGCATCATGTGTCAGCGCAAGATCGGTGGGCCAAAGGAGCTGTTCCTGAGCTGTACTGTTCTTTGTTCTTTGAAGAGAGATTTCTAGAAGCAGAAAATGGTGGGGAAAACGAGCCTCAATTTGAGGAGATAATCTGACTCACCTCAATCTGGTGAGTAAATTCTGAGGAACTATGAGCCCCGTGGCTGCAAATATTTGTTTTTGAGACAAAATTTGATGTAATAACTTATTTGCTGCAATTTGACTGATGTTATCCCACCCTGAAGTTGGAATTTACAGAGCCATTGCGTGGTCAAAAGAGGCAGCGAATGGGAGAGAAGCTGTAAGTGAGAGGGTTGGTGCGAGGCAATGAGTGTGAGGGTTTAGGAAGGAAACGGCAATTTGGGAATGGCCACAGGGATGTTGTACGTGACCAACATAAGGGACATCAGCACTGAGTGCCTGCCAACTACTTTAAGATCCCCATTTGATGTTAGATCCTGCATAAATTGTGTCTTAATCCCTTACTGGGGAGGGCTCAGAACATAGCAGGCATGCATACTTCTGAATTATTTTTTCATCTGCAGTGTTCTCAGCCAATCCATACGTCTGTATGCGGGACGAGCTTGCCCAAAATCAGTGTGAGAGGAACAAAACCTTGGAGCTGAGGGCACTCACATACCCATGAAGAGCAGGCAGCAGAGCTAACTGGTGAGCCTATAAGTCATTACTGTGTGGAAGGTGAGATCAGCTTCTCTCAAGCCTGTAAGTGTCCAGCCAGTATATATTGGCCATGTGCGGCCATGACTGTGAATGACCTACAGAGTAGGGTCTACATAGTCAATCACTAATTATCTCTTTCTTTTAAATTATCCTTTCATGGGATGCAAGTGTCGCTGGCTGTGGCTAGCTCATCCCTCATTGCCCTTGAGGGGGCATATAAGAGTCAACAACATGTTGGCCAGGCCAGGTAAGGATGGCAGATTTCTTTCCCTAAAGGTCATTACTGAACCAGTTGGGTTTTTATAAAAGAATTGATAATGGTTTCATGATTATCATTTGACTTCCAATTCCAGATTTTTATTCAATTTAAATTTCATAATTTGCCATGGTGGGATTTGAACCTGGGATCCTAGCGTATTACCCCAAGTCCCTGGAATATAGTGTAGTGACAATACTGCTTTTGCCACTGTCTCTTTTCTCTACTCCAGCCATCTGCAAGAGAAAGCAAAGGATGGCCTCCTCCAGATGACTCAGCCCCAGCCCGCAGGTCACCTCAGATTAGGAAGCAGACCTTCCTACTGATGAAAAACCAATCACTGTATTCCCCTGTACCCTTCACCAGCCGGATATACAGACCTTGGTTTGACCAAACCCTAGTTCTAGATTAGTCTCAGGTTCATAATCTGGTGAAATAATCATACAGTGCAGAAGAGGCTCTTGGGCCCATTGAGTCTGCACTGACACGTGAGAAACACCTGAGCTCCCACCTAATCTCATCTATCAGCACTTGGCCCGTAGACTTAAATGTTATGATGTGTCAAGTGATCACCTCTGACACATATCCCCTATAACAGGCACAGACAGTGGCAGCAGAGCTTTCTGACACTTGGGAAACTGCTGGAGTCCCTTACTGAGTCCAAGTTCAGTGATGAGCCTCTGCAAAACCAGCCGTGATCGAATTGGGGACTAGACTTGATGAGCCAAATGGGCTAATTCTGCTCCTATATCTTATGAACTGGTAAAACGTCCCTGAGAGAAATGTTGGAGATGCACATACTGGCAGGGGAGCATTAGGCAGTGTTGTCAGAGACAGTCAACAGACTGGAACAAAGGATGGAGGAGTCTTTGCATGTTTTGTCTCACGCCATGTTTCCAGCATGCGTGTGGATTGAAGTCTCCATGGAAAAGTTCCATTAAAATGAGTTGACAGAAGAGGAATGGGGATTATGGGGCTGGGTGGGAGATGTGTTGGCATGGATAGATAGGGCATAGAGAGCAGGTATGGAGTGAGGGTTGAGGGCTGAGGGCTGGAAGGATGTTTGTTATTTTATTATTTATTTACTTAAAGACCATACTGGAGCACAGAAACAAGCCTTGTGCTCAGCCCATTCCTGCACCGGGCAATCTCTGCACTTGCTCTGGGGTTGTCCACCCTGGCTCATATTTCAGTCCACAAACACACACCTCCCATTCCCGATCAATAATCTGACCTGCAGATAGCCTCTTTTATTTGAATGGTAAAAAAAATGCAGCATGTTGCTGTGCAGAGGCACCTGGGTGTCCTTGTGCAGGAATCTCAAGGAGTTGGTTTGCAGGTGCAGCAGGTAATTAAGGCAGCAAATTGAATTTTGTCCTTCATTGCTAGAGGGATGGAATTTAAAAACAGCGAGATTATGCTGCAGCTGTAAAAGATACTAGTGAGGCTACACCTGGAGTACTGTGTACAGTTTTGGTCTCCTTACTTGAGAAAAGATATACTGGCACTGGAGGGGGTGCCACTTGATTGATTCTGGAGTTGAGGGTATTGGCTTATGAGGAGAGACCAAGTAGACTGTGGCTGTACTCACTGGAATTTAGAAGAATGAGGGGAGATCTTATAGAAACATAAAAATTATAAAGGGAATAGATAAGATAGAAGCAGGGAAGTTGTTTCCACTGGCGAGTGAAACTAGAACTAGGGGACATAGCCTCAAAATAAGGGGAAGTAGATTTAAGTTTGAGTTGAGGAGGAAGTTCTTCACACAGGGGCTTGTGAATCTGTGGAATTCCCTGCCCAGTGAAGCAGTTGACACTACCTCATTGAATGTTTTTAAGGCAAGATAGATAAATTTTTGAACAGTAAAGGAATTGAGGGTATGGTGAACAGGTGGGTAAGTGGAGCTGAATCCACAAAAAGATCAGCCATGATCTTACTGAATGGTGGGACAGGCTCAAGGAGGCAGGTAGCCTACTCCTAGTGGTATGTTCTTAAATTCTTTTAAAGGTCAGGTTCACTGAGCCCAGGATATCTGCCAAATCTGAGGATTTGACCTGGGGAGAAAGATTTGGATCTTAGAGCAAGGAAATTGGTTAAATTGTAGTAGGGCCTCAAAAAGTCACAAATATAAGTGATAAGAGATTGAACAAGTGGAGTAAATTAATGTTAAGAAAGGAAAAAATTGGTTTTGTGACCCAGGCACAAGCCCTAGATGGTTTGTCTAGGGCTAACTTGTTTGTGGAACGCATGAAGGGATAGAAGCATGCTGCATGTGTTTCACTAGCATGTTAGAAGCCATGAAATGGGTATCTATCTCCAGAAGAGGTGAAGTCAATGGCACATTGGGAGCAATGTCTTGATTTTCAGTGATGAGATGATGGTCCAGAGAGAAGTGTGAGGAAGTGTCTGAAAATTGATATTTAGCCTCTGCAAAATGAAGGTTAGTTTGGAAAACAACAACGTCTAGATTGTCAGCAAGTTTAATGACAATATTAGGGATCGACCTGAAAGAACAGAAAACAGAGAAAGATTTATAAGGCATTTTTCATGAATCTAGGACATCTCAAAGCACCTTACAAATTGAAAGCCAAATGTTTGAGGTGTAGTCACTATAGTAATACGAATATATGAAACAGGACCAGAAGTAGGCCACTCAGTCCATTCAATAAGCTTATGGCTCTCATGTAGGCAACCTAGCAGCCAATTTGTACACGGCAAGCTCCCACAAAACAGTAATGTGATTATGACAACATAATCTGTCCCTGTGATTTTCGGGATGGAATAAATATTGGACAGGACACCACAGATAACTCCCCTGCTTTTCTTTGGGATACTCCATGCAATCTTTTACATTCACCTGACAGAACATTTGGGGGAGGGGGAAATTTTCCCTTCCCACCACCATGGGAATTGTAGCAGTGTGGAAGATGCAAAGACCTGGAGTCTCAGTTTGAAATCTCATCCACTGAAGTAAGCCTTGAACGGTGCAGCATCCATCAGTAGTGCACTCTATTTACTCTCATATGATTCTCTACATCACACTGCAGGTGGTACTGTGCTCCAGTCCCACATTAACCCTTGCTGTGCCAAACACTCTTATGCTACAAAATACTGCGAATGCTGGAAATCTGAAACGAAAACAGGAAATGGTGGAAATACTCAACAAGTCTGGCAAAATCTATGGAGAAAGAAACAAAAGTTAACATTTCAAGTTGATAATCTATCACTTCCCTGGCCAAGCATGTTACAGCATTTTTTTCAATTCAACCTTTCTTGCTTCCACCATATCACGAGCCTTCCTTTTTGCTCCTTCCTCTTTTTCCTTCCTTTCAGTGCCTCTGTACTTGCTGAAAACCTGTCACAGCTCTTATATTTATCAAGTTCTGATGAAAGGTCATCAACCTGAAATGTTATCTTTCTTTCTCTGCCAATTCTATCATTTTTCAGCCATGTTTCTTCAATTGCTACGCTATCTTACTTCAAAGAGTCCATCTGTACCCCTCATTCACCATACTCCTTGCAGTATATACCTGCCCAACTCCTTTGTTGTCTATTCTCCAGTCTTGTGTTCACTATAGACTTCAGAACCTGCTTACTAATTTTATGCCCTCCATTTTTTGATTTTGATTTGATTTATTATTGTCACATGTATTAACATACAGTGAAAAGTATTGTTTCTTGTGCGCTATACAGACACAGCACACCATTCATAGCGAAGGAAATGAGAGTGCAGAATGTAGTGTTACAGTCATAGCTAGCATGTGGAGAAAGATCAACTTAATGCAAGATAGGTCCATTCAAATGTCTGACAGCAGTAGTGAAGAAGCTGTTCTTGAGATGCTTGGTACGTGACCTCAGGCTTTTGTATCTCTTTCCTGACAGAAGAGGTGGGAGAGAGAATGCATGGGGTCCTTAATTATGCTGGCTGCTTTTCTGAGGTGGTGGAAGTGTAGACAGAGTAAATGGATGGGAGGATGGTTTGCGTGATCAGTTAGGCTACATTCATGACCTTTCGTAGTTTCTTGCGGTTATGAGCAGAGCAGGAGGCACGCTAATCTGTGATACAACCAGGAAAAATGCTTTCTATGGTGCATCTATAAAAATTGGTGAGAGCCATAGCAGACATGCCAAATTTCCTTAGTCTTCTAAGAAATATAAAGGCATTGGTGGGCTTTTTTAACCATAGTGTCAGCATGGGGGAAACGAGGACAGGTTGTTGGCGATCTGGACACCTAAAAACCTGAAGCTCTCAACCATTTCTACTTCGTCTCCACTGATGTAGACAGGGGCATGTTCTCCATCACACTTCCAATCTCTCCAGAACTAGACCCAAAAGCACCAGGAATCTAAAGCCCTTCCTCTTGCACCATCTTCCAGTTACGCATTCAACTGCATTAACAGATTTCTTATGTCCCATTCTGCTCTGTCCTTCTGAACTTTTTCACATCCTGCATGCAAAATTTTTCTTTCAATCATTAAGCATCACAAAAGTCCTTCATGTGGGAAGTTTTCACCTTCTTCAAACATGAAAAGTACAGACCAAATGACATAGAATATTCAGCACTATTTAGGTCACCATTCTTGTAGATGTTTTCCAGTCTGCAGCTGGTTGATCAAACTGATACACATCCCTTGATGTTGCCTGAAATGAACATATTACATAGAAATGTAAGGTCACTGTAACTTTGCACTGCCACTGATGTTAAAAAAGCGTTGTACAAGGACACTTATATATTTGATCTAGATGTAAAGATTTGTCCCAGGCATGTTGACCAGTTTGAGATGAGAGAGAAGTTTGGGCCGTTTTGTCCTTTATCTATCACCAGGGTGTTTGGG
This sequence comes from Carcharhinus amblyrhynchos, assembly GCF_965287045.1. Classification (NCBI taxonomy): domain Eukaryota; kingdom Metazoa; phylum Chordata; class Chondrichthyes; order Carcharhiniformes; family Carcharhinidae; genus Carcharhinus; species Carcharhinus amblyrhynchos. The sequence goes on from NC_137328.1 coordinate 79,875,881, forward strand.
CTCACTCTGGTTTGCTGTATACTCCACACTTTGCCATATGAGAATGACTAAATTTACAACCTTCATAGGGACAGTGACCGTGAGCAGCAGGGATTATAATTTCCCAAAGTATTGCTGGAGAAAGTCAACAACTAAAACAGCAAACCTTTTCCGATTGCTAGCCAGATATTGAACCAACTGATAAAGGTCAATTTAGATAACAAAGATTTGTATGCAGGGACCTATGTTATGTCATCAAGACCATATATTTCTACTACCTCTTCTGAACAAAATAAGCATGAGGAACTTTTACAAATCCCTCAAACTTCGAGGTGAACACAGCAATGTCATTCCAGTTATAATAAAGTATTCTGAGAAACATCCTTAGATTTATATTTAACCTGTTCAACTGGTCAATTCGGCTATTCTTTCATTATGTGCTGTATATAGATATGCTTAAAGCCAAACTTTTACCTCTCCACAGTAAAGGGAAAGTTGCCATAGTCCCAGATGCAGTAAAAAGTCTGACAACACCAGGTTTTAGTCCAACCGATTTATTTGATAATACTCACAAGCTTTCGAGGGGACTGCCTCTTCGTCAGGTGAATGGAGAGTTCTGGCCTCAGACAGAGCATATAAAGCACAGACAGTTCCAGATGACCATAGATTACTCTCCCCTTTGAGGGGGAGAGCTGACAAGTGGTGATTTAACCTGAGGAATCTCAGACAAGGGGCAAAGTTGAGAAGGTGGGGCCTTTGTGAATAACCTCAGCCTGTATGGGAATTGAACCCATGCCATTGCAGTTGCTCTGCATCACAAACCAGCTTTGATTTGATGTTATTTATTATTGCAGAGGCGGCGGGAAGTGTCAATAGATGGGAAGCTGGTTTGCGTGATGAATTGGGCTACATTCATGGCTTTTTGTAGTTCTCTGCAGTCTTGGGCAGAGGAGGAGCCATACCAAGGTGTGATACAACCAGAAAGAATGCTTTCTATGGAGCATCTGTAAAAGTTGGTGAGAGTCATAGCTGACATGCCAAATTTCCTTAGTCTTCTGAGAAAATAGAAGCGTTGGTGGGGCTTTTTTAACTATAGAATTGGCATGGGGTGGGAAACAGGACAGGTTGTTGGTGATCTGAACACCAAGAAACTTGAAGCTCTCGACCCTTTCTACTTCATCTCCGTTGATGTAGACAGGGGCATGTTCTCCTTTATGCTTCCTGAAATTGATGACAATCTCCTTCATTTTGTTGACATTGAGGGAGAGATTACTGTTGTTGTACCAGTTCACCAGATTCTCTATCTTATTCCTATACACTGTCTTGTCATTGTTTGAGATGCGATCCACTACTGTAGTGTTGTCAGCAAATCTGAAAATCGAATTGGAGGGGAATTTGGCCATACAGTCATAGGTATATAAGGAGTATAGTATGGGGCTGAGAACACAGCCTTGTGGGACACCAGAGTTCAGAATGATCATGGAGGTGATGTTGTTACCTATCTTTACTGATTGTGGTCTGTGAGTTAAGAAGTTCAGGATCCAGTTGCAGAAGGAGATGCCAAGGATCAGGCCATGGAGTTTGGAGATGAGTTTCGTGGGAATAATGGTATTGAAAGCTGAGCTGTAGTCAATAAATAGGAGTCTGATGTAGGTGTCCTTGTTATCTAGGTGTTCCAGGGTTGAGTGCAGGGCCAGGGAGATGGCGTCTGCTGTGGATCCAGGTAATTTGGGGGCTGGAATTGGTTCGTGCCATGACTAGCCTTTCAAAGCACTTCATTTTGATGGATGTTAGAGCCGCCGGCCGATGGCTATGCAGCCAATTGATCTTTCTCCACAATACAACCTCATAAGAAAATAACAGCATATGAAATAAGAGCAGGAGAAAAGCACTTGGCCACCAAGCCTGCTCTGCCATTCAATATTGTGGCTGATGTTGGGCTTCAATTCCACTTTCCCACCCATTCCCCGAGAAATCTGTCATTCTCAACATTAAATGTGATGGCATGTTCATAACTCTATGGGACTGAATATTCCAAAGATTTGCAAGCCTGTGTGTGAAGACGTGTCTCTTCATGTCAGTCCTCAATAGTAAGCCCCTTATCCTGAGACTGTGTCTCCTTGTACTAGATTTCCTAGCTGGGGGAACAATTTCCGAGTATCTACCCTATCAACCCCTTCATAATCTTAATGTTTCAGCAGGCTCATTCTTCTTAACTTCAGAGAACATGGATCCAATTTAGTCACACTCTCATCATAGGATAACTCTTTCATCCCAGGGATCAATTGAACGAACTTTTGCTGTAATGCCTTGGATACAAGTATACCTTTCCTTAAATATGAAGATCAAATCTGACAAATCAGGTACTTCAGGAGGTAATCCAAAACAAATGCTGAAAACATTACCCTTTTCTATTCTTGTAACCAAAGTAAATAGCTTCACACTTTCCCTACATTATACTTCAACTACCTTCTTGTTGCCCAATCACTAAACCTGAATATATATTGTACAGATCTCTTTGTGTCCTTCTCAAAGCTTGCATTCCTATCTAGTGTGACATTATCTGCAAACGTAAATACATTACTCTTTAAGTTATTGAACATAAGAACATAAAGAACATGAAAACTAGGAGCAGGAGTAGGCCATCTAGCCCTTCGAGCCTGCCCCACCATTCAATAAGATCATGGCTGATCTGAAGTGGCTCAGTTCCACTTTCCCGCTTTCTCCCCATAACCCTTAATCCCCTTGCCTACCAAAAACCTACCTACTCGCGTCTTAAATATATTTAGTGAGGTGGCCTCCACCACTTCAACGGGCAGAGAATTCCAGAGATTCACCACCCTTTGAGTAAAGAAGTTCCTCCTCAAATCTGTTCTAAACTGCATCCCCCCCCTTATCTTGAGGCTGTGCCCTCTAGTCCTGCAAATTGTTGAGATTCCAGCATTAATCCAGTGGGATGCCACAATTTTCAGCCTACCAGTTGAAAATGTCCCATTTATTCTTACTCTCCACGAATTAACTCTCTACCCATGCTAATGTTATCCCCAACTTCATGAGCTTTAACTTGTGCATTAACCTTTCATGTGGCACCTTATCAAAGGCCTTTTAGAAATCCAAGCATCCTACATCTATTAGTTCTTTGCTAATTACATCATCAAAAAATCCATTTGCTTGTCAGATAGGATTTCCCTTTTGTAAAACCATGTTAACTTGTTCCAATCATGTTGTTTGGACTTTCTTAATAATACAGTGGAATGAGGTTCGGAAATCAACAGCAAGAGTCCTGGGGGCATGATGTGGCTATCACCTTGCAACAGCAAGTGCCTGAAAGTTGTATGCCCTATGCCACTGAAAGATTAACCTTGCCTTGTACTTACAGCAATATGTGCAGGCATTGAAGAGGCAGGGTGAAAGATATCTGTAAGTACAGCAATTTGGAATTTGTGGCATGCTTTTCACTCCAGGCCCTTATATTATGACACTTTGATTTGATTTTAAGATGTGAATAATGGTGGCATGTTCTTCTTTAATGCCATTCTTTGTTGGCCTGAAGAGAAGGCGGTGTCTGTAGAACCTGGCTTGACCCTTGACAGGTAATTGATAAAACCGTCCAACTGTAATTGCATTTCCATTAATATCATTTTGGTGACTTGCAAGTTGACTTCATCTGTTTCACATCCAGCATGGAGGCAATTATCTCAAGTCTACAGTTTATGTTATTAAAGGTGGTATAAAAAACAATTGGATACACATTTAAAAAGGAGAAATATAAAAGGATAGGAGGAAAAAGTCAGGCAAATGGAATTAAAGGAAATACTTCCATCTGAAGATCTACTCCACAAGCAAACTGGTCTGAATGGCTTTCTTTTGTTCTGTGCATTTTATGATTTGGAACTTCCCAAACTGATTATATAAATACAGTAAGGAGATCTTATGACTTCTGAGGTAGGAAGATGCCAGCCCCACCGTATATTTCAGAACCAGCTAATTTAAATAACAGGAGATCAGGAGTCCCTTCAGTTTGAGTTCAGCATATTGTGCACATGGCATTTGGGGGAGGGGCAGGGAAAATGAAAGGATAAAATGCAGGAGGTGAGCGAGCAAAGATTTAGGATGAATGCTAAGCAAAGACCATTCTTTTCTTTAAAAAGTTCCAGGCAATTAAAGGTCTGCGCAGATTTTCGGAAAAGGGTTGGCACAGTAAAAGGGAAAAGGGGAGGACTTTCTCGCTGAATATGATATGTAATTGCTTCAATCTCATTTGAGAGAAAGCAGGACTACAATAATTGGTGTACCAAGAATGAAGCAGCCACATGTAGAAGCACTCTCCTCACGGAAGAAGCTGATGCTGGCAATAAGTGGGAGTTCTAAAATCCAAGAGATCTCATTGCCATGTTGTAAATTTATTGGTAGCATTTAGTCAGCAAAGATTAACTGATTAATTGAAGATTAACTGAATTACAGAAAAGGAATGGAAATTCCCAAACACAATAATCCATTACTGGTCGGCGCAACAGAGGGCCAAAGGGCCTGTACAGCGCTGTAATGTTCTATTAATGATATTTGGGGTATGACATATCACTATGTATTTATACCAGGAGTAAAGCCATTTGGCAACACTCATGTCAAGTATTTCACATCCTGAACTGTACGCTAGCCTTGTTTGCTCATCTCCACCATGACTATCATCTATTCAACATACAGACTTACTGTGAATGCTGAATCTAGAGATTGTAGTGATTACTTAACACTATGCAAGATAAACATAGAACATAGATGACCTAAGGGGTCCCACAATGAAGAGAAGGATGCAAATAGACCATTAGGCACCATTTGTAGTTCTTCATTGCTTTCCCAATTTAAGAGCATAAGAATTACTAGATGATCAAAGACCAAGTTACAATGTGTAGCCTTATATGTATATAAAATGGAGGGACTGTTTCAAGGATACAATTGTGATGTTCATACTGTCGACTTTATTATTGTCAGTGCTCTTAAAAATCAGGTAGTGACTGGGAGAGAGTATGGAGGAATTGCACCCGTGCCCACCTATTACATGTGGTGGGGCTACAGACTGATGAGCTTTACTAAGAATAATATTATTTTAATTCTTTTTAGGGTGTTTTCGGTAATAGGCTATATTGCTTCCTTTATAAAACTCTTTAATTTCCTTTTCTGCACCCAAAACAAGGAATATGAAGGAAAATCCAATCATACCTGTTCCTTCACAGATAGAATTATCAGGTTATCAAAAATCAAAGATAAGGCAACTAAAAAAATAAATTAAACAAATTAATAATATATACTAATTGTGTGCTCCAGATGCAACATTAAAAATATACATCAGTCCTTGTGAGTTAGGCATCTGGCACCTTGTCATTTATTCTTTGTAAGTTAGGAAAACAAGTTGAAAATTTCACTTGTTTTGTTTTGGATATCAACCTAAAAAAGGAGATAACTGGTGAAGATGTAATTAATCAAATCCTGGACAATAATTAGAGTGACTGTCATGTGTAGGAACTTCTAATTACTCTTTATCTTCTGGGTTGATACCTTCCTCTTTCTCATTAATCGAGATCACAAACTCGAAGAACCTGTTACTGTATCACATTAACAAATGATTAATTTTACACTGGCCACTGAATCAATACAGCAGAATTCATGATGTACATTGATCTTTAGCAATCTTATTTAATTCTTTTTTATGTATGATTATTGGTGAACAAACAAATGACATGTTTCTGCATCGAGTGACAGAAAACATCAAGTGCTTCCTAGGTTAGATTTAACTTGGGCCAGAAGAAATGAAAGCTCCCTCTAAATTACCCCAACAGTACACCTTAATCAATCTTCGAAGAGCACCACTTACTGTACCATTGTGCCACATCCACATACTAAGATCTTTTCCCAGAATACGATTGTCGAATTGATACTAATGCATTCTTATTTTATGTTGCAAGCTACTTTTGAGATAGGAGCGGATGAGAGCTGCAAAATTTGACTCTTAATGCCAGTGGCTGCTGAATCAAGTTATTTTTAAAGAAACATTTCAACATGCTAGTGTGAAATATAAATGCAGCTGATAGTCAGGACTCAGCTGACGGGTTGGTTTCCTGCTTCAAGCTACTGTGACTGCTTTGTAAGGGAACTTTGATGCAGCACTGACTGATTTTATTGCTGACACCAAAAAATAAATTTTCATCTTCAGTGGCCTCAGTAAAAGAGCTTCATACACCATATCGAAAGGATTCAGGCCCAATCCCGCATGAAATTTTTTTGATACATTTTAATGGACAGAAAATCCTGATGACATGCAGTCAAAATATAGTGCCCAGAACATGAAGAACAAGAATAGAAAATGTTGGAAATACTCAGCAGTTCAGGCAGCATTTGTACAGTTAGAACTGTGTGGAAGTGGCAGGCGTCCCACTGCCAGGGCTGAAGACAGGATCAGAGCAAGGGGCAGAAACAATGGGTTGCAGGAACTGGGTGTGCATTTTGCCAGAAGCAGCCAATTTAAAAGTAATGTTTATTCATTAGTCACAAGTAGGCATACATTAACATTGCAATGAAGTTACTGTGAAAATCCTCAAGTCGCCACTCTCCTGCGCCTGTTTGGGCACACTGAGGGAGAATCTAGCATGGCCAGTGCACCTAACCAGCATGTCTTTCAGACTGTGGGAGGAAACTGGAGCACCCACGCAGACGTGGGGAGAATGTGAAGACCACACAGATAGTGACCCAAGCCAGAAATCGAACATGGGCCCCTGGCAATGTGAGGCAGCAGTGTTTGCAGTCACCGGGAATGTTGTCTCATTGAGGATAGCAAACTAACCCAAAAAGAGCTACTGGATAGGACAGTATGACTGCACATCAGGCAGAAAAGGGGAGCCAGCACGTAATGATGGAACAGCTTCAGCTCTTGACTTTGCCGAAAGGTATGTGGCGCTTGCTACCTTTCTGGATAAAGGGAAAGATAGAAAGGTGGACGAGAGGACTGACTAGGGCTCCATGGTAAATGATGCCATTGAGGGGAGAGTTGAGCGATATGGAAGTGATAGGAGGCAACACAGTCAGGAGGATAGATCCTGTTCTCGGCAATCAAGAGAGTGATACCAGATGGCTATGTTGCCTGCCCAGTGCTATGGTTTGGGAAACCAGGATGTAGAATTGATTTGGGTAGAGATGAGAAATTATAAAGGCTAAGTCATTTGTGGGAGTGGTGGACAAGCACCGTAACAGCACCCAAATAGTAGAACAAAGTGTAAAAGAAGAAATACTGGGAAGATTATCAGAAATTAATTAATGACCTCAGAGTGAAAACACCACTAGGCAGCATGTGATCATAATATGAATGAATTTTACATTTAATTTGAAGGAGGGAAGAGTGAATCTAAGGCTAGTATTTTAAACCTAAGGATAATTATGAGGTATGAAAGTAGAGCTAAGGTGAGCTAAAAAATCAGGTTAACATAGAAACATAGAACATTACAGCATAGTACAGGCCCTTCAGTCCTCAATGTTGTGCCGAGCTATGTCCAATCACAAGATCAAGTTATCCGATCCCTATAATTCTGAAGTGCTCCATGTGCCTATCCAATAACCGCTTGAAAGTTCCTAAAGCGTCTGACTCCACTATCATAGCAGGCAGTCTATTCCATATCCCAACCACTAAGTAAAGAGTCTACCACGGACATCCCTCCTACATCTTCCACCATGAACCCTAATAACAGCTACATCCACCTGAGGAAATAGTCTCTGCACGTCCACTCTATCAATCCCCCTCATCATCTTATAAACCTCTATTAAGTCGCCTCGCAGAAGGATCTAGATAGGCTGGGTGAATGGGCCAGGAAATGGCAAATGGAATTTAATGTTGGCAAGTGTGAGGTGGTCCACTTTGGTAGGAAGAATGGTAGGAAGGACTATTACTTACGTGGCGAAAAACTGCAGCAGGCGACGGTGCAGAGGGACCTCGGGGTCCTTGTGCATGAGTCGCAAAAACCCAGCCTGCAGGTGCAGCAGGTGGTCAGGAAGGCGAATGGGATGCTGGCCTTCATAGCGAGGGGGATTGAATATAAAAGTAGGGAGGTCTTGCTGCAGCTGTATAGGGCATTGGTGAGGCCGCAGCTGGAGTACTGTGTGCAGTTTTGGGCGCCGCACCTGCGCAAGGATATTTTGGCCTTGGAGGGAGTGCAGAGGAGGTTTACTAGGCTGATACCGGAGTTGAGGGGGTTGAGCTATGAGGAGAGGCTGAATAAACTAGGCTTGTACTCGTTAGAGTTTAGAAGAATGAGGGGAGATCTCATTGAGACGTATAAGATGATGAATGGGATGGATAGGATAGAGGTGGAAAGACTCTTCCCGCTCAAAAAAGACAGTAGGACTAGGGGGCACAGCCTCAAGATAAAGGGGGGGCAGTTCAGAACGGAGTTGAGGAGGAACTTCTTCACTCAAAGGGTGGTGAATCTCTGGAATTCTCTGCCCGTTGAAGTGGTGGAGGCTGCCTCGCTAAATATTTTTAAGAAGCGGGTTGATGGGTTTTTGATAAGAGAGGGGATTAAGGGTTATGGGGAGAGGGCGGGAAAGTGGAACTGAGCCACGACAGATCAGCCATGATCTTATTGAATGGCGGGGCAGGCTCGAAGGGCCAGATGGCCTACTCCTGCTCCTATTTCTTATGTTCTTATGTTCTTATGTCCTCCACTCCAAAGAGAAAAGCCCCAGCTCCCTCAACCTTTCCTCATAAGACCTACCCTCCAAACCAGGCAGCTTCCTGGTAAATGACTTCTGCACTCTTTCCAATGCTTCCACATCTTTCTTATAATGAGGTGACCAGAACTGAACACAATATTCCAGATGTGGTCTCACCAACGTCTGGTGAGACGTTGCAGCGTAACCCCACATCTCTTAAACTCAAACCCCCTGTTAATAAACGCTAACACACTATAAGCCTTCTTCACGGCTCTATCCACTTGAGTGGCAACCTTCAGAGATCTGTGGATATGAACCCCAAGATCTCTCTGTTCCTCCACATTCCTTAGATCCCTGCCATTGACCCTGTAATCTGCACTCAAGTTTGTCCTACCAAAATGAATCACCTCACACTTATCAGGGTTAAACTCCATCTGCTACTTTTCGGCCTGGCTCTGCATCCTATCAGTGTCTCTGTGCAGCCTGCAAGAGTCCTCTACCTCATCTGCTACTCCACCAATCTTGGTGTCGTCAGCAAATTTACTAACCCACCCTTCAGCCCCTTCTTCCAAGTCATTGATAAAAATCACAAAAAGTAGAGGACCCAGCACTGAGCCCTGTGGTACACCACTGGTAACTGGCCTCCAGTCTGAAAATTTTCTCTCCACTACCAAGCTCTGTCTTCTATGATACAGCCAGTTACTCATCCAATTAGCCAAACATCCTTCTGTCCCTCCTTATCTTCTTCATGAGTCTACCATGGGGAACCTTATCAAACACCCTACTAAAATCCATGTGTACGACATCAATGACTCTACCTTCGTCCACACGCTTAGTTACCTCCTCAAAGAATTCAATCAAATTTGAGAAGCAGGACTTACCCCTCACGAAACTGTGCTGACTATCCTGGATTCAACTGAATCTTTCCAAATTGTCATAAATCCTATCTCTCAGGACACTTTCCATTAACTTACCGACCACCGAAGTAAGACTAACTGGCCTATAATTACCAGGGCCATTCCTATTTCCTTTCTTGAAAAGAGGAACAACATTTGCACTCTCCAGTCCTCTGGCACTATCCCCATGGACAGTGAGGACCCAGAGATCAAAGCTAAAGGCTCCACCAACTCATCCCTTGCTTCCCAACGTATCCTAGGATGTATCCCATCTGGCCCAGGGAACTTATCCACCCTCAGGTTTTTCAAAATTGCTAATTCACCTTCCCTCAGAACATCTACCTCCTCCATCCTATCAGCCTATATCACGCACTCCTCCTCAAAAACATGGCCCTCTCCTTAGTGAGCACTGAAGAAAAATATTCATTCAATGCCTCACCTACCTCTTCTATCTAGGAATAGGTAACTAGAATTACAGTGATAGACATTTAAGGAGATACTTCAGAATACACAGAATAGATACATTCCAATGAGAAATAAAAAATCCAAAAGGAAGGACTCACCATTCATGGTTAACTAAAAATGTTAAAGATAGTACCAAACTGAAAGAAAAAAAAGTGTAAAGATGGATGATAGGTGAGAAGATTTCATAGAATATTGGACAGAAAGTGTGACTATGGATTTTTTTTTTACATTTTGGGAATATGGTGGTGTTCTTTAAAGAAGGCTATGGGTCATTATGTATGTGCATAGTTGAATTTAAGTGGAGGGATGTTAGAGATAGCTTGTCTGTGAGAGTTGAAAGATAAAATGGGTAAAGGTACCAGATGCATGCATTTGTGACAAAAGGCTTTGGGGAATTTGATTTACAGTAGGTTGGGTTTTAAAATTTGCATTAGGAGATAAATGGGGACTTAGCTTTTCAGATGTTGAATTTCAAAAGAGAGTTTAAGGGAGATATACGACTTACAAAGGTTCCATAAGTAAACATGGGAAGGTTATTAAATTTTATTTGGTATAAAAATGGAGGCAATAGGAAAGCATGAAGGATTTTTATATTTTAGAAATGTTGAGTTCAAAGAGGTGTTGAGGACAATGGAATTTGAGATGAAAGGGAAAAAGGATACTTAAGGAAGATTTTGAGCTGTGGTGATGCCCTGAGACCAGTTTTGTGTTGAAAAAACTGTCCAGTTTTCAATGCAGAAAAGTCTTTGTTTTCAGAAAACAGTCTGTTTCTGAACTTCCTTGGATCTCCACAGCAGAATGGAAGTGTTCAAGAAATGGTGTAGTATACCTATACTAAAGTAGCAGCTTGGATAACATTGTTGGACTTTTATCATTAAAAATCTATATGGGAGTTGTTGCCAAGTCATTTACTTGTGTGTTATGACTGTAGGAGGGAATAAAGGGAGAGTTTTCATGTCTGTGTCAAGCTTCAGTAAAACGGTTTTATTTCCACATGCATGAGGGGGAATCAGCCCAGATCCAGTGAAGTCTAGTCTGTATCTAGGCTGATTCTGAAGGCTGTACACTTTCCTTATACTTTTGTCTGGAGTCCAGAGTATTGTAATACAGGATATCATTGATACAAATAGCTTGAATTGATTATAGTTGATCAGATTAGGCTGGTCTATTGACCTGGGTATTTCATGTTAATCGGTTGTGTACAGCTATCCTTGTCCATCTGTTTTGTGATACAAAAGCGATGTGTGTGATAAATAGGTTTTGATGATGTGATAACCACTCTATCTCCCCTGTTTCTAGGAACAATGGCTTCTCTAGACACAGTGGAGCCTTGCTAATCAGCGTCGACCCTGCCCTGTTTGCCAAAGCCCCGTAATGATCTCACCTGTAAAGTAACTGTGTTAGCAGTCTGAGATGTTAATGGTGGATCCTGTATTTTAACCTTTCTTAAACATTTCTCTTCCTGCTGTTACATGCACATCTGGATTTGCCCCTGTACTGGATTCTATCCTACTACACTGACCAAATGGGACCTTTGGAGGGATGTTTTGTAAGACTGTTTTAGCATGTAATTTTAATCTTCTGTGCTTAACCTTTTGTTCTTCTTGTTAATAATTTTTAAAAAATCTTTAAAGTATTACTGGATCAATGTCCTGGGATTACTCATTTTGAGCAAAAGAACTTCCGTGGCAGTATGTCAGAAGCCTGCACCCAGGGGACTTATCCGAAGAGATATCAATGAAGGATTGGGAATTACACCACTGCTTATAAAGAGGGAAGAAAATCAAAAATGGATGTGTGAGGAAAGGGGAAAATCATTTAAGTTAACCCCTCCTTCTGCCTGTAACATTGGCAATAAGTTCAACACTATCCAGAACAAAGCAACCTACTTAATCAGCAAGTAAATATTAATTTCACCCATTGATGCAAAGTGTGTACTATCTACAAGATGTATTGTAGCAAGTCACCAACACTCCTTTGACAGCACCTTCCAAACCCACAGCCTCTACCATCTAAAAGGACAGGGACACTGATGCAGATGCACTGGACCATCACCACATACAAGTTCCCCTCTAAGCCAAGCACCAGACTGACTTGGAAAATATATCACCATTTCTTTACTGTCACTGGGTAAAAATCCTGGAATTCTGTTCCTAACAGCACTATGTGTGTACCTGCACCACATGGACTGCATCAGTTCAAGTAGGCAGCTCACCACTACCCTCTCAAAGGTAATTAGGATGGGCAAAGAATGCTGGCCTAGTCAGTGATGCCTGCATCCCATGAACGAATAAAACATACAATAGCTTGTTCCCAGAAATGGAGTCAGAGTGGCTGAGGAGGGGGAAGGGAAGAGTCGGAAATAGAAATGACAGAAGGATGGAAACATGAAGTCAAGTTGACGAAAGTTTCCAGTTCAAGGTGCAATCAGGAAACACGACTGTACAAAGGAAATGGGTAAGGGAGGGGCCCTGAGTAGGGCTCTTACCCCTTTTAATGTTTAAAGTCGTGGCTGGATGCTGGTCAAGTAGGAACAGAAAATATTTCAAATCTTATACAAAAAGGGAGGATGTTTTGGAACTCATAGGGATTCCTATTGGAATACTTTCTTTGGAGGAGATGTGAGAACAAATTCAGCCTTGGCCCAGTAGTTTTGTGGGAGATGGATGTATAGAGGAAGTGGACGTCCATGACAAAAAGTAGGGCTGGAAACTATAAACTGTTAAAAAGGCAGAGGGTGTTGATAACGTCACAGAGGAAGGTGGGAAGAGACTGGACAAGAGGGGAAAAATAAAGCTAAGATAAGAATAAATCAGCTGTGTTGGGCAAGAACAGGTTGAAGCACTTGGGTTTGTGAATCTTGGGAAGATGATAGAGAGGCCTTTGTATGGTTGGGAGGCTATGAGGTAGCAGACAGGGGAGTGAACATCTTCAGAGGAAATGAAATTGGAATTTTTGGAAATCATGGCTTGACGTTCTGTATGGACCCTTGTCAAAGGAGATGGGAGGAGGTGTTGCAGAGGTGCCATTCAACCTTTGCAAAGAAGACGATGGATTGCCAAACAACAGCAGCACCATCCTTGTGAGCAGATTCAGTAACAACACCGCAGTTTGTGCAAGAGAATGGACTTCAGAGGGAGGTAGGTTAGTGTGAGCGAGAGGAACACAGAAACGGGGACAGCTGATCACACCTACAGTTCCCAACTTAAAGATCGAGGAATGGCAAGAGGCCAGAGGGAGGGTCGCCAACTGGAACAAGAGCTAAAATCTGAACATTTACTCCATTTCCAGAAATGGCAAATGGTCCATTTTTTTTAATGTCTGATCTGCCAAAAATCAAAGGAGCAAAGTACCCATAGAGTTTAATCAAATTGAAGTTTTAATGTTATGTGAGAGCAGACTGAAATTGATTCTGCAGAGAAAACAGGTTGACTTTTGTGATCCGTGATTAGTTACTACTTTAAAAGATAGAAATTGCTGTTGGTAATGCTCACAGCTGAATACTTAATGCATTCATATCACATTGCACTCTGCATTAGTGGACGTAGCAACTCATTTAAAAAAAATAATAGTCTCCTATTTTAAAATGCCACCTGCATACTTTAAATACCATTTACTACTATTGTCAGCTCGATTCGAGGACATAATGTGCCTTCAAAAAAGAAGGGAATGAAGTTTATGTTTGCGTATGGGTCATTGGATAGGACAAAATTGGATCAGAGGAAGACATTAAATAGTTTGGCATAATGCAAAGCCATCGAGTCACCTGATCCAGATGGCATGCTTTCTAGATTACTCAGGAGAGCCTGGGCAGAGAGAGCAGAAGCTCTGAACAAGACCTTCTTGGATAAGGGAATGATGCCCAAAAACTGGAAGGTTGCATATGTAATGACCCTGTTCAAAAAAGAGAGGCATCAATCTGGTAAACTAGATTACAGTCAGGCTAGCATTAGTCGTGGGAAAACTACTCAAAACTATTGCCAAACACAAAATTAATTGTGAGAAACATGGGTTACTAAAGGACAGCCAGCATGGATTAAGCAAATTGTGTCAACTGACTTCCCTGAGGAAGTAACAGAGAGGGTTGATGAGAGTCCTGTGGTAGATATATGTATGTATGGGTTTTCAAATGACACTTGTTAAAGCACCACATTAGAACCTTAGTTAGAAAATGGAAATACATTTATTAAAGGATATTAAAAGTCATTTGATTATGAAATCAGCTAAATGGGACAACAGGTGGTTTTCTGACTGGAGAGAAGTGAATTGAAGTCCCCAATCAACCATGGTAAGGGCCATTTACTTTGTTATATATAAGTGACCTGTACTTACAAGTAGAATGTATGAGTTCCAAGTCTGAGGATAATACAAAACTTAGCAAGCTGGTAAATAGTGAACAGAATAGTAGCAGATGGTGAAATGAGCAAAAGCATGATAGGTAGATAGGGCTGTAAAGAGTGCTTTTGGAACATTGGCCTTTAATAAAGTATTGAGTATAAGATTTGGAATGTTATGGTGAGGTTGTATAAGACATTGGTGAGGCCGAATTTAGAGTATTGTGTGCAGTTTTGGTCATCTAATTACAGGAAGAATATTAATAAGGTTGAAAGAGTACAGAGAAGGTTTACAACGATGTTGCTGGGACTTGAGAAATTGAGTTACAGAGAAAGGTTGAACAGGTTAGGACTTTATTCCCTGGAGCATAGAAGAATGAGGGGAGATTTGATTGAGGTGTATAAATTGATGATGGGTCTTGATAGAGTGAGTGCAAGCAGGCTTTTTCCACTGAGGCTAGGGGAGAAAAAAAACTAGAGGACATGAGTTAAGGATGAAGGGGGAAAAGGTGGGTCGTGCGTGGGCTGCTCTTGGATGTTTCGAGAGTAGCCTAGTACTTTGCGTCGTTTGTATACGCTTAAAACTGGACCAGCAGGTGGGCACCACAACAGCTCAGTGACTATCACTGCGAGCTGTGCAGATACATGGATTTGGGCCAGTGTCTGTGGGAGTTTGCGCATTCTCCCTGTGGATGCGTGGGTTTCCTCCGGGCGCTCCAGTTTCCTCCCACACCCCAAAGATGTGCTCTTAGGCTGATTGGTGTAACAAATTGTCCCTAAATTATTCTCCCCTTAATCTGGTTTCCAATGGGGGTACCATAAGCATAGACATGGGTCAAGGGTGGAGGAGGAAAAACACATTGTTAAGATGGGGTGCAGGCTTGTTGGGCTGAAGGGCCTGTTTCCTGTGCTGTGTTGTTCTCTTTGTTCTTTGTTTAAAGGGAATATCTGGGGGGGAGGGTTCTTCACAGACAGTGGTGGGAGTGTGGAATGAGCTGCCAGATGAAGTGGTAAATGCGGGCTCACTTTTAACATTTAAGAAAAACTTGGACAGGTACGTGGATGAGAGGGGTGTGGAGGGATTTGGTCCAGGTGCAGGTCAGTGGGACTAGGCAGTAAAATGGTCCGGCACAGCCAAGGGCCAAAAGGCCTGTCTCTGTGCTGTAGTGTTCTATGGTTCCATGAGAGAAGAACTTAATGAGGACAAGTGGGAAATTATGCAGTTGGGGAGAAAATGTAGAAATATATAGTTTTTATTCAATTGTGCGATGTAAGCATCACTGGCAAGCCCAGAATTTATTATCCATCCCTAATTACCTTTGCAAAAGTTGAGGTGAGCTAGCTGCCTTCAATTGCTGCAGTCCATGTGGTGTAGGTACATGCACAGAGCTGTTAAGAAGGGAATTCCAGAATTTTAATCCAGCCATAGTAGAAGAATGGTGGTGTATTTCCTAGTCAGGATAATCACCTGATGAAGGGGCAGCACTCTGAAAGCTCATGCTCCCAAATAAACCTGTTGGACTTTAACCTGGTGTTGTGAGACTACTTACTGTGCCTACCCCCATCCAACGCCTGCAACTCCACATCTAGTCAAGACAGCGTGTGGTTTGGAAGTAAACTTGCAAGTGGAAGTGTTCCAATAGGTTTGTTCAATCTACATAGTATTATTTTGTGGAGTAGAGGAACTTGGGGTGCATGTGCCAAATCATTGAAGATTGTAGGGCAAATTATTTTACAAAAGTGGCTTTGTAAATATGGAGCATTGGTACAAAAACAAGAAATGCCAAACCTTTACAAATGTATGGTTTAAACATAGAAAATAGGAGAAAGGGTAGTTATTCAGTCCTACAAGCTTGCTCCCCCATTCATTATGATCATCCCACTCAGTTATCTGTTTCTGCTTTCTCCCCATATCCTTTGATTCCCTTTGCTCCAAGAGCTATTTCTAATTGGAATTCTCCCAAGAAGTTTTTAAGTGCTGAATTCACGTAAAAACTGGAGTAAATCCCATTGCTTTTTTCAGTGGCATTTTCAAAATGAATCTCCCACACTCTGCATCGCAGAGTGCCCTCAGCTTGAACTACGTTGAAAAGCTGGGAGCAGGGCCTATTTTCACTGGAGAGGCCAACAGCATAATGCTGAGCCGGCCACTGCACGCATCAGCACTGAGATCGGTGCATGCGCAGTAGTCCCACACTGCTGGCTTTCTGATCGCTGGCCAGTTTGATGGCTGGCCAGTCCCGTGAACCCGCAATGCTGCCGCTCTGATCCCCCCACCCCTTGATTGTTGGCCTTCTGAATGTCTCAGGGCCAGCCCATCTCCCCTCCCCCGACTATAGCCCACTTTGATCTCCCTCCCCGCCTCTCGCTGTCCTGATCTCCCAAGCCCCAGCAGTCTCAACTCCCCTTCCACAGTCCTGACCATCCTCCCTACAGTCCCTCCCCCTCCCACAGCCCTGATACTCCCCCCTCCACTACAGTCCTGACCACCACACACCCTCCCCCCCCCCGCCCCCCCACCACCGCACCGACCAGCCCGGGAGGCTGACCAAGTTCCCTGTCATACCAAAGGCCAGCCCTGATGGCAGTCCTCACTCCCTCTACCTACAATCCCAAATGCAGAGTAGCAGCGGGACACTCCATCCCCACCGATCTCCCTCCTTCAGACCCTGTCTCCTCTAGCCCCTTGGCACAGCCAAGTGCCCAGTGCCAAGGTGCCCCTTGGCACTGCTAGGCTGCAATGCCCAGGTGGCACCCCTACCCCTGATCTCTGAGTCCTCCCCCTTCACTCCAGCGAGATCAGCTAGTGAGGAGTTGTTGGAAACCCCACTGAAATGAAACACTCCTGGTGGGATGGGAGATGCTAGCGGGCCTGGAGACCTGGGCCCACTAAAAGGATATAAATTGTGATTTAAATAATTCATCCAGCTCTGCGCTGATTTCAGGCATGGAGCTGATGATGCTGGAAATCCTGCGGCTGGAGACGAGTGGAGACCGTGATGCCGAGCGGGAAGCCTGCTACCTGGCCTCCACTGAGATCTCCCGGCCCACTGCACTGCACTGCAGTGGGCTGGGAGGATCGGCCCTCAATGTTTTGGCCTCAATTGCTTTCTGTGCTGGCAAATTCCTTCTGCTTGTCACTATTGAGCTGAAGAAATTTCTCCTCATCTGAGTCCCAAAGGTCTTACTCTGTGTCGTTAGATTATGATCCTTGGTTCCGGACACCACCACCATCTGGCAAATCCTTCTTGCCTCCACCCTGTCTAGTCACAGAATCACAAGATGCCCTTCGGCCCATCAGGTCTGCACTAACAAGTGAGGAACACCTGACACGCCCTTCCACCTTCAGAGATCTATAGGCAAATAACCAAGGTCTCTTTGGTTATACTATTCAATGATTACTTCCTTCTCAAATTACACCTTCCGAAATGTATCACCTCACACTTTTCAGGATTAAATTCCATCTGCCACTTACCTGCCCATTTGACCAACCCATCTATATCTATTTGTAGCCCAAGACACCTCCTCAAAAAAAACAATTAATTTGTTCGGCATGATCTCCCTCTGACAAAGCCATGCTGACTATCCATGATCAAACCTTGCCTCTCCAAGTGGAGTTAATTCACTCCTTAAAAGTTTTTTCCAAATGTTTCCCTATCACTAATGTGTGACTCAGAGTCCAAAAGCTCTGCTGGTTAGGTACATTGGCCATGCTAAATTCTCCCACTGCATCTGAACAAGTGTCGGAGTGTGGCAACTAGGGGATTTTCACAGCAACTTCATTGCAGTGTTAATGTAAGCCTATTTGTGACAAATAAATAAACTTAAACTTAGTTGCTTGACTTCTCTCTACAACTCTTCTTAAATAGAAGAACAACATTAGTTGTTCTGCTAATCCTGTTAGTACCCCATAGGTTTCTATAAGATTCCCTCTGTTCTTCTGAGCTCCAATGAATATAATCCTAACTGACTCAATCTCTCCTCATATGTCAGTCATGCCATCCCAGGGATCAGTCTGGTAAACCTTTGCTGTACTCCCTCTATAGCAAGAGCATCCTTCCTCAGTTAAGACCAAAACTATACACAATATTCCAGGTGGGATCTCACCAAGGTCCTTCATCAACTGATTTGCGAGGAAACCCTGTTGCACATTAGTCTCTTAGTTTATGGACATTCAGATAATAATCTGCCTTCCTGTTTTTGCTGACACTTTGGATAACCTCGTATTTATCCACATTACACTGCATCTGCTGTGCATTTTTGCCTGCTTACTCAGCTTGTCCAAATCACACTAGCCTTCAGCTGGACTATTTGATACAATTTCAGACACCACAGCTTAGGAATGATATCAAGGCTTTGGTGGGTGTACACCTGAGACATATCAGTAATGATGGCAGTCTTGAGGGCTTCAATTATGTGGAGAAGTTGAAATTATTCTTAAAGCAGAGGAAGCTAACAGATATAGTAGAATTATTCCAAATTATGAGGAGTTTTGATAGAGCAAGTAGGCAGAAAGTGTTTCTTCTGGCAAGTGAATTAGTAACTGAAGGTCATAGATTTAAAATAATTGGCAATGAACTGGCAGGGAAATGAGATGAAATGTCTAGACACAGGATTGTTAAGGTCTGGAATGCAATACCTGAAAGAATGGTGGAATCAGATTCCTTAGGAACTTTCAAAAGGCAGTTAGACATATACATGAATAAAGCTACTTTGCAGTGTCAGAGTGGGAAAAGATACTAGGCTGTGAAATTAATTTGGACAGCTCTTGCATGATGGGTCTTCTCATCTGCGGCAAGATTTTGTCATTCTAAATTTTGAATTATATGCATTCTAGACACTATAGCTTAGAAACTAGTGCTGCCGATAATGGAAACTCATGTTTAAGTGTGGCACTTTTGACGTATGGTGCAATATAGGCCAAGAATGCTTAAGCAAAGCTTTCAGCATAATGGTTGCTTGTCAAGAAAGCAGGTGTTGAGATTGAACGTTAAAACTGTCAGTGCTAAGTCGACAGTTGTTGCTTTACTGGTCATTGTTCTTTGAACCTTGTGGAATCATAACAAGTACATAAAACAATTTAGGAGGTACAAAAGGGTATCATTCATTTTTGCAGACATTGATAGTATGGATTTCAAATAGTAATCTTGATTTATAAAAAGGAGAAGGCAATATTACTAAGTGCATGTGAAACCCAGACATATAATTAGTTCCATAGTTTTATGTCCCCGAACATGCCCGATGCAAATTCCTAAACAGAAATTGTACAGTTGATAAAAGTGCACTGTCAGCCCCAGCCCTCTGTGATTTTACAATGATTTAAGTTTAACTCAATGGGGAGAGTTCAAGGGGATGAACATTGCAGCATATATAGCAAAATTTTGGAAAATTGCAAAATGTTATGACTTTGGGTCAACATTAAATGAGATGCAGATGGATCGATTGGTTTTTGGGTAAATGACGCTGCAATACAGACAAAATTGTTGGCAGAAACTGAGATTGATTTTAAAAAAGCACTGGAAATAACATTAGCAATGGAGAGCGCCAAGAAGGGTGCCCAGGAACTTCAGAACATGCAAAATATACAGACTACTAGTTAGGGCAAGAAACTACAGGCAACAGTGGTGCCAAAAGAAAAGGCATTAGTTTAATCTGGGAAACAGATATTGGAGATGGTAAAATTAGAAGATTCAAGAGCATGAATCAATCAATCAAGATCAGCACAGAGTGTCACAAATGTGAGGGAAAACTACTCAGATCTGCAGATTCAGAGGTGCAGAATGTTTTGTGTGCCACTGAAAGGGTCATTTGAGGCACTGATTTGAGAAAAAGCAAAACCTACTTAGTAGTAATAGTGTGGACAGATTGGCACCAGTACACAGTGGTGTTGAAGATTTTTCTGTGAGTGATCAGAATGTTTTTCAGATGAATAAGAAAGTGGCTCTGGAAGTAAAGGATGTATTGGTGGTCATCTTTCAGGATTCTATAAACTCGGGACTGTCCCTTCAGGTTGGAGGGTAGCTAATGTTACTCCAATATTCAAAAAGGGGGGTAGAGAGAAAACAGGGAATTATAGACCTGTTATCTTAACATTGGGAGTGGGGAAAGTTCTCAAATTTCTTATCAATAACTTTATAGTGGAGCATTTAGAAGGAAGTGGCAGGATTAGACAGAGTCAGCATGGATTTATGAATGGAAATCATGCTTAACAAATCTGTTGGAATCCTTTGAAAATGTAACTGGTAGAGTTGACAAGGGGGAGTCAGTTGATGTGGTATATTGGATTTTCAGAAAGCATTTGACAAAGTCCCATGAAAGAGATTATCCTGAAAGAACACATGGGATTGGGGGAAGTTTGTTAAGATGAATAGAAAGCTGGCTGGCAGAGAAGAAACAAAGAGTAGGAATTAATGGGTCCTTTTCAAATTGGCAGGCAGTAACTAGTGGGATGCCACAGGGATCAGTGCTGGGACCCAGCTATTCACAATACATATTAATGATTTGGATGAAGGAACAAAATGTAACATCTCAAAGTTTGCAGATGATACCAAGTTGGGTGAGAGGGTAAACTGTGATGAGAATGCAGACGTCCTTCAGGATGATCCAGACAGGTTGGGTGAGTGGGCAAATAATTGGCAGATGCAGTATAATTTGGATACATATGAAGTCATTCACGTTGGAAGCAAAAATTAGAAGACAGATTATTACCTGAATAGCTGTAAATTGGGAGAGCAGACTGTGCAGTGGGACCTGGATCTCCTTGTGCACCAGACTCTAAAGGTAAGCATGCAGGTGCAACAGGCAGAAAGGCGGCAAATGGTATGTTGGTCTTCACAGTGAGAGGTTTCGAACACAGGATCAAGAATGTGTTGTTGTAATTATATTCAGGATTTTTATGCAAGATTGGCTGGAGTCATGCATATCAACAACTGGAGTTGGTTGATGCTTCCAGCAGCTATGGGAATATTAGCACACATAAAAGATTGTACCGGTATACACACTTGCTTTTGGTGTTTCGTCAAAATGCGCCATATTTCAAAGAACTATGGCGAGTTTATTGAGGGGTTTGTTGTGTGTGTATCTGGGGAGGTCGTAGTGTAGTGGTAATGTCACTAGACTAGAATCCAGACACCCAGGGTAATGCCCTGGGGACCTGGGCTCAAATCCCATCATGGCAGATGGTGAAGTTTAAATTCAGTAAAAATCTGGAATTAAAAGTCTAATGATGACCATGAAACCATTGTTGATTGTTGTAAAAACCCATCTGGTTCATCTGTCGTCCTTACCTGGTCTGGCCTACATGTGACTCCAGACCCATAACAATGCGGTGACTGTCAAATGCATTCTGAAATGGAGGACAATTAAGAATGGGCAACAATGCTGGGCCCAGCCAGAGATGCCCACATTCCGTAAAATGAAAAGATTTACTAATTACCGGTGCAACCAAAGATGAAACTTGTCCAATCTGGAAGAAGTACCAAGAAGATTTCAGGAGGCAATGTTACAGCACAACCCCTTTAATGGAATGGGTCATGTGACCTCAGTGTGGAATGAGCTATTGCGGTCCACCCAGAGTAGGCAGTCTACGTTTGGAATGTGGAGCGACAAGACCTAATATGGAGCTGTGTTCCCTGATACCCGATTGTGGAATATTTAATGCGGAGAAGTCTCAGTACAACAGGATTTGACAGCAAAAGTTCATCACAAAATGGAAAAGCACACTTTCCAGGCCTTATCTCACCTACCGTGTCGATATCCAGGGATTACATTCAGTGAAGGACAAAGTGTAAGTAATGAAGAAGCCAGCCCCTAGAAACACCTCTGAGCTTAAGTGAGTCCTGGAGATGGTTAACTATTACAGGCAGTTCCTGCCAAATTTGTCAACAACTATTGGCTCCTTTTCTTGAAGAAACACCAGAAATGGTTTAGAAAAGCATCACAGAGAAACATTTAACAAAATCAAATAACTATTACAGTCATCATGCCTTTTGGTACATTTTGACCTAAGAAGTTAGTGCTAACAGCAATGCCTTCCCATAGCGTATTGGGTTTGGTTTATCACAGAATGGATGATGGATCGTAGAGACATTACATATGTGTCATGTACCCTTTCAGAAGCTGAGAGGGGTTACTTGCAGATAGAAAAAGAAAGGCTATCTGGGGTATGTGGCATGAGAAAATTCTATCAATATATCTACGGTAGACATTTTACAGTTGTTATGGACCACAAACCACTGTTAAGTCTTTTCAAGGAGGATAAAAACATTCCACCGATTTTATAGGTAGGATTCTGCTCTGGACATTGCTGTTGTCAGCCTAGGAATACTCATTTGAACGCCAGCCAGTGACACAAATAGCCAACACTGATGCCTTCAGCTGTCCTCTACTGCCAGAGAGTATGCCACCAACCCCCCCAAGTGCCACCAGAGATGATGATGGCAATGAATTTTTAAGACCTCTTGCCAGTTTCTGCACAGCAGATAACATTTAAGAGCAGCAGAGACCCACTGTTATCAAAGATCAGAAGTAGGATATTAGTAAGTTGGTAGAATGAGAAGATTTCTGATGAGATGAAGCTGTACCATATTAGGAAGAATAAGCTAAGTTGCAGGGATGGTAATATCCTACAAGGAGCGAGAGTAGTCATTCCTGCACAAGGAAGGGAATTGCTTTTTGCAGAGCTGTATAGAGCTCACCCAGGCATATCAAAAATGAAAATGCTTGCAAAAAGCTGTGTTTAGTGACTAGCCATCGATGCCAATATTGAGAAAATGATAAAGCACTGTGATCAATGCCAGTTGCAACAAAAGTTACCAGTCACAGCACCTTTGCACCCTTGGGAATGGCCAGGTTGGCCATGGGTGCAAGTCCACATAGCCCATGTGGAAGCATTTTTTAACATAATGTTCTCCTGTTGGTGGACACCCACGCCAGATGTATAGAGGTATTTGAGGTGAGATCCACAACCGCACGTCAAAGTTGAAAAACTACACCAGCGCTTTGAGTCCCATGGACTTCTGGAAATGCTGGTTTTAGATAATGGCACGGCTTTTACAAGCACCAAGTTTCAACATTTCATGTTTTCCAATGAGATAGGGCACATTAAATCTGCACTGTATCATCCCTCTTCAAATGGACTGGCTGAGCGGGCAGTCCAGACTTTCAAGGCTGGCTTGAAGAAACAACTACCTGCACCTTTGGAAACTAAAATAGCCCAATTCCTCTGAGCATACAGGACCACTTGCATTTGACCACATATATATCTCCAGCAGAACTATTTTTGGGTCACGGCCCAGGGACCAAGCCAAGCCTAATATTCCCAAATTTAGTGGGGAAGTTAGAGGTAAGACAGGTCCATGATTTGCTAAAAAATGCTAGATCATTCGAAATAGATGATCCAGTCTATGTGAGGAACTTCGGGAATGGCCCGAGTTGGGTTCCTGGAATTGTTGTGGCTGAGATGGGTCCATTGTTGTATGTGGTGGAAGTGCAAGGCAGAATTTTGAAGAGATATGTAAACCATTTGTGAAGGCAAGACTGGTCCCAACAGCCAGTGTCACAGCCTTGATTTGTTGTTGCCAGTTGGAGATGTTGTTGGCTGCCCAAGAAGTGAAATGTCCAATCAGCCTATGACAGGAAAGAGTATTGTTCCAACTGAAACAGAGGTTGAAGCATCAGTACCAGACAGGTACTCTGCAGGAATTCCCTCAACAGATACACCCCAATCAATAGAGCTACATCACTCTATGAGGAAACAGAAGCTACCTGAGGGGCTGAGTTTTTGCTGGACTGATTAAAAATGTTCATTACTGTAAATTATGGGGAAAATGTATAAGTTAACTATTATTCTGTATATTAAGGATCTTGGAGGTGGTGTCTGACTGGACCAAACTGACCAACTGGGAACGGAGTTGGGCCTTCACTCCAGCCTATCTGATCTTGTCCCAACATTTACATCTTGGAGGCATGACTGTGAGCATCAAACCTGCATTGTTCTGTGTATAATTGTTACTGTGAATACATGTTCTTTGTTTGTTAATAACTAGTGGAGCCAAGTTACTATGCCAACTTTACATCAGAGGAAATATATCAGAAAGGGCGCTGAAGGAATGAATGATAACCAGGTTTTGAAATAATGTTTTATGAGAAGGAGATTTTGTGGAAATTTTGTGGTTAACACTGCTGTCTCACAGCTTCAGGGACCTGAGTTCGATTCCCGGTTTGGGTCACTGTCTGTGTGGAGTTTGCACATCTCCTTGTGTCTGCAAGGGTTTCTTCCAGGTGCTCCGGTTTCCTCCCAAAGTCCAAGGATGTTCATGTTAAGTTGATTGACCGTGCTAAATTAGTGTCCCGGAATCTGTATGTTAGAGGGATTAGCAGGGTAGATCTGTGGAGTTTCGGTGTTAGGGCCTGGGTGAACATAAGAACATAAGAAATAGGAGCAGGAGTAGGCTATCTAGCCCTTCGAGCCTGCACCGCCATTCAATAAGATCATGGCTGATCTGAAGTGGCTCAGTTCCACTTTCCCGCTTTCTCCCCATAACCTTTAATCCCCTTGCCTACCAAAAACCTATCTACCCGCGTCTTAAATATATTTAGCGAGGTAGCCTCCACCACTTCAACAGGCAGAGAATTCCAGAGATTCACCACCCTTTGAGTGAAGAATTGAGTGGGATTGCTGTTGGTGCAGGCTCGATGGTCCAAATGGCCGCCTTCTGCACTGTAGATTTCCCCGATTTCAATGAACTAATGTGGTTTATACGAGATCTCAATTTCTCTTGCTTACTTATATCTCAACAAGACAACATAACATTGGTAATTGGTCTCAAAGTATGGAAATATAGTGTAAGTGGATGGATCAAAAATGAGGTGAAACAAACAAAGAAAAGGGTGGTTACACATGTAGCTAGATGTGAAAAGAGAAAGATAACTCATTAGGTGCCTCAGGGATCAGTGCTGGGCTCCTCTGTTTACAATGGCAAGTTAAAGTCAAACAGAATTATTTGGTAGCACGAGCTTTCGGAGTGTTGCCCCTTCATCAGGTGAGCGGAGCTCTGAACGCTCGTGCTACCAAATAAACCTATTGGACTTTAACTTGGTGTCATGAGACTACTTACTGTGCCTACCCCAGTCCAATGCCGGCAACGCCACATCATGTTTATGATGGACATAAATTACTTGGAGATGGGGACTGAAGCACTATTCTCCACATCTGAGGTGATACCAAAGTGGGAGGCACTACAAGGAACAGGGGTGGTCAGATGCAAAAACAGCTGGGCAGATTAAGCAGCTGAGCTGATGGCAGTTAGATCACATTTAATGTGAAGAAATAGGAGATTGAGAGAACCTAACAATCACTGACATTATGAGCTAAATTATATTATCCTGTAGGATACAACCCAGGAAAAAAATAGATTTAGACCTGGTGGATAGTGATGAGTGTAGCAACTATAAATAGAGCAATTAGGGACTGAAAAGCTCCAGAAATAGCGTACAAATCTCAGGAAGTGTCTCTGAGTTCATAAAGTTGAAGTCTATTTGCAGCATTATAAATAATTCTGGCCACTGTTTGCATTGGACAGGATGCAGGACTAGGATCCTGTGTTATGTGAAGAGGCTGTAAAAGCTGGAAATGTTTACACTACAGCAGAGAAGGTTCATGTTCTTAAGCATCAGTAAGTAATGCTTGAGCTGGGTAGAAGAAATAACAGGAAGAGTGGGAATGAATGGAGAAACCAATGTGGGTAGTGTAGAATAGCCTGCTCCTACTGGTTTCACATGGATGCTTTCGTAAAATTTAAATTTTAAGTTTAATGGGAAACGGGTGGCATGGTGGCATAGTGGTCAGCACTTCTGCCTCACAGTGCCTGGGACCTGGGTTCGATTCCTGGCTTGGGTCACTTGTGGAGTTTGGACATTCTCCCCATGTCAGCTTGGGTTTCCTGTGGATGCTCTGGTTTCCTCCCACAATCCAAAGATGCATGGGTTAGGTGGATTGGCCATGCTAAATTAACCCTTAGTGTCAGGGGACTAGCTAGGGTAAATGTATGGGGTTACAGGAATGGGGCCTGGGTGGGATTGTCATTGGTACAGACGTGATGGGCCGAATGGCCACCTTCTATGCTGTAAGATTCTATGGTATAATAATAGATCCAAGAGAACAAGATGGACTGGAGAAATGGGCCAACAGATTGCAGCTGAAACTTAAGAAGAGAAGTGTAAAGTGATGTGTTTTGGAAGTGAAAATTAGGAGCTGCAATGCAAAGTAAATCACATAATTTTAAAGGCTTTACAGGAATAATACATAGGAACAGGAGTGGGCCATTCTGCCCCTTGAGCCTATTCCGTCATTCAATGAGATTATGGCTGATCTGTAACAGTAAGACTTGGCCGGGGGAGGGGTGTATTGTTTACAAACGTTTGAAGTGAGTAAGACAAATTGATAGACTGCTAAAAAAAAAATGCAGGGTCACTGACCAGGGGGACAAACTTAGGCTCAGTAGCACTTGTGTTCGGATATTATAATCACCCTTAAATCCTAAAAAGTGATCCAAAGCATTAAGGGATGTTGCTGATGAGAAGTGAGCAAGTGCCATATTTGTAAATGGGTTTGTGTACCTAATACCACAAAGTAGGTAGGTTATAATATCAGAGTCCAATGTTGATTTGATGTCAGTGTTGACATTTTTTGACCTTCATGCTTAGCTGTGTCTCCTCTGAACACATACAATTGAACATGGAATTAAGCAACACGAAGCAACTCAAACCATTGTTACTAAAGGAATCATCAACATTTATATAGGTGAGTTGCTAGTTAATTTCTTCTAGTTGTTTCTAAAAGTATACATGTTTCAGATGTGTGAATTACTACTTCAAGTTGCAGGTGTCCACAGGCAGTCTTGTGATAGGTGCTGAAGTAGCTTTGGCTGCACAAAATAGTTGATCCCAGACATGGGTACACTAGCCTTCCTCTAGAAATTGTACATGCTTGAGATAATTGATACAAGTCACACAGGCTAGCAACAGATGGAGGTGGTGATGGGCTCTCAGCAAGAAGCTATTTCCAACCAGGGTGTTCAAGTGGAGTAATTCTCAAACCTTAGCTTCAGCAATAGCTTATGTTTGTGACATTCACATTGCACTTAGGAGCTTGATTCTGAGATCATTCATCCCCTGCAACAACAGCTCTTAGCTCATTGCAGGGCAAGAACCGTACTGCCAGTAACTGTGAAGGTGACTGTGTTTATGAACCTTCATAAATCGGGCTCTCCCCATGCTGCTGTTGGTAATATTAACAACAGTTTGAAGTTTGAAGTGTCCTGCTGCATAAAGAAATTTATTGAGACTCTATAAAAAGGGAGCTGGTTTCAAATCATTCACTCTTGCCAGGTTTTCTGGCTGCCCCATGCTTCAATGTGCTATGGCTTGCATGCATATTACTTTCCATATTCCTTATTTCATATCCACATCTCCATCTCCACATCATTTCATATCAAGTTGTAGGATTATCCACCCCACCTTGACCCCTTTGTTTTCATTTCATTTAATCCTTAACTGTTCTCTACCTTTTTATTTCTTTATTGTCTTTATTTTCCTTTCGCCCTCTGATTTCGGCTTCTATGCCTTTTGGTCACTCACACCTTCTATTCTCTCTATGGACTGCCATTAGTAGCCTTCCCCCTTGTTTTTGTGGCTATGACTCATCCCTCATTCCGTCACGCTGCAGTGTAAATATCTCCCACTTCCTATGCCTGATGGCTTTGACAAAAGGTCATCTGGACTTGAAACGTCAGCTCTTTTCTCTCCTTACAGATACTGCCAGATCTGTTGAAATTTTCCAGCATTTTCTCTTTCGTATCATTTATCAGATTGCTGAAGGGATCGGAGAGCTGCCAGCCAACAGATTTGGAATGGGAAAATTCCCATTGGAGCCTCAAATGGAACAAGGGTGGGCTGCCTGTCCAAAGCCTTGCCTTGCCTGCCCCAGCATAAAATCACCGTGCGTTCTGGGTGGCCATTAACCCAGAGGGAATCCATTTCTTGTCATTTCACGTTCCCTCGCCCCTTAAAAACCTGCTGGGGGGTGGGGGGTGGGGGGGCGGTGGTGGTGGTGGGCAGTGAAATTCTGGCCCATTTCTTACAGTAGCAAGAGTTATCCATTAATTTCATGACTCATGACTTTAGTTCACAATCTGTGTTAACACATCTGGTGTACAATGAGAAATGTGACAAACAAACCAATGATATCTTGAAGCTGATCTGGAATACCCCTACAGTACTCAGCTGAAGGGGTCTGAAAGTATTTGGTAGTATGCTGCACAACCTTGCTATCTTCAGGAAACAGACCACGTCACCACCTATCAAGCAAAAAGCTGAAGCAGAAGCACAAGGAGGAAGAAGAGGATAAGGAAATTAGGCTGTAACCCAGAGTGCCCTTTTCTGCTGTAACTGTATGTGAAAAACTCAGCACCTCTACCAGCAACCTCAACCCTAATTCCCCATTGACCTACAGTACCAGACTCCTTACCCATCATCCATTGCTGATCATCAGATTCATCTGGTGAAGCAATGGGCAAAACAATAAATATGTTAATAAGTGATGTAGATCAGAGTCACAGAGGTTAACAGCATGGAAACAGGCCCTTCGGCCCAACTTGTCCATGCCACCCTTTTTTTTAAACCCCTAAGTTAATCCCAATTCCCCGCATTGATGATCTGTCAGTGATGTCAACAGCCATGTGCTAGGCTCTCTCAAGAGAGAGTTGGAACAAATTATACTCAGGAGAGACTTCCTTCTTCCATTACAAAGCAGTCCTTTTACTCAGGAAACAAAAATAAAAGAGAACACAAAACATACATCCTAATATACATTTATAAATTAAGTCACATTACTTACAAAAATTAACTGATCACCTCTGTGCATTGCGTTGGTGCCAGTCTTCTGTGTAATCCTACGATATGCTATCCTGTTCCTGTGGCTGATGGCCTTCAGTGGGGGAGACTGCAGATGGCCTTGGAGCACAACATTGGGCAACTTGTGGGCCTAGAGGTCTTGGCTTTGGATTGCACCATCTCAGGCAGCAGTCTGGGCAGCAGGTCTAGTTCCTGCTGTGCTCTGCAATGTCCAATTTGACCGAGGGCGATTTTAAGCCCCCTATTTATATATAAAATGGACTGAACACCAGTTTTAGGGGATGGCCATAGACAGCAGTGAGAATGGTGTGGGCTGGAATTCTAAAATTATCCCTTAGCGTTCTGTCACTCTCCTTTTATAGTTAAAACTGATGCAAAAGGATTATTCAAAATATCATCTTATATATCATGTGGATGGTGTTATTTAAATGTTATGATAATGGTGACACTAGTTTCTTTGCTGAAACAGCAAGAATACCTTTTCTCATGAGTCAATTAATTCTATAAGCTATTGATTTTCTCTCTCATTCCCTTTTCCCTCACATGCACGTGCATGTTAAAGAGTCCCTTTTGGAGTCAGCAGAACAATTTCCCAGAACAGACTAAATAGCATTTGAAACTAATTATGTTTCAAGTTGATATCAGATGCCACTGTTGTATAAACGTAAAAGCAATTAAGAAGGTGTGTTGTTCTCTCCCCAATCAGATTTACTCAACTGTAGCATTTCTTATTATGTATCATTATGAATTAGAACTCACAGGGAAAAAAAAACAAAGTGCTTCATTAGATCTTTTATTGCACTGGGCTATTAATCATGATGCCCAGCCAGTTACACACTGTGCAATTCAAAAGGAAAGTAGTACAAAGGAATCTGGTTCAACTGTGGACAGGGTAGTGTTACTTAAACACTCTTGTCGAACAAATTTCGGCAACAAGCTAAGTAATACATCTTCAAATCCCTTTTGTGAGTTCAGTGTTTAATTTGCTGTTATTCTAAAACAAAGGAAATGCTGCCCTGAGTTCAGTCATGAAGCCTTACATGAATTGCTAATCTTATCTCAACCTTCCAGCCATGTGTTACCAGCATAATGAAATATTGCACAATGTGCGGTAAAGTAGAATAATGAAGTTCATTAAGCTAATAAAGGGATAAATTAGACATGTCACATGAATCTGCAGGACTGTCAGTAGACTGCAGGAAAGCTGTCTTCTTCATCGTTTTATGAAATGCATAAACTGTATTCCATTTCCTTCTTCATTAATCACCCTGAATGCTTTACTGTTGTACATTCAGCCATTTCCTCACGCACCATGTACTAATAGCTGAGATTTAAAGTAACATCCAAAGCTCAGGTTGGGCCAACACAGAACGTTCATACTGATGAAAGGTCGCTGACCTTGTTCCCTTCTGCAGATGCTTCCTGGCCTTCTAACACTTTTTGTTTTTATTTCAGGCTTCTAGAATCTGCAGTACTTTTGATTTTATAAAATAGGCTTCACCATTGGGCTTTTGCTTAATCTACTAAAACCAGAGTTTGAAGAGAGTAATTTAAGGAATATTACTAGCAAGACTATAGCCCAAGAATATAAATAGATGTTTATGCAAAGGAAAAAGTAAGGACATGATCCATGCAAGACATGATTAATAACAGGTGGTTCTTAAATACACAAGTACTTTATCTATCAAGGCATGGGAGGAGATAAATGGGAAAAAAAAACACAAATGGGATAAAGATTAACAAAGGCCGGAATTCTCTAGCCATTCACACCCCTTCGCCACTGCCAGCTAGGATGGAGAATGTGGTGCTCAGAAATTTGCATTCACTGCAGGGGAATTAAAGAATCACGCTGCTGTGAATGGCCAGAAAATTCCAGCCGGCATGTTAGGATCACATTGTTGATAAAAATACAGCCTGTGAGAATTTATCATGGACTGCTTTGTGTAACCAGTCAAGCATGTCTTTTCAATAAATAGTACGACATTTTAAAAACGTGGTTCTGTATTAACTAATATTACTAAATCTTGGAGGTGATATTATGATTTCTAAGCATCAAATATTACTAAGCAATGTTGTGCTGATAAATATCTTTTTACAAGTACAATTTTTGAAAACCTGTATTTGAATTTAGCACTTACAATTAAAATTAACAAATTAACCTGGCAAGAAATGGGACTGACTGAAGATCAAATGTGCATTGTGACCCAGCAAAAAAACATACAGGCAGATTTACATAGGACTGATTCACTGTTAAATAGGTGATAAATTAACAAGAATAGAAGGAATAGGAGTCAAAGTGTGCCACGTGGCTTCATACACCTGCTCCACCATTCAGTATGATCATGGCTGACCTTCTGCCTCAATTCAACTTTCCCACCTGCACCATTGTCCCTTCATTCCTCATAAGATCAACAATCTGCTTATCTTGTCCTTAAATATAGAAAAGAGCATCCACAAACCTCTGGGATAAAGAATTGCAAAAATTTCAAACCTTCCAAGTGAAGAAATTTCTCCTCATCTTAGCCCTAAATGATTGACTCCTTATCCTGAGGCCCCCATGTTTTAAAATTTCCCAGTCAGGGGAAACCACCTCACAGTATCTAACCTATCAAACCCCTTCAGGCTTCATGGGTGGTGTTTTATGCTCTCCCCATGGTGACCTGGAAGTAGGGAGTACATTTAATTGTGTCTGATGGTACCTTTCTACTTCCACCCTGATTAAGTCTGTGGTGAGAAGGCCTGTGAACAACCTTCCTGTCCTGTTGCCAATTAAGGCTCTTAAAGAGCAATTAATGCTGAATTAAAGGCCTCTTTCCATCTTTTCTGGTATTGTCCAGCAATGGGTGGGACTGATGCAACATAGGCAGCACAACATGCAAACCTGTGCACATTGCTTGTGGTTGTATAGGGGATGTTCATTGGCATTCCATGCCTGATTGAGAGAAATGGCAATAGAAAGGGAGGCCCACTTAGAGCTACCAGCTTTCCCCTGCTCTGCCTCCCTTTCCCCTGACCTCCATCCTTCAAAACCCTTCCTGTCATCGCTTACCTCAGGGCTGTTTCACTCCAGGATCCTGAGCCTCCAGTAGATGTTGTTCTGGCAGCCAATGGCCCCCCAGTGACGAAAGAGCTGCTGGCCTTTGATTGTCAACAGTCTTGGCAGGAGGGATATCATGCCGCTTGATCTTGTGAGTGATGCACTGGTCGTCTGCAATTGCATGATTGGCTCACAATTTGGTAGGCTTTCCCAAAGGAGACAACATGAGTCTCTTGAAGTCTTCTCCATAAACACTGCCCTGAATGTTTCAATGACATCACCACTCATTCTTCTAAACCTTAGAGTGTAGGCCCAATTTACCCAGCCTCTCAACATAGGGCAACCCTCAAATCCCAGGGGTCAATCCACTGAACCTTCACGATACCACCTCCATTGAACCCCTTCCTTGAATTTGGAAATTAAAACTGCACACAGTATTCCAGGTCTAGTCTCACTTAAGCCCCATATAATTTTGATAAGACTTCCTTAT
Source organism: Carcharhinus amblyrhynchos (assembly GCF_965287045.1). Classification (NCBI taxonomy): domain Eukaryota; kingdom Metazoa; phylum Chordata; class Chondrichthyes; order Carcharhiniformes; family Carcharhinidae; genus Carcharhinus; species Carcharhinus amblyrhynchos. Next base: position 79,908,689 of record NC_137328.1, read on the forward strand.
TCTTGTATTCTGAATAATAAAGATCCACATGTCATTTGTCTTCCTAATTGTTTGTTGTATCTGCTTGCTAACTTTCTGTGTTCCATGTACTAGAACAGGCTTGTCCTACAAAGACCCATGGTCCATTACCCAGCTTGCTCAGCCTCCCTATCCAGCCTGCAGACTCACTTCAAACCACAAGCAAGTTCAGTGAAAGATTCTGCAAGGAACCACACTTCTAACCACAGGCTGTTTATCTCCAGTGTTTTGAGCTGCTAGCCTCAGGAAAGAAACAAGCTCTGACTGGAAAAGCAAATGGTAGTGTGAAGGTGAGTCACTTCTCTTTGTTTTCACATCATGCACTCTCTTATCCTTTGGCTGCCCTCTCTTTCTTGCCCTCCTGGGCAGAAGTCAGCCCCCCCAAGGAGCACAGGGCTCAAAATAATGTCCAAGACCAGAGAGGCAATGAGAATCACAGTAACAGTGCCTGGCCAGCCAGCAGCACACCCACACCCCGGGGCAGCTGACATCTCAGACATGGCAGAATGAAGAAGGGTGTCTCCTCACAGTGTCCCAAATGGCCTCCTCAATAAGATGTACAAGCCTCTCAAACCCAGATTAAGAATAAATGCATAAATTAAGATTGAGGTGCGTAGAAATTTCTTCTTGCAGAGGATATTGAATCTCTGGGATTCTCTGCTCCATAGGCTAGTGGAGGCTGGATCATTAGAAGTATTTAAAGTGGAGGTGGATAAATATTTAATAGATCGAGGAATAGAGGGCAATGGGGAAATGGCACAGAAAAGGAGTTGAGGCCAACATAGATCAGTGATGATCATATTGGGCAGGCTTGAAGGGCCTGGTGACCAAGTCCTGCTTCTATTTCTGGTGTGTATAACATAAATGAATTGAAAATGGTGAGGAAATTTACCCTCATTGTGATATAATGACTATCAATTCTGTTTTGCGCTTATCTGAAAGAAATGTGAGGCTAAGTTATCATGGAGATTCGTTGAGTTAGAGTCATAGAATCACACAGTGTGGAAAGACCCTTCCGGCCATCTAGTTTGCATCAACAATCGCTACCACTAAAGTCATGCTAATTCTATTCTCCAGCACTTATCCACTGTACCTCCAATTGAAGAACAGCAGAAGCCCCATTAAAAAAATGTCAACATGTGAAGATTGGCCATGTATCTACTGATGACTTCTTCCTGGGTAAATCAATTAAGTTGGCCTGATAGTTGTCCTCGTAGATAATTACCTTGTTATCTGGACTCATTCATTTTATTGCAATTGAAGTTGGCTTTCCAGTCAATTAAATTGACTTAAACTGTCTTTTCAAATTTTTAAATTCAATATAGTTATATTATTGTTGCTGCTTACTGGGTATTTGCTATTTTGGAACTTAAGAATTGCTAAACGATAAAAAAGAACAAGATCCATTCAGTTCACCTTCCACATCCTTTTAGTCACATGTTTCAGCAATAACAGGTTGGTTGACAAATCATGGCAATTCTATGAATTGGTGTAATTCGGAATGGAGTTGAGGAGGATGCGAATGTCAGTCAATGATTGAGCATTATGCATACTTGCCCTCTTCATTTATTTAGAATGAAGGCCTTTATTGCAATTACTGATTTACACATGTCAAAGGGAAAACCATTCAGGTTTTGAACAAACACAGTGGCACAGCATTCACAACGCCACGGACCCAGGTTCAATTCCTGGCTTGGGTCACCGTCCGTGTGGAGCTGGCACATTCTCCCTGTGTCTGTGTGGGTTTCCTCCTACAGCATGAAAGACGTGCTGGTCAGATACATTGACCCGAATGGGTGCTGGACTGTGGTGACTAGGAGAGTTTCTCAGTAACTTTGTTGCAGTGTTAATGTAAGCCTTATTTGTGACTAATAAATTAACTTTAAATACAAAGTGAGCTTTGGAATGAAACCTGGTGAAGTTAAAAGTAGGGATAACTCATTCAGTAATCTTAAAGTAGTTGCATAGGTAATAACCCTTTGTTGATTGCTATTTTTGAGGTTTATGATGGTTTGCATTTCTTTTAACATTTTGTAGGTTATGTCAGGCGATCATTTGAAGCTGTCAGCTATTCTCAGTTTTCTTGTCTGGGAAATATGACCACAGAGTACATGATAGCTTAACACTGAACTATTGCAAAAGTTGCTCGCCTACATACAGCCCTGTCATTGGGTTGGATCTTGCTGGGAAAATAATGGCCCATGAATAATGTTCATTATTATTCATGTATAAATATTGGTTGGCAAATTCAGGGGATTAAGAGGTGCTCCATGAGTTGTGAATTTCAAGAGTGCCTTCTCTAGCATCCCTCAGTAACTTTATCAATCCACAGAGTTAATTGGCTAAGGAGACAGGCTGCTTTGATTTGATTTTCACTAAGATCCCAGGCAGCCTGCTGCCCTCACCACACTACTATCAGCTTGTGCTTCCAACAGGTTATGGACTGGAATTTTCCCTAAAATTCTAAGTATTGAATTTATGTGAAAACTGGAGTAATTCATGCTGTTTTTTTCAGTGGGAGTTTAGAGGAGAGTCTCCCACAGTCTGTATGTTGCAGAGGCCACCAGCATGAACATCATTAAATTTTAGGAGGCCGAGACTTATTCCTGCTGGAGAGGCATAAATCAACGTTGAGCGGCTACTGTGCATGCGCTGATCTATCAGTGCTGAGATTGCTCATGCCCAGTGGCGCCACACTGCCGGCCTCCCCATTGCTGGCCAGCCCTGTGACTCCTGAAACTCCTGCTCTCTGCTCCCGCGCCGCTGCTGCACGACCCCCCCCATGGCCTGATCGCTGGCCCCCTAACCATTCCTGGGCCCAGTCCTGACCCTCCGCCCCCAGCCTGCCTGATCTCCAGCCTGCCCTGCCGATGCCAATACCCAAAGTGCACCCTCTGCCACGCAACACTCTGGCGGGGGGCCCAATTGCCCCACTTTGCTCCAGAGGTGTTAGGCCTCTAGCTTCCTGAGACTGGAGATACTGTACACCTCACCGGAGTGAAATACTAGCAGTGTGGGAGAGGCTAGCAAGCCCAGGGATTGTAATAATATTTAAATATTAAATAATATTTAAATGAGCCCCTTAATGTGTAATTGAACTCGTGCCATTCCGGCGCAGAGTTGATGGTGCCAGAAATCTGGAGATGCGAGAGGCGCTAAGGGCCAGATGCCCAGCGCGGATTGTGCTAATCCAGCCCTGCTGAAATCTCCCAGTCTACTGTGCTAATAAATTAGCACAGCGGGGTGGGAGAATCACCCCCGTCGTGTTTTAAGCTGAAGAGAGCTTTACTCAGAGAATAGTTGGGGTGTAGAATGCACTGCCTCTGTGATAGTGGAGTCAGACAGTTTAAGAACTTTCAAGCGGTTATTGGATAGGCATATGGAGCACATCAAAATGATAGGGAGTGCGATAGCTTGATCTTGCATTTGGACATAGCTCGGCACAACATTGAGGGCGAAGGGTCTGTACTGTGCTGTACTGTTCTATGTTCTATGTTCTAGAGCAGCTAAAAGACTAATTACCAGTGTACAGAGTGAAATGGCCCTCTCCAGCATAATCTGACTACTTATTATTGATAATTGAAATTGCCATTGCATTTCTTTGTGGTGATAGGAGAAATGTTCCTTACGTTGGGTCAGAAGAGCATGACTTCAAATCTGCTGCCCAGCCAGTGAACAGTAACACTTCAGTGAAGTTGTTGGATAACAGAATGAATTATGGTGTATCCTTTCCAGAGATAGGAGAATCAATCTTGTAGCAATAGAGTTACAAAGGCAAAATTCAGCTAGAATCTGTCTAATTTCCATTCAGAATATGGAAGATAGCATGTCACTGAAATTAATGTGTCTATGTCTGTCTGTGAATGAATGAATGAATGAATCTATTTATACACTCTATTATATAAAGTACACTTCTGATATAATAATTTTCATTTTTTGCACCCAAAATTGTTTTCTTCAGGTAAACAAACATTAAGACTGGTTGTTACTTTCCACAGTAACAAAGCAGAAACATTTGTGTACTCCCTAAGTCCCTGAGCAGCAATATATTTGCACTGATACGACAATTCTCTGCGTGAAGCAATGCCAACATGTTGCTTTTTCAATCATTTTCCATTTAATTAGAGTCAAGGGTATAGTCATCTTCACTGAAGTTACTGGCAAAGACCTTGCTTGCAGTAAAATAAAGTTAGCATGGAATGAACAGCAAATACAACCATTTTGATTTAATAGTGACATTTCATGGACCTTAGAACATTTTGATTGTTTTCAAACATCAGTTATTTATCATTGTATAACTGGAGATACTGAAAAACTATTTTTTGTTTCTTCTAGCCATAAAATAGATAATGTTGGGTTCCTATGACATGGGAAGAAGCCTACTATTATATATTTAATTACTTTATCCTTTTTTTCACTGGTGTTTCTCTACTGAACAAAGAAAATTAAGATGGCTGCTTCAAGTCACTTGACCACAGGGTTGATGCTCCGAATGGGAGCCATCCGTAGGAATTTCAAGGACAAAATCATTATTTTCTCAGTTTCTGGAATGTCACACCTCATTGTGCCTAGAAAGTTACAACAGGCTCGCATCACAACTCAGACTGTTCAGATCAATTTCAAAGGGAACAACAGGGATATCATTTACATGTGATAAGCCAACCATGATAGCAGAGTCAAAGGACGTGATCTTACTGGCCGTTCATGTCACGCTCCTGCTGCAGCAAAGTCAGTGAATTTGGCGGTCAGCTAAATCTCCATTCACTGTGGTAGGATGGGAAAATCCTGCTGGCATGAATGGCAGTAAGATTCTAACTAAAGCGTCTGCTGAGACAATGTTTTCCCAAATGCCAGGCACCCAACATAGAATGCATCCCTTTCAACAACTAATTAGTCCCCAAATCAAAGCCAATTCCAGATGCTAGATAAACTTCCTTTTTGAAGCCATTGTGGAAAGGCCTCTGGCCTTTTTGAAAATTAATAGTATATCTCTGCCCTTCATGGCCAGACTGCTGTTTCAACATCGCCAACAGTTAGGTTGGGTAAGCAATCTCAACTCCACATGCCTGCTTGACTCTAATTGTTTCTTATTACCCCTGACAACTGGTCAAATTACCCAAAAGCCCATTTTGCAACTGCATGGTATACTTCAAGGATTTTCATATTATTTAACTTACCAGAAACTCATTGGAATAGTAATGTACTATGAAAGAAATGTGCTCTGGAGTCTGGCTTTGGATTCTGGAACTTATGTGAATATTCATTTTTTATGGTCTTTATACTATGATCTCCTCTCTCTCTACTACCTCCACCTCTCTTCCCCACTCCCTCCTCTCACTGTGTGAATATTCAGAGTGGGAAGTAGAAAACCTCACTTTTTGGATTTTAAGTATGTAAAATAAGTTAACCTTCATTGTTTTAAAAAAGGAAGGATTGGGAAAACATGTTATCAGCTATTCCTTTTAAAAACTTATTCAAAAACACTGTCTGCTGATGAACGAGCGGTAAGAGGAAATTAGTGTTGTTTAAATTGTCCCTCTCCTCCTCTGACAGTCATGTGCATAAACTTGACAGAGTGAAAACCTATTATTAAATGAACAATGAACAATCTGTTTATATTAAATTATAAGTTATGAAATTATAAAGTCCTTTTAGGAGGAAGTGGCATAGTGGCCTAGCTCTGGGGACCTGGGTTCAAATACCATTATGGTAGATGGTGCAATTCAAATTCAGTAAAGATTTGGAATTAAAAACCTAATACTGACCATGAAATCATTGTCGATTGTCATAAAAGCTCATTTGGTTCACTGATGTACTTTAGGGAAGGAAATCTGTCTACCTTACCTAGTCTGGCCTACGTGTGACTCCAATTGCACAGCAATGTAGTTGATTCTTAATTGCCCTCAGGGATGGGCAATAAATGCTGGCCCAGCTGGTGATGCCCACATCCCATGAACGAGTAAAAAAAAAGTTCTTCAGTAATAGTAAAGGACTTTTTATATACAATGATTTCAAAGACAGCAACATATTTTGTTACTTTAAATTGGTGAAAAATTCATAAAATAAATATATTCTAAAACTGATGATTCAAAATATACAGTTAATCTTCAAATGTAATTTTGTGAAGCCTCCTAATTGTCTTCAATTGTACATCTGTTGTAAAAAGTAACACATTTAATTATATTCCCCATGATCACTATTAGATTGGGTAGCTTGAGACAAATGGAGGTTCACTGAAAATATTAGCACAGTTATGCCAATATCTGTGAGGATCTCACAAGATGTGTACGATGAAAAGATAGCTGGGTTGTTAAAATTACTAATGAATTGAAAATCTAATGTCCACAGGGGTCTAACATGTGATGAAATGGGCTACAAGGCAGAAATTGCCTTACTCTATTTCTAATAAACTATTTATTTCACTGAAAAATGGAAAACTAAATGACTCAGCTTGGTTGTCCTTTTAATCATTGATACATTACATTGTACATTGTTGTACAGTTTGTTTTAACTCTTCACTTTTCTTTCTTTTAACCATAAAATGCATAGTGCATATAAGTGTAGAAACTCAAATTTCAGGTGGTGTATTTTATTTGGTGAAATCTAAAATATCAAATCAACAATGAGCAATCTATATTCAATATAAACAGACAAAATCCTAGGTGTGTTTTCACAGTATAAGCTGAGGGTATAAAGCAAATCAATGCAAGCTAAAATAGTGGTGATACTCATACACAAAGTATAACGCCTACACAAGTACGCAAAGGGAAGGCAATATGAAGATTGCTGTACGTTTTTTATTTTTTAATCAATGAATTAATGTTGTGAACTAGTCTGGGATAAATTTTTCCTCCAATAGAATTTCTGTGCCGCCTTTTGATGAAACTAAATGAATGACAGCTTTGAATCTCAGCTTAGAATTATAGGATACAGCACAATTTGATTTGATTTATTGTCACATGATTAGAATACAGTGAAAAATATTGTTGTTCGTCCATTGTCATTGATGGGGACCTCGACACCATTATGGTGATGATGATGATGGTGTTGAAACTAACGCTTGATTTGAATTAAAGTGAGGGAGAGTTGTGCAACGTCAGCCTCACTCTCTTTCCAATTCCCATCTAGATCCAGTGACAAGACACGAGTCAAGATGGCTGGAGGTGGGGCTAGACGCAGTGGATGACAGGACGTCTCTGTGTCTTGTCCTGCTCTTCGCGTTCCATGATGATTGCAGAGACCACCTTCTTGACCGCTGGACCTTCGATTGGTTTCTTGCACACTATATGTATATCCCATGAAATTCTTCTACACTCTACATTCAATTTCCTGCCACCCAGAGTCTGTGGGAAACAGCAGCAAGGGAAATGGTAGCAACATGACTAGAAGAAATCAATTACCTTTGGTTACTTTTAATTCTGTCATCAGACATAGCTAGACAGGCCAGCATTTTTTAAATTGCCCTTGAGAAGGTGGTGGTAAGCCACCTTCTTAAACCATGTGATGTAGGTACATCATCCTGCTGTTAGGGAAGGAGTTCCAGGATTTTGACCCAGTGACAGTGAAGGAATAGCAATATATTTCCATGTCAGGACTGCAAATGGCTTTGAGGGGAACTTGCAGGTGATGGTGCTCTCATGCATATACTGCCCTTGTCTTTCCAGGTGGTAGAGATCATGGGTTTGAAAGATGCTGTTGGAAGAGCCTTGTTGAGATGCCAATCCTCATGCATGTGGAAACAGTGTTTCCCTAAGTACTCTAACAAACCCTGTCAAAATATTGAGCTCCCCTGTTAAATTTCTTTCAATCTGCTCCTCATCTCCAGAGACTTTGCCTTTCTATAGTCCTACACATTTTTCTGTGATCCTTCATTTGTTTTTTTTTCAATTTTTACATTGAACACAATAGCAATTGCTATTTCCTCACAGCTCTCCTACTCTCACTTGGTTATTTAGCTGATTTATTTCCCAGGGTCAAATGATGGTTGTTTTCTCCTATGTAGAAAATATTATTGGAAGCTTTCAGGTACATTCCATGCTGCGTCCACATGCATTACCTTAATCCATGGTTAAAATAACCTAATATTTTTGTGTTGTTTCGCTTACAAATCTCTTTCAACTGTTTACAAAACTCCTCCTTTATCTAATTGCCACCATTTGGTGGTCAGTATGATTTTTCTTCCTATCTCTAATTCTCATCACGCAGATTCTTTCTGAGCATAAGCCGTACAACATCATTCCATTCTGATTCTGAGATAAAATCCTTTATTATCCTCATTATTACTCTGTCTAATTCTCCTGGATACATTGTAACAAGGAATGAAGTTTCCAGTTTTAATCTGCTTTTAAGTCTAGAATGTTTCCATTGTTTTTATCTGTTAACTTTTTGATTTTCAGTTTTCACCTCTTATTTTCCATGCTGCACGTAAATTCAATTTTTATCATATGCCTGTATCTCCATTGAAGGTATTATATTATATGTCTCATAATTATTTATCATTTTACCTCTCTAATTATGTATTAAATGTTTTGTGCATTCACATACATAATGCTAAATCCCAAATCCAATTATTTTGACAGTCTTTCTAGTACACTTGCTTCTGCTTTGTTCTTAACTGCTTTATAGCTTTTTTTTGCTCCTTTTGTACATGCTTTGCCCTTTTCAGTTAATATTTGCTAGGAGTTTAATAACACTGACCAGATTCTATCTCAGCACTAGAATGAATTAAGATGTTGTACGTGTTAAGTTTAAAAATAATCTAAAACAAAGAATATTACAGCACAGGAGCAGGCCCTCTGGCCCTCTAGGCCTACAATGACCAAACTGTCCATTTGAACTAAAAACCCTTACTCTTCCGGGACCATATCCCTCTATTTCCATTCTTTTCATGTATCTGTGCAGACCCCCCTTAAAAGTTACTATTGTAAACTGCTTCCACTATCTACCTGGCAGCGAGTTCTAGGTACCCACCACCCAATGTATAAAAAAACTTGCCTTGTCATCTCCTTTAAATCTTGCCCCTTGCAGCTTAAACCAATGTCCCCTAGTAATTGAATCTTCCATGCTGGGAAAAAGCTTCTGACTATCCACTCTGTTCATGCACCTCATAATCTTGTAGACTTCTATTACGTTACCCCTCAACCTCTGTCATTCCAGTGAGAACAAACCAAGTTTCTCCAACCTCTCCTCATAGCTAATATACTCCAGACCAGGCAATATCCTGGTAAATATATAAAGTAAGAATTAAAGACAGAAAGAAAAATAACATTGTCCACCAAACAAATGAGATCAGAGCTTTTGCATACTGTTGCTGATCTTAGCACAATTAGATGCATTGTTAAATATGCAACATGTGCAAAAATTTTAGAAAGGAAAGGAGGACAAAAAATGAAGGACTATTTGGGAGGATAGAGGATAAGCATTTTAATATAGTGTGGTAAACTATATCAGGTTAAAGAAATTTGAGATAAGGACCAGTTTTCAATTGTAGTCTTTTAGAATCACTGACAAATTATCTTGTAATCAAATTCTACATATCTCCCAAAAATAGCAATTTTATAATGGATTTGACTGCCTCAGTTACACGATTAGATGAACAATTAATGCTCTAACATTATATTGGATGGATATTAGCCTTTGGACCACCTTACAAGAATTGATGATATTTTTGCTTTTCCTAACTGCAACATGCAGAAATCATTGGGAAGGATCAGCCTTGTCTCCCATTGTATTTTCCAGTTGTCTATTGTTGGTAGTGTTTCCTCCTGGTTTACAAAGGCAATCCTGGCAATAGATCCTGTATAACATTGGAAAGATCCTGAAATTTTGAATTTAGCATGGTCACTATTTCCTTCAAATTGGTTCCAACCACTAAACTATGTAATCTCATTCTCAATTGTTCTAAGCTTCCTTTATCAGAGGATCTCCAGTCAACTCTTCTGAAGCTGTACTGCCTCCAAGACTATTTACCCAAGAGGTGTTTGCTCCCAGTTCATGGCAGAAATGCCACTGAAAGCCCATGTGCATGTTAAGCGACTCTCAAGAGAGGAAAATAGTTCAAGTCAGGGCAGGGTTAAGCAGGCAGAAGTTAACCCAGAACCAGTCTGCATCAAGATTTAAATTGGCCACAAATCCCAAACTAAGGAAGTGAAGACAATAAACATGGGTCCCCATTTCTAATAGTTTTGTGGTAATTGTCAGAGGAAACTGTGAATGTGCACCTCTGGTAATATGTTATTGAGCATAATGTTAGGCTTGGGGCGAGATTCTCTGATCTCATTCTCATTCCGTCTCTGCTACCAGCAAGAATGAAGAATGTGGTGTTGAGCTACAACTCCAATCACTGCAGCAGCACTGGAGAATCTGAGCTGTGGATGAGGTCAGAGGTTTTCAGCACTGATACACTGCATGCTCATCTCTGATTAAATGGATTGTTGATTTGGGTCTCATACTAGAACTGAAGCATGTTGCAGCTAATTTTGTCAGGACCGAGCTGGTCAAATTTGCTGTGGGTTGGCGGTTAAATAGGCAAAAAATGGAGGTGTTTCAAAAAAAGCAGCTCCAACTCGCCAACTTCTGGGTTTTTATGGAGATGGGACAAGAGGTGGGCTCACACTAGGCAAAGTATTTAAATAATGTTTGTGAGTTGAAAGCTCCGAGTTTAACCTGGTTTAGAGATTTAGCCGTAGCTGACCAGGTTTCCAAAGCCATTTGAAGTCTAGCGGCTGCAGAATAGTAAAACTAGCCGTGGTAGAAGACAAATGATCACAACACTCCTTATGAGTGAGGTGACGTAGGAATGTTTCCTCCTGGCTCCCCAAGCTCTCCCATCATTCCAGCTTTTGGAATTGGCTCCCTCTCATGGATTGGGGATTCTGCTCCTTCTCCAATCTGGATTGGTGGATTAATCTCAACTGGTTCTGAGGCCTTCCCTGTAACGTTTCCTACCCAACTGAAAGTTAGGCCAGGCTGACATGAGACTCATCAATGACAATAGATACGAAGTGTGGTATTAAATCTCCATTGTTGTGGAGAAACCCAGACTTCTTAGTCCTAGTGTTACTGGGCCCCCTCTAATCTTGGTTCTTCAGAATGTTAAAAGTTCCCTATTGCGAAAGCTAATGCTCCAAAGATAGGCTTTATTGTAGGAAATACTATTTGTAGGTGCGATATTAAAGCAAAGTGCTACTTGTAGAGTCAGGCTGTTATTGAAGAAGAGAAGGGAATTCTTCCTGGGCTTTGATCAATAATTGAATAGACCTGGGCAAGAAATGAACCATTTGAGAATAAAAAAACAACAATATAAATTGTTATTTATTGCCAGGAATGATGTGAAACCAGGTGCTAGTGCAGTAAGCTTACTGCAGGTAAGTCCAAGTATATTTTAATGGAAACTGAACTGAGAAGGGAAACAGAACAGGTAAAACTGTGCTGGCAAAATGTCTGGCAAGACTGAACCTAGTTGAAAGATGTAAAAAGATACAGATCAGTCAAAGCTGACAGTGGCAATTGATGAGTCGAGTGGGACAGAAAAGGGAAGTTGAAGAAGACAGAGTCCAGATCCAGAAGCTTGGAATAATAATATGTAGTTTCTGTTACTGGAAGATAAAATTGATGAGTCTATCCCATGCTGACTGAGATAAGTAGATTCTGTAGATGTGTACCACTAGATGAAGATCGTGGCCATGGAACTTGGGTTGGTTGTGCACTGCCTTCAGCTGGAAATCTGATTGGAAGGCGAGGAGCTGCGATTGCTCATAAAGAAGAGAGAATTTGAAATTCTTTGTAACTGAGTGTGATCTCTAAACTCTGCAATGAATTTTTGAGCCAATATGTGACATGTGTTTCAGTTGTAGCTACATCTAATGTGCAATTTATAACTTATATTCAACTATAATTTGCCTGTTATTCCTTGATGTTACCGTATATGATAGATATTACTTAGTGTTTGCATTGTTAACTCTTTTGTATAGAATTCTGTGATAGTCATTGACTTCAGGAAGTGGAGGACATGCCCCTGTTTAAATCAATGGAGATAAAGTAGAAATGATTGAGTTTCAGGTTTTTAGTTGTCCAGGTCACCAAAACCTGTCTTGGTCCCTCCATGCCGATGCTATAGTTAACAAAGCCCATCAACACCTCTACATTCTCAGAAGAGTAAGGACTCTCTCCAACTTTTACAGATGCACCATAGAAAGCATTCTTTCTCGTTGTATCTCAGCTTAGTATGGCTTGTGCTCTGTCCAAGATTGCAAGAAACTACAAAGGGTCATGAACGAAGTCCAGTCCATCAATCAAACCAGCCTCCCACCCATTGACACTATCTCTGCTTCCTGCTGCCTCGGAAAAGCAGCCAGCATAATTAAGGACCCCACACAGCTTGGACGTACTCTCTTCCATCTTCTTTCATTGGGATAAAGATACAAAAGTCTGAGGTCAAGTACCAACTGACTCGAGAACAGCTTCTTTCCTCCTGCCATCAGACTTTTGAATGGACCTACCTTGCATTAAGTTGATCTTTCTCTACACCCTAGATATGATTGCAACACTACATTCTGCACTCCCTCCTTTCCTTCTCTATGTCCGGTATGCTTTGTCTGTATAGCACGCAAGAAACAATAATTTTCCTTGGATACTAATACATGTGACAATAATAAATCAAATCAATTCTGTGGCTCCATTATTTTAGAAATAATGGCCAAGTTTCTCCCATCCTGACCAACAACTTTTCTGGGGGGTCGGGGTGGGAGATGCGCGTTGCCGGCCTTGTTCTGGGATTTGCGTATGCACTGGGAACACATGCACATCTCCCAGAGCCGGAGAACAGAGCACGCTGGAAACCGATGAGGAGACAGGTAAGTCATTTCAATCTTTTAAAAATATATTTTAAATGAAATTATCAAGAACTTTTAGGGTCCCGATTGAATCGCCCCCCACAGCAGGAGTACTTAATTCTGGTGGGGTTTAGAGTAGCCTCCCCACATTCGGGGAACTAGCGGGAGACTCCACCAGAATGGCAGTGCCAGCCTGAGCCCTTACGCATTGGACAGTGTCAAGGGAGGGGCTACTGTGGGCAGGGTCGAGGGGTGATTGGTGGGGGTGGGGGTTCCACTGCCACGCTGCATGGCAATCGGTCTAGGATGGAGGGAGGGCGGTGATTGGGGCAGGCTGGGGGGTGGGGATAGTGGTGGTCTGCTGGTGGGGGAGGGCAGGGCCTGCCTCCCAGGGGGGGTCTGACCCTGGGGGTGGTATCAGGGGATGAGGGGGGGGGGATCTGCTGGGGTGAGGGGGGTGGGGAGATCTCCATTGCTGGGTGTGGGTGGGGGTGGGGGTGGGGGTGGGGTGAATTGGACATCGGGGTGTCCTGGGTCGGGAGGGTCGGGCTTGGCTCAGGAATTGTCTTGGGAGCTGCAACCGGGCTGTGGGGAGGGGCTAGAGGGGTAGCACTGCGGGGATCCTGGGCTGGCCAGCAAACGAGGAGACTGATAGATCAGGGCCACTGTGCATGCGCAGATTTCCAGAACTGTTAGACTACGGCGTAAATAAGCCACCCCTCCCCCCCGACAACTCCCAACCCCGCGATTTGCGATTGGGTCCTCTGCAGTGCACAAAATGGGGAGATTCGAGTGAGAAGCTGAACTGACAAAACAGCCATGATCTAGAACAGCTTTCCCATCAATTCAGTGCTTTTGGGAGAATCACCCCCACCCCCTCACCTCCCACATGGATTTTCACTCTTTTAAGAATAGTGAATTGTCTTTACCAAAATTGTAACAACATCTCCTTCTGGCATTTCATTTTGTGGCATTACCATCATTATCTTAATTTGACAATTTAGTTTGCTTATAAAATAACACACAAGCAGGCTGACTGGAAGAGTAGATATGAACACGGCCACCAACCTTTGACTGAGTTGTCTCAACATATAATGCTTCGGAATTTAAGATGCTGCGTTGCATGAATTGCTGACTTTATGCTTGAGTAAAGGCAATGGTCGGTTACTGCTTGTTCCTAAAATACATCAAAGCCTCTAATTTGAGTTATTATCTGCAATGTTAAAATTTACAATGTCGTCAAATCCATTACGTGAAATCAAAAGGTAAGATGCATTATGAACAATAAAGCTTGCTGGACCAAATGATCTTTCCTCATGGTGGTTCCTTATATCTAATCAGCATTTAATGCATAATGTAAAATAATTATTGTTACCAACAGCATACTGTCAATTGTATCCAGCTAATTTTCACTTAAGGAAGCTTTTAATCATTTTCCTTTACACACCACTTTGCTGAATTACTACTGATGTTTTTATTCTCTCCCAGGAAATGTAAACTAAACTGGTTCATCTCCCCTGGCTGCAAGTCTTCATGGTATTTCTTCCAATATCAGTAAAAGAACGAGCTGTTTTTATTGGTAGAATTGCACTGTAAAAATAGAGTTTAAACTAGAATAAAGCGAGTGTTGAAATACCTTTATAAGAAAATGATACTGAAATGCACCAGTGCTAGAATTCAAATTCAATTTTGTAACATTCACAAGTTATTATTCACAATTTCAATATGATTTGCTCTCTGTTAAAGGGAAAAAAAGAGCACTTGGTTACTGTGGAAAATAATTCCACAGGGACAAAATTAAGTGATGCAAATTGCCTGCTTTCTAATTAAAGCACATAAACTCACACATTAATTAGGAATATATTCCCCTAAAAATGTTTTAAAGAAGGTTTCAGTATGAGTGCACTTTTTTTTAAGATTTCCTGCAATAACCTTAAATAATAAGTCTCCCACATTGCCTGTGGGGAGTGGTACTTGCAGAGCAAGCATGGCCGGAAAGTACAAGAATGCAGCCTTTCATTTTAGTGTACAAGAAAGTCTTGTCCAATGTTCCATGCAATTATTGCTTTCAGCTGGGAGCACAGAATCAGCAATTATATGTTTTCTGGTTTCTAAATTGAATGTCTTAATTAGTAAACAAGTAAGCAAGACTATTACAAAGTGGCAACGACCCTTTTAACTGTTATTGCTGCTGCTCTAAGTCAATCTCCTGTGCTGACGCCTGCAATCATGGTTTGCTTAAACTAGGGTAGAGTAAAGGATTGGGATAAATAATGAGGTTAAACTGAGGCTTTACCTGATGCAATTTTTCAAAGCCATCTCGGCCTTTTGGCTAAGATGAAGAGGAGGGGTACAATGCCTCATCCTGTCAGCTTGGATTTTGTTTGATTGAACCCAAGATGTGATGCCTTGTCAGCTTGAATCTTGTTTGCCCTTCGTGTGGGTACCATGATTGGACTTAATTTGAATTGGCTTTTTTGATTAGAATTAAAGTACTGAAAGGGACCAAATAAAGGAAAATAAATAGATTGGATATACAGACCAGCGATGAATTAACTGAATGAAAAAATAGGCTGGAGAGGCTGATATGCTATTTCTGTTCATAAGAACATAAGAAATAGGTGCAGGAGTAGGCCATCTAGCCCTTCGAGCCTGCCCCGCCATTCAATAAGATCATGGCTGATCTGTCGCTGCTCAGTTCCACTTTCCCGCTTTCTCCCCATAACCCTTAATCCCCTCTCTCATCAAAAACCCATCAACCCGCGTCTTAAAAATATTTAGCGAGGCAGCCTCCACCACTTCAACGGGCAGAGAATTCCAGAGATTCACCACCCTTTGAGTGAAGAAGTTCCTCCTCAACTCCGTTCTAAACCGCCCCCCTTTTATCTTGAGGCTGTGCCCCCTAGTCCTACTGTCTTTTTGAGTGGGAAGAGTCTCTCCACCTCTATCCTATCCATCCCATTCATCATCTTATACGTCTCAATGAGATCTCCCCTCATTCTTCTAAACTCTAACGAGTACAAGCCCAGTTTATTCAGCCTCTCCTCATAGCTCAACCCCCTCAACTCCGGTATCAGCCTAGTAAACCTCCTCTGCACTCCCTCCAAGGCCAAAATATCTTTGCGCAGGTGCGGCGCCCAAAACTGCACACAGTACTCCAGCTGCGGCCTCACCAATGCCCTATACAGCTGCAGCAAGACCTCCCTACTTTTATATTCAATCCCCCTCGCTATGAAGGCCAGCATCCCATTCGCCTTCCTGACCACCTGCTGCACCTGCAAGCTGGGTTTTTGCGACTCATGCACAAGGACCCCGAGGTCCCTCTGCACCGTCGCCTGCTGCAGTTTTTCGCCCCGTAAGTAATAGTCCTTCCTACCATTCTTCCTACCAAAGTGGACCACCTCACACTTGCCAACATTAAATTCCATTTGCCATTTCCTGGCCCATTCGCCCAGCCTATTTAGATCCTTCTGCAGACTCTCCACACCCTCCGCACAATTTGCCGTTCCCCCAATCTTGGTGTCATCAGCAAATTTCGACACCCTACACTCAGTTCCCTCCTCCAGATCATCTATATAAATGGTAAAAAGCTGAGTCCCCAGCACCGACCCCTGGGGCACTCCACTAGCCACCATCTGCCAATCCGAAAAGCACCCGTTGACCCCCACTCTCTGCCTCTTATTTGACAACCAATCCTCTATCCACGCTAACACCCTACCCCCAACTCCATGTCCCTCGACCTTCTGCAATAACCTCTTGTGAGGTACTTTGTCAAACGCCTTCTGAAAATCAAGAAAGACCACATCCACCGGCTCTCCTCTATCCACCACCCTAGACACATCCTCATAGAACTCCAGTAAATTTGTCAGACACGACTTCCCTTTAATGAAACCGTGCTGCGTCTGCTCTATCAAGCAATTCCCTTCAAGATGCCTCGCAATTTCCTCCTTAATGACAGATTCTAACATTTTACCTACCACAGATGTTAAACTAACCGGCCTATAATTCCCCGCCTTTTGCCTGGCACCCTTCTTAAACAACGGCGTAACATTAGCCGTTTTCCAATCATCCGGCACTTCCCCGGAATCCAGCGACGTCTGGAAAATAACCACCAAGGCATCCACTATCACCTCCGCCATTTCTTTCAGAACCCTCAGATGCATTCCATCCGGTCCTGGGGACTTGTCCGCAATCAGCCCCTCCAGTCTGTCGAGCACCGCCTCTCTAGTAACAGTAATGTCATTGAGACCCTCCAGTCCTACCACCTTTCCATCGCTAACACCTGGCAAATTATTCACGTCCTCCTCCGTGAAGACAGAAACAAAAAAGTTATTCAATACCTTAGCCATATCCTCATCCCCTACCACTAGGTCCCCTTTCTCATCCTCTAAAGGACCAACATTCACCCTAGCCAGCCTCTTCCTTTTTATATATTTATAAAAACTCTTACTATCCTTTTTTATATTAAGCGCTAGCCCAGCTTCATAGTTTCTCCTACCCTTCTTTATCAACTTCTTTGTCAATCTTAGTTGACATTTAAACCTCTCCCAATCCTCTTCTCGCCCACTACTCTTAGCTACTCTAAATTCCTCCGCTTTTAATTTAACACTTTCCTTCACCTCCTTCGTTATCCACGGCTTATTACCTCTCTTCCTACTATCCTTTTTGACCATCGGAATAAATTTCCGCTGAGCACCAAGAAAGATCTCCTTAAAGATCCTCCACTGCTCCTCAACAGACCCTCCCTCCAACGCGCTCCCCCAGTCCACATTCGCCAATTCTTCTCTCATCCTACCGTACTCCCCTCTATTCAAACAGAGGACGCGTGTCTGGGAACCCACTTTCTCCTCCTCCATCTGCACCAGAAACTCCACCATACAATGATCACTCTCCCCAAGAGGATCCTTCACCACAAGGTCCCTAATTCTACCTGCCTCATTACATAGCACCAGATGCAAGATAGCTCGCTCCCTCGTCGGCTCCAACACACACTGTTCGAGGAAACTATCCCGGCAGCATTCCAAGAACTCTTCCTCGAGCCCCCCGCGTCCAACATGGGTCGACCAATCAATATGCAGATTGAAATCCCCCATAATTACGGCCATCCCATTCCTGCATGCCGCACTTATTTGCGCGTTAACAGCCCGCCCCACCTCCAGATCATTATTCGGGGGCCTATAGACGACACCCACCAGCGTCTTCCTCCCTTTGCTGTTCCTAATCTCCACCCACAACGATTCCACTTTCTGCTCCTTGGCTCCAATATCATCCCTTGCTACCACCCTGATGCTATCCTTAATCAGCAGAGCTACGCCCCCCCTTTTACCTCCTGCCTATCCTTCCTAAACACTTGATAGCCCTGTACATTCAGCTCCCAGTCCCTGTCACCTTGCAGCCACGTCTCTGTAATGGCCACCAGATCGTATCCATTTGTGTCGATCTGCGCCACCAGCTCATCCACTTTATTCCGAATGCTTCGTGCATTCAGATAAAGCGCTTTCATCCCAGCCTTCACCTGGACCCTATTGCCGTAACGCCACCAACTATACTCACGCCCCCTACTCCCTCTATTATTGGGACATCCTCGGCCTCTTCCCTTACCTGTACCCTCTCCTTAACTTTAGACCTCGTAACGTCACCTACCCTCGCACCCTCCCCCCCCCTAATTAGTTTAAAGCCCTGTCTACAGTCCTCTTTACTCGATTCGCCAGCACTCTGGTCCCAGCACGGTTCAGACCAACCCCATCCCGCCCGAACAGGTCCCACCTACCCCAATACTGGTGCCAATGCCCCATAAATTCAAACCCATTCCTCCCACACCAATCCCTGAGCCACCCATTCACTTCCTTAATCCTGTCAACCCTACACCCGTCTGCACTCGGTTCAGGTAGTAGCCCAGAGATGGCCACCTTGTCGGTTCTACTTTTTAATTCCATTCCCAGCTTTTCATACTCCCTCCCCAGATCCTCAGTCTGCATTTTGCTTACGTCGCCGGCACCCACATGTACCACAACGACTGGATTCTCACCCTCCCACTCCAGGTTCCTCTGCAGCCCAGCTGCGACATCCCGTACTCGAGCACCAGGCAGACAACACACCCTTCTGTGCACTTTGTCATTGTGACAAAGGACAGTGTCAATACCCTTCACCCCACTATCCCCAATCACTACTACGTTCCTTTTCCCCCTCTCTTTGCCCATGTCCTGCTGCAGCACTGTACCGTGTGCAGTTTGCTCACCAACCTCACCTGCCTCGTTCTTGTCCAGCCTGGAAGCAAGAACCTCAAACCTGTTATGCAGATTAAGAGGCTGAGGCCTCCGCTCCTCACCCCCTTTCCTCCTCCCAGCAGCCCCCTCTTGTCCCTGACCCTTAGAGTTAGCCCGTCTAGGGGGGGTGGATGTCACTTGCACCCCATTGACAATGGCACCCTCTCTCCCCCTGATGAGCCTCAGTGTCTGTAGCTCAGAGGCCAGCTCATTTACCCTGAGCTGGAGCTCCTCCAGCAACCTGCACTTACTACAGACATGGTCACTGGGATGGACCCTGGGGTCCACCAGTTCCCACATCACACAGAAACCACACATCACATGCCCCTCCATTATTCACTGTGGTAGTTTTGAAAAAAATTTTTTTTTTGTTTTCTTTTTCCTTGTTTTTCAAACGAACTCACCTGGCCTTTTTTCCTTCAAGCCCTTTTTGATATTAAGCCCTAATAGCTCACTCTGCTTCCCTCTCACTCCACTGCCCGCTCAGACGCTGCCCGCTGTCTACACCAGGCCTCCTTTTACACCTGGCGCTGATTTAAAGCTGATGTCCCACAACTGCCTGCTAACCACTCCCTCAGAATTCTTAAAGCAGTAAATATAATAAATAAATGCTTTAAACAGTTCTACAAAGAACAAAGTGCTTTAAACTTATTTTAAACAGGTTTTTAACAGGTAAAATCTTAGCTCTCTCTCTGCTCCTTCACTCGTCATCTATTCATATGATTGAAATGTGCCACAAAGTTCACAAAGAAAAATGGGCATCGCCAACCATCCATACTCCACTAATTGTGCCATTGTAGTTTGCCAGTATCTTCTATTTTTAAGCCAGATGTACCTTTAAGATAACCAGCAGCAACATCACAGGATAGGTGAAAAATGTTATTTCGGATTGCAATAGGATCTTGATCAATTGGGCCAGTGGACTGATGAATGGCAGATTAATTTAGATAAATGCAAGGTGATGCATTTTGGTCGATTGAACCAGAGCAGGACTTACTCAGCTAATGGTAGGGTGTTGGGGAGAGTTACACAACAAAGAGATCTAGGGTCCAGGTTCAAAACTCCTTGAAGGTGGAGTCACAGGTGGACAGGATAGTGAAGAATGCATTTGGCATGCTTGGTTTCATTGGTCAGAACATTGAATACAGGATTTGGGTGCCTTGTTGAAGTTGTACAAGATATTGGTAAGACCATACTTGGAATACTGTGTCCAATTCTGGTCACCCTATTATAGAAAGGATATTATTAAACTAGAAAGAATGCAAAAAGATTTACTAGGATGCTACGAAAACTTGATGGATTGAGTTATAAGGAGAGGCTGGATAGACTGGGACTTTTTTCTCTGAAGCATAGGAAGCTGAAGGATGATCTTATAGAGGTCTATAAAATAATGAGGGGCATAGATCAGCTAGATAGTCAATATCTTTTCCCAAAGGTAGAGGAGTCTAAAACTAGAGGGCATAGGTTTAACATGAGAGGGGAGAGAAACAAGAGGGTCCAGAGGGGCATTTTTTTCACACAGAGGGTGGTGAGTGTCTGGAACAAGCTGCCAGAGGTAGTAGTAGAGACGGGTACAATTTTGTCTTTTAAAAAGGTTTAGACAGTTACATGGGTAAGATGGGTATAAAGGGATATGGGCCAAACACGGGCAATTTGGACTAGCTTAGGGGTTAAAAAAAGAGGCATGCATGAATAAGTTGGGCTGAAAGGCCTGTTTCCATGCTGTAAACCTCTGTAATTCTTTGACTCTATGTGACTCACAAGAACAAAAGGGCTAGGGGCAGAAGCAGATCATACAGCCAGTGGAGCCTGTTTCGTCAGTTGCGATGCCACCTGATGAAGCAACAAGCAAATAATGAAAACCTATTTTGCAGACATCTACTCAAATACACTTCTGCTAGGGTCAGCAACAACAGGAACAGAGGCAGCAATAGTTTCCAATACTAATGACTTCCCATTGTTGACTGTATATATACTTTCATGCATGCATCTGCCAAAAACCTAATGGAATAATGAAACAGGAAATTATCTTATTCCATCAATGTCCAGATGGTTTGTAGCCCTTGCCAGAAAATAATAGCAAAGCATATTTCTTATAAACATTCACGGACTGTCACATATTTGTTAGAAGTGGATGGAAGGAAGTGGGACAGGTTCCTTTAAAATTCAGCATCAACTGGTACAAATATATCTGAAACACCTCTACACTACTGAATACTCTTAAGAGGGAACAAATACCAAATTCCACTTAAACTCCTTTTTCATGTTTGCTGATGACACCACCATAGTGGGTTGGATCTCAAACAATGATGAGACAGAGTACAGGAAAGACACAGAATCTGGTGAAATGGTGCAACAACAATAATCTCTCCCTCAATGTCAGTAAAACAAAGGAGATAGTCACCAACTTCAGGAAGCATCGTGGAGGACATGCCCCTGTCTATGTCAATGGAGATGAAGTGGAAATGGTCAAGAGCTTCAAGTTCCTAGGTGTCCAGGTCACCAACAACTTGTCTTGGTCTCTCCATCCCAATGATATAGTTAAGAAAGCCCATCAATGCCTCTATTATCTTAGGAGGTTAAGGGAATTCAGCATGTCACTATGACTGTTACCAATTTTTTACAGAAGTGCCATAGAAAGCATCCCTTCTGTATGTATCACAGTTTGGCGTGGTTCCTGCTCTGTCCGAGACTGCAAACTACAAAGCGCTGTGAACATAGCACAGCCCATCATGCAAACAAGCCTCCCATCCATTGCCTCCGTCAACACTTCCTCTGCCTTGGAAAAGCAAACAGCATAATCAAGGACCCCAAGCAACCCTGATGTATTCTCTTCCACCATCTTCTGCCAGGAAAAACGTATAAAAGTCTGACAGCATGTATCAACTGACTAGAGAACAGCTTCTTCCCTGCTGTCATCAGAGTTTTGAATGGACCGACCCTATAAGCTGATTTTTCTCTATGTCTTTTTCTACTCTTCCCCTAACTATGTCTGCAACACTACATTCTGCACCGTCTCCTTTCCTTCTCCTTTATGTACTCTATGAATGGTATGCTTTGTCTGCATAGCACAAGAAACAATACTTTTCACTGTATATCAATATATGACAATAAATCAATTTAATCAATTCAATTTGATTCAAGATACAGTATCATAGAGAAATGAATCAGTGTCCTTATTCATCACCCATTGAGGACAGTAGAGTAATAACTTAGATGGCTGATTTTTATTTTTGTGACTCTAAAGAGCATTCACTTTCTAGGTGTTATAGCAAGCAAACTGGTCTCAGCTGTCATTTTGAGGAGTCAGAGAGAAGGTTTGTCAGTAAGTTAGGATTAGCATCATTGGAAGTGGAGGATGGATTGGGAAGGGATAGGATGGATTATAGAAACATAAAAGATAGGGTTAGGAGGAGGCCATTTGGCTCCTTGAGTCTGCTCCACCATTCATCACGATCATGGCTGATTGTCCAACTCAATAGTCTAATCTGGCTTTCTCCCCATAACCTTTGATCCTATTTACCCCAAGTAATATATCTAGTTGCATCTTGAATACATTAAATGTTTTGGTATCAACTACTTCCTGTGGTAATGAATTCCACAGGTTCGTCACTCTTTGGGTGAAGAAATGTCTCCTGATTGCCATCCTAAACGGTCCACCCTGAATCCTCAGACTGTGACCCCTGGTTCTGGACACCCCCACCATTGGAAACATCCAGTCAAGGCAATTTGGGTGGTCATTTGGATGGCTCTGGATGTAGTCAGGGGTGGTCAGGAGGTGGGGTTTGTTGAGGAGGGGGTATTTTGGAGTTAGCTGTGGGAATATTTGGAATTTGGGAGGGTTGTCCAGGATGAGGGGTTGTTTGGAGGTAGACAGGGTGTTGGGAAGGTAGCAGGCGGGTAGTGAGGGGGTGGGAAGGTTAGTTGGTGTGGATTGTTCTCGGGGGGGTCCCCTAGAGAGATGTGGGATGCAGTTGGAGTTCAATGGGGAGTCAGGTTACAACAAAAAAAGTTTAGTACAGTGAAGTACTTGAAAATGCAGCAAAAAAGTTATGTTCCTCAAACGTACCCTGAGGACAAAATGGCACAAACATTATCATAGGTCAGACTCTACTCAACAGAACTACTAAGCCTGGTCACGTGATGGTGATATCATGCCAGACACATGATAAATGATAATACCCTCACACTGCTTGCGCTCTTTAAAACAGAAACACTGTACTTTAATGAAACCCAATTACAAAATATAAAACTCTTTAAAACAAAACCACTTTAAATGGGCCATGTAAAACTGTATTTTGCTAGTAATGAGTTTGTAGCATGCATGTGACTAATTTCTGAGGGTTAATTAAGTGAATTACTACATGACTATTAATGAAGGGGTCTGGGTCAACCTGAAAATGAAAACATAAATAAATTGGATGAAAGCTCATTCCATTTTATGAATGGCAACTGTTGGATGTCTAAAAATCTGCTGTGCAATACAGTCACTAATAATGATGATGCCATTGCTAAATTTGTATACAAGCAGAGTTGTATTTAAGTATCAATTGCAATACTATTTTCATAATTATATATTTTGTGCTGTAAATTTAAGAGGTTATGCATCTTGGCTCCTGCAATGTTTCTGGATTTTGTTTGTTTAAATAAACCAGGTGATAAGCCCAAAAGATAAAGTGCTGAAGTAGTTTTCAGCACTATGAGTATCTGAAGCGACACCCACACTGCTGGGGCTTGCCAGGCCAGATACCGTGTTGATAAAGGTGTTTGCACAGGCAAAGGAGGTATGCACCATAATAATGCAGAGTAGACAGCCTGTAGCATTGGTCAATGTGTAATGCAAATTTGATGCTAATGGTGTCTGTTCAGTCTGAATGTTCCAACTAAGCCCCCTCTTGTAATGTTGCACAGCTGAACAGGCATTCAGTAGCAGGAAGGACCTATCTTCCCACACGTCTAACCTTCCATTCCTGTGCAAATGTTATTTGAAGGGATCATTAACTCCTTTCAGCTTAGCTGTTGATAAATTTCTACTGGCTGTTGCTGAGTTTGTAGAATTTTTTTTTGCTATTTAATGTTGATGAAGTCTACAGAGAATATATCGACTTCAATGGTTCTGCTCAGACCATTTGGACACAAACATGGTTGCTGTAGTTCCATCCATTTTTGTCTGCAGCACAACAAGGTGAATGAGCAGAGGTTTCACAGAAAAAGACATGGTCCTGAAAGAGGGAGGAGGAGGACCAGGCAGAGGGAGCATATGCTTTTGCCAAGATTGCACATTTCTGCATAGTGCAGAGTGCCATTGACTGAATATATGTCACTTAACAATTCAGAGATACACCATAACTGAAAGGGACTCCACCCTCAATGTCCAGTAGATGTGCAATCAAATTCAGTGCATCATTGTGGGCCAATGCCCAATATCCTGGCAGCAGTCATAATATCTTCATTTTGCTACAGTTCTGCATTTGAACCACCATCACATAGCATGGGTTGAATCCTGGGTGATAAGGGCTATCCACTGACCATCTGGCTTATGACTCCAATGAGCAATCTATGCATGAATTTAAAAAGCCATATTTTATACAAAATACAATAGATGTTTAAGTACAATTTCTAATGCCTTGACTGCTCCGGAGGAGACCTGCAGTACTTACCAGAGCACATGTCACAATTCATCATCAGCTGCTGCATGCTGCATAACCTTAGCAATATGAGGCCACAGCCCTTGCCACTTGGTAGATGATGACTTGATGAGGAGTAAGAGGAAGAACAGTGGCAACACAGCCCTTTTCTGGCTGGGGACTCTATGATTGATTCATCTGACTACAGTATGAGTAGATGCAAACCAAAGCCCTATTCAACAACAAACCCACACCAGCCTTCCCTCTATTACAACTTAGCGCTAACCATTTGGCCAGAATGCTGAAATAAAACCCAAGTCAAAACAACATTCGTGGCCAATGTAACAAATCAAATCAAGCCATAACAAATTTCAACTGATCACCCTTGTGAACTGTTGGTCTGAACCATGCTGGGACCAGAGTCCTGGCGAATCGTGTAAATAGGACTGTAGACAGGGCTTTAAACTAATTGGGGGGGGGGGGGGGGGAGGGTGTGAGGGTAGGTGACATTATGGGGTCTAAAGTTAAGGAGAGGGTACAGATAAGGGAAGAGGCCGAGGATGTCCCAATAATAAAGGGAGTAGGGGGCGTGAGTATGGTTGGTGGCGTTCTGGCAAATAGGGTCCAGGTGAAGGCTGGGATGAAGGCACTTTACCTAAATGCACGAAGCATTCGGAATAAAGTGGATGAGTTGGTGGCGCAGATCAGCACAAATGGATATGATTTGGTGGCCATTACAGAGACGTGGCTGCAAGGTGACAGGGACTGGGAGCTGAATGTCCAGGGGTATCAAGTGTTTAGGAAGGATAGACGGGAGGAAAAAGGGGGGAGCGTAGCTCTGCTGATTAAGGATAGCATCAGGGTGGTAGCAAGGGATGATATAGGAACCAAAGAGCAGAAAGTGGAATCGTTGTGGGTGGAGATTAGGAACAGCAAAGGGAGGAAGACGCTGGTGGGTGTCGTCTATAGGCCCCCGAATAATGATCTGGAGGTGGGGTGGGCTATTAACGCGCAAATAAGTGCGGCGTGCAGGAATGGAACGGCGATAATTATGGGGGATTTCAATCTACGTATTGATTGGTCGACCCATGTTGGACGCAGTGGGCTCGAGGAGGAGCTCTTGGAATGCTGCCGGGATAGTTTCCTTGAACAGTGTGTGTTGGAGCCGACGAGGGAGCGAGCTATCTTGGATCTGGTGTTATGTAATGAGGCTGGTAGAATTAGGGACCTTGTGGTGAAGGATCCTCTTGGGGACAGTGATCATTGTATGGTGGAGTTTCTGATGCAAATGGAGGAGGACAAAGTGGGTTCCCGGACACGCGTCCTTTGTTTGAACAGAGGGGAGTACGGTAGGATGAGAGAAGAATTGGCGAATGTTGACTGGGGGAGCGCGTTGGAAGGTAGGTCTGCTGAGGAGCAGTGGTGGATCTTTAAGGAGATCTTTTTTGGTGCTCAGCAGAAATTTATTCCGATGGTTAAAAAGTACCGTAGGAGGAGAGGTAATAAGCCATGGATAACGAAAGAGGTGAAGGAGAGTGTTAAATTAAAAGCGGAGGCGTTTAGAGTAGCTAAGAGTAGTGGGCGAGAAGAGGATTGGGAGCGGTTTAAAAGTCAACAAAGTTTGACAAAGAAGCGTAGGATAAACTATGAAGCTGGGCTAGCGCTTAATATAAAAAAGGATAGTAAGAGTTTTTATAAATATATAAAAAGGAAGACGCTGGCTAGGGTGAACGTTGGACCCTTAGAGGATGAGAGGGGGGACTTAGTGGTAGGGGATGGGGAAATGGCTGAGGCCTTGAATAACTTCTTTGTTTCGGTCTTCATGGAGGAGGACGTGAATAATTTGCCGGGTGTTAGCGATGGAAAGGTGGTAGGACTGGAGGGTCTCAATGACATTATTGTTACTAGAGAGGCGGTGCTCGACTGACTGGAGGGACTGATTGTGGACAAGTCCCCAGGACCGGATGGAATGCATCCGAGGGTTCTGAAAGAAATGGCGGAGGTGATAGTGGATGCCTTGGTGGTTATTTTCCAAACGTCGCTGGATTCCGGGGAAGTGCCAGAAGATTGGAAAACAGCTAATGTTACGCTGTTGTTTAAGAAGGGTGGCAGGCAAAAGGCAGGGAATTATAGGCCGGTTTAACGTCTGTTGTAAGTAAAATGTTAGAATCCGTCATCAAGGAGGAAATAGCGAGGCATCTTGAGGGGAATTGCTTGATAGAGCAGATGCAGCACGGTTTCGTTAAGGGGAAGTCGTGTCTGACAAATTTATTGGAGTTCTATGAGGATGTGTCTAGGGCGGTGGATAGAGGAGAGCCGGTGGATGTGGTCTTTCTTGATTTTCAGAAGGCGTTTGACAAGGTGCCTCACAAGAGGTTATTGCAGAAGGTCAGGGGGCATGGAGTTGGGGGTAGGGTGTTAGCGTGGATAGAGGATTGGTTGTCAAATAGGAGGCAGAGAGTGGGGGTCAATGGGTGCTATTCGGATTGGCGTTTGGTGACTAGTGGAGTGCCCCAGGGGTCGGTGCTGGGGCCTCAGCTTTTTACCATTTATATAGATGATCTGGAGGAGGGAACCGAGTGTAGGGTGTCGAAATTTGCTGATGACACCAAGATTGGTGGAACAGCAAATTGCGCAGCGGGTGTAGAGAATCTGCAGAAGGATCTAGATAGGCTGGGCGAATGGGCCAGGAACTGGCAAATGGAATTTAATGTTGGCAAGTGCGAGGTGGTCCACTTTGGTAGGAATAATGGTTGGAAGGACTATTACTTACGTGGCGAAAAACTGCAGCAGGCGACGGTGCAGAGGGACCTCGGGGTCCTTGTGCATGAGTCGCAAAAACCCAGCTTGCAGGTGCAGCAGGTGGTCAGGAAGGCGATTGGGATGCTGGCCTTCATAGCGAGGGGGATTGAATATAAAAGTAGGGAGGTCTTGCTGCAGCTGTATAGGGCATTGGTGAGGCCGCAGCTGGAGTACTGTGTGCAGTTTTGGTCGCCGCACTTACACAAGGATATTTTGGCCTTGGAGGGAGTGCAGAGGAGGTTTACTAGGCTGATGCCGGAGTTGAGGGGGTTGAGCTATGAGGAGAGGCTGAATAAACTAGGCTTGTACTCGTTAGAGTTTAGAAGAATGAGGGGAGATCTCATTGAGACATATAAGATGATGAATGGGATGGATAGGATAGAGGTGGAGAGACTCTTCCCGCTCAGAAAGGACAGTAGGACTAGGGGGCACAGCCTCAAGATAAAGGGGGGGCGGTTTAGAACGGAGTTGAGGAGGACCTTCTTCACTCAAAGGGCGGTGAATCTCTGGAATTCTCTGCCCGTTGAAGTGGTCGAGGCTGCCTCGCTAAATATTTTTAAGACGCGGGTTGATGGGTTTTTGATAAGCGAGGGGATTAAGGGTTATGGGGAGAGGGCGGGAAAGTGGAACTGATCCACTTCAGATCAGCCATGATCTTATTGAATGGCGGGGCAGGCTCGAAGGGCTAGATGGCCTACTCCTTCTCCTATTTCTTATGTTCTTATGTTCTTATGAACTCCCTTAGTCCCAGTGCTCCAAAGGATGCTGCCCCAGAGGCTGTAAGTTGGCTGGTGGGAGGCTGGTTGCTGATGGCTTTGCAGGCAGCACACAAACTGTGCTGAGCCTGCTGTTGGGTGGCTGCCTGCCTGAGCAGGGATGTAAAGTCTTGAGATGCTAACACCCCTCAAAGTCGGTCTGTATCTCTTAAAGGGGAACTGCACTCCAGCTGGAGCTGGCTTGAGCAGCTCTCTCCCTCAAAGACTCAGCTTTCGACTGCATGATTTAGGCAGTGGCAGCATCAGTTTATGTCAGCTGGCTGGTGGGTAACAGCAAAGGCACAGGTAGAGTATGAGTGGGAATGAATGCTATGGTGCCATGAGAGGACTGGATGCTCATGCTGTATGGGACCATTGCCATTTCCACGGGTGCTATCTCAGCATTCCATACAACAGATATTACTGGTCTGCTGTGCAACCTTGTAAACACAGCAAGAAGTCTCACAACACCAAGTTAAAGCCCAACAGGTTTATTTGGTAGTAAACATCATTAGCTTTCGGAACGCTGTTCCTTTGTTAGGTGAGTGGAGAGTTCTGATCACAAACAGGGCATATAAAGGCACACAGTTTACAGAATATTGATTAGAATGCGAGTCTTTACAGCTAATCTGCTATTCAAGTCTTAAAGGCACAGACAACGTGACTGGAGATAGCATTAAGCGTAGGTTAAAGAGATGTGTATTGTCTCCAGACAATGTTCCACTCACATTGTCTGCACCTTTAAGACTTGAATAGTAGATTAGCTGTAAAGACTCACATTCTAAATCAATATTCTGTAAACTGTGTGCCTTTATATGCCCTGTTTGTGATCAGAACTCTCCACTCACCTGACGAAGGAGCAGCGTTCCGAAAGCTAGTGGCGTTTACTACCAGTTAAACCTATTGGACTTTAACCTGGTGTTGTGAGACTTCTTACTGTGTTTACCCCAGACCAACGCCAACATCTCCACATCATGACAACCTTGTAAATCCCTTTTTTGCACTGTCCACAGCTACGATGGTAATGGTCAGAACTTGCATGGTGGCACATTAAACTTGCAGGACAGAGCTGATTTTGGTGGATAAATGGTGACACTGTGATTCATTGAGCAGTGGCTGAGGCTAATGGTGCAGTTGGCAAAATACATCTTTGGAAGATATGCATGCTGACCTTGGCCACTTGTGTACGGTCACGGAATTTCTTGTAGCACTGCAACCAACTCCTAGGAGCTAGATTTCTGGCAGCCATTGCCACATCTTCTTCCACTTGAGCATGCCTGAAGAGTTCTTCCTGGCTCTGTAAAGGCATCTCTCCCCTGCTGCTCAAAGTATCTAGTGGAGCTTCAGAAAATCTGGGATCATGCTGTCTGCTATGTTGTGCCATAATTTAGTGTTTTTCTCACTCACACTCACCCACATCCTCTTCTGCAAGCAGTTCCTGCACCAGCTCCAGCGAGAGTGCAGTTCCCCTTTAAGAGATACAGACTGACTTTACGGGCTGTTAGCATCTCAAGACTTTACATCCCTGCTCAGGCAGGCAGCCACCCAACAGTAGGCTCAGCACAGTTTGTGTGCTGCCTGCATGAGGAGCAACAGGTGTGGGTTAATCATGCATTATGATTCCAATTCCCATTTTCTGTGCATATTAAATCTTGCAGCCAAAATATATAAATCAAAAATAAGCAAGTCAAAAGTGAAAATAGGCTGCTGGGTGTTAATGTTTATCTTTCTCGCATGCCAACTTTCTTAGCATAAATTTCCACTTGAAATGTCCCAAACATTTTTGGCTCCACACCCATCAGCCAGGTTCTTCCAGACATTTATCACTCATGTCACAATATTAGTGGTGTTGGTCTTAAAGTTAATTTCCACCGCTTTAATTTTTTTCATTCTGTTTTCCTGGTTCCTTATTCCAGGTTTACCCCTGATGATTTTTTAGTACAAAACCTGTTTGGTTAATGCACAAAATTGTTTATGATGTTGTCAATCTCCTTGGAAGAGTTGCTGGTTGATAACTTGAATGACCAATAATTACTTGAGAGCGAGAGGAAAGGTGTTCCATTTGGTGTGAGTTGAGATAAAAGATAAGGAGGTAGAATTCCTTGCAATGTTCGGATCAATGACCAACACCATAAATTGTATTGCTTTGCATACTGTACTCACCGTTGAGAATTTACTCCTCATTCTCCTTATTTTTTAATCAGAATGCACCACAGGAAACTCAAAGAATCTGAATCAGAAATTTCACAGCCCGCGGTCAATATTTACCAGCTCTTAGCACTTGCAAGCAATGTAAAATTAACCTGAAATCGATCGAATGCTAGAACACAAATACAATGGTTTACTGTAAGTATGGAAAATGCATTGGCCATGTAAATTGTCCCTTAGTGCACACAAACAGGTGCCAGAATGTGGTGACTAGGGAATTTTCACTGTAACTTCATTGAAATGTTAATGTAAGCCTACTTGTGACAATAATAAAAACACTTTAAAACTTTAACTTACTGGCAATTTAAGGGGTTATTCAATCTTTTTGTATGTATAACTGGGGATGTGAATTTAAAGAGTTCCTCCATGTTAACAGTACTGTTAATGAACTTCTAAAAATTAAATCCCAAACAGCAGAATTTTACTTTAAAAATGTAAGGATCTATAATCTTTTAATCATATATGGTTTTGGATTTTAATCTGTTGTGGAGCAGGAATTGTATGATTCTTGATAAAGGCTGGCACAAGCTAGTGTTTGTGTATAGTTGGAAGATATAAAAAGGGTGAAGTTGTAACAACAGGTAAGAAAATGAAGCAAAAGGATGAGATCTGGAAAGCTGAGCTTATTGACTGTATACCTGTGATCATCTACAGTAAGACATTCTGTAGTGTTATCATATTTATCTCTTACAAAACCTGTAAGAGTTTGACTCCTGTATTGGGTACTTAACATCAAAAAAGAGTGGACCTTCTATAAGAGTGGATATATCTATATCCAAAGGGTTGAAAGGGATAGTTAAGTGCAATTTATATAAATTAATTTCAAATTCTGATACTACAACAAATTGACATAAACCCTGATGTAGAACTGCAGAGGTTGAACTTTTTAAAATAATTTTAAGTTAATTCATTAGTGACACAAGTAGGTTTATGTTAACACTGCAATGAAGTTCCTGTGAAAACCCTCTAGCCGTCACACTTCAGTATCTGTTCAGGTACACAGGGAGAATTTAGCGTGGCCACTGCAACTAACCTGTAAGTCTTCCAGACTGTGGGAGAAGACCGGAGCACCTGAAGGAAACCCACTCAGACCATGTGCAGAACTCCGCACAGACCCAAGCTGGAAATTGAACCCAGATCCCTGGCACTGTGAGGCAGTAATGCTAACCACCATCCCAACTTGTATGCTGTATAATCTTGGCACAGGCATTTGCAAGTTAGAAATATGTTTTACTTTAGCGTATTGTGAATGGAATGCTGTTTGCAAATATTATTTTAATGTGACTTCAGACATAAGCAGATGCTGAAACAGATGCTGAGCAAGGTGCCAGGAAGGGATAAATGTGGATAATTATGAGTAATTATATGGTCATCAGCCTTTTTAACATGTCTAAATAAGGGTTCCAATTGAAAAGAATACTTTATAATGATCAGGTCTTCAAGTTTCTTGGCTCTATAAAAAAAGGACATAGGCTGGGATTCTCTGACCTTGCCAGTGCCTGAAATTCTCCAGTCCAGCTTCAGTGAATGAAGATTTGGCTGAGCGCCAAATTCTCCCCGCAGTAGAGGGGTATCTGATACTGAGGAATTCTGGCCACCATAGTTGGGAAATCTGCTTTTTGTTTATAATTTATTTTCAAATAAAGATTGATTCCTTGAGAAATAAAATGATAAAAATGTCTTTTGTTCAGAGGATGCCTTTTGCCAGTTCTTTTGAAAAGACTTTTAAAGCATCATTTACATGTTACAGGCTTTGAATGGGGTTCCTGCTTTTCAAAGTCAAATATGTTTGATACATTGGCCAAACAAAGTTAGTTACTAATTGCCACCTATCCCTGTACCAAGGGACACCTTTTTGCCATAAATACACTGAAAAGGAGCCAGTCTGTTTTCCTGTCAGAAACCCACTTCTGACTGAAGTTTAGACTTTTCTCCGAGTGAGTCCTTACTTTATATAAAGATGGGTTTCCTGCCTAATTAAAGTTGGTGGAACAGGAATGGAGACAGGTTTCAGACACCCGAGGCAGCCAGGTTGTCATGATGAGGACAATTTCTGCCACGGCCTGCCACTGAACCGAAGGGAAGCAACCTGAAGCCGGGGAACCAGAGACCTGGCATGCATGAGGGAGAGGAGGGAAATAGTCTTCCTGGGGGATAAGAGGAAGAGGCCATCTCAATATGCAGAAAGGTTGTACCTGTGTTCAGTTCCCTCTTTTACTTTTACACCTTTTTTTTTTACACCTCTTTTACTTCCTGAACCTCCCCTTATGAACTGTTTCATTTCAGATCCTCATCATGCTTAAGGTCCACACCTCTTTGGAGGGCAATGTTCTGGAGAGTGCTGCAGACCACCACAATGACCAAGATCTTGGCAAGGGGGTATTGAAGGAAACTACTTGACTGGTACAGACACTGGACCCCGTGCCTTCTGAGTTTATGTTGGCCCATCAGTTGGGAATTTTATGTGGTGCCCAGCCTCTGTGAAAAGGCCACCTGTTACTTGGGTGATGCATTAGTATGCAGCCACCTATGAGATGCCACAGAGGCTTGCATTGATGAGTTTACAGATGTCTCTGGCTATCTGCTCAGGTAGTCGCAGTCTCCTTTGGTACTGTTCTCAGTCATGTCCAGGTAGCTTCACCTCTGTTTTATGCTATTTTAAATATGCCAATGGGCCACGCAACTTTTCTGGGTGTGATCTGGTTTGTGGCAGTAGAAATGGACTGGGACCGTTGCAAACCATTTAACACCAGGCGCCAAAACCTGTTCTTCGGTCCACACACTATTTTCCGGGATCATTACAATCTGCACCAGGCAAAACTTGCTCCCATGGTATTCATCTACACTAATTTCTTTAAAAGAACTGTGAAAGACTGCCCACCAAATATTTTATAACAAAGCTTTGAGGGGCAGGAGTGCCTCTGTTGGGTCTATTGCAGGACCAAAGTCTACTGCCAGCCACTATTTTGCCCTCTTTTGATCACCTTTCTCTGTCTCCTACTCACCTGCCCCCCCCCCCCCCCCCCCCCCCCCCACTGATTGCCCCTCCTTCTCCACTGAATATACCCTTCTGTAATACATTTGAATTTCCCATATTTTCAATAGTTTGATGAAGTGTCTTTGGATTTCCATCTGGAGTGACTGAACCCAGCCCTGAGGGAAGAAATCATCAACATTTGATCTTTCGCAGAGCAGCCAATTAGAAACCAGAAGTCGGGTTTACCATCAAATTAAGGATGGTGGTCAGGTTCTCAAAGATGGAGGGCTAATCAAAGGCCTACTAGCTTGTAATTGCAAAGAGGGGTAGCTAATCAGGCTCATTGGGAACCTAAGTATTTTTGCAGACATCACGGGCCAGTTTAGGTGGCTTATGGAGGCAAACTGGCACCAGGCTGAAGGGCTAACATTCTATGTCGGCCTAAAGGCCCTCCTTGCCTGCCTGGGTGCAAGGGCAGCTGTAGGCCATCCCAGAGAAGGGTTTCACTGACTGCCCAGTGATGACCTGGCTGTTCAATCTATTTTGAATTAAAGATTTGCAAGGTTGGAGAGAGGGCAGCTCCATTTTGAAGTACCATCATTCTTACTTGCCTTCCATTACTGCTCTCAAACTAGCAGGCCCATTTCTTCTACATACATACATACATGTCTACAATTATCTAGCGTTCCTTCTAGATCTTCCACACTGAGATTCTTCCAGATGTACCTTAAAAACTGAAACTACAGAAAAAAAAATGTCTTCTTAAGTGTATTCCTAACTCCTCATTCTATCCAAGCACTGACCTAACTTCCTGCTGCCTTATCTTCCTCTTAGCCTTTTTTCTGTGCTTGTTTTCAGTTTCCATGGTGATGATGCAACCAGGGCCTTGAAGTCAACAGAAGTCCTAACCATGAATGAAATCTATATCTTAACATACTTTCCCTTAATTTTAACAGATGAAAAGTAAGACTGTAGTAATAAACCTAAAACCTATTGACTAGAAATCTTATTATTAAACTGCAATCTAGAAAAACTTAAGGCTGCAAAATAATGTTTGATTAAATTGCAGTACTTTACTAGAGTTAGTGCCTCTGCACAGAAATGAAGATAAATCTGCTGACGGATCTAAATCTCATCCTCACCTGTTTATCTCCCTTCTAAACATAATAATTGTATTTTTGTTTGCAATAACATGGTCACTTCTGATTATACATCACCCTTCCAAAGCAAAATCTGTGTATTTTGCAGAACAGCCATTCTGACAAAAAGCTTGAGGTCATTTAATTATTGAAGTGCCTAATTCCACGAACATTTTACTTCAATGATTGCATCTTCCCTCCAAACCATTTCCCAATTCCACCGATCATTCTTTTCCTCCCTTGCATATTTACTTCTCTTAATGATTCCACTCTCTCTCAATTGATTATTCTTCCTACCTGATCAATAACTGACCGTCCCCTCCTGTCCTACCATGCCCCCTGCTCCACCCTGCCCCCACCTCACAACCTCAGAGCTGCTGCTTTGAAAAGCAAATCAATAATCCCAGTGAGCTGCTGGAGATGCCTAACAGGCTTCTACAGCTTTCTGATCTGATATAAACGAGGCTTGAGGCTAAATATCAGATGTGCCTCAAGCCTAGCTGTTCCAGTGCAAGCTGATGTGAGTCCATTTCTAGTCTCTGCATGTGTTGCACATACTTACTGACATCCTAACGTTACTTTGTGGATTTCGGAGCAAAGTGAATATCACAAAAGATGTAAAAGACAAACTGTGGCTGGAGACTTCCCCAAGCTTAGGGCTTAGCAGCACTCATTCTTTTTTTATTTATTTCTGCGCTTACTCGCTCAGTTAACCCCGCAGAATGAGATGCCATATATAAATGATATGCAAACAAAGGATGATTCGCAATTAACATATGTGTCCATGCTCCCCACCCCTCCTCCCCCCTCCCCTTTTATTTCATTGGGTGAGGAAGAAGCAAGAAAGTCATGGTATCCTACATTGCTCAACACCACACTGCAGTAGAAGTATGGGAATATCTAACCTATAGGTTTAATGAATGAGTTAGAGTAAGGCACACAGAACCTGAATAAGGATACAGATGTGATAGTTGCAGTGAAGAAGAGTGATCATTTAGAGTCATAGAGGTTTACAGCATGAAAACAGGCCCTTTGGTCCAACTTGTCCATGCCGCCCTTTTTTTTGAAAGTCCTGTAAGCTAATCCCAATTGCCCGCATTTAGCCCATATCCCTCTAAACCCATCGTATAGATGGCATCTAATATTGCAGTTGTATAGAACATTGGTTAGACCACATTTGGACTACTGCATCCAGTTCTGGGCGCCGTACTACCAGAAGGACGTGGAGACCCTGGAGAGAGTGCAGAGGAAGTTTACCAGGATGCTGCCTGGTATGGAAGGTCTTAGCTATAAGGAGAGATTGGGCAAATTGGGGCTGTTCTCCCTGGAAAGATGGAGAATGAGGGGAGATCTAATAGAGGTGTATAAGATTATGAAGGGTATAGATAGAGTGAACAGTGGGAAGATTTTTCCCAGGTTGGATACGAAAATCATAAGGGGCCACGGGCTTAGGGTGAGAGGGGCGAGGTATAATTCAGATGTTAGAGGGAGGTTTTTTACACAGAGGGTTGTGGGAGCCTGGAATGCACTGCCAAGTAGGGTGGTAGAGGCAGGCGTGCTAGAGTTAAGGCTTACCTAGATAGGCACATGAGCAAACTAGAGATGGAGGGATACAAAAGATTGTTCTAAATAAGGATCAAGAGCCTCAGGACATTCCTGGGAATCAATAGATTCCTATGGGCCGTCCAACATATTTTATGGCTTTTACGTTTGAGCTTCTGGGGATCTTCCATGAACATCTGTACAAGCTGTGTATGTTTATTGATGTCTTTTTTTTACATCCACAGGTGATTCGGTCCCCCTTGTTGGCCAACAAGGGGCATACACGCGGTGGGTTGTGCGAGGGCTACTCTTGGATGTGGCTTCGAGAGTTGCCTAGTGCTTCACGTTGTTAGTGTGCGCTTAAACTGGACCAATTGATGGGCAACACGACAGCTCAGTGACTATCACTGTTTGCTGTGCAGATACGTGGACTTGGGCTGGTGTCTGTGGGAGTTTGCACATTCTTCCTGTGCTTGCGTGGGTTTTCTCTGGGTGCTCCGGTTTCCTCCCACACCCCAAAAACGTGCTTTTAGGCTGACTGGTGTTAACAAATTGTCCCTAAATTAGACCTCCCTTAATCTGGTGCACGTATAATTCTCTAAATTTGCATACCTTTATTATGGAGTCCAAGAGGCGTAGACAAAGGTCATAGGTGGAAGAAGGATTGGAATGAGGCACTCACTGAATGTTAAAATGGCGGCGTGGGCTTGTAGGGCCGAAGGGCCTGTTTCCTGTGCTGTGTTGTTCTTTGTTCTTTGTTCTTTGTATCCATGTAACTATCTAAAAGACAAAATTGTACCTGCCTCTGGCAGCTTGTTACAGACACACCATCCTGTGTGGGAAAATATTGCCCCTCTGGACATTTTTGTATCTCTCCCTTCTTATCTTAAACCTATGCCCTCTAGTTTTAGACTCCCCTACCTTTGGGAAAAGATATTGACTACCTAGCTGATCTGTGCCCCTCATTATTTTATAGATTTCACCCTCAGCTTTGTACGCTCCAGAGAAAAGAGTCCCCGTCTATTCAGCCTCGCCCTATAACTCAATCCATCAAGTCCTGGTAGCATCCTAGTAAATCTTTTCTGCACTTTTTCTAATTCAATAATATTCTTTCTATAATAGGGTGACCAGAATTGCACACCGTATTCCAAGTGTGGCCTTACCAATGTTTTGTACAACTTCAACAAGGCATCCAGAATCCTGTATTCAATGTTCTGACCAATGAAACCAAGCACGCCAAATGCCTTCTTCACTATCCTGTCCACTTGTGACTCCACTTTCAAGGAGCTATGAACATGTACCCCTAGATCTCTTTGTTCTGTAACTCTCCCCAACACCCTACCATTAACTGAGTAAGTCCTGCCCTGGTTCAATTTACCAAAATGCATCACCTCACATTTGTCTAAATTAAACTCCGTCTACAATTCATCAGTCCACTGGCCCAATTGATCAAGACCCCTTTGCAATTGGAGATAATTTTCTTCACTGTCCACTATGCTACCAATCTTAGTGTCATCTGTAAACTTACTAACCATGCTCCCTATATTCTCATCCAAATCATTAATATAAATGATAAATAACAGTGGACCCAGCACTGATCCCTGAGGCACATCGCTTGTCATAGGCCTCCAATTTTAAAAACAACTCTCTACAACCACCTTCTGGCTTTTGTCAAGAAGCCAATTTTGTATCTAGTTATGTACTTGCAACTGGAAATTCCAGTCTCATAAGAATCTGAGCTCAAATGTTTACTGCAATAATGCCAGAGTGTGAAATATGTTATGCATGGAATAGCAGCAAGTGTAGGGAATATGCAGTTCCTATCTATATAGTCACACACTACAACTTATTGGAATTGCACTCCAAGTTCAAGGATATTCACAATGAAGTTCTGAATTAGAGATGTCCTATTCAAAGATATGTAGTTATACTGATATGGACACCTTGGAGATAATTTTAAATTTTGGACAACAGTATAAAATGGAATGTATTGGATAAGCTGCACATAAAATGTTACTCTCGATTTTCATTCCCACATTGGGAGAGATGCCTAATGTGTTGCCTCTCCAATGTTGCCCACTTCATAATATCAGCAGAAGTTAAATGTACTTTCACTCAAATCCCTCCCCTCAGATTCAAACCTTGCAGAGGCTGTCTTGTTTAATTCCAACATGCTTGGAAGTTGAATATCATGTCCTTGGTGTAAAGCTTTTGCAGATCGTGTCACCTTGAGATCCCAGGTAAATCAGTGTACATGCAGAGGGAGTGTCACGTTCTGGCTGAGATGTGCATGATGGAAGCTGCTGTCTCTCAAGAGAATACTTCATCCTTTTCATCCAGCTCCCTATTCAAATCACAGGGATGTTCCAACAACTACTGCAGCAGCCTTGCTGGGAAACCATTTGGCCCATCTCAGAAAAAAAAACCACATGGCCACTTTAATGGTACGAGGTCCCCATCCTTCATAATGATTATTTTTTATCGAGCTGCATTTATTTCACAAAGGCTAATAGCAATTTTTTGGTTTAGTCTAAATTCCACATCACAACTTTACAATCAACGTTCTTACCTTTTCACAGCCAATTAGTGTTTTGTTTAATATCTCAAAATGTTGCTATCATGCCTTTTTTCTAATCTGTGCGATATCAACATCTGAAAGTGACCAGATTTCTTTCAGGTGAAGGTTAGTAAAACTTGTAGTAAAATCATTTGAGTCTTGGCAGCATCTTCAAGAATCTGATCTCGATTCCATCAAACTCTCTAGCTGCATGTCAGGAATTGTGCATTTTTAATTTCTTGCTCATCTCCAAGCTCAACTGTTGCTACCATATTGGTTCCTTCAGCTTCTGTTGTATGAACATTGTCCTAAAATTGGCTGAGCGCTAAATTCTCCATCCTCGCTGGCAGTGGTTGCGAGGCGTGAACAGTTGGCCTTTAGCTTTGTTTCTCTGGCCAAAGATACTGCCAGAGTTTTTCCAGCATTTTCTAATTTCATTTTGGAATTCTAACATCTGCAGAATTTTCCTTTTATAAACACTGGGGGCGATTTTCCCACCCAGGGCTATTTTTTATGACGTGATCAGACTTGCACCTTTATTTGTAACATCATTTACATTGTTTAGTGAACTCTGGGTGTAATTGCCCAGGTAAATTTGGCTTTCTGATCCTGCCGGTGCAGGTCTGCACCAACAGGGATCACAGCTGGTTCCCAGCAAGGGGACCAGTCATGGTGCAGCAAGCATTTCAGTGAATCAGCAGTAGCATGGCTAATGTCTGATACAGATCAAAGATGAGCTTGTGTTAGGTTTCGTAAAGAGTTTATATGAGAAATGGATGTATTCTGTAACCAGTCCTGCAGCAAGAACACATTTAACTTAAGGTGAACAGGCATTAAAGGGTTATAAGATTTCTGGATGAAGGGTGTAATTTATACATTTACTAGCCTGAATTGTGCTGAAACAGTGATATCGGTGCCAAATGCCATAAGTTAGACCATTATGCTAAATAAGTTAGACCATGTAGATGGTCGACAGGATTCAGCTGGTGAGTTACTTGCCACAAAATCCCTAGCTTCTGATCTGCTCCGGCAGCCACATCATTTATATAGCTAATCCAATTCAGTTTTTGGTCAATGGTAACCCCCAGGATGTTTATGAAG
This sequence comes from Carcharhinus amblyrhynchos, assembly GCF_965287045.1. Classification (NCBI taxonomy): domain Eukaryota; kingdom Metazoa; phylum Chordata; class Chondrichthyes; order Carcharhiniformes; family Carcharhinidae; genus Carcharhinus; species Carcharhinus amblyrhynchos. The sequence goes on from NC_137328.1 coordinate 79,948,514, forward strand.
GTATCTGCACACGCCATTGTTACCATTAGACAGTGAAGTTCTGGTGCACAGGATGCACAAAGAAGACAAAGGAGAATCCCTAGCCTTTCACCTGGCCTGCTGTGGTTAGACTTTTGAAGTTGTTAGTGTCATAGAGACATACAGTGTTTTACAGGACAGCAAGAGGTCCTTTGATCCATCTTATCTGTATATATTAAGCATCTATTTATTTGAATGCTATTTTCCATCACTTGATCCATAGCTTTGCATGATGTGGCGTTTCAAATGCTCATCAAATTGCTTCTTAAATATAGTGAGGGTCCCAGCCTCTACCACCCTTTCAGATAGTGAGTTCCAGATTCCCACCAACCTCTGGCTGAATAAGTTCCTCTTCAAATTCCCTCTAAATCTCCTGCTCCTTAGCTTAAATCTATGCCCCCTGAATATTGATCCCTCAACTAAGGGGAACAACTCCTTCCGATCTATGTCCCTCATAATTTGGTATACCTTGATCAGGTCCCCCCTCATTCTTCTCTGCTATAAGGAAAACAACCCCAGCTTAACCAGGCTCTCGTCATAGCTGTCAGCTATTAACTTACTAATCATACCCCCCTATGTTCACATCTAGGTCATTATTGTACCCTACAGACAGCAAGGTTTCCAGCACTGATCCCTGTGGTAAACCACTAGACACAGCATTCCAGTCATAAAAACAACCTTCGATCATCACCCTTTGCCTCCTGCCATTCAGCTAATTTTGGATTCAATTTGCCAAATTGTCCTGGATCCCTTGAGTTCTTACCTTCTTGACCAATTTTCCATGCGGGATCTTTAAAATGCCTTACTGAAGTCCATGTAGATGACATCAACTGCATTGCCCTCATCTACACATCTAGTCACTTCCTTGAAAAATTAAATCAAATTTGTTAAACATGATCTCCTCCTGACAAAGCTGTGTTGAAGATCTCTGATTAATCCTTGTCCCTCCAAGTAAAGATTAATTCTGTCCCTCAGAATGTTTTCCAATAATTTCCTTACCACTGATATTATGTTCACTGGCCTGTAATTACCTGGTTTATTTCTACTCTCCTTCTTGAATAATGGTACCATATCTTCTGGCACATCTCCAGTGGCTAGACGGTTTAAAAATTAGCGTCAAAGTGGCACAGTGGTTAGTGCTGCTGTTTCACAGCTCCAGGGATCTGGGTTCGATTCCCGGCTCGGGTCACTGTCTGTGTGGAGTTTGCACATTCTCCTTATGTCTGCGTGGGTTTCTTTGGTACTCTGGTTTCCTCCCACAGTCCAAAGATGTGTGGGTTAGGTTGATTGGCCATGCTAAAATTGCCCCTTAGTGTCCTGAGATGCTTAGGTTAGAGGGATTAGTGAGTAAAATATGTTGGCATATGGGGGTAGGGCCTGGGTGGGATTGTGGTTGGTGCAGACTCAATGGGCCAAAGGGCCTCTTTCTGCAGTGTAGGGTTCTATGATTCTATGAAAGCCCCTGAAATCTTCTCCCTTGCCTCACAGCAGCCTAGGATGCATCTGGACCAGGAGATTTATCCCCTTTTAGGCCCAATAAAACCACTAATATCTTCTTCACCTCAAAACTAATCTGTTCAATTGTTTCAGTCCCCCTTTCTGCTTTCTATATCTCCGTCATCCTCCTTCATAGTTGCAAAAAAACTAATTCAAAATCTCACCTATATCTTCAGGCTCTACACACAGATTGCCACATTGGCACAAAATGGGCTCTATTCTTTACCCTCTTGCCTTTAATATACTTACAAAACATCTTGGGATTTTCCTTTATTTTGCCCACCAGTATTTTTTCATGTCCCCTCTTCACTCTCTTAATTTCTTTTTTAATACCTCCCTGTATTTTCTACATTTCTATCTAGTTCTTCCACTGTTTTGAGTCTCTTGTATCTGTCATAAGCATTCCATTTTTTTTCCCTAATCCAATCCTGTATATCCCTTAACATCCAAGCTGGACTTGCTGGTCGCACCCTTTAGCTTTACATGTTGACACTATACTCTTTCTATTTCCTTTGTGAATAAATCCTATTCTTTTGATGTGGAATTTCCTGCAAGTAGCTGTTCCCAATCTGCTTTGACCAGATTTTGTCTTCTTATATTAAAATTGGTCATCCCCCAATTCAGAACCTTTATTTCTAGCCCATCTTTGTTCTTTTCCATAACTACCTAATGTCTTACCGAGTTATGGTGGCTATCACCAAAATCTTCCCCATTGACACGTCTACCACTCACCTGACTTCATTCCCTAAAATTAGGTCTCGTACTACCCCCTCTCTTCTAGGACTGGCTCAAAAAGCTCTCCCGGATGCATTTTAAGAATTGTGCCTCCTCTAAGACTTGTATGTCACTTTGATTATCCCAATTAATATGGGAAAGTTGAAATCTTCAACTATTATCACCCCATTATTTTTACATTTCTCTGAAATTTGCTTTTCTATCTTTCCCTGATTTTGGGAATACATAGTACACTCCCTGAAAAGTGATTTCCCCTTGTTATTAAGTTGTATCCATATGACCTCAATTGAGAAGCTTGTCAAGGTACCATCCCTCCTCACTGCACTGACTCCTTGATAACTCCATCAATAATGTGACACCACCTCCTTTTTTAACCCCTCCACCCCCTCACCCTACCGCCTCGCCTGAAAATTCTATACCTTGGAATATTGCGCTTCCAGCCCTGCCCCTCCCTTAACCATGTCTCCTTGATATTAATAATATCATACTCCCATATGTTAATCAGCGCCCTCAATTCATTTTCCTTGCCCATAAAACTCATTGCATTAAAATAAATCCCATCCAGCCTTGCCATATTTTCTCCTATATTCGACTGTGCATCACCCCTACTGCACCTCCACTATGTACCCCACCCCTTCCTGCCAAATTAGTGTGGTGACACATGCCTGTGGTCTGGGGTTTACTAGAAATGTCACTCAGTGCTAATGTTATGTAGTTTGCTATGGACACCTTTAAACCCAGTTTAATCCCAGAGAATTTGAAGGTTAAATTCCTTGAAATTGTGATACCTTCTTCCTTTTCTTAGCCATGTCCTTGTCTCTTGTTTGGTTGCCTACGTCAGTGGTGTACCTTCTAGAAAAGTGGCATACTGATGGTTTTTAGACATGTAATCAAATAATCTTACCGTCAACTCATTGTGACAGTGTTCACCGCTAGCCTGGTGCAGTTTTTAATCAGAAGGGACGTTTTAGAGGTTATGCTCATAAGAACAAAGACATTGGAGCAGGACCAAACTTTTCAGATATTCAAGCCTATTTCACCATTCAATAAGATCGTGGCTGATCTTTGACCTCAACTCCAAGTTCTCACACTATTAGCAGGTCCCTTGATTTCCTCAGTGTCTAAGAATCTATCGGTCAAATATATTCAGTGACTGAGCATCTACAGCTCTCTTGGGTGGAGAATTCCAGAGATTTGCTACACTTTGAGTGAAGACATTTCTCCATAAGTCAGTCCTAAATGACTGACTTCTTACTCAAGACTGTCCTCACTGGTTTTAGACTCCTAGGCCAGGGAAACTTCCTTGCTGCATTTACACAGCCCTCTGCCCACCCTCTTCATATTTCAAAAATGTATGCTCTCATTTTACCTAGCTCCAGGGAATATAAGTCTTTTCTACTCAGCCTTTCCTCATAGGATAATTCCCTCATCACAAGAATCAGCCTAGTGAACATTCATTGCACTCCCTCTGGGGCATCTATACTTCTTTAGTAGGCAGAATAAAACTATAGACTGTACTCCAGATATGATCTTACCTTTATAACTGCAGAAAGACATTACTTTTATACTCTAAACCCTTTGTAATAAAGACTAACATCCCATTTGTTTTCCTAACTGTTTGCTTTATTGCTATGGTAACACGCAGTGATATGTATACAATGACACCCTGCCTGTCTGAAGATGAATATTTTGCAGTTTCTCATCTTTTCTTCACATTTCACCATGGTATAGTACATCCGTATTTCTTTGCTACTTCTTTCCATACTTTTCCACCTTCTTCCATCTGGAAAAAGACACAAAAGTCTGAGATCATGTACCAATCGACTCAAGAACAGCTTCTTCCTGCTGCCGTCAGGCTTTTGAATGGAGCTACCTTTTATTAAGTTGATCTTTCTCTGCACCCTAGCTATGACTGTAACACTACATTCTGCACCCTCTCCTTTCCTTCTCCCCAATGTATTCTATGAATGGTATGCTTTGTATAGCATGCAAGAAACAGTATTTTTCACTGTATACCACTACATGTGACAATAATAAATAATAAATCAAACTAATAATGCTCCTGATAAGCTTACTGAAGAAGAGGATTCCTAACCAGCTAGAAAGTTTCATAGGCAGAATGCAATGTTTCAGAGGACAGGAAATCAGTAAGGAGTTAAATAATTCTTAGATAAATTAACACAATATGTGAATACAATAAGAACATCAAAACAAGTAATGATTTTAAAACATGTATGCCAATGTTTTAAATGTATTGTTCATTTTAGCCAAGCAAAGTTACCAAAAGGCATGGTGATAAATGTCAATAATTTAAACCCAGTGTTCTGGGAATCGGCTAGTCAGCAGTAGTTATGTCAGGAGGATTCCTATGAAGGAACATGCTTTGCAGCATCAATGAATAGATGCATTCGCTGTCCAGACACAAGGATAGATATGCCCCTGGATGCACACGTCTATTCAATTTGGCAGTGAGTCAGTGGGAATGTTCGCTTAGACCTTATAGTAGCGTCTGCCATTACCAGGCAACGGGGAAATAGTTAGAGCCAAGAAGGGAGGTAATGTCCAGACTTATTGGACAAGTAAAATGCCACTATGCTATTAAGTATCATAAGGTTGGCTGATGTAATTCACAGAGATTGGTATTGATGTATGATTACTAAATAAAATTGATTTTAAGGGAATGAAAGGCAGAATTATTGATTAGGAAAAGCTACAATTTATCTGTATTTGACTACGTACTGACGTGGAGATGCCGGCGTTGGACTGGGGTAAACCCAGTAAGAAGTCTGACAACACCAGGTTTAAAGTCCAACCAATTTATTTGAAATCGGATATAAATTAGTTGGACTTAAACCTGGTGCTGTCAGACTTCTTACTGTGTTTAACTATGTACGTCAGATCTTCCAGAATGATTTTGTCACTTTATTCCCAGAGCTACTTAACCCTTTGAGAGTCTCCGGTCTGTTGTACGTTTGTTTATTTCTTCTATGTTTTGTTTGTAAAATAAATTTGATACGACTTTGCACAGAGATTTTTGCCTTGCAAGTTTTTAATTGTCTAATATCGACCACTTTCAAATTTCCCCACAACACCTACTTATCCGCCCAGCTTTGAATTTTTAACAGACTTGGATAAAATCCACTCAGTCTTGTCATCTGAGTTATTGATATGGATAGTAAATCTTTCTCAAAGGACAACCCACTAAAGCGACTGGTCCAGGTGGGGTACCCGGATGAGCACTTAGATCCTGTGCAGATCAGCTGGCGGGAGTATTCACGGAGATCTTCAATCTCTCTTTACTACAATCTGAGGTACCTGTCTGCTTCAAATAGATGACCATCATCCTGGTACCTTAATGACTATCGGCCGGTGGCTATGACATCCATTATTGTGATGTGCTTCAAAAAGCTAGTCATGGCATGGATCAATTCCAGCCTCCCGGACTACCTGGATCCACTACAGTTCGCCCATCGCTGCAACAGGTCCACATCAGACGCCATCTCCCTGGCCCTGCGCTCAACCCTGGAACATTTAATTAGCAAGGACATCTATGCCAGAATATTTATTGACTACAGCTCAGCCTTCAACACCATTATTCCCATGAAACTCATCTCCAAACTCTGTGGCCTGAGCCTCAGCATCTCCCTGTGCAACTGGATCCTGAACTTCCTAACTCACAGACCACAATCAGTAAGGATAGGTAACAACACCTCCTCCATGACCATCCTCAACATTGGTGCTCCACAAGGCTGTGTTCTCAGTCCCCTTCTATACTCCTTATGCACCTATGACTGTGTGGTCAAATTTTCCTCCAATTCAATTTTCAAGTTTGCTGATGACACCACAGTAGTGAGTCAGATCTCAAACAATGACGAGACAGAGTACAGGAATGAGATAGAGAATCTGGTGAACTGGTGCAGCAACAATAATCTCTCCCTCAGTGTCAACAAAACAAAGGAGATTGTCATTGATTTCAGGAAGCGTAAAGGAGAACATGCCCCTGTCTACATCAATGGGGATGAAGTAGAAAGGGTTGAGAGCTTCAAGTTTTTAGGTGCTCAGATCACCAACAACCTGTCCTGGCACCCTCCCCCCACCCCATGCCAACACTATAGTTAAGAAAGCCCACCATCGCCTCTACTTTCTCAGAAGACTAAGGAAATTTGGCAATGCAGCTACGACTCTCACCAACTTTTACAGATGCACCAAAGAAATCATTCTTGCTGGTTGTATCACAGTTTGGTATGGCTCCTACTCAGCCCAAGACTGCAAGGAACTACAAAAGGTCGTGAATGTAGCCCAATCCATCACGCAAACCAGCCTCCTGTCCATTGATTCTGTCTACACTTCCCGCTGCCTCAGCAAAGCAGCCAGTATAAATAAGGACCCCACACACCCTGTACATTCTCTCTTCCACCTTCTTCCATTGGGAAAAAGATACAGAAGTCTGAGGTCATGTACCAACTGACTCAAGAACAGCTTCTTCTCGGCTGCTTTCAGACTTTTGAATGCACTTACCTTGCATTGAGTTGATCTTTCTTTACACACTAGCTATGACTAAAACACTATATTCTGCATTCTCTTGTTTCTTTCTCTATCAACAGGATGCTTTTATTCACCTGAAGAAGAGGGAAACCCCTCGAAAGCTAGTGAGTTTACTATCAAATAAATCGGTTGGACTTAAACCTGGTGTTGTCAGACTTTTTACTGTGTTTACCCCAGTCCAACGCTGGCATATCCACATTAGAGCACAAGAAACAATACTTTTCACTATATGTTAATACATGTGACAAAAATAAATCAAATCAAATCAAATCAAATACTGGAAATCCAAGCATTGATCCTTGTGTGCCCCAATAGTTCCAGCCTACTAACTCAAAACTGACCCTTGTATTTCTACTCTTTGTTTTCTGTCAGATAGACAATTCTCAATCCATATTAATACATTCAACACAATACCTTGAGCTCTAGCTTGGGTAATGAGGTTTTTTGTGGCACCATGTTGAAAGTTTTGTGACATCAAATGAACTGTATCTGCCTGATTCCCCTTATACAGTCTGCTACCTCAAAACCAGCTACTTCTTCAAAGTGCACTTGCCTTTCATAAATCTGTATTGACTCTGCCCAATCATATATGATTTTCTAATTGTCTTGAATGAGAGATCATTACATCTTTTCTGCAATTAACTTGCTGCTTTCTCTCTCTTTTTTTTCTTTAACAGGAGGCTTATATTTGTTACTTCTAATTAATAGGGACATTTCTAGAACCTGGGGAGTCTGGAAGATCAAATCCATCCATTGTCCCACCTTTATCAAAACCATAGGATGTAGGTAGTTATCCAGGTAGATGATGTCTGTATTACATGGACTTTACACAAATCACTATTCTAATAGATGTGTAAATGAGCTTACTCAGGAAATTCTTGTGAAAGTATCTCTCCAGGTCATCAGAGGGCACAATTTAATAATAAAAGTAAAATGCTGCAGGTGTTGGAACTCTGAAATAAAAGAGTGAACATTTAGGCCATGATTTTACTAGCACGTCTACTTCACATTCTCCATTGTCCTTGAGCATGATCGCACAAGCCTCGAGCAGGCGTTCCTGTAATGACTTCAATCAGGCCATTGAGGGTGGTATATTGGAGTATGAGCTCCCTGATTAAGGATCCAGTTCATGGGCCAATCAGGGAGTCTTTGCCTTGTACTTAACTGGGAATGTCAATTCCTCTGACACCTCCAGAGATAGACTGCTAACTGCTAGCACTGTGTACTGCTATTCGAGTTTGTAAATATAAAGGATTTTGGTGAAGGGGACATCTGCGTCTGAACACCTATTGCAGTGCCAGTGAAATTCTAGCCATAGAATATATGACTTGTACAGACGGGCAAAACTTACTTTACGTTAGTATAAAAGTGGTGCAGCTTAATGAAAATTATCAATCCTTTTCTCCAGCAAGTCTACTTCTTAATTTGAGAGATATAGAAAGATATACAAAGATATAGAAGAATTATCAGAAATCACAGCTGGGAATATTCTTGAAGATACTTCTGCTTGTCTGTCCTTACTGTGGTGGAAATGCAAGCGGTCTGCTGCACTTCCACAAAGTGGCTGACATACGATAGTGACAGGATAATGAGGACAAAGCCTGCAGTCCAGAAATGTCACCATTTATCCCTGAATTGCATCTGACTTAAATTAAGCTTTTAGAAAGACAACACCAGCAACATTTCCAGTTATAAAACACCTTCACTATAACAAAATGTCCCAAGGCATTTCACAGGAATATACCCACAAGGTTAGTTTGGAGAAACTGGGGTTGTCTCTTTGCAGCAAAGCAAGCTGAAGAAAATTTTGATAGAGGTGTACAAGATAGTGACAGCTTTAGATAAGGTTGACTAAAATAAGCTGTTCTCAATATCTGGTGGTAAAAGGACTAGGGACGCAGATTTAAGATTCTGGACAAGAGGTGCATGGAGAATATGATGATTTTCTTTTACACAATGGGTATTAATGAACTGGAACTTGCTATTTACAAGTTAGTGTAAGTGGAGACAATCAGCGATTTCAAAAGAAATTGGATGGATGCTTGAAGGAATACACTTTCGGGGTAATGGGGATAGAGTGGGGAAGTGGGACTGACTGAATTGCTCTACAGAAAAATGGCAATGAGCTGAATCACCTCCTTGGCCATTGTCATGAGGGGCGGGGGGGTAATGATTCTATGGCCTGGATTTTCATCCTCAAGGTGAGAATTGTGAGTCAATCCATTTATTAACATTGCCCTTCCTTCCTGACAGCGCCAGCCCACACTATTGTCATGGTGGCTGCTGGGGCGAAGCTGGAGTTGGCTGTTTCCTCCAGAAACAGTCCCCAGGTGTGAATGGATGCAGGTGGAAACTAAGGTGGGCAGGTTTTGTACATGATTGTTAGGCAAAATGACAATCACGCCTCATCCTTCACCCTCCCCCACCTTAAACCCCAAGCAGTCCCAATGCCTCCTCATATTCCCCATGCCTATTCCAAACCCTCAATGTCCCATGATTACTCTTTTTACTGCCTTATGTCCAACCTGCCCCTTCCATCCCCCCATGCCCACTGATCCTGTACCTGCTATGGGAAGACCTCAGGAGCCCTTTATATGATTGGAAAGTCGTTGTGATGCTCAGGATCTAAATAAACAAAGAGCCATTCAAAAACCTCTTCAAGAAAACTTAATGCCCTAAAGAGGTTAAATTTCTGGCTCTCTCTCTTCCTCTCACTGCTTCTCTGTCTGATTCTGACCTGAATCTATTTGAATCCCTTGAAAATAAAAGTGCATTTTCCCCTACTTTTCCTTTCCCCTACTTCCCCCTACTTTTTGCCAAAAAATTTGGTTTCAGATTGTCACCTTTTACACCAGTGCATATGTAGATTGCCTCTTTTTCTCCCTACCAAAGTGTATTATGCAACATTTCTCTATGGTTAATTTCATCTGTCATGTGTCTGTTCATTTCCCCAGCCTATTTATATCCCCCTGAAGCCTGTTTCTATCCTCACTGTTGACTCCATTTTTGTGTTTTGTGCCATCTGAAAACATTGAAATTATGCCAAAGTAGAGGTTATTAACATATATTAAAAAGAACAATGGTCTTAATATAAACTCCTGGGGAACAGTATTTTGTACATGCAACTGAAAAGCAACCCTTCACTGCTCTTTACTTTCTGCCCCTTACAACTAATCTTGTATTTGAACTGTTAAACTGCTATGTAAATCCAATGGGAATCAACTTTGCTAATAAGTCTGTTATGAAAAAGACTGGGTTGTCAGCGGAGTAGTGAAAAGGGTGAGGCTGGGATGGAGTGTGTAGTGAAAAGAGGGAGAATGGCTAAGAGTGGAGAGCTGAGGAGAGTGAGACCAGCTGTGGAGCAGAACAGTGAAGAGGACTGACTCTTTCTCTCTATGAGCTTGCATAAGATTACAAAAGATACATGCCCAATCACAGGTCATTCAGCCTAACAAATCCATTCTCCAGCCTCCTTCCATCTTTCGTCATCTGAATCTACTATTACATTCCTAATTCCCCTTTTTCCTCAAATACTTGTCTAGTTTTCCACAAAGTACATCAAAAGTGTTTGTTTCAAACATTCCATAGCCAGGTTGGGTACTTCCCAGACATGTCCCTCTCCCATGTCCTTCTTCCCCCAGGGCTATACTTACCTTTAAGTCTCTGGTGGGTTCCCCTCAACCTCTCCGCATTTTGCAGAAGCAGTTGTAAACCTTTCTGATGTGACATCATGTCAATGAGTGGCAGAGTGGGTTCTTCATTTGTGGAGAAGTATGTTGGGGGAAGCCCTTTAATTGCACTTAAATTTATTCAAATGTATTTTAATGCAGGAACCTTGTTACCTCACTGATGAGGGATGGAGAAAATTAGAAACTAAGATCTCACCTGCGACAGTCCCATTTTCCAACTCCCGCAATACTTTGCACCTCTATCACTATTTGCACTTATGGTGCAAAATCACCCAGTAGCAACTAACCAAGGCCAGTTCAACTATATCTTGAAAACTAATGACCTCTACCACCTAGAAGAACAAGGACAGTAGACACATGGGAACTACTGCAAGTTCCCCTCCAAGCCACTCACCATCCTGACTGGAAATATGTTGTGGTACCTTCGCTATCGCTGGGTCAATATCCTAGAATTCCCACCCTAACAGAATTGTGGCTGTACCTACAACACATGGGCAGCTGAAGTTCCAGAAGGCAGCTCACCATCACCTTTCAAGGACAACTATGGATAGGCAATGGATGATGGCATAGCCCACATTCCTTTGTGAAAGAATAGGAAAGAGTGAAGTGCAAACATTGCAGCTCTTGTTTAGGTCAGAACAGAATGTGTTTTGACCAAGATTGGGGGAAAGGCAAATTGTGCGGAGGGTGTGGAGAGTCTGCAGAAGGATCTAGATAGGCTGGGCGAATGGGCCAGGAAATGGCAAATGGAATTTAATGTTGGCAAGTGTGAGGTGGTCCACTTTGGTAGGAAGAATGGTAGGAAGGACTATTACTTACGTGGCGAAAAACTGCAGCAGGCGACGGTGCAGAGGGACCTCGGGGTCCTTGTGCATGAGTCGCAAAAACCCAGCTTGCAGGTGCAGCAGGTGGTCAGGAAGGCGAATGGGATGCTGGCCTTCATAGCGAGGGGGATTGAATATAAAAGTAGGGAGGTCTTGCTGCAGCTGTATAGGGCATTGGTGAGGCCGCAGCTGGAGTACTGTGTGCAGTTTTGGGCGCCGCACCTGCGCAAGGATATTTTGGCCCTGGAAGGAGTGCAGAGGAGGTTTACTAGGCTGATACCGGAGTTGAGGGGATTGAACTATGAGGAGAGGCTGAATAAACTAGGCTTGTACTCGTTAGAGTTTAGAAGAATGAGGGGAGATCTCATTGAGACGTATAAGATGATGAATGGGATGGATAGGATAGAGGTGGAGAGACTCTTCCCGCTCAAAAAAGACAGTAGGACTAGGGGGCACAGCCTCAAGATAAAGGGGAGGCGGTTTAGAACGGAGTTGAGGAGGAACTTCTTCACTCAAAGGGTGGTGAATCTCTGGAATTCTCTGCCCGTTGAAGTGGTGGAGGCTGCCTCGCTAAATATTTTTAAGAAGCGGGTTGATGGGTTCTTGATAAGAGAGGGGATTAAGGGTTATGGGGAGAGGGCGGGAATGTGGAACTGAGCCACTTCAGATCAGCCATGATCTTATTGAATGGCGGGGCAGGCTCGAAGGGCTAGATGGCCTACTCCTGCTCCTATTTCTTATGTTCTTATGTTCTTATGACTGGAAGTTAGGCAGGTTGGTAATGGGAACCCAGGTGCAGTGTTTGAAGAGATGAGCCTTTGCCCTATCCAATGAGCATGAGGTTCTTGTTGCCTGTGTGAGTGAAGGCAAAGTCTGCAGGACAAATGAGCAAACTGACCATAACACTGTAGTAGAGGAAACAACTTGACTGTGTAAGATTGACCAAATTAACAGAACTTTAAGTGGTTGATACGGTGAGGGTTTTCCAAACCAAGGGATAGAAATATGTTATGCTGTTAGTTTTGTAACGTGGCCGAATTAAAGCAGTATGATGTGAGAATGTGAAAACTGAATCTAAAGGGGAGACCTGCTTCAAACTTGCTGATCTGAAACATTCTGAGAATAATTTTATTTCCTTCAAGCATTCTGAGAGGCCAGACAATAATATTGGTTTAAGTGCTGCAACTGAGTTACTTGGCTCTGAACTGCAAAGCTGCGTCAAGTCTTCATGCTTTCTGGCTGATAAGAAATGAAACTGGATAACCATCCTGAACAACTCTGAATATAACTGACTGATAACAGGGAAATTACAAACAACAAGGTCCCTGAAAACGGTTGTGCGGAAAACTAGGGAGTTGTAACAACCAAGCATAGGAACAGGCACGATAAGGAAAGTGGAGCTGAGGGTGAGAAACTGGACAATGTTGGAGCAGGCTTTAATTCCACGGTTCAAGCAAAGAACTTGATGCTCCATTGGAGAATTTATATTACAAAGTCTTTTACCGGATGGTGAAGTTCTGATAGTGTCTGCTTTTGGAAAAAAGGTAGAAAACATGATTGTTAAAAGAATCGCATTGTTACAGTTGGAAGGAAGAGTAATCTGGTCATTCACTGGAGAGACTACATGAATGTATGTGTACTCTAGTATAATACTTCAGAGCTAAGGAACCCATAGCAGGGCAGAGCCTTGTAGTGATTTTGATTTTTAATATCTCTGTGACCTAATAAATGTTAATATCTAACTCAGATCCCAAGTGTGTCCCATTATTCTTATGACCTGAACCTTGAGCTCATCAGGCACGTTCAATCAGTGGACTCAGAAGCAGAGGTAATATGTTTGCAATTTCACACTGGCTGACCAATTAACTGGCAGCAAGCATGAAATGCACGCTGAGAAGTGCGCAGCATTGCTGTGGATGGGGGTGGGGGTGGAAGAAGGTGGGTGCAGAGTGAAGTGAGGGCAGGCATTTGCAGTGAACTCTCTGAAGGCTGACTGCTGCTGTGGAGCTGCCTGAGGCACTGTATAAATGAAATGAGAAAGAAATCCCACAACACCAGCCTAAAGTCCAAACTGTTTGGACTTTAAGCTGGTGTTGTGGGATTCCTTTCTGTTTTACCCCAGTCCAACGTCGGCATCTCCACATTATAAATGAAATGAGCTCAGAGAAATGCTGCAACCTGTGTCTACACAGCAAATTCAAACAGCATGGGTGTTAGGAAACTTGGGGAAATAAATAATGATGTCTTGAGGAATGTACATGTTACAGAGAAGAAGATGCTGGAAGCCTTAAAGCACATCAAAGTAGATAAATCCCTGAGACCTGATCAAGTCTATCTCAGGACATTGTGGGAGGTTATGGAGGAAATTGCAGGTCCCCTAGCAGGGATATTTGAATCATTGACAGCAACAGGTGAGGTGCCTGAAGATTGGAGGGGAACAAATGTTGTGCCTTTGTTTAAAAAGGGCTGCAGGGAAAAGCCTGGGAACTACAGGCCAGTGAGCCTTACATCTGTGGTGGGTAAGTTGTTAGAAGGTATTCTGAGAGACAGGATCCACAGGCATTTAGAGAGACAAGGACAGATTAGTGTCAGTCAGCACGACTTTGTGAGTGGAAAATCATGTCTCAAAAATTTGATTGAGTTTTTTAAAGGGTAACCAAGAAGTAAATGAGGGCAGTACAGTTGATGTTGACTACATGGACTTTAGCAAGGCCTTTGACAAGGTACCGCATGGTAGGTTGTTGCATGAGGTTAAATCTCACAGGATCAAAGGTGAGGTAGCCAAATGGATACAAAATTGGCTTGATGACAGAAGACAGAGGGTGGTCGTAGAGGGTTGTTTTTCAAACTGGAGGTCTGCGACCAGCCTCCGGAATCGGTGCTGAGTCCGCTGTTATTTGTCGTTTATATTAATGATTTGGATGAGAATTTAGTAGGTATGGTTAGGAAATTTGCAGATGATACCAAGATTGGTAGCATAGTGGACAGTGAAGAAGGTTATCTCCAATTGCAATGGGCTCTTGGTCAATTGGGCCAGTGGGCTGATGGAGTTTAATTTAGATAAATGCGAGGTGATGCATTTTGGTTGATTGAACCAGGGCAGGACTTACTCAGTTAATAAGAACATAAGAACATAAGAAATAGGAGCAGGAGTAGGCCATCAGGCCCTTCAAGCCTGCCCCGCCATTCAATAAGATCATGGCTGATCTGTCGTGGCTCAGTTCCACTTTCCCGCCCTCTCCCCATAACCCTTAATCCCCTTGCCTATCAAAAACCCATCAACCCGCGTCTTAAAAATATTTAGTGAGGTAGCCTCCACCACTTCAACGGGCAGAGAATTCCAGAGATTCACCAACCTTTGAGTGAAGAAGTTCTTCCTCAACTCCGTTCTAAACCGCCCCCCCTTTATCTTGAGGCTGTGCCCCCTAGTCCTACTGTCCTTTCTAAGCGGGAAGAGTCTCTCCACCTCTATCCTATCCATCCCATTCATCATCTTATACGTCTCAATGAGATCTCCCCTCATTCTTCTAAACTCTAACGAGTACAAGCCTAGTTTATTCAGCCTCTCCTCATAGTACCTAATGGTACTACCTAATGGTAGGGTGTTGGGGAGAGTTATAGAACAAAGAGATCTAATGGTACAGGTTCATAGCTCCTTGAAAGTAGAGTCGAAGGTGGACAGAATGGTGAAGAACACATTCGGCATGCTTGATTTCATTGGTCAGAACATTGAATGCAGGAGTTGGGACAGCTTGTTGAAGTTGTACAAGATATTGTTAAGGCCACACTTGGAAAACTGTGTACAGTTCTGGTCACCATATTATAGAAAGGATACTATTAAACTAGAAAGAGTGCAGAAAAAAATTTACTAGGGTGCTACTGGGACTTAATGGTTGGAGTTATAAGGAGAGGTTGGACAGACTGGGGCTTTTTGCCATGGAGCATAGAAGACTTAGGGGTGATCTTAAAGTCTGTAAAATAATGATGGGCATAGATCAGCTAGATAGCCAACATCTTTTCCCAAAGGCAGTGGAGTCTAAAACTAGAAGGCACAGGTTTAAGCTGAGAGGGGAGAGATACAAAAGGGTACAGAGGAACAATTTTTTTCACATAGAGGGTGGTGAGTGTCTGGAACAAGCTGCCAGATGTAGTAGTAGAGGCAATTTTGTCTTTGAAAAACATTTAGGCAATTACATGGGTAATAGAGAGATATGGGCCAAATTTGAGCAATTTGGGCTAGTTTAGTAGTTAAAAAAAGGGCGGCATGGACAAGTTGGGCCAAAGGACCTGTTTCCATGCTATAAACCTCTATGACTCTAGCTGACAGCAGACCTCATAGTTCCTTAGCCCTCAGTTGTCATCTTCATTTTAAACCACCCTGGACCTTTTATCCCACCCTGGAATGAGTTTGTTTTGAAAATATGAAGACTGCCATGCCAATTGGCCCATCCGCCAAACTGTAAAGTGGGCAGGCCGGGTAACATCACCACCAATTGGCTCCTTACTGGTCTTAATTGCCCACTTAATTGTTGGCAGACACGCTTTAGATCCTTGCATGTGCCTGCCAGTCATAATGTTGCCCACGAGTGTAATCACATCAAGACGCACACATGATGTCTTCTTGTACAATTTCACACACTTTCTGTTTGGAACATTCCCAGTCAATAAACATGAAATTCTGGCCCATACTTCTTGTGTTTGAGAATAAAGAATTAGACTTAAGTCTTTCAAATGGGAGAGTAAAAGGAAGGTGGTCATAATATCTATTCCCCTGATTATACTCCTTCAGTTTGCAGCAGTCACAGCCAGGAATTCCGAAAGTTGTATTGCCTGCCTGGTGTCAGGGTTCAGCACATCACAAGGGGGAGGATCCTGTTGCTAAGGTCCATGTTGAGACTAATAACATTGCAAAGTGTACGCAAGAGCTCCTGTTTAAACAGGAACTTGGAGCTAGATTAAAGAGAAGGGCCTCAAGGCTATAATCTTTGGATTATTACCTGATCTTTGTGCAAATTGGATCAATCAACTGAAGCATTGAACACATGACTGAAAGAGTGGCTGGCATTTAATCCAGGTGATGAGATCTCACCTGTCATTTAGAGTCATGGTGAGATACCCATGGCACCTCCATTAGGAAAGGCCACTGAATGAAATGTCTATTGAGAACTGAAGTGGCCACATTCCAGCATTGCCTGGGATTAAGAACATTGGGGGATGAAATTCCATCTCCCTGAGAGTTTACAGCCAGTTAGTAGAATTAGACAAACTAGTCAGGTTAAAAATAGATAAATACCCAGACCCAGATGGCTTGCATCCGAAGATCTTAAAAGAAGCAGCTACAGAATTAGTGGATGCATTGGTTGTAATTTTTCAAAAATGCTTGGAATCTGGAGAAGTACAGACATTATGCATCAGAGGTATCTTTGGGCACGTGCCCCAGTCTCCCAGTGCACTGGGAGATGTCACCTATCCTGCCATCCCCGGACATCGCCACCCTCCCAATTCCAATCACTACCCCACCAATTGCCCCCGACCCCCCGATCGTTGCCCTGGATGATGCCAACCTCCGATCGCGATCCCAGATATTGTCCCCCACTCAATCGCAATCCTGGACATCACTGATCCCCACCATCCCTTATTGCCACCCCAACTGATGTCGATCCCTACTCCCATGATTGCCTCCCCAGCTAACCCCAATCCCTGCCTCTCCCCTGCCCTTTATGGACCGCATTCCCTGTCTCCCCTGTCATGACCCCAGCCCTGATCATGAGCCCTCCCCTTCAGGTCCTGTTCCCTTGACACTGCCCAGTGTCCAGTGGGCAGTGCCAGGGTACCAGGCTAGAAATGCTTGGGTTCCAGACTGGCAGTGCCAAGGTGCCAGCTGGCACTGCCAAGGGTACACTGTCTGACCCTACCCCCAATCACTAGGGGGACTTCAATGGCCTCTAGTTCCACCAGCAAGGCCATCACGTCTTGTCCCCATTGGTGGTAATCCTTGTTGGTGAGGATTTCGGCTGACAAGCAAGTAAAGTCAAGTGATCCTGGACGGTTGCGTCCAGGATTCACTAATTACATTTAAACTAGCTGCTGATTTTGCCGGCAAAATTGGACTGGCAAGACCGTGATAGATGAGAAATCGGCTGTGAACCTGATTTTTCATAACTTGTCTGACCTTACTGGCTCACCACACCCGTCAACTGGCATGGCAAGCCGGTAAGATTAGCCCCTATGCTGTTGCCCAGCAGCAAGGGGCCACAAACACAAAGAGAAACGGAAAAGCAGTTTCACTTCAGTTGAAAGGAGATAATCCAGAAGAAAAGTCCCAAAACCAAGAAAGGGGAGGGACAGAAGGAAGTACTTACAAGACCTTCTAATTAAGATAGATTTAGGGGAAAAGTCCAGTTACGTAAAGCTACAAGTGAGCAGCACAGATTCTATGTTATAAGACAGGACTACAGGATGTAGACCTGGATTAACCTGATGAAGCCAAGAGTTCTGAGGAGACAGCCAAGATTCCTTATTATGGGCCTGTGGAGCATTGTTATTCTGTTGGTATGTTTGGATATCTGGGAGATTATGTGGAAGGTCAGGCCTGAATGCACATGTGATCCAGGGGAGAGGAACATCAGCAGGAGAGTTTGCAAACCTCAGAATTAGATCCTTGGTGAAGATAGCTGAGAGAAAGGGTCATTTGGGAGAAAATTCCACAGCCTTTTCTTCAAGAGCAGAGATCGGAAACTCTTGTGTAAAAGACAGAGTTCCAGTGTAACAAGTTAGTTCACAGTGTGACAAGTGTCTAGGGAGAATCGTAAGAAATCCACAGAAGTTGTTTTGGGTGGCATTTACAACTTGGTTTCATTGGGGTTTAGCTATTCAGTTATAGTAATACTAACTGAATAGCTATAGATTGAGGAAGGGGAACATGCAATGAGACCTCAGTGTCCTTGTACACCAGTCACTGAAAGTAAACATGCAGGTGCAGCAGGCAGTAAAGAAGGCAAATGGTGTGTTGACCTTCATTGCAAGAGGATTTGAGTGTAGGAGTACAAATGTCTTGCTGCTATTATACGGGGCCTTGGCAAGACCACACCTAGAATATAGTGTGCAGTTTTGGTCTCCTTATCTGAGGAAGGATGTTCTTGCTATGAAGGGAGTACAGGGAAGGTTTATCAAACTGATTCCTGAAATAGTGGGACTGATGTATCGGGACATGTTGAGTCGGTTAGGATTATATTCATTGGGGTTTAGAAGAATGAGGGGAGAATATCATAGACATATATGAAATTCTAACATAACTAGACAGGGTAGATGCAGGAAGAATGTTCCTGATAGTGGGGGGGTCCACCATCAGAGGTCACAGAATGAGGATACTGAGTAGACCATTTTAAACTGAGATGAGGAGAAATGTCTTCACGCAGACAGTGGTGAACCTGTGCAATTTGTTACCACATAAAACAGTTGATGCCAAAACATTGCTCCTAAGAAGGAGTTAGATATAGCTCTTGGGGCTAAAGTGATTAAAGAATATGGGGGGAAAGCGGGAAGAGGTTACTGAGTTGGATGATCAACTATGATAATAATGAATGGCAGGGCAGGCTCGAAAGGCCAAATGGTCTACTCCTGCTCCTATTTTCTATGGTTATGTTTTTAAGTCTACAGCTGGTTGCATGCAGCAATCGTATAAATGAACAAATTTCTATGAGACTTGAACCACATTATGAGTGCTGCTGACTTGAGTGCTTTAACCTGTCCAGCTATCTTTGGTCTCCAGTGAATTCTCTTTGAATTTCAGCTGCTGTTAGGTGCTTTATTAAAATCTGACTGCAATTAGCATTCTGTGGATTCCCTGCTAAATGTATTGATTGTTTTCTTAAAAAATTAGTAACATTTACAGAGTAAGCTGATCTAAGCAGGTAGTAATCACAAGGGGGAGCAGATAACAGAATGTGAACACAATCTAGAGATTATTGGCATTTCTCTGCAACTGAAAGTGAGAAGAATTGAGTGAGCCTAGGAAATAGCTATCAGTTTATTTGAATTACAAGGGTTTAAATTGGATTTAAAGTACTGAGCTGCTTTCAAATACTTTAAGTGATTTTTCCCTCCTGCCCTTTAAACAGCTCCATTTACAGCATGGGGTAGCTTTCTCAGTGGGAGACAGAAGGCGGAGATATATGAAGCATTATTGCATCAACTTGACCTAACAAAGCTCTTCCAAACCATACAGCAGACAAAAGCAAAATATTGCAGGTGCTAGCAATCTGAAATCAATAAAAGAAAATGTTGGATATAGCCGGCATGTTCAGAAATATATGTGGAGAAAGAAACAGAGTTAACGGTTCAGGTCAGTTCAGTATTTATATTATCAATAATTTTCCTTCTGTTTCTTTACACTCAGGAGGTAATTTTACCAAGTTGTTTGATAGAGCACCACTGAATTAGCTTGTCAGCAAAGTTGGAGCCCGTGGAGTAGGGGTCATGGATACAACACTGGCAGAGTAAGAGGAAGCAGAAAGTTTTATAGTGAACAGTTGTTTATCAGTCTGTGTGTGTAAAATGGAATTCCCCAGGGGTTGGTATTTTTAACCTATATAAAATGCCTCGATTTGGTCTGAAAATTTGTAGATGCTACTGTAATGATTTCAATCAAGCCATTGAGGTTGGCCTATTTAAATATGAACTTCCTGATTAAGTAGTCAATTGATGGGCCAATCAGGGAGTCTTTTTTGTTGTATTTAAGCAGGGGTATCAATTGTATCAATTCCTCTAGCGCTCTTAAAGGTAGATTGCTGATGCTCTGTGTACTGCTGTTGAAATTCTTAAATAGAGGGATTTTGCTGAAGTGACTTTTGCCTCTGAAGACTTATTACAGCCATAAAAAAGGATAGTTATGGACTTCAAAAGGACATAGGCTGTGGAATAGGAAGAAGACAAGTGGCAGATGAAATTGCAAATCGAGAAATGTGAAGTGATGCACATTTAGTAGAAAGAAAGAGAAAAGGGAATATAACAAAGGATTCTAAAAGTGGTGTGGGGTAGAGAGCTGGGGACGTAGGTGCACAAATCATAGGTAGAAGAAGTTAGTAAGGCAGATGAAATCCTGGACTTCACAAATAGAGTTACAAAAGTAGGGAAATTATGGTGAACTTTCATAAAATGTTGGTCTGGTCTCATCTTGAATACTATGTTCTGATCTGGGCACCCCAGTTTAGGAAGGATGCAAAAGCATTGAAGAGGGTGCAGAAAAGTTTTGAGAATGAGACCACACGGATACATGTATAAAACTCAGACTCATCTACTCAAGATGATTGAGAAGGGATTTGATCAAAGTTGTGAGGGATTGAGACAGAGTCGATAGAGAGGAACTGTTCCATTGGTGAAAGAATCAACAAAATGAGAATATGGATTTAAAGTGATTATTCAAAAGAATGAGAAGACCTGAGGCAAAAAGTTTTCATACAGCTTGTAGTTAGGATGTGGAATGTGTTTTCTGAGACTGCAGTGGAGGCAGTGAGAGGGGAATAATACCCACACTAATAATTGTGGAAGAGTATGGTGAATGTATCATATTAACTAACAATGGCCAGTGAAAAAGTTTAAAAACAAATCCAGGTTCAATTCCTGGCTTGGGTCACTGTCTATATGAGATCTGCACATTTCCCTGCTGTGTCTGCGTGGGATTCCTCTGGGTGGTCTGGTTTCCTCCCATAGTTCAAAGATGTGCAGGTCAGGGGGATTGGCCATGCTAAATTGCCCCTTAGTGTCAGGGGGACTAGCTAGTGTAAATGTATGGTATTAGGGCTTGGTGGGACTGTGGTCAGTGCAGATTTAATGGGCTGAATGGCTTCTTCTGCTCTGTAGGATTCTATGATATACGTATATCCTGCATGCAGTTAGCTAACAAGGTGCTTCACAAAGATGGTTCATTCAGAAGGGAGGATAAAGCCTGGGGAAAGGCCATTAAAACAGATGTTAAAATGAATTATGTTTATGACTCCTTTTGGATAAGAGGAGGAAATGAGGAAGCCTTATCTTGGGGAAAGGCCATTAAAGCAGATGTTGGGTTGTTTTGTGTTCCAACATTCAGACACAGCTGGGATGTTTAAAAGTAGTTGAGACAATACCCAATTGTTGCAATTAAAAATCTCACACCGATTGGATATTATTATTTAAGCAAGTGCAAGGTGATGGTCATAGAGCAATACAGCACAGAAACAGGCCCTTTGGCCCAACCGATCCATATCATATATATTGCCAACCCAGCTAGTCCCAATTGCCTGCGTTTGGCGCATATTGCTCTAATCCTTTCCCATCCATGTACTTATCCAGATAGAGTCATAGAGGTTTACAGCATGTGATTGGTTTTAATATCTGAATAACCTTAATCAAGAGCTCTGATTGGAAAGTGAGAAGTCCTATACTGTGATTAATATATCTAATTACTTGAAATTGAATTTGAAACTATAACTGCTTATGTATTCCTGAATTCTGGACTCTGACTAGTTACCGGCATTGTCTATGACTTTCCAGGGACCTTGCGATACAACTTGGTTAAAACAGCTGTTTAAGAAAACTCTATGACTTGGTCTGGTTATTCGAAGGATAAAGTTGTGATCAATTAAAAGGCTAACATCAGAGCCCACAACAGGCAGATTCAATTGAGACCTTCAAAATTGAACTGCGTGATTATCTGAAGAGGAGAAGTTAACTTTGCAGAGGTAAAAGGCAAAGGATGAGCTGAGTTGCTCTTGCAGACAGACAGCACAAATATGATGGAACAGTTCGTCTCCTCCTGTGTTGTATTCATTCTATGATTCTCTGAAACTGACACCACAAATCACCAAGAGAACATAATTGGTTCCATGCGTCTGATTTCCCAATATCTGTGATCATCATGGTTCTTCTAAAAATACAATAAACATGATGCAAATTCCTCCCATAACCTGCATTTACCATGGAAGCTGGCAAACTGCCCTTCATTTGTTTACACAGCAGTGAGGAAGGGAAATAGTCCTAATGTAGCAAGAAAAACACCTTGGGGACAATTCTTCCAGCCTGTCGCAAGGCTAGAGCAGCACAGCTGGCCAGGAGACATCAGCAGAGGCTGTTTAGTGGGACCCCTGATGCGTGCTACTGTCTCCATGCATCTCCAACTCCATGTTTCCTGGAGTCATTAGCTCCATGCCAGAAATCAATGTGGACCTGATTTAAATATGAAAATCTCAATTTGAATCCCATTACAGGGCCTGGTACAGAAGTCTGTGGGCCTGTAGCATCTTCCCCTGTCAGGAGTGCTTCACTCCAGCAGCGTTTACAACAGCTTCCCCACAAAAGGGGAACTGGCAGCCTGACCCTGCTGGAGTGTTGTGAGTGAATAGAGGCCATGGAGCTCCCCTGAGGAAGTCGGAGGTAAGAGGGGGTGCCCCCTGGACATTGACAGTCTGGTAATGCCACTCTGGCCTCTGGCACTGCCCAAGGGGCAAAGTGGAAATGCCCAGGGAGACCTTGGCACTGCCCACCAGGCATCAGGTAATGCCAAGGAAGCAGGGCCAGAGGCAGCAAGCATATTGGGGGTGGGGCCTATGGGGCAATCTGTGGTGGTGTGGGGTCCTGCTGCCACTCAGCATTGGGATCAGTGGATCACAGGCTGAAGGAGGGAAGTGGGTGGTCAGGGCTGGCCATTTGGGATTGGGGGATGTCAGGGTTGCCAGAGAAGTGGTGGGGGGGAGACATTAGGGCTTGCTGGAGAGGTCTGGGAGGCTTTTACAGATGCCTTTTGTCTTTGATCAGCTAAGCTTTTACATTACCTTTACTTTATCTGACCTTTAACTGACTTCTACAACTCTCAAAATAGGGGGTGGGATTTCACCCCTCCCCCCCTCTCCATTGGCAAGTTTTGTGGCAGCAGAGGTGGTACAACAGGTTTTTCTATTGTTTGTGTCCTCTGTCGCTGGGGAGCCTGCAAGTGGTGGGGGTTGGAGAGAGTCATCAACAGCGGGACTGGAAGATTCTACCAGTGGGAACAGCCAGAAAATGTCAACCTTCTCTCTCCAATTTGTAAAGGATATTTCGGAGTCTTATCATTTGTATGTGACTATGCCCAGTCACCTATGTGCAGACTTCTATGTGATTGTTGCCCAGTCCCAAATATTCTCTGATCTTATGTGACTATTAAAACCTTACTAATGTTTAACATACTAATTGAATTTACATTTATACGATGCTTGTTTTTTATTGGAACTCATTCAGTTAGTGTCACTCATCTTGGGAGACAATGGACTGGAGGGGATCTTGAAGATGATGGTGTTTCCTTGTATCTGCTGCCCTTGTCCTCTTAGATGGAAGTGGTTGTGGCTGGGGAGGCTGATTCATGAGTGGCAGTCCTTTTGCTGCTAGTACAATAAATGGCATTTGCCCCAGGGTGACTGATGATTTTTTTTTCCCTTCTGTTGGGCTCTCTTTCCTGCCATTTAGTCATATCTTTTGTCTCCTGGTTTTCCCACCTTTGACTGCTTGTCTCCAGCCGTTTCAGTCAGCAGCAAAGACTTCCACATGTATTGACTCTCATCCCAGTCAACTTGAGGTCTTGTTTATAGATGTCATTGTATTACAGGCCTGAGTCACTGGTTGATCTCACAGTAGCAGCAAGCTTGGAATAGAGCATGTCTTTGGAAATTTGACAGTCCCCATTTGGCACACATGACCTAGTCTATATAGTGATGAGTATTTGTAATTGTCTTTATGCCTGTAGATGGCAATGTGATAGAGGTTTTCGATGTGAATGGTGTTCCCTTGTTTATCACAGATTTACACACAACTTGCATCAAATTCAATATATGCAGACTGGACAAGAATGTGGACATGCTTACTGCCTCAATTTCTTCTACTTTTTAGAATTGTTATTTTAATCAACTGCCACCTAAGACTGAGGATTATTCCCATTTTCCTGATTGCAAGTAAGGTTTGCTGAACATCTTCAGGTTGGACAGCTGACTGGATAACCATGAATTGTAGAAGTTTATTCCAGGTGCTTTTGCTGTTTTCACACTCCAGCACATCAGGCAGGTGAGTTAAAGAGCCTGTGTGTACGTCAGGTATGTGTCATGTGGGAGGGAATTATGGACGACAGGTCAGCAAGAGAGAAGGACAAATGTGATAGCAGTTGGGGAGGAGCACATTCAGATATGCCAAGCAGGGGCAATTGTAGTGGAAGCACTGACGGCCTAAACTGAGGTCCAACTAATAGACCACAAAGCCGGACTTCTGGAGCTAAGTCAGCTGTGAAGCTTCGTTTCATCCAACAATCAAGGTTTTTTTATTTATTTGTGTCACAAGTATACTTACATTAACATTGCAATGAAGCTACTGTGAAATGTGCAGACTCTACACAGACAGTGACCCAAGTCCAGAATCAAATCCGAATCCCTGGCACTGTGAGGCAGCGGTGCTAATCACTTACTACCACACCAGCCAACATTCAGATATTAACCATAGAACCCTACAGTGCAGGGAGAGGCCCTTCGGCCCATCAAGTCTGCACCAAACACATTCCCACCCAGGCCCTACCCCCATATCCCCACATATTATACTCACTAATCCCTCTAACCCACGCATCCCTGGACACTAAGGGGCAATTTCTTAGCACAGCCAATCAACCTAACCCACACATCTTTGGACTGTGGGAGGAAACCAGAGCACCCGGAGGAAACCCACACTGACACAAGGAGAATGTGCAAACTCCACACAGACAGTGACCCGAGCTGGGAATCGAACCCAGGACCCTGGAGCTGTGAAGCAGCAGTGCTAACCACTGTGCTACCATGCCATACAATACAAAAAGCATCCAGTTAGCATACAACAATTTTATCTTCAGCAATGCTAGAGGACATTGACATGTGGAGAGTAGTTTTTTAGCTGAGGAGTTATGCTTACTGTTGATGTGAATTCCAACCATAAATATTTCCACCACATCCCACCGTCCGTTATATACCGATGTATGGTAAGCAATATAACTCATGAAGTGTGACCACCTGCAAATTCTGCTGCTAATTTTTAGTTCTGCTTTTATTTCTAGATATTTGTTATGAATCATATGATCATCAAATATTAGGCAACAGTTACCAGAGTATCCATTTTCACTATGTTCTCTTCAATCCTGATCAAATTGTTCACTTCACTGATCATAGATCAGTGATTTATTTTCACATAATTGTTGTCATCTTATCTACCAGATGTAACGTTTATATAAATTAGAATTGTGGTGAATGTGGAGACGCGCATGATGATTAAGGGCATACAATGCATTAATTTTATCAAGTGAACCATTCAAGTTTAAGTCACTTTTCATTCCCTGAACTATTTCATGGTCTTGAGTTTCTTTTTTCATCATAAAGCCTTCTGAAAAATAAAAACCTCTCAGAGAATTCAATCAAACCGTTTGTCCCCATTTGATTTGATTGAATTTCCCTTGGAGACTTAATTTACTCCTCTGTTATATGTTATTGAGCAAATTGAATTTTTTTTAATGCATTCATGTAATGTTGAACGTTTAACAAGGCCAACTCATATTTCCCTAGCTGAATTGCCCTTGGAAAGGTGGTGAGCCTCTTTCTGAACTGCTACAATCCTTGTGGTGTAGCTACATTTAATGCTTCTAAGTAGGTTATTGCTACGAAACCCACCTCCAAACTTTGTGGCCTGGGCCTCGGCACCTCCCTCGGCAACAGGATTCTGAACTTCCTAACTCACAGATCACAATCAATACGTATAGGCAACAACACCTCATCCACGATCATCCTCAATACTGGTGCCCCACAAGGCTATGTTCTCAGTCCCCTACTATACCCCTTATACACCTATGACTGTATGGCCAAATTCCCCTCCAATTCAATTTTCAAATTTGCTGACAACACCACCAGGTGATTAGAAAGCAGACCCCAGCTCCCCTAGCCTTCTACAGGCTGACCACTCCCGGGGTGAAGAAATTTCTCCTCATCTCTGTACTAAATAGTCTACCCTGTATCCTCAGATTGTGACCCCTGGTTCTGAATGCCAGAACCAGCGGGAACATTCCTCAGACTGTGTCCTACAACCAGAGGGCTTCTCAGTCCAGCGAATGGACCATACAGCAGCCTCAGGGAAGGCTAGGGGAGCTGGGGTCTGCTTTCTAATCACCTCATGGTGCCCCGAGGTAGCAATACTGGCGAGTTTTTGTTACCTGGATCTAGAATACCTGACGCTAAAATGCAGCCCCTACTATCTTCCATGGGAGTTCACCTCCATTATCCTCTTAGGGGTTTACATCCCAGCCCACGCGGATATGAAGACCACGCTGGATGAAATATACAACAATACAAATAGTCTTTGAGACAAAACATCCTGAGGCGCTGTTCATCATGGCTGGGGACTTCAATCAGACCAAGTTCAAGAGTGTCCTACCAAGATACCACCAACGTGTCTCCTGTTCCACCAGAGGCCCAAACATCCTAGACAATTGCAACACAAATATCAAAAATACCAAACACAAAACTACCGCTGTATCGTCTGCTGACACTTCGGCAAATCAGACCACAACTTTGTGGTTCTGCTCCTGGCTTACTGAAATGGAGATTCCGTCAAAGGAAGTTATGCAATGTTGGTCTGAGGAATCAGATGATCTCCTACAGGGCTGTTTAGAGTCAGGTAGACTGGTCAGTATTTAAAAACTCTGCGACCAGTCTGAATGAGTACGCCACGACAGTAACTGACTTAGTAAGTGTGCAGTGTGCCAAAGAAGCAAATTCATGTGTTTCCCAACCAGAAACCATGGATGGCCAGGGATATCCGCTGCTTGCTGAAGTCTAGGTCTAAGACATTCAAGTCAGGTGATCCTGCTCTATACAAGAAAGCCAAATGTAATCAAAGGAGATCCATCAAAAATGCAAAAAGACAATACTGGGCCAAGCTAGAGTCCCAGCCTAGCCACACGGACCCCCGTTGACTTCGGCAAGATCTGCAGGACATAACAGGCTACAAAATGAAGGCATGTAAAATTGCCGGCACTAATGATGCATTCCCGATGAGCTCAATGTATTCTATGCCTGTTTTAAGCAAGAAGTCAGCGAAGGCACACCCTCAAAGTCTCAAAGTCACCCCGACGCCTCAGACAAACCTGTATCCGAGGTCAGCATTGCAGATGTCAGAGTAGCCTTCTCATAGGTCAACCCATAGAAAGCGACCGGCCCGGATGGGGTACCTGGATGAGCACTGAGATCCTGCATGGATCAGCTGGCGGGGGTATTCACAGTCACCTTCAAACTCTCCTTACCACAATCTGAAGACCCTATCTACTTCGAAAAGACGGCCATCATCCTGGTACCAAAGAAAAGCCAGGCAATGTGCCTTAACGACTATTAGCTGGTGGCTCTGACGTCCATCATTATGAAGTGCTTCGAAAGATTAGTCATGGCACAAATCAACTCCGGCCTCCCAGTTGCCTGGATCAACTACAGTTCATCTACCACTGCAACAAGTCCACAGCAGCTGCCATCTCCCTGATTCTGCACTTAACCCTGGAACACCTAAATAACAAGGACACCTACGTCAGACTCCTGTTTATCGACTACAGCTCAGCCTTCAACACCATTATTTCAAGAAATGTTTCTCTAAACTCTGTGGCCTTGGGCTCGGCTCCTCTCTCTGCAACTGGACATTAGACTTCCTAACCAACAAACCACAATCAAGAAGAATAGGTAACAATACCCCCCCACAATCATCCTCCACACCAAGGCTGTGTCCTCAATCCCTTACTATACTCCTTATTTACCCATGACTGTGTGGCCAAATTCTGCTCCAACTCGATTTTCAAATTTGCTGATGACACCACCATAGTGGGCCAGATCTCAAACAATGATGAGATGAAGTACAGAAAAGAGATGGTGAACTGGTGCAACAACAATAATCTCTCCCTCAATGTCAAAATAAAAGAGATATCATCAACCCCAGGAAGCATAGCAAAGGACAAGCTCCTGTCTACATCAACAGGCATGAAGTAGAAATCGTCAAGAGCCTCCAGTGGTTTTTACGTATCCAGATCGCCAACAATTTGTCCTGGTCCCTCCAAGCCAACACTATAGTTAAGAAAACCCACCAAAATCTCTACTTTCTTAGAAGACTAAGGAAATTTGGCATGTCAGCTATGACTCTCACCAACCTTTACATGTGCAGTATAGAAACCATTCTTTCTGGTTATATCACAGCTCGGTATGGCTCCTGCTCTGTCCAGGACCGCAAGAAACTGCAAAGGATTGTGAACGAAGTCCAGGCTATCACTTAAACCAGTTCCCACACATTGACTCTGTCTACACTTCCCACTGCCTTGGAAAAGCAGCCAGCATAATTAACGACCTGATGCATCCCGGACTTACTCTCTTCCACCTTCTTCTGTCAGGAAAAGGATACAAAAGTCTGAGGACATGAACCAACCGACTCAAGAACAGACGTTTCCCTGCTGCCATCAGGCTTTTGAATGGATCTACCTTGCATTAAGTTGATTGTTCTCTACACCCTACATATGATTGTAACACTACATTCTGCACTCTCTCGTTTCCTACTCGATGTATAGTATGCTTTGTCTGTATAGTACACAAGAAACAATACTTTTCACCGGATCCTAATACATGTGTCAGTAATAAATCAATTCAAATCAAACATTCTTCCTGCATTTATCCTGAATAGTTCTGTTAGAATTGTGTAGGCTTCTATGAGGTCCACCCTCAATCTTCTGAACTCCAGTGAATACAATCCTGATCGATTCAATCCATCCTCAAACGTCAGTCCTGCCATCCCAGGAATTATTCTGTTTAACCATCTCTGCATTCTCGTGAGGGTAAAAACATCCTTCCTCAGATAAAGAGACCAAAACTGTACGCAGATTCCAAATGTGGCCTCACTGAAGCAGTATATAATTGTGTCAAGGCATCCCTGTTCCTATACTCATATCTTCTCACTGTGAAAGCCAACATAATATTTATCTTTTTTACTGCCTGCGAGACAGGTGACTTCCTGCCTGCTCCACCACAAGATTTGTAAGTTATTACTTGAACAGTGGAAGATCACTCATGTTCAGCTGTCCAGCTGCTTGGAGAATCACTTTAAATCCCTGCCTGCGGGCAGACATAGACTCCAGAATGGGAGATTCCACCTGTTGTCACTACACTCTGATCTCCCTTTCTGCATTATTTAGGAGATACAACCTTGTCACACCTACATTCTTGTGAATGATTATCGCATAATCTTTTCAATATTCCTTCATGACATGTGGGCAGAGCAGGCCAGGCCAACTTTTATTGTCCATCCCTAATTGTCCTTGAGAACAGTCATGAGTTAACAGTATTGCTTGAGTCACACGCAGGCCATACTGAGTAAGGATAGCAGATTCCCTTCCCGAAAGGACAATGGTGAATCGGATGGATTTTTACATCAATCAGTGATAGCTATCATGGTTACCGTTGCTGACACTAGGGACCTGATTTTACCATTTTCATTCCGAGTGCTGAATCTGGGCGCAGTTCAGATCGGACTTGGAAATCAGCTCTCAGGTGCCCCCAGGCGCACTTAGCCGGGAAAAAAGATCGCGGATCTGAATCACAGGGGCAGGGCTTACTGCGCTTGAAATGGTTGGAGCTCTAAACTGTGAATGTGCAGTTAGAAAAGATTTGAAAATCGCACAACTGTCACATTGCTCCCGGGCCGTGAAAAGCAGATAAAGTGGCTCGGGAGCGCTGCCCCTGCAGACATCACCCCCACCCCAACAACATAACTTGCCACCTTATCCACCCATCTCCCCCTACCCAGACCGATTGCGATCCCCTGCCCCCCTTCCCCCACCGATCGCCCGCAGAGTAGCAGCGGATCCCCTGTGCCCCTGCCCTGAGATCCATCTGGCCTCCCCCCGCCCTCCTCCAGAGATCCATCTGGCTTCCCTCCTAGTATATTTCACAAAGTCACAGCCGAGTACTTTGACAGTTCCACTAATTATGTGCTGTGGAATCCCTTCTCTCTGCTGCCTGTACTTTCAAAATTCAGTGAGGTACATATCTAGGTCTTTATTGCAATTGTGTAATGCAACATATACGTACTTGCACAAATAAACATTGCTTGATTCAGCAACCTTAGAAATTGCGTTTAGCAACAGTCAACTTGCAGTACATTCTTAAAGCTGCATTTCCAAGTGTAGAAGATAATTTGGGAAGTGGAAATAAGATAATTTCTACTTCTTCTGAATTTGCTGGTGTAGGGGAAAAAAAAATCAACATCCATGGCAAGTGAAATATAATCTAGGTAACATTTATAAAAGGAATGATCAAAATTAGAAATGTGACGGGATAGAATTAACTCCCCCCTGCCACCCCAGAAAATGATTGAGTGTCCCGCGCTCCCACCCACAAGAGAATAATTGGGCATCCCCCCTCCCATCCCCCAGGGGATGATCGGGCCTCCCTCCTCCCGAGGATGATTGGGCCTTCCCCTCTCCCCCCACCCCCCTCAAAAGTTTGGGTCTCCCCCCACCACCAGACAATGATCGCGCCTCTCTCCTCTTTCACCCCCATCCACCAGAGATACATCTGACCCGCCTCCCTGGCCAACAGAAAATGATTGGGCCTTCCTTCTCCACCCTCCCCCGTCCCACCCCCCTCCCCCCACCAGAGAATGATCGGACCCACCTCCCTCCCCCTCCACCACCGATCTGAGTCAGAGAGTTGGAAGCTCTGAGCTTATCTCTTCAGAAGCTGGAATGCCTGAAACAGACCTTTGCTGAGCATGTCTGTTTTGTGCCAAATCTGGACGTGCAAGCACGATGGTAAAGAGGGAAATGCTGATAAAGTTGGGTGGGTAGTTCGTTAATTCAATTTAAATACATGCAAATGCATTTAAATCGCCGTTGCGCCTGTTTCGGGTGCAAACTGGACTGCGGCCATTCTCGGGCCTCAATAAAATGGGCATCTGTGTGCCCGCGTCTGCACAGATGTCCACTTTAATGGCCTCATAACCAACTTTACCATATTTTCTCACCCATAATTGTAAAATCAGGCCCTAGCTTTATATTCCAGATTTATTAATTGAATTTAAATTACATCAGTTGCCTTGGTGAAAATTGAAACCATGTCCCCAGAGCATTAGCCTGGGTTTCTGAATTACTAGTCCGAACCACTGTGGTGCTATCTTCCCTTTGGCTTCCCAGTTCTTACTCAGAGCTGAAGGATGTAGGGTTACAAGATATAGTTATTGTTCCTTTTCTGAAGAGTATTCTGATGAACAGGGAATTCAGAGGTATCTGAGGAAAAGGGAACTGAAACTAGAGAGTTTTGTGTTATTTTAAAATAGAAGTGACAGTGGAATCTGTGAACGTGAGAACTTTTAGGAATTAAGAACTATCATAGAGTCATTATGGCACAGAAGGAAGCCATTCGGCCTAAAATTCCACACAGGCTCACTGTAGAGCAGTTCAGTCAGTCTGTTTTCACCTGTAGCCCTGTAAAATTATTTGTTGTAAATGTACTTGTTGTAAGTTTATTTCCATCAAGTACCTATTCAATTTTCTTTTAAAATCAATGATCATTTCTACTTAGAATCATCGAATCGAAAAATGGCAAAAAGAGGTCATTCCTTTTTCATTCCTAAAAGTCCTCAAGTCTGCATCGACTTATTGAAAGAACATCTTACCCAGGCCTACCCCACCCACCTTATCTCCATAATCCCATGTATTGATCCCCATGATTTATATGTCTTTGGACACTAAGGAGCAATTTTTTAGCAAGGCCAATTCACCTAACTTGCACGTATTTTGAACTGTGGGATGAAAATGGAGCACCCAAAGGAAACCTTCACAGACACGGGGAGAACATGCAAACTCCATACAGACACTCACCCAAGGCTGGAAAAGAACCTGGGTCCCTGGCACTGTGAGGCAGCAGTGCTAACCAATGTGCCACCGCACTGCTCCAGATACACTTCCACCACCCTCAGAGGCAATGAGTTCCTGGTCATTAGCTCTCACTGCATAAAAATATTCTTCAAATTCTCTTTGTACCTCTTGCTAAAATCCTTAAATCTGTCTCCCAGTTATCCTTGTACTGGGAACTGTTCTTCATCTTATCCCAATATGGGTGTGTATTGGGTGTCAGGGAGGGGTAATACCTTTGGTGGGGGAACATGTCGCGTCCTTTCAGGGGGGTTTGTCCATCCTTTATCCCCACCTATCGAAGGCATGCAAGACAGCTCAATCATTTCCACATGACTTGTCTTCACAGAAAATTACGCATCAGATGGCAAGACAAAGTACCAGACACTGAAGTTCTCTCTAGAGAAAGTCTATCATCAGTCCACACACTGCTGATGAGAGTGCAGATCTGGTGGGCAGGCCATGTTATCCGTATGTCAGATGAGCGCATACCCAAGCTGTTCCTTTTTGAGGAACTCTCTGCTGGAAGACGCT
Organism: Carcharhinus amblyrhynchos; assembly: GCF_965287045.1. Taxonomy (NCBI): domain Eukaryota; kingdom Metazoa; phylum Chordata; class Chondrichthyes; order Carcharhiniformes; family Carcharhinidae; genus Carcharhinus; species Carcharhinus amblyrhynchos. The sequence continues at coordinate 79,981,297 of NC_137328.1, forward strand.
CGCATGGGGGGCAGAAGAAACATTTCAAAGACACCCTCAAAGTCTCCCTGAAGTCACTTGACATTAACACAACCACCTGGGAAATGGTGGCACAAAACTGCCCTACCTGGCGCTGCCTCATCCACAAGATCACGATCCTGTCAAGATCACGAAGCAAGGTATATTGCTGAAGCACAACTTAAGCCCAAGCTGCGCAAGTCCAGAGCCACCAGCGTAACAACTACAGTGTCTACACAAGTTTGTCCAATATGTGCCAGGACATTCCGCGCCTGAATTGGCCTGATCAGTCATCTTCGGACACACCGCAACCGGCCTCAAAATGACTAATGGAGTCAAGGTTCTCATTGATGACGATGGACGAACAACATTCCAATATGAAATATTCTTGTACACCTCTAACAAGTCAGCCCTCAATCCCCTTCTCTCCAATGCCAAAAACCAAGCTTTTCCAATCTCGTACTCAATGCCTTTAGCAATGAAGCCTACAATCACAAATGCTTTGAAAACTACTCTCTCAATGGACAGAATTCGCCGACCTTGTCCGTATCTGCTCCGCTGCCAGCAAGAATGAAGAATTTGGCACTGAGCCAAAACTCCATTCATTGCAGCGGCATCAAAGAATCCCAGCCCTGGGCGAGGTTAGAGGTTTTCAGTGAACATATCTTGTTACCTTCAAAGATCTATGCCAACAACCCTCAGGACCCTCTGCCCCTGTGTACTTTTTAGAACTGTGCCCACTGGTTTTGATTGCCTCTCCCTATTCCTTATTCCAAAATTCATCACTTCACACCTCTCCTTTAAATTCTGTTTGCCACTTGCCTGCCCATTCTGCTCACCTATCTTTGGCCTGTTGTGTACCATCCTCACTTCATGACAGTGGTCACATCCTACACAACTGGAAAATTTGAAGGCTGGTATGATTTCCTATCAATACAACATAAGGAATTGGAAACATAGGCAGAAGGAGGAGCTTCAAGAGCATGTATGTTTGCTCTGCTCAGTTAGAGAATGGTAAACTGATAGGCACCAGCATATTAGTTTTTCATGAATGTGTAAAACTGATGTCGGTTGGGGGGAGGATAAGAAATTTATGGTTCTCCTTTGATAAGGCATGAATTAACTAAAAAAATTCCTTCCCTCATGAAAAGTAAGTTTTTAGGGGTAAATTATCTAGCTAAGGCATTTGTTCAGTCAAGTGGAATATTTTGAAGTTCAAAGTTGTTTTACATTTTTGAGGGAGGAAACTATAACTGATTTTTTTTAAAAGATGCAGCAAATTGAAATGACATGGAACTGCAGGAAGGGTTTAAGAATCTTAAATGTTGATTATAAAGTGTGAGCAAATATGTTGTTTTGCTGAATGCAAATTGTGATCTAACAGCTAATTCACCTAGAACAGATGTGCAGGGTAGCCAGCTGCTCTACAGAAGAAAAATTGACTGCTTTGAGACCTGTCTTAAAATTTGGTGATGAAAGAGAATTCCTTTGTGTGTAATTAACTTCGATAAAGAAAAGCCATATGCCAAGCTGAGCCTCCAACTGCTCGTAGAATCATAGAACCCGACAGAAGGAGGCCATTCAGGCCATCAAGTCTGCACTGACTCTCCGACAGAGCATCTTACCCTGGCTCTATCCCCGTAACTCCATGTATTTACCCTGCTAATCACCCTAACCTACACGTCTTTGGACACCAAGAGGCAACTTAGCATGGCCAGTCCACCTGATCTGCACATCTTTGGACTGTAGAAGGAAACTGGAAACCCACACAGACAGAGGACGAATGTGCAAACTCCACTCAATCACCCAAGACTCAAGTCAAACCCGGGTCCCTGGCCCTGTGACACTGTAGTGCTAACCACTTGCCACAGTGCAGCCCATGACGCTCAAAGTTTCAAAAGCTGAACATCAGCAATCAGGTCCAGTCTGATAAAGAATCACAGACCTGGTTCTTTGTCCACAGATGCTGCAGGTCTTGCTGGGTATTTCCAGCATTTTCTGTTTTCATTTAAGTCAGTTCATGGCAATCTTGCCGACCTGTTTTCAGTTAACTCTAGAGGTTGTCAAAGGTTTCCTCAATCTCCATTGTGCATTATGTACCTAGAGCTTTTCACCCAGGATCTTCATGCTGGAACAAGCATTTTGACTTTGAGTGATGAGGTAAAGCAAATAATGTTGATTCAGGCACTTGCTATGTATCTTTTCTGATTTGAATTTCTATTGATTTATCTGAAAATTAAAATCAGAAAAAATGTATATTTCCCCTAAATCGATATCACCCATTTTATACTAAATTGCAAAGTCAGAATTCTGCCCAAACTGTGCCATAAAACCAAGGAAGAATATAGGAAAGTCCAGTGTGTGGATGACGTTTTAATGCCAAAGAAATCTTGTCAATTTGCATAACAATAAAGGTAACTTTACTGTTAGGGAACGCTTCTGGTGTTAAAATAAAAACGGGAAAGAATGAAGGCTTACTGTTGGTTAGTCTGACATAAACAGCCATTTTTAATTAAAACTGATAGCATTAAGATCCAGAGATTATGGTGTAACAGATTATGGTACACAGTGCAACCTGGAGCTGAGTACAAGTATTATCAGAAAGTTAACAGCTCTGAAAGCACCTGTATGGTAACATTGCGATCATGTTCCAGTACTGGACTAGCAATACAGGGACATAAATTCAAACCTACGGTGGCAGCTGGGGATTTTAAATTCGCTTAATGAAATAAATCTCAAATAAAAACCATGAATGTACGAGATGGTTGTAAAAACCTAACTAATATTCTTTAGGGAACGTAAGCCTCCTATCTTCACCTGGCCTGGCTGTGGCTTCAGACACACAGCAATATATTTGACTTTTTAATTACCTTTTTAGATGGTCTAGCAAGCCACTCAGCTATACCAGAAAATGATACCAAATACTATAATCCACAAGAGCTGTAGAAGTTCAATAAGGTATCTTAGCAACACCTTCTCAAGGACAAGTAGAAATGGGGCAACAAAATGTACCAGAGGCTTACCAGTTACGCCTGCATCTTGTGACTGATTAAAAAAAGCATATCTTCAGTATACAATTAGCGTCCTAGCAGGTATTATCCACATTTCTATAGGTTATAGAGACTACATGGGTTCAGTAAGGAATTTGATCAGCAACTGTACATTGTGCAGAAGACTGTACTTCAAGATGGAAAGTCAGAAAATGGAGCAAAAGTAGACTGCTTGGCCTATCCAGACTGTTCTGCCATTGAACTGGTGTTATATTCATTACACATAATACTCCTTTGAAGTCCATTGAGGTGATATCAATCAAGTTTGCATTCCTATGATTTAGGGAGGGGAATAAATTAAATAAATGATAGTTTTGAGTCAATATGTTAACAACGCACTACAGAGCAATTAATTCCACCTTAGATGAGCTTAGAAGATAACGGTCAGTCAAGTCAATGCTAATCTTTCATTTCTGTCAGAATTGTCTCAGCATTAGCCTAAAAGAAAGGCATAAATCATTAATGTTTGACAACTCAGGAGTTCTCGTCAGCATATCAGTCCTGCATAAATTTCTTCACAGATGCTATTGGATCTAATTTGTGGCCCCAATGACCTTAATCTTTTTGGGGATTTTTTCACTTTTGTTTTGAGGGTGTGGCGAGCATGCACTTAAACTACTTTGCTGATAAAAATAAAATTGAAGGCACTATGCTAGATTTGGAGTGCGTAATAATCTGCAGACACAAACATTTAGATAATATCACAAGCCATAAACACAAGCTCAAGCAAATTATGGACTTCGCCTGCATCCCTCTGATTTGCAGACAGCGTGCAATTGATGTGAACTTAGCTAAGTAATAAAAGCATAAATATGTTGCTGTTACTGTCTTCTGTAAGTAGTGCCTTTTGTTGAATCGTATGACAGGATGTTTTGATGCAGTAGGTAATCTTCTCTGGTAACTTGTATCTCTAACAGGAAGGGCTGTTTATGCATGAACACTCTCCACTGTAAAAATAGGAAATAGTATAGACTGAATGGCCTAAAATTAAAAAGATTCTCTCTCAGCGTGTCACTGGCTAGGCCAGTATTTATCGCCCTCCCTAATTGGCCATGAGAAGGTGGTGGTGAGCTGCCTATTTGAACCACTGCTGTCCATGCGCTGCAGGTAAATCTGCAGTACAGGATTTATTGCATTGAGTAGCCATGCCGACATGAGGCCTAGGCAGAAGTTCTCAAAGCGATTGCTGGAAACTGCTGCCATTAATGCAAGCTTTGAAAAAATAGCTACCTGAAGGTGGAACAAGGCAGAGCATAAATTCTCCACAGCAACCCATTGCCATGGACTCGCTCAGATACCTCTCAATCACCTCCTCCACTGCTCAAAAGCCTCAACCCTTCTGATTGCCCTCTCTCTCTGCCAGAAGCTACTAGAGGTACTCTGCTGATGCCACACATGCCCTAAATATTTTGTTTTGGGGGTAAGTTGCATGACGTACCTTGATTGCCTAATTTAAATGAAGAAAAAGTGCACATTGGACCTACCTGTTCTAATGCAGTGGTCAGCAGATCTGCACAACCCAATTTCACCACAACTGTTACAGGGAAAATAGTTGGAAAAAATGTATTTTCATAGGAAATACTTTGGAGCTACCAATTTTGGCACATAAGGCCTAGCACCACAACTAAGCTCAAGATTATCTAGTTTCCACTCAAATTACTCTGTCTATGTCATAGATGGTAGGTTATCTGACTTTCTTTTTCCATTAACTCAGACCTCAAAAATCTGTGGCTGTTCAGGCAAATACTAGGTCCTATAATAGGGGAAAATGGAACTATGGTGTGATGCTCATTTGGAGAGTTGGTGCCAACACAATGGGCCAAATGCCTCCTGGTGCACCGTAACAATTCTGTAATACAGTCGGAGACTAGAACAACTGCAATCTTGACTGAGGCTCACGTACTCCAAGGTTGTAATGAGATCAGGAGTGGCCCTGGTGGAACCCAAACTGAGCATCAGCAATGCTGGGAACCACAGGAGACTGAGACAGATCATCTACTCAGCATTTCTAATTGAAGGTGGTTTCAAATGCTTTAGCCTTTTCTTTCACAATGATGTGTTGGGTTCCCTCGTAACAGGGAATGAGAATGTTTGTGAGGTTTCCTCCTCTAGTTGGTTGTTTAATTGAATGCTACCATTCACAAATAAGTAAATACAATATGCAGGATGATCATAGATTGGTATCTGAATATTGAAGGCACATAACGTTTAAGAAGGACAAGATGCGGAAAAGGTGGAGGACTGTTTTTGTTAATTAATTATGTTATTAGCACATTTGAGAGGGATGACTTGAGTACAGGAAATCAGGATGTAGAAACAGTTTGGGTAGAGGTGCAAAGTGATAAAGGCAAGAAGTCACTTCTGGGAGTGGTGTACAGGTCCCATTGCAGTCACCATGTAGTGAAATGGGTATAAAGGAAGAAATAATGGGAACTTATCAGAAACATATGGCATTGAGGATTTTTATCTATGTATAGGCTGGGAAATCGGGTGGTAAAAGTAGCCTAGATAAGGAATTCATATAATGCTTTTGGGATTGTTTCTGAGAACAGCATATCTAAATCCAACCAGAGAGCAGGGTATTCTAGACATAATATTGTGCAACGGTATAGGATTAATTAATGAGCTCATAATGAAGGCATCCCTAGGTAAGATTGAACTTTACATTCAGTTTTAAACTTAAATAAAGGCAGTCATGTGAGCATAAAAGTGGAGCAAGTATAAAAGTATACTAAAAATATCTGGAATTAAGATTCTACTGATGACCATGAAACCACCAGCGATTGTTGGAAAAACCCATCTGATTCACTTCAGGGAGGGAAATCTGCCGTCCTTACCCAATCTGGCTCATATGTAACTCCAGACCCACAGCAATGTGGGTTGACTCTCAACTGCCCTCCAAGGGCAACAGGGGATGGGTAATAAATGTTGGCCAGCCAGTGACCCACAGTAAAAAAGCTAAAGTGAACGGGCAAATTAGGCTAAAGCATAGGTCAAAAGAGATACTGTGGCAGATATTTAAAAGATATATACAGAAAATAAACATATTCCAATGAGAAAGAAAAATTCTACAGGAAGGACTCACCATCTGTGGTTAACTGAAAACTTAAAAACAGTGTCAAATTTAAAGAAAAAGCATATCATTGTCCAAAGATGGGTGTCAGGTCAGAAGATTGATAGAATATTTAAAAAAAAAGCAAGAAAGACTAAGGACGAGGATTCTTCAGCCTCAGCAGATGGCCCGCAGAAATCCCAATGCCCACTGAATGGGATGTTGGCCAAAAATTGGGATACCCAATGGGTGCTGAGGCAATTAGAATTCACTCAACAAACCCTATTGGCCTCGATCAGGTTTCCGTCCAATGCAGACGGCAACCCAATAATTATGCAAACCTGCTCATGCACCCAGGCCCCCCGGTGGGAATTGCACGAGGAGAGCTGTGGTGCTGGTAATCAACTGCGTGAACTTAGTGTGCTAGGCCCTGAGGGTCTAGAGGAGAACAACTAACCACTTAGAAAAGAGGGGCATTCTCCTCCACCACTCAAATTGACACGCCACAGCAAAAAACTACACCAACCTCCTCATAGCGGACACAGTGGACAGAGTACCCTTCATCGTCTAGTACTTCCCCGGAGTGGAGAAGCTATGACATCTTCTCCAGAGCCTTCAACACGTCATCAATAAAGACAAACATCTCACCAAGGCCATTCCCACCCCCACTACTTGTCTTCAAACGACCACACAACCTCAAACAGACCATTGTCTGCAGCAAACTAACCAGCCTTCAGGAGAACACTGACCACAACACCACACAGCCCTGCCACAGCAACCTCTGCAAAATGTGCCAATCATTTCACAAGAGAATACCATCCACCAGGTACACGGTACGTAGTCTTCGATTCAGCCAACGTTGTCTACCTGATACGCTGCAGGAAAGGATGTCGAGAACATGGTAATTGGGGAGACCATGCAAGCACTACAACAACGGATGAATGGACACCACTTGACAATCACCAGGCAGGAGTGTTCCCTTCCTGTGGGGGAACACTTCAGCAGTCAAGGGCATTCAGCCTCTGATCTTCAGGTAAGCGTTCACCAAAGCGGCCTTCATGACACACAACGCAGAATCGCTGGGCAAAAATTGATAGCTAAGTTCCATATACATGAGGACAGTCTCAACTGGGATCTTGGGTTCATGTCACACTATCTGTAACCCCCATGACTTGCTTGGGGTTGTAAAATCTCACTAAATGTCCTGGCTTGAGACTATTCACACCTCTTTAACCTGTACTTCACTCTCTCCACTCACATTATCTGTACCTTTAAAGACTTGATTACCTATTAAGACTCACATACCAACCATAATCTTGTAATTGAGTTTGTGTCCATATATGCCCTGTTTGTGAACCAAATCCTCCACTCACCTGATGAAGGGGCAGTGATCTGAAAGCTCTTGCTACCAAATAAATCTGTTGGACTTTAACCTGGTGTTATGAGACTTCTTACTGAAGTTGTACAAGACATTGGTAAGGCCACACTTGGAATACTGTGTACAGTTCTGGTCATCCTATTATAGAAAGGATATTATTAAACTAGAAAGAGTGCAGAAAAGATTTACTAGAATGCTACTGGGACTTGATAGTTTGAGTTATAAGGAGATGCTGGATGGACTGGGACTTTTTTCTCTGGAGCATAGGAAGCTTAGGGGGTGATCTTACTGAGATCTATAAAATAATGAGGGGCATAGATCAGCTAGATAGTGAATATCTTTTCCCAAAGGTAAGAGAGTCTAAAATTAGGGGGCATGGGTTTTAGGTGAGAGGAGCAATTTTTTCACACAGAGGATGGTGAACGTCTGGAACAAGCTGCCAGAGGTAGCATTAGAGGTGGGTACAATTCTGTCTTTCAAAAAGCGTTTTTAGTTACATGGGTAAGATGGGTATAGAGGGAAATGGATCAAATGTGGGCAATTGGGACTAGCTTAGGGGGTTAAAAAAGGGGTGGCATGGGCAAGTTGGGCTGAAGGGCCTGTTTTCATGCTGTAAATCTCTATGACTCTATAAGTCCTTGAATGCTCTTCTGAAAGAGATGTGTACACTTCCATAGCTTTATCCATAAAAATACTCCTTAGGAATACAGTCTAAGGCTGCTTCAGCCAATTCAGATTTGTGGCAATTTTTTCAAATGAGACGAAATGTGTCTACTCCCTCAACACTACATTGAAGAACTAAGCAATTATTCTTTGACAATCGTATATACGAGGAGTTTACTCACCTTGTGTTTTCAGTGCACATTCACGTATTTAAGCTTTTCTCTTTCCAATTGTAAATTCTCCATTTCTAACTTTTCTCTCTCTCTTTCAGATTCAATTTATTTTCAAACTGAAGTCTGACTAGTTCTACGAAGGGTTTGAATTAGGGGTGATTCAGACTCAAAATGTTGGTTCTACTCTCTGCACAGATGCTGCCAGACCTGCTGAGATTTTCTGCTTTTGTTTCTTATTGTTTTACTTGTGTAATAGCAGGAGCATATTTTTCTTCATTGAGCTTCAAGTTATGAGCCAGTCCTTAAATGACCTCTGCCTTCTTAGCTCCTGATTTTAAGCCAACATCCATTTTCCCTGCTACAGCCTTCACAAATTGTCTCTTGTCAACTGTTCTAAAGCACAAAGAGACAAACCCTCTCTCTCCACAACATTTGAAGCATCAAAAGTATTCATGCTGATTCCCAGTGACTACAGCAAAAGTAAATGTGAAATCTGTTTGTTTCAATTCTGTGAGGTTACTGTAACTCACTTCACAGCCTGATTCAGATGGATTCTCAGTCAACATCAGCTCTCCTTTAATGTAAGTTCCACAGGCAATCTTCACCAAAATGCTGCACTTTTTCCAGGACGTCCTTAGCTGTGCTCATGATGGCATGGATCTGCCAATGTTATCTTTATTCTAACCCAGGCAACACTGTGGATGGAGTGCTGATGAATCAGTTTTTTAAAAATAGTTAAAGCAATGGCAGAACCTCTATTTTTGCCTTATCTCTGTTCCCAGATCCAATGTCATTTTTACCCTTTTACAACTGCATCACAACCTCTCGCCAATCGTGGGTCACATGGGGTCTTTTTCATGCCACAGCAGAGATCATAGGATCCCTCCTGGTCTGCAGCATCTCTTTTCTCAACACTGTCAGACTCTGGCAGGAAATCAACTCCAATTGCTGTCTGGCAAGTGCCGTCAAGCCCAGGGACAGGGACTGGTACAGGTGGCAGTTCTGGTGGAGCTGTCAATGCCCCCTTCACACTCTGTTGTTGCCAGCTGATCAGCTGGCACTGATTCTACTCACAATGACACCATCACAATATATAAACAAAGCTATGACTAATGTTGGCATTGTTGCTGTGTTCTATATTTTTCAGATGTTATATCTCAAATGCTGCATTCATGTTTATTACCCATCCCAGTTCAGAGGCCAGTTGAGAGTCAACCACATTGCTGTGGGGGTCTGGAGTCACATGTAGGCCTGACCAGTTATGGACAGCAGATTTCCTTCCCTAAAGGACATTAGTGAACCAGATGGGTTTTTCTGACAATGGACAATGGTTTCATGGTTATCATTAGACTATTTTTATTGAACTCAAATTTCACTAACTACTGCTGTGCGATTTGAACACCAGTCCCTAGATCCTGCTCTGGGTTTTTGGATTACTAGTTCAGTAACAATACCACTGTGCCACTGCTTCCCATTAATCTTTAGTCAAATATAATCATTACGTTGTTACCTTCAATTTAAATAGTTGATTGCATTAATATTGTATTTCTGTGTAAGTTTTAGAATTTAATATTGCTTGAGTACCTCATCATGGAAACACAAATCAGCATTGTGTAAACTAAAACAAACTTCCTTTGTTTTCTCAATTTTATTTTTTATCAGTCACAGCCATATTTTCTGTTTTGCATTTGTCTGAATCATGCATTTTAAATAATCAATGGGAATATAATCAATAAACTGCGAGCATCAAAAAGTTTCCATCCCTGGTATCTGTCTATTGTACATTTCAGCCGTAGGTTGTATGAGATGATGTATTTCCCTGTCTTTTAGTTGACTATGGGGAGTTTACACTTGAATTTGAATTAATTGGATAAAAGGTGCCTGACCGCACCAATGAGTGTATTATTCTGTGGAATAATAACTTGGGGTTAATTGTTTCCCATACTAATCTTAGGCAGCCTGATAGGTAAAAAAAAAAATTAGATAGATAGATGTTTCATGACAGGATGAAAGAGAAAGAACCTGAGAACATCAAACAGCAGAAATCAACGCTTTACATCTTAAAGTAAGTAGCTGCAAAGCAGTATTGAGAGCTGCCTCAAAGCCATTTGTTTTTACATTATTGTGATTTTTTTTGGAAAGGGTTGACTAACAGAAGACGAGAAAACTACTTGACAAATTTTTGATGAAGGCTGAGAATATTTCAGTGAGCTGCTCTCCCTTTTAACTGTCTCACTAAATTCTCTCTGAGTGAATCTTACAAAACTGTCATCTCTCAGATTGCTACTGCTGCCATGATCTTGGACTCTCTCGGATTTGTATTAAATCTAGTTTGACACTGACCTCAGAGGTTGCTTCAAAAATCACTGGATGGCTGGTGTGGGAAATGGGAAAATAAATGATGCACCAGTACAGAAGAGGTTGAAGGTAATGGTGCTTGCTGCTGTGTAGTTGAGGCTGAGAAATTCTGTTGGTAGAGTAGAAAGAGAGTGAGGGGAAGTTTTTTGGCACACATATTAAGGGCCATTGGAAGTATGCACAGCAGGTGGGTCACAATGTTATGCTGATTTTGTAAGACATGAGATATGAAACTTCAAGGCGGAACTTTCTGGGGGTGATCTTATGAAAGAATTTCTAAGTCCAGAATGAGCGTAAAGACAGGAGCATTTCTGATCCATTTTTTTGACAAGTCCAAATGTCAAATCTTATGTACGCTGTGCATGAAAAATATCTTGAAATCAGTTTCTCCTTAGTAGGAGCTTAATTCATCCGAAAGCTGGCTGATAGCAGCAGGGGGTGAAATTGCGCATGTGCAGGTATTTGCTGTGATGGCAGCTGAGACCTGTTACATTACCTCCGCTAGCCTGCAGGCCTCCGTGGCCTCACCTAATGTGGGGTCCTGCAGCCAATAGTGACCCTTATCGGCCAGACCAATCACCCTCCCCGCTTCTCCCCTAGCTGGACCAATCACCCCCACCCCCTCCCCAGCTGGACCAATCACCCATCAGTTGGTGGGGTGTGATGGTAAGATCGCCTCCAATGTCAACTCAGGGTGCAGTCTGTCAGAGTTGTTGCTGGCATTTTCCACCATAGTTTTTGAAACTTAATTTTAAAAAATGTTGGAATCGGATCCCATGACATCACGCTGGTGGGATCCACTAGCAATGTCAGCCTTCAAGAAATGGGCACCCCAATCAAACAAAAATAAAAATAAAGTTCCTTCCAAGCACATAGAGACCTCCCTGGGACACAGGGAATACCCCCAATGGACATGGGACACCCTCCCACCAGAAACCCCCCCTCCCATGAACCTCCCCAATGGAAGATTTGATTTGATTTATTATTGTCACATGTATTAACATACAGTGAAAAGTATTGTTTCTTGTGCACTATACAGACAAAGTATACCATTCATAGAGAAGGAAATGAGAGTGCAGAATGTAGTGTTACAGTCATATCTGTAGAGAAAGATCAAAATAATGCAAAGTAAGTCCATTCAAAAGTCTAATAGCAGCAAGGAAGAAGTGGTTTTTGAGTCAGCTGGTTCGTAACCTCGGACTTTGTATCTTTTTCCCGAAGGAAGAACGTGAAAGAGAGAATGTCTGGGGTATGTGGGGTCCTTAATTATGCTGGCTGCTTTGCCAAGGCAGTGGGAAGTGTCAATGGATGGGAAGCTGGTTCGCATGATGGATTGGGGTACATTCACGACCTTTTGTAGTTCCCTGCAGTCTTGGGCAGAGCAGGAGCCATACCAAGCTGTGACACAACCAGAAAGAATGCTTTCTATTGTGCATCTGTGAAAGTTGGTGAGAGTCATAGCTGACATGCCAAATTTCCTTAGTCTTCTGCAAAAGTAGAGGTGTTGGTGGGCTTTCTTAGCTATACTGTCGGCATGGGGGGGCCAAGACAGGTTGTTAGTGATTTGGACACCTAAAAACATGAAGCTGTCGACCCTTTCTACTTCATTGCCATTGCTGACTCCCCAGTAGTGTTCGAGCACTGCTGTGTCAGGGGACACTGTCAGGGTACTGCCTGGGCATGACCCTCTCTTCCCCGGGGCTAACATGTGTGCTCTAACAGGGACCATTTGGCAGGTCACTATTTAACCAGACATATTTAAATCTCGCCTGCATGATGTCATACCAGTAGGGTGAGGGTTGGAGGGATGGTGGAACAATCCTTATTTGATGGAAACTACAATGGCAATGCCAATGACATCCAAATGTATGATAATGGTGTTCCCCACCTTTCATTGCAGAAGCACCATTACGTAATTAGTGGGGTTGGGATGGGGTGGGGCTGGGGGGGGCAGGATTTGGCAGAGATGCTGGGGACCAGCTCAACATGAAATCCTGCCAGCATAAATGCCATTTTGGGGCTCCCATTGAATTCTTTGATTAAGACTAATCAAAATCAGAGCTCCAACCATTGTGTTGAGTTGGTGGACAAAGTTCAGGGTTGACAACCAGAGAAGAGCAGATTAAATCTAATGGGAATAGAAGACTTTTTTTTGCATGCAAATTTATATATATGTATGTTTTGGTTGTGATTACAGAAAAAGCAAATTTACAACCCAGCTCGATAAATTTCAGTTATTGTTGATGTTGGTTTTGTCATATCGTATTCTGGCAAATCATGTGCAGGCACCATTTCACTTTTTAATGTATGAGTTTATTAGAGCAGAGAATGAGTGGGGAACTGGGCAGCAGCGGGGGGTGGTTGGGGGAAAAGGGGGAACAAGTGTCATGTTGTGATCAGGGGAGAGGGAAAAGTAAGAAACATGTGCTTACACCATTGCAGTGTCTCTGTTCTTAGAGGATGTGGGAAAGGGGAGAAGCGGGATGAGAGAAGAATTAGATGGGTGGGTAACTTCATCATCAATGGCTTAATTTCTTTAGGTGGTCACAGCCTTAGCAATGGCCTTTCTATTCATGGTCAGCACCATCTCTTCCACCAGATTTACAAACTGTAGGTATGCTTATTCCTTTCCAGTTAAATTCTTATCACCACTGGGTATGCATCATACTCCCCTGAATGGGTGAAGGAAATGGCTGAGATGGACAAATTGACAGAGTTTTAATCAGTAAGAGAATCAATAGTTATGGGTGATAAAGCAGGAAATTGGAGTTGAGGATTATCTCAGTGAATGGCGGAGCAGACTTAATGGCCTGAATTACCTGCTTCCGTTCCTACATCTTACGGTCTTATGGTGTGCCATTGAGTGAGATGGCTAGTCTCACTCTAGGTAACTCGGTTACCAGTCTAGGTAATGGTTGAATATCTGGCAGTTTGTGCAATTGATGAGGTTTAGGTTTGAGGCTTGTAACAGTGCTACCTGTGTGAGGGTAAAGTGAAATATGTGTGTCCTGATAATTGTTGGCAGGGTGAGTGATGGGATTGCAGATAATTGAGGCTGGTGGGACTGTTGGTAGTGTTTAAAGATGCATTCATGGATCTTGACCACTTCTGTGTGGTCACTGATCTTCCTTCTGGGCAGTACCTATGTTTGTTATATTAGGTTCTTGGCATCAAATTCATCTATTATTCCTTGCATTGTGTGTGTGTGTATGTGTGTGTTTCAATGGCCTGCTGAGCCCTGTCAGCAACAAACATCTCTTTTTCATTCCACCTCTTCTACCAAGACTTCCAGTGCAGCACTAAAAATCCTTGGTGTCCACACTCTACCATGGCCAGCCATTGTTGATTGTTGATCAGTGCTATTTCCAATGATCTCAGCACCTCCCGCAGCTAAGATACATCTTACCTTTAAGAGTGACATCAGTGTTAAGCATAGGTTCCCTACTGATGCATGAATCCCATGAACATTGTGTATACAGAAATCTTTACGATAAGCAGGCTACATAAAATTGGGGTCTTGCTATACTCCAATGAAGTGGTATAGTGATACCCATGCCCATACATTGTGATATCCATGCCCATTCTTGGGTTTTAACCGAGTGACTATCCTGTCTGTGCTACAGCTGACATGACACTGTTTGATACTGTCACTGGGCGCTTAAAATGGGGAAAAGTTCCATTTCCCAAGGCTAACATTCCACAAGAAGAATGCACTTTTATTTTTTCAGCAATAGAAATTATTTCTGTCTTTCACTGAAGTGTGAAAGTTTGGTACAATTCCGCAAGAATATTTTTGGCTGGAATTCTCTGCAGTTCATGCCAGCAGGATTTTCTAGTCCCGCTGCAAGGACTGGAGATTTGGCCGAGTGCCAAATTCTCTCTGCAGCGGCGGCAAGGCGTGAATGGCCAGAGAGTTCCAACCGTTGTCTTGAGTTCCTTTTCCAGATTTCCCATTGTCTCCTGCAGTCCCTCTAGAGGCTCTTAAATGCCATTTTTTGTCATTGATTTGCCAGAAAATCAGTGTAAAATCAATATGGACATAAAAATGATCCGTTTTAAAGTGGCTTGTTTGTACATATGCCATTTTGATAACCTCTGTTTCAAGTGAAAAGTGCACAGCGATTGTTGCTCACACCTCCAAAAACATACTTCATTCTTACTCGATTAGCACATCAAACAAGACTGAAGGTCAAGCGTAGAAAACAATTACATTGTTACAGACAACCAGACAACAACTACTGGGGCCAAAGCCAGATGTGCCTTAGCTTTTCATTTATACAAAGAGCACACAGTGAATTTATATATACATATATATTATATATGTATATGTATATTATACATATATATTATGTATGTATAATTATATGATTACAGCTATTCTCATTTAAATGTATATGTACTGACTTAACTTGGTGTAAAGTTTTTTGAAAGTCTAATGAAAATGAATATAATATTTAAGAGATGATGGTGTAACTCAGGAGGAGTCAAATACTTAGAAACATTGAGGTTGATGTTTTTCTACCCTCAGCGTGATCTGACCCATACAGTTTCCTGCTCAACAGCTTCTGCTGTGGAGCAACAGGAGGCTGCAGTACATTGACATTCATCGCAGTTTTTTTATGGAAGTTACAGAAGGCAAACCTTGATACATTATTTTCCAGGTTTAAAAAAAATGAAAATACAATCAACTGTGTTGCAGGGAAGTGATTGGGAAAGAAAGAAAACAATAAACCCGCATTTAAATAGTGCCTTTCACAACTTCGGGATTTCTCAATGTGCTTTGCAGCTAATTGTGTTGCTGCAGGCTGCTGGATACTGCTGTTATCAGTGTGAGTTATACAATATGTGATGAACTGCAATCCCTAGCCCTAACACTAACCTTCTGGTTTCAATTTGGGAATGATACTTTTCCAAAATGAAAGTGAGAGAATTAGAATTAAAATGATCAGCCAAATTAACTTTGATTTGACCTCCACTAACTTCTTTTTCTACAGCTGTTTTTTTTCTCATTCTGAGGCCGTATTCAAAACACTCCATTGGTGATGATTATTCCTTGCCCTAGTATGGACTGTGCTGTCATTCCAGATTTAGTAGAAACCATCTTAAGATCCAATCTCTCTTTCTAGAGTGAACACAGACTTTTGTTTTCAGCATTTTGCAAGGTCTAACCAAATAGGGAAATTTCCTGTTGTTGATGCTATCCTTTGAACAGAAGAAGGTAACGTAACTGATGCTTGTCTCCTACTAGACATTTGTGGTGTTGTTGCATTCATGACAACTGAGGAGAAATCCACAACACAGTTTTAATCGGGACGAATTATAGTCACAAAATCATAGAATCTACAGTGACAACAATCCCATCCAGGTCCTGTCCCATCCCTGTAACCCCACATATTTACCCTCCTAATTCCCCTGACATTAAGGAGCACTTTATCATGGACAATCAACCTAACCCACACATATTTGGACTGTGGGAGGAAATCGGGGCATCTGGAGGGAACCCACGCAGACATGGGGAGAATGTGCAAACTCCACACAGACAGTGACCCAACGCCAGAATTGAACCCGGGTTCCCGGCGTTGTGAGTAATGCAGTTAGCAATGCTAAGTACAACTGCTAAAACAAATGCAGCTGGAATACCGGGCAGGATGTTTGTCATGGAATAAAAGCTGCTGATAAGCTGCTGATAGGCTTATGGCAATGAACATTCTTACTGAATATTGCTGCCACAATTATTTACAGAGATTGAGATTTTGGTGCCTAGATCATGTTCCAATCCAATGACCAGGATTGTGGTTTTGAAGAGTTTGAGTGCTGGCAGTAATAATAGATATGAGGCCCTAATACAGAAAGGAGACTTTTAGCATTTTGGTAACAGATAGAAAAAGATTGATTAGTCCATTGTGAGCATCTTACTCAGACTCAGACGTTGTTAGTTCATTAGTGTCAATTTCTAGAAGCAGAACCGTTGTAATTATTCACTTCCATTATGTAGTAAAGACTCGTGGTGATATTTCAATATCAAACTCATTTCTTCAGTGAAGTCAATCAGTTATTTATTTAATCTTTCTACAATGTTCTTGTGTCACAATGACATATGTAATTTAAAGATGAACGCCAAAACTTTCAACTTCAATGACATGATTGAATTAGCCACTCGATGTACATCCCGCCCCTTTTCCCTTCCACTGAATTCAATGAAACATGGTAGGCAGCCAAACTGCTATCACCCATTTTATAACCTTGCTAAACTTGAATGTTCACCCAGTGGTACCTGAGTTTGGCTTTCCACTTATTTCTGCACCTTTCAGCAACGTAATTCACCAGAAATCAGCCAAAACAGCATAATGATTGCAGAAATTTAATTGCAAGTTATGCCGGGTTCAAGTCAAGTTCTTGTGAACTGTAATGTGAACTTTAAAGTTTTTTCAATTGGCTTTGCTGTCCTTACGGAAATGTATTTTGGCTACATTGTCATTAAAAAACTAAATATAAAAGAATGATAACAATAAACAAAAGAAAGTTTCCCAATCATGGAGATCTAACTTCAATTAAAATATGTGTTTAAAATCTAAGTGTAAGTTTATTTTTTAGTGTCACAAGTAGGCTTATATTAATACAGCAATTGAATTGCTGTGAAAATTTCCTAGTCGCCACACTCCGGCTCCTGTTTGGGTGTACTGAGGGAGAATTTAACATGGCCAATGCACCTAACCAACACATTTTTTGGACTGTGGGAGGAAACTGGAGCAACTGGAGGAAACCACACAGACATAGGTGAGAATATGCAGATTCCACATAGTGACCCAAGCCTGAAATCAAGCCCGGGTTCCTGGCACAGTGAGGCAGCAATGCTAACCACTGTGCCGCCATTCCATAATATTAAAGCGATTAGTCAGTGATCCCATCCTGAGTTCATAGCATCACCCATACATTAAATTTTGGTTAAAAGTTCTTGTAGATTTATTCTGTATCTGGGGATTGTAGCCGTTTTGCTGAACGCAACCATCAGTAATACTGAATCAGGGGGTGATTCTCATTGTTCACGACATTCTATTTTCTTCAAAATTCTTTGAGAGCAGGTTTCATCAAGAACGATCTGCTCACTAAACACCCTTCATGCCTGGTTCAGTAATCTCTGTACTTTTAAAGAACCTGCTTTGCTAAGACAATGATGCCAGGAGTGACATATAGGATAACAATCTCATCTACAGCCTTATGGAAAAGCTTCATGATTGTCGGATCTGATCTACTCGTAGGGCTTTTGAAAATAAAAACATTGTGTTGAAAGCCAATCCCATCCACAAAACTGACCCTGATCCTAGATCAAATTAAACACCTTGCTGAGTGTTTGCCAAATGGGCTTGTTTGTGAATGATTGAGAAGGCCCTTCAAATATAGCGTTATTTTAAATGCATTGACACTAGTCTGGCACATTTTACATTTTTTAACTACAAAAATGACCAGTCTACATCAATGAATCCAGTAAATTGTTCAGTATTGATTTTAAAGTAATTTATTGTGACTTAAGGTCAGATTACTCACAGGTGGTGAACTAAGCACACTTCATTAAAATGGTTAGGTTTTGTGATAAATGCAAATAAAAGTGTGCCAGATCACCACTCTTACATACATCAAGGATCTTTCAAGTAAATAGGATAAATAAGTACATTCTAAATTGCTGCTTTAAGGAAGATAATGTTTATCATGAATGTGTACAGAAACTAGGTTCACTGGTTGTAATGGGTGTCTGGTAATTGGATGACTCAGATTGTAGACCTGGGGATGAATCAATCTGTGAACTGAAACAGATAGAAATTCCTGCAGTTTCTTTACAGTGCAGTTTGATCCACCTGATTTTGCAATATTTGTGGTACTCGCAAAATCCAATAAGCTTGAGTCCAAAGCTCCCTTATTCATGCACATACAAAAACGTGAATTTAACCAATATATTTTCTTGCTTAGAACATTCCGAATGTTTTCAGCCCACCATTAAACTTGAAGAAATTTTCAGATCCTAATATTTCCAGGAAATTAATTAATCACTTCTGTTGCATTTTGTTACTGAAATGAGTTTAAGGAAACATTGGATGTGAGTTTTAATTTACATCCACTCATTTTGGATCTGAGGAACGAGTGATTAACAAAGGAAAAGCGGAGTCTTGCCATACCTGCAGCTCCCAAATTCCGTTGGATGCAATGTTTAGCAAGGCCCAACATTGTAAATCTAATTTGGGTGGTTATTCAAAATCACCTCATGATATGAATTCTTTCTTTTTAATGAATTATCCAATAAACTGTTTGGCAATAGCTTGTCAGAATTATATGCGAGTTCCCTCTTGGTAACCTTAGTCAGCCTTTATGGATGAAAGGTTTAGCACATTCACATCTTCTTATAAGAGGAGTTCAAAAGTTTGACTGGATCCAAATTTATCTCAACTAACGCAGCAGTTCATAACTGGAGTGCATTCACCACTGAGGAGATATCAGGACTTTCTAGGCACTTGGCACAATATAATGAAAGTGTGTGCTGTGAGATGGGAGGGAAATGAGACTGCCGCATGTGCAGTGTGGGTTGACTGTGTCAATGAGGAGGGAACCACTTTTGGGGGAATGCTGAGAGCAGCATGATTGTAAATACCTGTTACTTAAGAAAAAAACATTATTAAGACATGCTTTACATGCGGCACTTCTATATTATAAGCATCATGTAGAGTTATAGTTTAGATGGAGAGGAGCTCCATTTGGAAAGGGATTCTTCATCCTGAAGGTTTGAATATCACTGAACTGATCGCTTGCCCTTTCTCTTACCTTCTGACACCCCCTGCTGGCCAACTCCATTCAGAGCTGCAGAAATCTCTGATGGGTGAACTTCCTCATTCGAGGCTTAGCTGTCCTCTCAACAAAACTTCTGAGACTTGAAGTCTGGCAGAAACCATGGCCTGTATTTAACAGGCGGTGTGGGGAGGGTGGGGAAAGATTGGGAAGGAAAGTTAGCCAGCAGCCAACACACAGATGGAAGCCTGCTCTGCAGCCACAAATCACTAGGGACAGCAGGTTACTTCGGGTGGAAGTGGGATATTCACTCCTCCATTTCTAAAATTACAAAGCCGATGTGCAGAGTGGACTGGAAAAGCCCACAATCTACCTCTTTACTTGCTTCAATAAGCAGATTCAAATTGAATCTAATTCATGGTCCCCACAAGAGACACAGACACGATCCAAGCTGACAAGATAAGGATTGCTCCTAATCTTGGGCTTGCGCTGATGCCTGAACTTAGCCAGAAGGCTGAGAAGAGATTCACTGCGGGGAAGTGCTGCTCTCAGAAGTAGGTAGTGAATTCTCAGTCGTGGATGCTGGTTGGGGTGCAGGAAGAGGGACGAGGAGGATAATGGCCAGTCCCAGAAAGGAGGAGGAAAACACCGTTCAGACCAGTATTCCTATTTCCACATTTTACAAGTGTTCAATGTTACAGTATATAAGACCATTTCAGACCAGTTCTCTTATTTCCTGGGCTCTGGCAAAGGGTCATCCAGACTCAAAACATTGACACTAGCCTCTCTCCGCAGATGCTGTCAGACTGCTAAGATTTTCTTCCAGCATTTTCTATTCCTGTTTCAGATTCCAGCGTCTGCAGTATTTTGCTTTTATTCTTATCCCCTGTTTTTTCTTGCGGGAATGTCGGTAGAAAGGGGAATGCACCGATACACTCAGGCCACCTCCCCTGCCCTAGAATAACGACTCTCTTCCCTCCAAACCTTTTACATCTGGACCATAAAAACCAGCCTCCCCATTCCTACCTGCCAGTTCAAGCAAGACGTTTTATGGCATAGGATATATATTATCCAGGTAATTAGATTTGCTAACAAGTTAATTGCCTTTAATTATTTAGATCACCAATTTCAGCACCCTTCCACCTTGCATCTGTCTGGGGATTGGTTTGGGTGTGGCAGAAATAAGGTGGGCTAGCCACCCAGCGCCTATTTTACAGGCCTACCTTCCAAGAAGTCTACCAGAGGGGCACAATTATATGTGCCAGTCATGGATAAGTCAAACCTTTCTGCAACCAAGCATCAGGAAAACTAAAACCATCATTTTGTGAACACTATAGTAAATTCTGCATCCTTATCATTAACCACATATCCTTTCCTTACTCAATAATGAGACCTGAATCAGATAGTGCAAAACTTTGGTATCCTGTGGATGGGGCTGGTGTTCGTTTGTCCATAAGAGGAGCAGATACTGGGGCAATAAAAATGATGTGATAGGAGGTGCTCCAAGTCTTTTCCGGGAACATGGTCTGTGGTTTCTTTTCCGAGAACAGGACCCACTGTGAGCGGTGCCAGAAGGATTTGATGCAAGTGGGCGCAGGTAGTAAGCCAAAGGAGGGATTATAGTCAGCCTGATTGCTCATTGTGGATAACATCAGGGAATTTCTTAAACCAAAGGCAATTTTAATTCAAGATGACAGAATCAGAATTGTTACGCACAGGAAGAGATAAATTGGCAGTGTAATATAAAGAGGGCCTAGTTTTAAGGCTGATAAAATTGGATATCGTAAATTAAAGAATTCAGCATATTGAAAATCAAACACAGTCAAACCTCAGGCAGGCCAATTGTACAATACACAAACCTGTCTGGGCCTGATTCATCAATCTCCTATCAAAGGTCGTTACACCCTACTGATATTTAGCAGGAGATCATTGCACCCCATTGAAATGCATCGGCCTATTGTTAGAAGCTCAGATTGGGCCAGACTGTCTGTCACCACAAGTTCCTGCAGTTGGCTTAATCTGATAACAGGTTACATGCAAACAACAGAATGGAGATGGACACCTGGGGGCGGACCCTGCTGTCCTGTCAGGCAGACATCAAGAAACCCATTGGGTTTTGGAACCCCCTCCTGGGACCTCTTTGGCTGGAAGCCAGAGAAGTTTCTGGAAAGGTAAGCAGGCAGGGGATAAAGGAACATTTTCAGACATCAGCAGCTCGATGAAGGAAGTGACCCTTCACCATTTGGAAGACTGACCAGAGAAGGAAGGAAGGAAGGAAGGAAGAAGCTGCCGTCAAGACTCACCTTCATGATGACAGACCAGAGGGACTCAGAGAATCGAGCCTGTAGTTTTAACCAAACCATCTTTGCGGGAAGTATACTTGAATCTGGGGTATCCTCTTGTTTTATGTGGGTAATTTAAGAGTTAGTAGTGTTATTGTTAATAAACTTGTTGAACCTTTACTTGTGTTTGTCCTTTGTCCATCTTGCAAATAAGGGCACTGGGGTAAAACATTGGAGTAAGCAAACTGGTCAAAAGTATCTGAGATTTAAATCACAACAGCACAGCTGGTCTGAATTGGCTCTCCAAATGAACGATATGCCTTCTGCCATTCTCCCACCTTCTCTCTTAGCCCCACACATTCTTTTTCAGATAAGCATACAGCTACAGCAAACAGTTAGGAAGACATTGCAAGAAAATTTGAATGCAGGAGCAAAGATGTCTTACTGCAGCTGTATAGGGCCTTGGTGAGACTACATTTGGAGTACTGTGTGCAGATGTGGCCACCATACATAAGAAAGGATACACTTACTATACAAGTAATGGAGAAGGTTCACCAGACTGATTCCTGGGGTGGTAGCACTGTCATCTGAGGAGAGATTGGGTTGACTGGGTTGTATTTGCTGGAATTTAGAAGAATGTGTGAACCTCATTACAACATATCAAATTCTGACAGAGCTGGACAGACTGGATTCAGGGATATTGTTTCTTCTGGCTGGAGAGTCTAGAACAAGGAGTCAGGATAAAGAATAGGCAGCTTAGGCCTAAGAGACATGTCTTCGTTCAGAAGGTGGTAAACCTGAATTCTCTACCACAGTTGCCTATGAAGGAGGCTACATCACTGAATAAATTTAAGAAGGAAATAGATAAAATTTTAGACACTAAAAGGTATCAATCGGGGTGGGGGAAGTGCTAGGGGCCAAAACTGGGCTAAGTTCCATTTGGGCGGGTGGTTTGGGTTGGAAGGTGTTCTGGGGGGGCCAGAGTAGGGGGAGGATTTATTTTTATGTATAAAAGGGCACCCAGATCTTTTAAAAACAAAGTTGCTGGCAGGGCAAGCTCAGTCAAATTTCTATACGGCAGAGGAAGCTGTCCTTGACAGCTTCCATGCTGTTTTTCCTACTGCACTACTCTGCCAAAAAATGCGAAATTTCCACTCAATGTCTCCTATTCTGACACCCATCCCATTTCAGCAGGTAGTGAAAGAACAGGTAGAGCTGGTAATGAGAAAAGTCCATGGGAACATTAGAAGGAAGCATACTGTGTGATATCAGACTGAAGAACACTTATACATTCCTCTTCTGGTGCCTCAGACTCTTTTCGTTGGTCTTCAGTGGACTCTTGATCCAACTGTTCCAGAATGGCTCTTTGACAAGTGATAAGGCAACAGGCTTTAGCATGCCAATGTTGTTGTTTATAGTGGATCTGACTGAAGCATGCATCAAATTGTATCTATTGTCTGCTACTATACTAACAATTCTTTTATTCCTTCATGGGCTTGAACATCTCTAGGAAGGCCCACATTGTTCTTCATCCTATGTTGGGGAGATGGTGCTGAATGGCCTCCTCAGGCTGCAGCAGTCTAACTGCAGGGACACTGACGGTGTTGTTAGAGGGGGAGTTCCAGCATTATGACCCAGTTACAGTGAAGGAATGGTGATATAGTTCCAAGTCAGGCTGGTGCATGGTTTTCAGGGTACTTGCAGTAGTGTTCCCATGCACCTACTACCATTATCCATTTAAGTGCCAGTAATACTGTGTTTGGAAGGTACTGTCAAAACAGCCTTGGCTGGTTGCTGCAGTGCATCCTGTAAATCAATGCTAACTTTTTCACTCTGTGATCCAATCTTGATGCTTCAAAGTTGACATGACCCCAGATGCCAACAAAAATGAAACAGCAGGATAGGAACCATCAATAATTAATTATTAAAGTTCATACAGATTCAAAAATCTGTCTTTGAACTGTCTTGTAAAAATGTTACCTTATGTAGTCACTGGGTCTCATCTGACACATTGACGTGTATGTGGTGACATAATCTCTAAAAATCTGACAGTGTGGTTGATACTGCACATCTAACCTCTGATGTAACATTCAGGATTGATCAGCATCGAGATTTGGTGCAGACAAGTGTCCTAAATCCAGCTTCACACACAAAACATGCTGGCAATGCACATAGTACAATGTCAGCTTAGTTAGTCTTTACACTAAACCAGAATTCAAACAGAGAAACTGGGAATGAAATTGATCGTGTGAAATTTAAATATCTATTCAATTTTAGCTGTGGGCAAACATGTGTCATCACGTTGACATTGAAAAGGGTTTTGGACCCAATCGTATCTGTCACATTCAAAGGGACATTAAAAAAGTGCATCTCCAGCCATCTGAGATGGTCGGTTGTCACATGAATGGAACACTGTTCAATTTCATTGTCAGACAGAGCATTCGAAAGTTATGAGATAGAGTTGTTGTTTAACTTCAGAATAATACTCTTGGAAAAACATTATTTTTTCATGAATGCTCTGACTCGATCATTCAGTCAAAGAACATTTATGTTCTTTCCTTGCATATTTGCATTCAGTTTATTTCCTTTCCCTGATATTTCTGGGAAAGAAACAAATCTGGTTTTTGTCACAGAGAAAATCAATGAATTCTGTTTATTTGCAGGTCATTGCAAATCAAAACAACTGATCCCTCAGTTCAGAAAACCTTGGCTGAATCCTTTCTCTTGACAGCCAATGGGCCTCAGTGTGAAATGACAGCACTTCCTGATCAGCTGGACCCCATGGCTGGAAATTTACCTACATGCCCGCCCTAGAATTGGGGTGGGTATGGCTCACAGAATGGCATTCTCCGTTGGCCTTGGGTGGAATCTTACAAATCTTGGGCGGGCAAGGCGGTGAAATTCTGGCACGTCTTCACACAGGTTGGCAAACAGAAACAGAAGAAGTGGGTGAAGTTTAATGAGGTTCACATTTGATGTGACCCTTGCAATACTTTACCGAGCTCCCTGCTCAGTTCTGTAGTGGCTGGTTACTCACTGAATCATGCAGTGAGTCCAAACTGTAGACAGAGCGACTCTCTTCAATGAGATACAAGGGCCTGATTTGGTGATCTTTCATAGCTGAAGAACCATCAGTACAAATTCCAACTGTGAGATCCCAGAGAACTCCATGTTTCACTGTAACATACTGAGTATTGTTAATGTTGTTTCATGGTCAGAAAACAGGGTACAGAACAGAACATGTTCAATAATATTAGGCCTGTAACTCCTGATCTCAGGGGCGTTGTACTTGAAAGTATACAGATGTGTTGGGAAACTAACATTTGTCCCCCACACTTCTCCACTGACTGCCTCATCCGCTGATGTGTCCATGTGAGAAATTGCAAGGTAATGTTCGAATTTCCACTGAGCAAATGCCCTACAATTGGAACCCTGTGATAATCCAATTTAAACTGCAGTTTTCTGATGGCTTCAACTGTCTGACAGTAATAATTACCCAGGAATAATTCAGAGAATTAAAATTGCTTCTATCTCCTGGCTATTCACAGTATTGAACTCTCCACATGGGATTCCCCTGACATCCCCCCTCCCGAATACCCCAGAACCACCTCGCCAGGGACACTTGACTAACTGTCAATCCCATTACTAACTCTGTGCTCTCCCCGACTGTCTCTCCACCCACCCTGGATTACACTTTACTTAAGAACATAAGAACTAGGAGCAGAAGTAGGTCGTCTGGCCCTTCAGCCTACTGTGCCATTCAATAATACTTGATCTTTTTGCGGACTCCACTTACCCACGCAATTTTCACCTCACCCACAACTCCCCCTTCAGCCACCATGGACAACCTCCCCCACCCCCAAACTACCTTCCTGATTCCCACAAAACTACCCCCCCCCCACCCCCATCCTTATACTGCACAGCAACTTCCCGACTATTTCCGCACTCCCAACTAATTACACTCCCCCACCCCAGCCACTATCCTCACTGACCAAATTCCTGATGCCCCCTCGCTGACCCCACATCCATCTCCAGTGACCATTCCCTGCTGACCACCTGAGCCTCCACTGACCAGCCGATACCCACATTGACTAACCCGTTCCACTAATCAACCTCGATGGACCACCCAAAAATGTCCCCCCCCCCACTAATCAACAACCCCCCTGCCACTGATCACTTGACCACCACCTTCCCATCCTGACCTACTTACCCTACACACTGGCCTTTTCTCTGTCTTCTCAATATGGCTGGAATTTTACCTAAAACAAATGCAGAAAATCTCAACAGGTCTGACAGCATCAGTAGGGAGAGAATAGTCATCTAGACTTGAAATGTTGGCTCTATTCTTTCCCCTCAGACCTGCTGAGATTTACCAGCATTTTTTGTTTTTGTTTTAGTTCCAGCAACTGCAGTATTTTGTTTTTATCTTGGATTGTACCTACCTGGCTTGAAACAGTTAGCGCCGTGAAAACAGAGATTAGCTTGCTTATCCTTGACTCTCCTGCACGTGGCTGAAGGCCTCAGTAACTCGCTGCGCTACACTACTCCCACCCAGCCCGAGTCAAAAAGGCTACTTGGCCTTTTGGCTAAGATCAAGTGTCAGATCAAGCCCAAGATGCTTTTTCTTGTCAGTATGGATCTTGTAGGTCTGACGTGTGGGACCATGAATTGGATTAAATTTGAATTTGAATTGGTTTTTGGAGCAAGTAAAGAGATGGATTAACGGTTGCCCTTTTCAATCTACACATTGGCCTTCAGAATGGAGTAACATTTTTTAAAATAGCCTGAGTTGGAAGTTCGGGTGAGAAAGATGTGGCAGCATTTCTGGGTAAGTAACTAGGAGTGGAGTAAAAATCCGACTGTGATTTCTGCTCCACAAATGTTATGGCCCAATGTTATTTTCTCACATGCAGCACACGAAAGCCAACATGTGTGCATCAAGCCCTTCAGCACTCATCTTAATTTGAAGAACAAAATAGAGAGGTGTATTTCTCAGCTGTTCATAGCTGGATCTCTGATATCAGCTGCAGTGGCCTCAATTCTTTGCATCAAAGTGTTGTTTGAGAGGAACACAGCTGCAAGTCCATTTGCCTCTACCTTCCCAAAGTTTATTTTAACCATGTCAATTGAAGAAGATCATCTCAAAATTTCTGCAATCATGTGAGCTTTCTTTGCCTGTGCAATCTAGCCTCAGAAGATGCAATTTCAGCTTGTTTTGGGATTGTTACAGCCCTGTTAACTTGCTGATGCGAAGGTTCCTCTTTCTGATTTTGAAAAAAAATTGTAATTTCCCAATATATTCTTTGTGAGCAGTTTTCAAATGTTGCTTAAATTTATTTGGTTTCATTTTTTCACTAGTCAGCACTTGGAGACAAATAAGGTATTTTGCCCTTTCTTTGGATTTGACTAAAACTCTCATGAAGTCTCTTCACGTTTACAAACATGTTTCTTACCTTCTTGTTTTTCATTTGCAATGGGGCCAGGAGCTCGCTGCTGGAGTTGGACGTAAGATGAGGGTTAATGTTGAATATGTTAATACATAGTCTCCATCAGTCGAAATCATTGAGCCATTTCAAGAAGGAAATAGATATATTTCTAATAAAAAAGGGATAAAGAGATTTGGGGAACAGGTGGGGAGGGAGGTTGATTTGAGACCAGGGAAAGATCAGCCAAAATCTGACTGAATGGCAGGGCAGGCTCAAAAGGCTGAATCTGTCTACTTCTGCTCCTAATTCCTTTGTTCCTATCATCAGTGCCATATGTGCACAGGGATAACCAATAATAACAGATGGTGGCAACAGTTAAAAGGAGCAAGCAGTGAAAAAAAAGGGATAGTAAGGGATCCAATTGTAGGACAAGAACAGCATGGGGTAATCTTCAACCGCACTTCAGAACAGTGAAAGGAAGAGATGGAAAAGTTCTACTTTTACCAGAGGGATACCTAAATCAAGCCAAGAAGTGGCAGAACAGTTGTCACAAGCTCACCAGGTATAGAACAGCATCGGGACTAGCAGAAAAGACTTGCAAGGAGCAGGTCAGTACTTTACTATACACCATAGGCAGCAGTGCAGATAATGCCATAGTCAGACAGGTATTAACGAAGAGTTAGCATCCCATGGAGAAGCTATTAAAGCCTTTGATGATTTTTAAAAATTTTATGAAAAACATCATTATCAATGAGAAAAAATTAATGGGTGCAGCAAAGACTGGGAGAGAGCTAAGATTCTTTCATGAATGTGTTATATTGATTAGCAAAAAAATTGTGAATATGCAGCCATGAAAGACAAATTTATTAACAATTGTATTGTCATGGGAATCATAGGAGAGAGACTGCCCAATTTTTTTTGCAGTCATGGAAAGTGGAATGGATAGCAAGGCAGGCAGAAGAGAAAAAGCAAAGCAAATGTGTGATATTTGAAGAAAAAGAAATCTGAGGAGAAAACAGGCTGATAATATTCATGAAAATATTGCAGTGTCCCTAATCCCAAACAGAGAAGAAGAGACGAGGATGTGAACACTATTGCCATTAGTGTTCTTCTAATGGCAATAAAAAAATTGCATTGGCATGAGGATTGCCCACCAAAACTGCAGAATGCCATTCATGCAAGAAGGGAGGCCATTTGAAATCAGTACACCACAGTGAAGAGCTGTTAACCAAACAATTAAAGGAAAAGCAACTGAGGTCATATACCATTCAGAAAATTGAAGACATTCAACAAATACCATTGTTGGGAGAAGTCACAGGATCAAACGATAACTATTAGAGAGGAAATCACTAGGGATACAATTTTGAGTTGCATCATTTGTGCGATTCATTGCCAAAAACAGGACGAATTCTTGATGGAATTTTCATCCAGACCCTGGAAAGGACTCAGAATGGACCTTTGTGAGTTCAATCGGAAGATATTTGTCATAATTTCTGATTATTTCTCCAGATGGATTGAGGTTGAATGTCTTAGTGGAACAACCTCAGAAGCAGTCATCAATTCATTAGAAGATATTTTTGGCATACATTCCAGATCTTATCATTGCAGACAATGGTGCAAAGTTTGTGAATGAATGATTTAAAGAAATCTCCAGAAGACAATGGAGTTGTCTACACAATTAGCTAGCCCATGTACCCAAAAGAAAATTGGAGTATGAACAGCCAAAGCTTAATTGAACAAGTATGATTATATCAAATTAGCACTGTTGAGCTACCATTCCACATCACTACAGAATAGATTATCTCCATCAAAACTATTGATGGGTAGAAGATTCTGCACACAACTTCTTGTCTTTCCACATATTCTTATATGTCTGAAAACCTCTGGTATTGTGAGAACAAAGGATGAATATCCTGCAAATCAAACAAAGTCCAAGAAAGATTATGGAGCTCCTGGGACATTGGGACCACAGAGATCCAAACAAGACTGAAGAGATTGATGAAACCATAACAATGCTCATCTCTGAATCAGAAATGAAGGCACAGGCTTTATGGGAAGATGTATGATTACGCAAATGGTATTTATTGAGTCAGATGTTGGGCAGGGTGGAGGGGCACATGAGATGTAGTATAAAGAGATTTTTTTGTTCATGGTTGTGAGTGTCATTGGCCAGGCCAATTCCCCATCCTTAATTGCCTGTGAGAAGGTGAAGGTAAAGAAGGGAGTTGCCTTCTTGAACTGCTGCAGTCCATGTGGTGTAGGTACACTTAGAATTTTGATCAAGCAACAGTATAGGAACACCTCTATATTTCCAAGTCAGGATTATGTGCGACTTGGAGGAGAACTTGTAAGCGATGGTCTTCCCCTGCAACTGATGGCTCTATCCTTCTAGGTTGCAGAGGTCACCAGTTTGGAAGATGCAATTGAAGGAGCCTTTGAGAGTTGCTGTAGTGTATCTTGTAGATGGTAAACACTATTGCTACTGTGCATTGGTGGTGGAATCACTGAATGATAGTGGATGAGATGCCAAGAAAGCTGTTTTGTCCCAGATGGTCACAAGCTTCTTGAGCGATGTTGGAGCTGCACTCATCGAGGCAAGCGGACATTATTCCATCACACTCCTGACCTTTGCCAAGGGGATGACAGACAGGGTTTGGGGAGTCAGGAGGTGAGTTATTCATTGCAGAATTCCTAGCCTCTCCCCTGCTCTTGTAGCCACAACTTACCTACCTCCAAGAACCACCTGCCCTCCATGTGGCAGAGATTCCAGATCACACTTTGGAATTATCAGCCATCAATGAACTCATTGAATTAGAATGGAGGCAAGTCATCCTTAATCTCAAGGGAAGACGTTTCACAGAGTCCAATTTTACCATCAAGTTGCGTCCCTTTACAGGCACGAAAACTTGGTAGAGTTGGGCGTGAGGCAGGTACCGTGATCCATGCCCACTTCTGATTGGTTGGGAATAGAGGGGAGATGGATCCGATTGTTCTCTGCTTGAGATCGCTGGTGGGGGGTGAGGGGGAAGATGGGTCTGATGGATCTCTGCTTGAGATTGGGGGTGGGAGGTTGGAGCAGGAGGGGAGTCCCATGGCTCTCTGCGTGGGATCAATGGGGAAAAGAGGGGATCTGCTGCCACTCTGCTTGAGATCAATGGGGAGGGGAAGGCAGGTTCGCTGCCTTTCTGCTTGAGATCAGGGTGGGGGGGGGGGGGAAAAATGGGGAGTCTGCTGCCATTTTGCCTGTGATCAGTGGGGAGAAGTGGGCAGGGTCTGCTGCCACTTTGCCTGAGATCTGTGAGGGGGAAGGGGGTGGGGGAGAAGACGAATGATCAGTCTGGGTGGCAGAGGGGGTGGGGGGATAGGTGGGTCAGTAATGTTGACGGGGTGGGACAATGTCTGTGGGGTCCAGGGGAATCATTATCCGACCCAGGAGCGATGTGACAGGGGAACCGCACGCTATCATTTTTTTCTGTGCTTCCGCAGTTGGAGGCGTCGATTGGAGCTGCAGGATTTCAGGTGCGTAAAGCCCACCCACAGGCTTGTGCAGCACGACTCAGAATCACTGATATTTTGGCAGGCAGAGTGAGCATGGGGCGCCAGCAAACGGGTCTAAAAGTCAGATCTGAAACACTCCCAATTTCAAGTCTGCGTATCACTTAGAATCAGAGTGGTAAAATAGGACCCACTGCACAGATCGCTATGCCTTCAGTGACAGGCTTGATCCCATGTCTTGTCACTTGCAATAACACAACTATAATAAGCCAGCCCAAAAAATTCCAGGAGAAAGACAATAAATTTGATGTTAAAAATGCATTTTTAAATTGTACTAGTAAGTTTAACTCAACATTTTTATTCTTCCCCATTTTTATTTTCTCCTGGGTAGAGTTCCAAGTCCTCCAGGGCTTCCTATCCATCCTTAGTAAATTATTTTTTTCCATGACAGAAGAGTAATGTTATCAATCTGCACTCCTTTTCCTGAGATAGCGAGGCCAACTGTAGCACTCTTACATTCAACCTTTGTGTGGTCAGCTCATTTGTATCAAGAGGATCCCTGATACCAACAGCCTTCATCATCTGTATGGCTCAGTGTTACATTGAATGGTATACACTGGGTGGCACATTTATTAAATCAATACAATCATGAATGATATGAATTTACATTTGTTGAAAGAGCAGAATGGACTTTGGTGCACTGCCGGTGTAAGTAACTATGATCATTAAGAAGTGGAAAATGGAATCTTGGTTTTGTTTTGGGGCCACAGAATAATGAAAGAAGGAGAATCGGTACAAGCTCTGAGTTAGGTTGTGAGTTTCATACTCCTTATATGAAAGCAGTGCAAAAGGTGCAGTTTGGGCTTACTGTAATGTTACGAGCAACGAGAGGTTAGAGTTAAGAAGAGAAAAGTTAAGGCTTTTTTTATTGGGATTAAGAGGGTTAAGCAGTGAACTGGCGTGACTTGCAAGACAAAGGGAAATCATGATGAGAAGAGCAATGACATATCTCACTAATCACTGAAGCAGCACTGAGAAGGCACTTAATTAATCACACAAAGGATTGAAAATGGAGTTAGGTGAAATCAAATAATGCAGAATGATGAGAAAGTGGAAGTCTCTGGGCAGAATTTTGTGAAAAAACACTGAAAACCGATTTGTTTCCTTCCAGAAACACAGCCAAGTTTTCTCACTAGAAAAGAAATCAGGGGGATGGTTTGCACCATCACTGGTAGGATGGGTCCCGATAGCCACAGAAGAGCTGGTTTGAAGGATGCCCAATTGACAAAAATAATCACCACCCTCGACCCTTCCACGGCCATGGAGGACTTCTACTCATCCACAATCTTCGGGTGATTGAACCCCCCCTCCCCACCTTGAACATATAGGGGGGCACTCTTGCCCCTCTCCCTCCATTACACTGTTTTTGGTATGCACCCCATCCCCCCTACCACAAATAAGGGGAACCCCACCCCCCAGGAAGGAAGGTAACCTCTGGCAATGCCCAATTCAGTGCTCACTTAAGTGCCCCAGCACAGGCCCCTGCCACTTCCTCTGGCACTGCTCCCATGGATAACGCCAGGTGCCAGTGTCAGGGGGTAATGCCTAGTCTTGGCTCTCAATCTTTGGGGCCTCAAGGTGCCTCTGCACTTCAGGCATAAGTCCTCTCAATTGGTTTCTGTTTTCAAAAAACAAGTTAAAGTTTGCATTAGTTCATTTACTATTGTCAGAAGTAGGCTCACATTAACACTGCAGTGAACTTGCTCTGAAAATCCCCCCATACTGAATCACTCCAACGTGACGTGAAACTGTTGGAGGGGAGCATTCCCATGGGGCCAGATGATACACTGTAATGCTGAGTATTTACATGTACATTGGTTTTTTTTTTAAGATTAATAAGAACATAAGAAATAGGAGCAGGAGTAGGCCATCTAGCCCTTCGAGCCTGCCCCGCCATTCAATAAGATCATGGCTGATCTGTCGTGGCTCAGTTCCACATTCCCGCCCTCTCCCCATAACCCTTAATCCCCTCTCTTATCAAAAACCCATCAACCCGCGTCTTAAAAATATTTAGCGAGGCAGCCTCCACCACTTCAACGGGCAGAGAATTCCAGAGATTCACCACCCTTTGAGTGAAGAAGTTCCTCCTCAACTCCGTTCTAAACCGCCCCTCCCCTTTATCTTGAGGCTGTGCCCCCTAGTCCTACTGTCCTTTCTGAGCGGGAAGAGCCTCTCCACCTCTATCCTATCCATCCCATTCATCATCTTATACGTCTCAATGAGATCTCCCCTCATTCTTCTAAACTCTAACGAGTACAAGCCTAGTTTATTCAGCCTCTCCTCATAGCTCAACCCCCTCAACTCCGGTATCAGCCTAGTAAACCTCCTCTGCACTCCCTCCAAGGCCAAAATATCCTTGCGTTCATTCATGGGACATGGGCATTGCTGGATGCACCAGCATTTGTTGCCCATCTCTAATTGCCCTTGAACTGAAAGGCTTGCCTGGCCATTTCAGAGGGCAGTTAAGAGTCAGCTGTATCACTATGGCTCTGGAGTCACATTTAGACCAGACAAGGATGACAGATTTCCTTCCCTAAAGGAAATTAGTGTATGAGATTCCACCCCACCCCCGCAATTCCAAACCCCCCTAAATCCTGCAGTGCAGACACCCCAGCAGGCAGACCCCCACCCCCACCCCCCCACTGGCCTCCCTTCTACCCCCATCAATCCCAATGCAAAGTGGCAACAAGGCCACCCCCCCTCCACTGACTGCCTGCTTGGCTCTGCCCCCTCATCAGGCCCCACCTCCCAATAGACCCCATCCCCTGATGCCCAATAGGCACTGCCAAGGAGCCCTCTGGGCATTGGCACTTTGACCCTTGGGCAGTGCTCGTTAATAGCACCTGAATGTATTTAAAATATCTTAAATGCTAGTCCTTCCTCCCTGCCAACTTGTGTGGAAATCTGGTGCTGGGAGACACTAGCAGGATGCGAATACTCATGTGAACTCTGCAATTCCACCCCCCCCCCCCCGTCCATGCAATTTCCCTGGCCTGCTGCACTAAAAAATTAGAAAGGAGGCCAGCAATCGGGATGGGAAAATTGCTTCCAGCGTGTTTACAAATGAATATTTACCTACTTCTTATGGTACGAATCACAAACATCAGTGGAAGGCACCCATGTTGATTTAACTGCAGTTCTCAAGTAATTGCTAATTTGCTAATCTGAAGTTTACCATTAGTTTTAAGCGTGAAAGCTGTTTTTGAGTACTCAAAGGAAATGAAGATTTTATCATTCAAAAATCTGAGAACCTAAGCACTTTTGTTCTTTGAACTGAACTGAATATTTCCTTACTACTTTGCAAAACATAATCTTACACACACATCATGCACAAGCCTTGACTACTGACCCAGATTTAACATGCCACTGTCAGTACACAACAGGCACTTGAGCATTTGATGTCTGCAAATTGGGAAATAGTTAATTTCCACAAGGTTTCCACTTTATTTGGCTACATTGTTGTTTCAAAGCAAGTCTGAAACATCCACCACTACACATGCATGCTACCTGGAGCTGATTATAATAAGTGGATTAAGTATAACCAACATGGGCTTGGTTGAATTCTGTGACTTGAATCTCTAATGCACCAAGGATCACTTAGCTGAGGCATACCTTATGCCAGTATGGATTAATTCTAGTGAACTTGTATTAATTTAGAGCCTGCAGCCTGGATAATCTTTGAAGAGTGATTACATCAGTAACAGGGGAGTTTGAAGCGTTTTTTCCGTAACGACATGACCTTGCCTCAAACAGTTTGACATATTTCTCTATCCTAGCGAGGGAATCCACATTTCTGGATTGTCTCTCGGTGTTTATAAGGCCCCTGGTTGAAGATCTACAATTTCCGGCATGCCCACTGCTAGAGGCACAGAGTGTGACAAGGGGTAGGGCCACGCATACTAGATTCTGGATTTCCTTTGTTGGCTACTTGGGAATAGAGCAATAAGAACGACCATGGGAACTGGGGATATGGGAATAAAAATTGCTCGGGTAACTGACGTTTTAAGTCTGAAAATAAGCCCATGTGACAAGAGTCTTATTTTGCAAACTGTAATGGTGGGGAAAGCAATGGATATGTACTCTAGTGTTACGGAAGAATAACCCTCAAATTGTGAAAGGGCAAAACTGCAATGAATCATAAAAGGCTAGTATGTAGCTACAGCAAGTAATTTGGAAAGCTAATTGAATGCTTTCCTTTATTGCAAGGGGAACTGTAAACAAAAGTAGGGAGGTTATGCTTCAGTTATACAGGCACCAACTAGGCTACATTTAGAGTACTGTTTACAGTATTGGCCACCGTATTTACAGAAGGATGTGTTAGAAGCACTTCAGAGATTGTTTATGAGACTTACATATCTGGAATAGGAGGGTTGTCTTATGAGGAAAAGTTGGACAGGTAGGCTTGTATCCACTGGAGTTTAGAAGAGGAAGAGGTGACACTATTTCTGGTCATGTTCCACTCTCTGGCATTTTGGCTCACGTCTCCTCTAATGATGTGTGACAGTGCTTTGAATCAAATCCTCAGGGAAACTCATTTCTTCACACTTTCATGCGTTATGATACAAGCACAGTTTGCACAATGATTAGCAGCCAATACGCCATGTCCCTTTCACACCTCACACTTCCACCCCCAGGCACCCCCAAAACTGCCTCTACATAAATCTCAGGGCCATGAACTCTGTCATTTGTGCATAATTTCGCAGTGGATTTTTGAGCGGTACATAAATCACAACCCAGATGAGAGCTCTTTTGCATAACTTTTTGTGTTCATTGATGTACAGAATGCAGACTTATTCATTTTGCAAATTTTAAAAGTTCCCTTCCAAAAGTCCTTAATGCTGACCCTCTGTGAGAACATCAAAATATTTAGAAAATTCAAGCATATCTCTGCCAGTAATTGCCAATCTTTTAGAAAGCCACGTTTTACCTTCTCACTTCCAGATAAGTAGAGTTCCAACTGTCGCTGGCAGTCCCGTGGTAGGTGTTCCTTCAAATTGGTGGCTGTAACCAACTTCTGGGTCACAGTCTGCCAGTTCACAAGGGAGGGGACATCTCACCCTATAAATCCCTTTGGGCAGAAAGGTGATATTGATACAACAGTGCGGACTCAAAACCCACCCAGTGGACATAAACTGGTTGATTGCTATTTTATACAGTGTACTGGAACTACTAGAGCGAGAATCAGGTTCTTATTATTATCAGGTTCAACTCCACTGTCACAATTGTATTATTCAGCCCATGATTTGACAGATGATTTTGATTAATGAAATTAGAAGAGATATTTGAGAATGTGAAAAAGGTGACAATAATGGAAGAGCTTTGAAACAGCACCACAGTAGCCATCAGACCACATTTGGAAGGCTGCAAGGTTTCTACAATTAAAGAACTGGTAGTTCTAGCAGATGGGCAGATAGGGAGAAGTAGACCTCCATTTGTAAAACCACCCAGGATTTGGAAAGGTAGGCCCAATGCAAATTAACAGCGTTTGAGCAATAATGATGGGGATAGCAAGAAGGAAAGAGCTGATTCTCTCCAAGTGGTCAGAGAAGATAGTACAGGAGGTAGGGGTGAATCCAAGACACCAACGTGCTTCACTATCTTAAAGTTGGACATGTGAAGGCAAATTATTGGAAGTTAAAGCCTAAATCAGATGGGAATTGTGTGCTTCTTCATTGGGTAGAAGAAATTTAAATTGTGCTCTGCAAAAGGATCTTGTGCGGGTGTGGCTGGAATTGTTTCTAAATTACCCTTTAAAGATGTAGGTTCTATGTTGGGAAATGATAGAGCGGAAAGTATAGCTTTCTGGTGCAAATAGTGGGAATTTCCAAAAGCTGCTCTAGAGATTGCAGCTTGTGGGAAACCCATTGCTTTTAATGCTTTCACAGTGGGCATAGGTGGAGATGAAAAGGATTATAAGGTGTTTATATTTTAGAGGGAAATCACTCCATTTTAGTCCATTAAAAAGTCCAGGTGGATTCTGATCCTGAGAGATATTGGTTTGGTTTAGAGCTTATTGCTAGCAAAGGGTCTTTAAAAGATTTGCTGAATAAAAATGTATTTAAAAAGGGGTACTGATGGGAATTGCGTGCCTTCTCATTGTGTGGAGGGAATTTAAATTGTGCTCTGTAAAAGGATCTTGTGCACTTGCGGCTGGAATTGTTTCTAAATTACCCTTTAAAGATGTAGGTTCCATGTTGGGAAATGATAGAGCGGAAAGTATAGCTTTCTCCCCATCTTGGGATCTGGTGCCAGAATTCTGAAATTGTTCCTATGTGTAAAAACCCCTTGCCTATATATGATCCAGTTGAGCAAAGAATGGATTCAAGTGAAAATACTGATGTGTTCACTTCAGTAATAGATAATGTGCAGGCAGTTGAGATACCTGCAGAATTTCAAAATAACATTTTCTATCCAGGAATGACAGATCTCAATGTGACCCTGAAGGGTTAACAATACCTCACACCAAACCAAATGCTTTTGCCAGTGTTGAGACATAGAATGCCCCAGCAGGAATCCAAGCAAGTGGATAGCTCACAAAAGATCATTTGAAGTCCCAAAATGATTGGAATGATGCGATTTGTGTGGAAGACCTGAAGGATTGGTGAGGAAACTGTTGACATTGTTTGAAAAAAATTCATCTGAATGGAATCAGAGGAAACTGAACGATTTTCAAATGTTCAAAGATCACACTAAACAGGCATATCAAACCCATTTGTTTGAACGTTAGAAGCATCTCAATGACATTCTCGGTGTAGTCAAATGGGATTTTGATCAAAGAGGGAATGTGTTGTTGACATATGAAGAAGCTATTTGACCTTACAGGGCAGGATTTTACAGCCTTGCTCGTCCCAAAACAATAAAATCCTGCCCAAGGTGAATAGACCTTCCCATGCTCCATCCCCTCACCCACTCCAATTTCCATGGCAGGTGGGCCAGTAAAATTTTGCCACTATCTAAAAAGAGAGCTTACAATGTTTGAGTTCAGGAAATGATGTCATGGGCAGGGTTGTGTGTTTTATTGTTGTCCATGATCAAAAATTAAATGTGTGAGGTTAGTGTGTCTTCTTACCCTCAGTGATTTGTCCCAATTTAAATGATTTCCAGCAACAAACTTTTGTGAATTTACAAATTAAGATTGTTTATTTGCACACACTAGTTCTAGAAGTGTTAATTGACATCTTATGCCCACTATCAGCCACACAAAGATTAAATACGGCTGAGGGATGTTTGATGGCTTGTGTAATGTTTTGGATACTATCTATCATGGTATTTCTGGTCAAAATAGCTTCCATTGATAATTAAGTTTAAATTTGTTTATTAGTCACAAACAGGCTTACATTAACAATGCAATGAAGTTACTGTGAAAATCCCCAAGTCGCCACACTCCGGCACCTGTTCGGGTACACTGAGGGAGAATTTAGCACGGCCAAAGCACCTAACCAGCACGTCTTTTGGACTGTGGGAGAAAACTGGAGCACCGAGAGGAAAACCACGCAGACACAGGGAGAACATGCAGACTCTGCACAGACAGTCACGCATGCAGGGAATCAAACCTGGGTCCCTGGTGCTGAGAGACACAGGGCTAACCCCCCTAAGGAGGTAACAAACATTAGCCATGTGATCTGGTACAAATCCAAAGTCCTTTTCCAAACAAGGTGAGCTATTAGGCTAGCAAACATTCTGTGTTGTGCCTTTTCACATGAGTGATTTAGGCCATCAAGGTCTTTGGAATGGGATGAGAAGCCACTACAATAAAATGAAAGGTGAATGAGATCCACTTCATATCTGACTACTGCCCATTGAATTCCAACATCTCTATTGTGCATAGTTAAGTTGAAAGATAAATCAGTTGATAATGATAGTCCTGATTGTTGACTGTTCATCCTTAAAGTGATAGATGAATTTCACAAGTAGCTGTGATTGTCCAATGTAATTACGTATTTGCCCGAGTTTCAGGTCAGCCTGGAGCTAATACTATCAAGTTCACATGATATGCTATAGTCACCTTAAAGAGCTTTCACTGTCCTTTTAAAAACAAAATACAACTTTAAAATCTGAAATATCTTCATGCCTGTACTGTGCATGACCACAAACTTAAAAATGGAGATATGCTTTCAGCTAAAGGATTGAGTACGTGAATATTAAGGAGGAGGATGTGTTGGAACTTTTGAATTCTATCAAGGTAGATAAGTCGCCGGGACCAGATGGGATGTACCCCAGGATACTGTGGGAGGCGAGGGAAGAGATTGCAGAACCCCTGGCGATGATCTTTGCGTCGTCAATGGAGACGGGAGAGGTTCCGGAGGATTGGAGGATTGCGGATGTAGTTCCTATTTTTAAGAAAGGGAACAGAGATAGCCCGGGAAATTACCGACCGGTGAGTCTGACCTCAGTGGTTGGTAAGCTGATGGAGAGGCTTCTGAGGGACAAGATTTACGAACATTTGGAGAGGTTTGACATGATCAGGAATAGTCAGCATGGATTTGTCAAGGGCAGGTCGTGCCTTACAAGCCTAGTTGAGTTCTTCGATAATGTGACTGAACACATTGACGAAGGAAGTGCCGTGGACGTAGTGTACATGGACTTCAGCAAGGCGTTTGATAAGGTCCCCCATGCAAGACTTCTTGAGAAGGTGAGAGGGCATGGGATCCAAGGGCCTTTGGCCTTGTGGATCCAGAACTGGCTTGCCTGCAGAAGGCAGAGAGTGGTTGTGGATGGGGCTTTTTCTGAATGGAGGTCAGTCACCAGCGGAGTGCCTCAAGGATCTGTTCTGGGACCCTTGTTGTTTGTCATTTTCATAAATGACCTGGATGAGGAAGTGGAGGGATGGGTAAGTAAGTTCGCTGATGACACGAAGGTCGGTGGTGTTGTGGATGATCTGGAAGGATGGCAAAAGTTGCAGCGGGACATAGATAGGATGCAGGACTGGGCGGAGAAGTGGCAGATGGACTTCAACGCGGATAAATGTGTTGTCGTCCATTTTGGCAGAACCAACGGGATGAACGAGTACACTATCAAGGGCAGAAGTCTGAGTAGTGTTGAGGAGCAGAAGGATCTTGGGGTCCGGGTCCACAGGACTCTTAAATCGGCCTCGCAGGTGGAGGAGGTGGTCAAGAAGGCGTATGGTGTACTGGCCTTCATTAATCGAGGGATTGAGTTTAGGAGTCGGGAGGTAATGCTGGAACTTTATAAGACCCTTGTCAGGCCTCATTTGGAGTATTGTGCGCAGTTCTGGTCGCCTCACTATAGGAAAGATGTAGAAGCTATTGAAAGGGTGCAGAGGAGATTTACAAGGATGTTGCCTGGACTGGGAGGCATGCCTTATGAAGTTAGGTTGAGGGAGCTGGGACTCTTTTCCCTGGAGAGACGAAGGTTGAGAGGCGACCTGATAGAAGTTTACAAAATGTTGAGAGGGATAGATAGGGTGGACTCTCAGAGGCTATTTCCCCGGTTTGAAATGGTCGCTACGAGAGGACACAGATTTAAGGTGCGGGGAGGGAGGTTCAGAAGTGATGTTAGGGGTAAGTTTTTCACTCAGAGGGTGGTGAGTGAATGGAATCGGCTGCCGTCAGTGGTGGTGGAGGCGAACTCGCTGGGGTCTTTTAAAAGACTTCTGGATGAGTATATGGGGTTTAATGAGATTGAGGGTTATAGATAGGTCTGTAGGTTGGTAGGTGATGTGGTCGGCGCAACTTGTGGGCCGAAGGGCCTGTTTGTGCTGTAGTGTTCTATGTTCTATGTTCTATGTTCTAAAGAAAAGTACAATAATTTTACTGTGGGCTTAGCAATTTTGAAATAGTCTTTACAGAGTTGAGGAAACAGCATCAGAAAAAACCTAGAGTCTGAGTAATGGTAATTCTATGGTGTCTAATCCTACAAATCCTACTTGTTATATGTGATTGGTTTTGTTTTTGTTAAACTCTGATCTCTCAGTTAATGTGATGTGTAATTATGAACAATGAATAGATTACCGGTACAGTATGTAATAAGCTATTTGTTATGATGAGAAAGACTTGGATAAAGCTATGGTAAAGAAAACGTCACTATGTTGAAGCCTCCATTTTCCCAAGGGATATTAAAAAGGATAACTGAATCTACAGTTCTGCTTTATTTCTGTGTGTTTTTGAGTCCATTTGAAGGATTACAGCTCCTGGTAAGCACAGTCCCTGGCACAAACACAGAATGCAGCAGAGAGTATAGGGGTTTCCTATGAACCTCAGAGACGGTGTGAAAAGAGTGGCCTATGAGACCTGAGGCAATGGCACAAAATTTTCTCAGGTGTCTGAGGTTTTGGGTACCAAAACAAGCCCACGCGACAAGAGTAGTCAGGAAGAAGAGGGTCGACTTCATGTTGCTGAAGTGCTGTCATTAGTTTGGTGCAGCTGGAGCTCAGGATGAACACAGGAACAGTTGATGGCTCCATGCTGCGTGGGGATCTGAGGCACAGAGAAGCTCAAGAGCAGTGTCAGCTCAACGAAGCTGAAGAGACAACTATTCAGTGCAGCTGGAAGCCCGAGCAAGGGAGAAGCCTGTCTGGCATAGTTGTTAACTCACGGAAGCTGAAGGGGTTGTCTATTCTATGACGCTAGAGGTTGGGGTAAAGAAAATCCAATGAGCAGGTCTATTTTGCTCAGTGCAATTTAAAAGCTGGGATGATACCAGTGATTAGATGCTAAGCTGTGATTCTGTAAACCCAGTGGGGTATAGTCGTAGGAGCTGGAGTCCTGTTGCCTGGTAACTCATTCCAGGCAGAACAAACAAGAAGGCCTCTAGACTAAGTTGGAACTGCCAGAGTTTTAAATCAGAGGCTAAATCCTCAAAGGAGAGGAGCAGCTGAAATCCCTTGTGAGAAAAATTGTGATTGAAGGGTTTTGTAGTGATTCACAATGCTCACTGATACCAGGGTGGACTGCTGTCGTGGTTCCCCAAGACGACAACTTATTTAACCCGATTGAAACAGAGAGCCTGAGTTGTAATCCTCCAAGCAGTAGACTTTATTCTCCAGCACAAGAGAATAAAGCCGGGATGTCCGGAACATTCCACTGAACCATTCTGTTTACAGTCTTTTTATACACATCACAACATAATCACATTAAGTGGAGTGACTGAACAACAATCATTGTATAGCTAACTACATTAAGTAACATACGTTGACCTGACTGATCATGCTGGTCTGACTACTATACTAATTATATTATATACTAATTGTATCAGGTAGCCTCCATTGAGTTGGTTAATCATGCTGCTCTCAGCACATCTCACATTTTGAACCTCCTTTAGCATACCCATCTTAATTACAACGTTCAATACAAGTTCTCATACTTGAGTACAAATTCTCTATTACAACGTTCAATACAAGTTCTCATACATGAGTACAAATTCTCTTACACTGCTCAAAACATTTGTGGGTTCTGTCTGCCATTTGCTGTGCATGTTGTGGTCTGTGTTCAACCAGTTTGCCTATGAATTTATCTTTAACTCATGTTAATTCTGGAAGGAAGGCTATGAGATGGATAGTATTGATCATTTGTTTTTGTGATGACTTATGTAATAAAAATTATTTTGTTTGTTTAAAACGATGGAATTTTGTGGCATTATTATTTCTGCAAGTAACTGGGCTTTTAAAATATGTCTGCTCTGAAAGAAATTTTACTCGTCCCTAACAGGATTCTAACATAGATTAAGATATTTTGCACAACCAACAATTTCTACACGTTTAGTGATTTCTGATGCAAGAAAATAAGGCTGGACCATGGTGGTGTTAGAGCAGTGCTCCTGGCCCAGAGGAAAAATCTGTTCATTCAAACTTACATGGCATTCAAATTAATGTATTTAAGCCTAACAGCAGTTTCAGATTCAACCTTCACTTTCCAGCACACAGAGAGAACTCAAGCACAATGAGCTGCATTCTACCTTTAAAAGCAATGTTTTCCTGATCATTCCAGAATGGATGCTTAGCAGATCTGGACACAAAGAGAATTTTCTGGGCTCAGCCTTGAAAATATCTCAAAGTAGCAGCTTTTACAATGTTTTTCATTATCTTATCCCTAAGAGTTCTCGTTACACTGGGGGGAAAAAAAAAAATCAATAATTAGTTTTCTTCTGTCTCAGCAACTGCTGGATTGAAAGCTGTTTACGTGAAGAGGTTCTATACATGCGGACCGGATTGTGATTAATTCTCTTCATTTTGTTAATAATCCACTTTACGTTGCATTTAGAGGTTATGAAAGCTTTCGTCTTCATAATTAGAACCTGTGTTTGCGGTTCCATTATTGTGAGATATCAATAATGCAAGCATAATCAATTAAGGGAAACAGGATGGTTGTTAATGATGGCCTGTACCAAGT
Organism: Carcharhinus amblyrhynchos; assembly: GCF_965287045.1. Lineage (NCBI taxonomy): Eukaryota > Metazoa > Chordata > Chondrichthyes > Carcharhiniformes > Carcharhinidae > Carcharhinus > Carcharhinus amblyrhynchos. The sequence continues at coordinate 80,024,353 of NC_137328.1, forward strand.
TGCAGCACTAAGTTAATGTAGTGCCTGGAAAGGTTCATTTGCCAATTATCAGAACAAGGTTGGTGCTTTTCTATATTGTTACATTTCCATCATGTTATTTGCTGTCCTGATCTGTGCCAGTTAGTTTTGGGACATTGTATTATGCACAAATTCAATTTAAAAAAAATCTCTGAATCATATTGAAGTGTTTAAGACACAAACAAGTTCATTAGTTTCACAATGCACTTTCCTCCTCTCTCTGGTTAAAACGTTATAAACGGATTCAGTGTCTTACCTTTCTGTAAGAAGAACTTTGCTTGTTTCCATGGTAATCTAAGGTATTGGTTAGGGATTCCATCATGCATGTGCTGGTTCATGTTGCTACACTAAATTAGTGCTGAAATTTCATCAAAATGATTCAGGCATGCATTCACCATTCTCTGCTATTTATTGGTTGTAGCCCATTTGGGGTCATCTCTGATGTGAGTAAAGGTTGGCAGCAATCCCTAAAGTGGAGCTACATGCTATCTAAGGACAGGAAGAAATGTCGTTTAAATTCTAAAATGACCACAATATGCCAACAGATCCAGAGGGGGAGCCCAAGTCCTCCGATGTAGTGTGAAAGGCCTTAGTGCAGGCAATGGAGAAGAGGAGGGAGATGCCTTTTCTCCCTCAGCAGGGGATAGTAATTTCCTGCTAATAATGCAATGGGAAGGGGTCACAAGAATTCAATGCTGGCAACATAGCTCCCAGGATATACCTACAAAGCCAACAAAAAGAAACAATGACCTCGCCAGAGTTGTCAAGATAAGAATACTGCTCACTCACTCTTTGCTCACTCTTTCCCCATTTCAGCCTTGCTGTCAACAGAGCTCATTGCATCAGTCTGCATTCCAAGAATCACTTCATATCCTTCTCCTCATACATACACTCAAGCCTACTGCATCCCTCACTTCCTCACACTTTTTATTTTGCACATTGCACTTCAACAATCTGACCATGGCAGATGCTATTTTTAAGCATCTCAAACAGCTGTCATTAATGAATCTGCCCATTCTATCTTGCACACAGACTGAGACAAGAAACAGTCACCGGAAGATGCTGAGTCTGCTTGTACTCTGTGGAAGGGGATGTGTTGACCATTATGGATAGGGAGGGAATCATGGCCATGACTGGCAATGTTAGAGGAGAAATTTACAGACTTTCTTTTACATCCTTATCCTCCTTCAACATCTTTACTGTTATCCCTCCCTACAAACCCCACACAACAAACAGTAGCTGCTTTCACCAGTTGCTGTTTTCTCTTGTCTTGCCTCAAACTAAAGGTAAACCTTTGCCCCTCGCTTTTATTTCAGGTGCTGAAATATGGAGATACAGCTATCATTTTTGAAAGTGGAAGCAAGTCTTCTTATCTCAGTTTGATACTAAGAAATATTGACTTAGATGCTTACACTATGTGTATTTTAGAGAGGTATGTTAGGATAAAGATTTTCACAGCATGGATCACAGGGCACAAGTGTGCAGGAGCTGGGGCAGGAAAATAGAATGTCACAAGTGTCAGCTGACTGGAGGATGAGATTGCATACTAACTTGGCTGCAGAAGATTCAACTGCAGACTTGGAGGGCGAACGTTACCAAAGGCTAAAAGGCAGACACCAGGAAATGTTAGATATATTGGGCAGCAAGCTTACTGACAGTGGCTCAAAGCACAAAGGTGCCCAACTCCTATTTATCTCAAGGCTTTACATAGAATGGAAAGGTACTCTCACCAACATAGACTGAGCAGTCAGCTCCATGAACACAACAGTGTTGCCCATTATGATGGAGCCTTTGCTGACACTTGTGAAACCTACATGGCAAACATCCCAATGCAAAGTGGAGAGAATACTGCACTAATTAACGAGTCAACTTTCAGATGAGACGTTACATCGAGGTTGCACCTGTCCCTTGTCATTATAAAGGAGGAACCATCTTATGGGTCTGCAACAGAATCAGTTTCAAGTTTCCAAGCTATAGCCATAGATAAAAATACATACAGGAGCATGAGGATGAGTAGACAGTCACAAATATTAGACACTGAGGTTATCTATAATGATCATACATTACTAAGTCCTGTTAACTGGCGTCAGTTGTGGATCAGTTTGTATCACACTTACCTCTAAGTCAGAAGGTTGTGGGTTAAGTCCCACTCTGGAAATTGAACGCAACAACCAAAGCAAGCACTCCAATGCAAAGTGGAGGGAGTGCTGCACTTACTAATGAGTCAATTTTCAGATATGACCTTACATTGAAGTTCCATCTGTCATCTTAAGCGATCATAAAAATATTCCACAATGTAATTTGGAGGGAAAGCAGATGAATTATTCTTGATATTGTGGTAAATATCTATCCCTTAACCAGTATCACAAAAACAGATGATCTGGTCATTACCATGTTGCTGTTGTGGGAGCTTACCATGTGCAAACTGGCTGCCATGTTTGCTACGTTGTGACAATGATTACAATTCAAGCAAGCAATTCATACCTTGTAAAGTGCTTTGGGGTACCACTTTCTCCACTACTGACACACAATGGAAGCAGTATGTACAATCTATACAATGCATTGCATCAATTCACAAAGGCACTTTCCAAACTTGTGCTTTTTATCCCCAGAAGGACGTGGGCAGCAACTCATGATAGCACCATCATCTATAATTTCCCATCCAAGCCATACGCCATTCCTAACTTGGAAATATATTACCATTCCTTCACCATCACTAATCCTTTAACTCCCTCCCTAATGGCATAATGGGTGTACCAAGACCACATATACTGCAGTTCAAGAAGGTAGCTGATCACCACTTTCTCAAGGGCAATTAGGGATGGACAATAAAAATGCTGTCTTAGCCAGTGATATGAAAGAATTAAAACAAAACTGTATGATATTTGGCTTATTTGTAGTCAATACAGAACACCTGTACAATCCCAGAAAGAGCTCCATTCTTGACAAGTGAGAAACACCCTATGGCCTCAAGCTAGTGCTGCAAAGATGTCAAGGTTGTGCATTCCTAGTCTGGGACCACCATATTCGCTAGGTATCAAAACCTATCAGTTTGAATTCCCTCAGATTCAAAAGCCTAACATGTGAAATCAAACAGCTACAAGATTCAAAACAATTAGATTCCTAGAATTAGTTTAGTCATTTTAATTTGTGGTATTGTAAAAAGAGAGGAATCAGTCACTTTCCTTTACAGCATGTCATCATTGTTGGTTCAGTAAGCTTTGAATTACGTTCTGTAATCAGTTTTTGTAACCGTCTTATTCTCTTGATTTTTCTTCCTTATGACCTTGCTGCATCTTTAACAGTATCTGGTTATCTTAACTTTAACACATCAGTCATCATTATGCATTGATTTTTGATGTAGTTTGTAGGCTTTATGTAACTTCTGGAACTTTGTAATTCCTATAACGATATGTTTCACTCTGTACTCTTTTTCTGTTTTAATTAACTTCTACCAAGCAGAGGAGGACACTCCAAAAGCATAAGCTGGAATTTTACCAGCCCATCTTCATGGGAACTGTTGCAGGCGAGGGGTGGATTGTGGAAAGGTCCATTTTTATATGCACGGGACTTTACGGTTTTGGGACGAGGGTTCTATAAAGTCTTGCCCATATAGTGGCAAAGCTGTTCCTATAACCAAAACAGTGATAATAAGAGTTCAACAGGACATTCAATATTGATATCTTCACATCGTTTAGACATTTGGAACAATAAATCCAACTGTTAAGCATTAGAGATAAACATCATGTGCTCTCTTATCACAAATAAGCAGATACAAAAAACTATCCTGTTACCTTGGGTGGAAAGTCATAACATTTGACTTGACAATAAAATAAAAGAAAAAGCTATATGAGAGGTGTAATAACTGGAGATGGTTTGATATGGCTCCAATAGCGAAGGTTTTATTAGCTTATGGTGATATATATACCAGTTAAGGGTTTAACAGAAAACTCTTGTACTGGTCAACTCTCTTCTCCTCCCTGGCTCCGACTGAATATCCTCCTCCCAAGTTGTGTGCCCACACTCCTGATGGTCCTGGCTTCCCATACGGCCTCACCATAGGGTCTGGCCAAATCATATGGCCCTGAAAGGATCACCTCTTCATGGGGCCACATTACCGCAAGAGGGCCAGTCCGATGAATAATTGATACATTAGAGAGCCAATCAGGAGTCAAAAGGAAGTAACATCAATTGATGACTATCACCCTTGAGAAAGCATGCAGAAACTGATCCTACACTGCCCGAGAAAGTCAGAATTTAAAAACACGAATGATCATGCTCATGGCTTATGTTTTGGAATGAGTGAAAGAGATAATCAAACTGACCAAAAGAGAAGGAGGGAGAGAGAGAAAAGAATACCAGTGCCATCATTCAACTCTTCACACCGGCAGCATCATGTGGTCCCACCCTTGGCGCACTCCTACTGCATGTTTCCCAGCAGCATGGAGTACAATTGTTGTGAAATTCTATTGACAGCAGCAGGACCAGATGATCCTACTATCAGCCAGTAGCATGCTGTCACTCACTGCCAAGAGAAAGCCGCCCAGAGACCACAGAATCCCTCATGCCCTACACTGAATTTGGAAGCAAGAAGTGCATTGAGTCATTGATGTCAATACCTAGCTTGTTAAATATTTGTTGTTTAATAAATGTATCCCGGGTTGCATCCGTAGATTGGTTAAAATCTCAAAAGAACAAATTAATTTTGAGTGAGTGCAGACTCAAGGATTTGGAAATTAAACATCCTCCAAAAACTTAGTGCCTCGATTGAACTTGAACCATAATCTCAGGCAGTCCTAACCATGTGAAAAAGATTTTCCTTATGTTACCTTGGCTTCTATTGCCCTTAAATCTGTACCCGCTTGTTCTCAATTGTTCCACTAGTGAGAACAGCTTCTCCCTATCTACTCTGTCCAGACCCTTCATGCTTTTGAATACCTCTATCAAGTCCCACTTCAATTTCCTCTTCTCCAAGAAAAATAATCACAGCTTTTCCAATCTTCCTATATAACTGGAGTTCCTCATTCCTGGAACATACTTGTGAATATTTTCTGCATTCCCTCTAATGCCTTCACATTTTTTCCTAAAGCATGGTGCCCAGAACTGGACACAGTATTTCAGTTTAGGCCAAACCAGGGTTGTATACAAGGTTAAAATAGCTTCCTTGCTTTGTAATCTGTGTCACTATTGATAAAGCATAGGATGTGGTATTCTTTGTTAACCGCCCTCTCAACTTGTCCTGTCACCTTCAATGGTTTATGCACAGATACACCCAAGTCCCTCTGTTTCTTCATTCTGTGTAGAATTGTAACCTGTATTTTATATTGTCTCTCTGCATTCTTTCCACCAAATTGAATCATTTTGTGATTCTCTGTACTAAATTTCATCTGCCAATCATCTGCCCATTCGACCAATTTGTCTGTATCTTCTTGAAGATTATCACCATCTTCTTTGCAGTTCACTAGACCTCCAGTGCACACGAGTGCTATAATGATATTGTCCTCTAATCAAAAAGATCAGATGATACAACAGCTACTCGCTATTTTAAAATGATTCTCAGTCAGTCCAACTCAGTGGAATCTGGTTTTAAATCTCTCTTGTCCTGCACCCCATCAAAACCATTCCTTTTTTTTCCCCTACCTTCCCCCCTTCCACTTGCTTACAACCTGTTGCATCTCCAACTTACCACAATTGTCACAAAAATCTACTGACCAAAAGCATTCACCACGTCTCTCACAGCAAAAGCTGAGAGATCTGCAAGTATTTCCAGTATTTGCTGCTTTATTTTTTTCAGATTTCCAGCATTTGCAGTAATTATGTTTCAAACATCATTGAACGTACCTTTTCCAGCAATCATTTTCACTTTTGACCCAGCTGAGCGTACAGCCATATAAATAGTTCACATTAAATTTCACTAAACTTACTCGGGCATCCAATCATTTATTATTCAAAGCTTCTACACAAAATATCTCCACAGAGTTTACTTCTTCATGGCGCAGCCTTGAGTTCTGCCTCAGTTCCAGAATTGGAATTTTCTTTCAAGACCTCTGATTGCATCCATGGAACTAAACTGCCTTGACAAAACTGTGTTATCTCAATAAGACATGAAAAGAAATTGCATTGATGAAAACCTTATTCTTTTTGCTGTTTTAAAATGGACTTCAGCCGAACCACAAAATGACTACTATAAGTCACATGGCTCACAACATTGGACATCAGTTCTGGAAGGTTCCAACAGACACCAATAACAAAGGGTGATATTTTATGAGGTCTTTTCTAAGTGTCCAGCTAGCGTGAAAACGGGAGAGTTGTTGATCCGTCTCTCTGGTGAATTTTTACTCCCAGTCTTATGCACTCGGTCTTTGAAAACCTGGAGTCAGTTTCTAGCCACTAGAGGCAATGGACAGGGCTAAACTCACCAGACAGCAAGCAGCTCAAATCAGAGCGAAGAACTGTGCATATGCAGCAAAAGCTAAAAGAAAGCAACTGTCCTGGCAGAACACCCCCAGTAAGAAGTCTCACAACATCAGGTTAAAGTCCAACCAGTTTATTTGATAGTAAACCCAAAAGCTTTCGGAAACGCACTCCCCAGCTAGGTTTGAATGTGAATAAACTAACCTCCTGAATTAATCACATCACGAGTTTGCTGTGATTGATTATTAAATGGAATCAGTCAAACTGAGCAAAGACCATTGAAAGGAAATGAAACAGGTAGAGAGTTGTAACTCCAAACTGCCTCTGATACAGGACGAGGTTTGATTCTCTCTTTAAACTAGCCAAGGTAGGTTCTGTCAGTTTCTGCCCACCTGAGTTTCCTCTGTGCTGCCCTTGTGCAATCATGCACCAACCCATCAAATGCCACACATTTGATTCTCAATGCTGCTCACATGGTATTGTTTGCTGCCTGTGCTATGCACCTCTTCCCTCCCACTCGCCATCTCTCTCAACTTGCTGACTATCCCACTCACCAAAACATGTGCAAGGATTGATGAGTCTTGGAGAGGAAGCCAGTGGAAGCAATGAATGGGGAGAGATGGTGAGTGGGAGGGTTTGGGAGGGAAGTGGTGAAGTCAGAGAGTTGATGAGTAGTAGGGAAGCAGAAAAGGGAGAGTGTGAGGAAATGAGCGAGTTGTAGCATTCAGGAGGAAAGTGAAGAGGGAGAAGAAGCAGGATCACATATGGTCCCCAGCAAAGCATACCTGACTTGATGTCCATGTCAGTGGGATTGAGGCCCTCCTGACTGGTTGGGCACAAGGTCTGGCAGTGCTTCTTGGGCACTGCCAGCCCAGTACCCTGGCTGTGCTCACCAGGTACCATGACACTGCCCTGAGGAGGGATGTGGGGCCTAAAGGGAGCAGAGGGGTGGGATTTGAACCTGTGTTCTCAGAGCATTAGCTTGGGCCTCTGGGGTACTAGTCCAGTGAAATGAAACTAATGACACACAATCAAAAATAGCAGCTTTTCGTTACTAGATTAAATCATTAAGGTGGCTTGAAATTACTCCTGAAGTTAAGTTTAATTTCTACTTATCCCTTACAAACCTACCTGTTTTCATCCAGCTCCAAAGCCCCCTCGTTACACCAAGCAGCACTCACAGATGCAGCACATCCTGTAAATGAATTAAAAAAGGGACTAAAGGGACATGAGTGGATAGATATTGTGAAAAGCCTTTGATTTGAAAAAGAAACCCATGAAGCTAGCACCTCATCTCCCTTCCTCCCTAAAGTCCAAACAGACTTTACCTGCTTCCCACCCATCACCAACCTGTTCTCATCAGACAAAACATTGTGACTGGGTGAGAAATGACCCATGTGACCATTAACTGGTGGATTAGGTGCCTCAATTAACATAAGGGTGGGGTGAGCTATTGGAGTCCTCACCTGCTGTCCATTAAATCACAGTCAGATCAGGAGCAGGTAGATAAGAGAATGGATAAGTGGATAAGGGAGCAGAGACATTTTTTAGGCTGGCCTGCCTGCAATTCCACCCATGGGGGGAAATAATACTCTTTTTTTATGTCTATTGCTGTGAAAGTGTTGTGCAACTGCACGGTATGTATGCAATGTCCCATTCCAGCTAAATCTGTACCCTTAATTTCCTGGTTTTCTAATTGGAATGTGGCACTGTAAGCTTAGTGTTGAATGCAAAGTCTAACAACCAGTGATCCTTTGATGGTGTTCACAGGCTGCTTGGACTACTTTGATCATGCGCCTGCCTTGCTCTAACGTGCACCTATGAAACACTTAAAAAAAATTGACGGCAGGGGTTAGGTGAACATACGCTACATCTGAAAGCTTTCAATAAATAAACAAGACTTTCCAGGACCTAAAAAAAATTAATTCTTGCGTAGTAGCAGCAGCAGGCATGACACCAATAATTACAAGCAAAGAGGATTGTTGGCTTCAAATAATAAGCTACATGATAAAGAGATGTCAAACATGCACAGAATGAGGGAGTGCTGAGCGTTTTGACCTTGAACGATTTAATTTATGGGCATAAACCACATTTCCAAGAATAACAAGTACCAAATCAAAACTGATTGAGACTCAGCAGTGATGTTTGCTGGGGAACTTTATGAAATGGAACCAGCACCAATCTGCGATTTCCAGATTTCTTCCCTCTTTCAAAGGGGAATCTGTAAAGTGGGCTTTGCCGTTGTTCTTTTTCCAAAAATAATGCAGGCATAATTCAATTTAGAAGGCACTTCCCATATTAACCTGAGTGATAATGACCTTATCCCCCAGTTATTTTGTTCCTTTTTGAGTTTTCTCCTTTTCGCATGGCAGGCAAAAGACCAAATCCTGGCTGATTGGCTGAACGATCTAGGTAGGCCAGAGGCTTCATTTCAGAAGCAGGCAGGGGACAAGCCCATTGTTCTTTGGGTATAATGATGCCTGAGATTGTGGTTGACATAAGTGAGAGTAGAGTAAAGGATCAGGATAGCCAATGAAGTTAAACTGAGGCTTTACCTGATGCAATTTTTTAAAACCATCTTGGCTTTGTGGCTAAGATGAAGAGTTAGGTCAAGGCCAGGAGAGAGTGTAATGACTCATCCTGTCAGCTTCAATCTCTTTGATCGAGCCCAAGATGGGATGTAATATCTTGTCTTGTCAGCTTAGACCTTATTTATCCCTCATGCGGGGACCATGATTGGACTTAATCTGAATTGGCTTTTTTGATTCAAATTAAAGTACCAAAGGGTATCAAAACAATGGTCAAGATAAGTTAGGAATGGTTCTGAATTTTCGCCCAGTGACTGAATCTATTCATTTTTTCATCTCTCTTTTATTCAATTGAATTATTAGCTGAAGAGAAAAGATTTGACAAGCTGCAGGGAAACTGCAAGGGAGTGGGACTCAGTTGTTCGTGCTGCGAGTCAGCATCTACACAATGGGCCAAATGGCCTCTTCTGTGTTATGACTGTTTCATGATCCTGTGATAAACTGTTTTAAGTGTCTCAGACCATTCATTTCGGATGTATGGATTGCCCGAAGATAAGAGAATACCAAGATGAAGCTAATCCTGATAGTGTTACAACTGCAAATAAAGTACTGAAGCTCCACTATGAGTTGAGAAACCAGCACTGCCAAAGCACAAGCTAACTCTCAGAAATGCCATCCTTCAGATAAAATGTTAAACTGGCTCTGTCTGCCTGATGAGGTGGACATTAAAGATCCCATGGCATTATTTGAAAACAAGCAGGAAGTTCTCCTGGTATCCTACCCAATAAATATAAAACTCAAACAGTACCATCGAAAAATATATTGCAATAGGTTTTCCACAATGCATCCCCCAAGTGTAGGAGCACAATTCGGGTAGGCAGTGAGTGACCTGGTTTACAAATCCTAGGCACTATTTTGCATCCTTTCTGCTTTCCAGGATCAGTTGCACAATGTACCCAACAAAGAAATGTAAAAAAGACAGTTGCGGCCTTTTTATTATTCATTCAAGTGATTTGATCATTACTGGCAAGGCTGGCATTTATTGTCTATCCTTAATTTCCCTCCAGAAGGTGATGGTGCGCGGCCATCTTGAACTGCTGTAAGTCTGTGTGCTAAAGGCATCCAAATGGGATTTTCAAGCATTGATCCAGTGGTTTTGCAGGAATGGTGATTTTTTTTTCAAGTCAGGTTGGACCAGAGAACTTGGAGGTGAAGGTTCCTTGCTGTCCTTGTCCTAATAGATAATTGAGATTGCAGGTTTGGGAGGTGTCTTTGAAGAACACTTGGCAAGTAACTGCAGGGAATTGTGTCAATGATATACACTGCAGGCATGGTGCTCCAGTGATGGAGGGAGCGAACAGGAGTGGTGGGTGTCTTGATAATCAAGCAGACTTCATGAGTGTTATTGGAGCAAATGTAATCAATCACGTTCCTAACTTGATTTACAGATGGCAGAAAGGCTTTGGAGAATCAGATGGTGAGTCACTTGCCACAGAATCCCAACCTCTTAAGCGCCTTTGTAACCAAAATTGTTATGCTGCTGTGCCAGTTAAGTTTATTGTCAATGGTGATTCCCAGGATATTCAAATAAGTGCAGGTGCATTGGCCACAGTAAATTGCCCATTTGTGCTCCACAATGTGTAGGTTAGGTGGATTAGCCATGGTGAATATGTGAGGTTATGGGGATAGGGGGGTGGGAAAGCTTGGATGGGATGCTCTTTTGGAGAGCTGGTGCCGAATGACCTCTTTCTGCACTGTAAGGATTGTGTGGTTCTATGTTGGTGATGTGGATTTGACTATGGTAGCCCCCAAAAGGTCTAGCCCCCGAAGGTGTTCCCTCTCTCCCTGCCTTAAGAACCCGGTTCTTAGCTGGTCTTGGATTCTTGGGATTTCGACTCTGGGGATTGCCTACAGTCCCAATTCTGTCCACTGCAGCTTCTAGATGGCACAATGGTTAGCACAATAGTTAGCACTGCTGCCTCACAGTGCCAAGGATCCAGGATTGATCCCAGCCTTGTGTGAAGTTTGTATGCTCTTCGTGTGTCTGTGTGGGTTTCCTCCAGTGCTCTTGTTAATTCACACAGTCCAAAGATGTGCAGGTTAGGGGGATTGGCCAAGCTAAATTGACCTTTAGTGTAAAAGGATGTGTAGATTAAATGGATTAGCCATGGTAAATATGCAGAGTTGTGTGAATGGAGTGGGGGGTGGGGGTGGAGGGGGATAGGCCTGAGGAAGGTGCTATTTTGGCAAATGGATGCAGGGCTGATGGACTAAATAGTGTCCTGCACTGTAGGGATTCTATGATTCTGGTGCTGAAGGGATTGGAGAATTCCTGGCCAGTCCGGTTGGCTGGCAGCTCTCTGATGCAGGACTTCCTCTTGATTGAGAAGCACAAGTCCTACCTCCAGGCAAATGGCATTTGCTGGAGTCCTTAAACGGATATAAGGTGGGGATGAGTTCACTACCGACTCGTCGAATGGTGGGAAGGGAAACTCAAACCCTGGCCCGGGTCTTCTCAAAGTGAGGTTAGATACCCATGAATCAGATGTGAATTATTCATGGTGGTGCAATTTATATGGAGGATTTCAAGTATCTGTATTAACAAGAATCACACGCCAACTTTTACTTTGTGTTTTAATGTTTGTAAATTAAAAATATATTAAGAGCTGCATATCTACTAAAAGTGTTTGTTTGGAATTGATAAAAGGAGACCTGAACTTATATTGTAACTTTGATTTCTTTAAAAATGTTTATACCCTCTCCAGAGCTCTACATTTTAAGGTTATGAGCTATATTTTTCAACATATTTGGATATTTCAGATTGGAATTCTTTGATACACATTTCAGACACATGTACGCACAGATCCATGCTTTTAGCCTCCAGTAATTTGAAAACTTGGGCACTACAACACTAATCAAAAGAGTCTTGGGCACAGGAGTATAACTTTAATTAGGGTGACCGCCTTCAGCGAACTCTGGATAAGCATTATGGAAATGTAGCTAAAATCATTAAAGTGATGCATTTTGTATCTAATATCCTTTCAGATACAGCTTAAAGTCTAAAACTGAGAAAATAAATGTCAAGATAGTGAAGATGATAGTGTGCCAGTAACTTTGGACAACATACAAACATACAAGCGTACAAATTAGGAGCAAGAGGAGGCTATTTGGCTCCTTGAGCCATCAGTATCATTCAATAAGATTGTGGCTGATCTAATTGTGGCCTCAATTCCACTTTCCTTCCAGCACCAATACATTTAGGTTCTTGATTGACAGGGGAGTCAATCTAATGCAGCCTTAAAAATATTCAATGGTCCTACCTCCACTATTTTCTGGGAAAGAGAATTCCACAAACTCATGAAAGAAAAAGATTGTCCCGTTCTCCACTGTAACTGGAAAGCTTCTTCTTTTTGAATGGCACCCTGTCATCCCGATCTGTCCTACAAGGCGAAACATCAAGTGGGATTTTACGGCCTTGCTTGTCTCAAAATCTTAAAATCCTGCCCGAGGTCAACAGATATTTCTGTTGTCCATTCCCCGCCCGCTCTGATTCCGTGGCGGGGTGGTGGGGGGACTGGCGGTAAAATTCCGACCATCCTCTCAGAATCGACCCTGTCAAGTCCCCTCAGCATTGTATATGTTTCAGTGAGATCGCCTCTCGTTCTTTGAACTTGTATCAATTGGAATTTAAATCTGCCCAAACGTTCCTGATAAGGTAATCCCCTAGGAATCAGTTGTGTGAACCTTGGGGGAACTGTTTCCAATGCAATTAAGTCTGTTTTGAATAAGGAGACCAAAGCTGTACACAGTAACCCGGGGGTAGAATTTTACACTGACCGACCCAGAAGACCATTAAATTGTGTACGATGATGTCAGGCGTGGGTCCTGATGTCATCACATGTTCACGGGATATGTCAGGCGGCAAGTGATAGCTGGTTGACAATCACCAGGCAAGACTGTTCTCTCCCTGTTGGTGGGCACTTCAGTGGTCATGAGCATTCAGCTTCTGATCTTTGGATAAGCATTCTCCAAGGCGGCCTTCACGACAGACGACAGCATAGAGTCGCTGAGCAGAAACTGGTAGCTAAGTTCTGCACACACAAGGACGGCCTCAACCAGGATCTTGGGTTCTTGTCACACTATCTGTAAGCCCCATGATTTGCCTGGGCTTGCAACATCTCACTTACTGTCCTGTCTGGAGACAATACACATCTCTTTAATCTATGCTTAATGCTATCTCCACTCACATAGCACCTTTAAGAATTGATTAGCTGTAAAGACTCACATTCTAATCAGTATTCTGTAAACTGAGTGTGCTTTTATGTGCTCTGTTTGTGACCAGAACTCTCCACTCACCTGACAAAGGGGCACAGCCCCGAAAGCCAGTGGGTTTACTATCAAATAAACTTGTTGGACTTTAACCTGGCGTTGTGAGACTTCTTACTGTGTTTCCCACATGGTGCCATTGATTGCACCCATGTGGCCAGTTGTGTGCCTTTATGAACAGGAAGGGGTTTTACTTAATTAACACTTAGATTGTGTGTGACCACAGGACCCAGATCCCGCAGATGTGCACATGTTGTCACCATCTACCATTACATTCTTATTTACTCTCTCCTACTTGAATAGCTTCCTGCACCATGGTTACTATGGTCAATTTGCTCATTGTAATCCCCACTTTCATCCATATAGGGTGCAAGTGACACAAGCATGTGGACAATTGTAAAGGCTGAGGCTCCTCCATTTTGACCTTTCAGGCCCCGCTGCCTCACAGTGCCAGGGACCAGCGTTCGATTTCTGGCTTGGGTCACTGACTGTGTGGAGTTTGCACATTCTCCCGTGTCGGTGTGGTTTCTTCTGGGTGCTCCGGTTTCCTCCCACACTCTGAAAGATGTGCTGGTTAGGTACATTGACGCAAACAGGTGCCGGAGTGTGGCAACTAGGGGAATTTCACAGTAATTTCATTGCAGTGTTAATGTAAGCCTTCCTTATGACGAATAAATAACCTTCATTTTACATTATCCAAGCACTTTCCATGATGCATGCACTCTATGTCACTCACAGGTGCTCAGGCTCTTTGCTGCTCCACTCGTTTAGATGGTAGTTGATTGGCAACAAGGGGTTACCCTCTGAAAGGGTGGCTAATGAAGCTTGTCAGGTGACCAAGGACAGACGCTGACGAAAGATACAATCATCAATCCACAAGTGCGGTGGTGGAGAGGACTATTGGGCTCCTGAAAATGAGGTTCAGATTCCTCTGGGGGTGCCCTGAGGTACCCACCCAAGCGAGTATCATTCATTGTGGTAGTTTGCTGTGCTTATCACAATCTTGCCCTCTCCAGGGGGAAACATCTTGAACAGGAGGAAGCTGATGCTGCAATATCTGCCTCAGACATGGACACGACAAGGCCTCTGATGTTGATGCTGTGGGGCCTGAAGGCAAGGATCACGGAAATGCAGTCAGGGACCCTTGGTGACACCAACACTTTGGATGCCCTGATTGATTAGTATTCAGATAGGCTGGCATGTCCTGCCTTACTGTATGCTCTGGGCACCTCCTCATTACCAAACATACAACCCTCAGCCATTCCATGAACCAATTCCATTCCAAATAAAATTTGATACCCTGGATCCCTCACAACAGGCAATATGAGGCTGGCACCAATGCAGCACACAGGATATTTTTGGCTTGACTGCACTAAATTATTTGTGGTGAGAAAATCCACATGAAACAAACCAGAGCAAATCAATCCAGATCACGAACAGAGTTCTTTAAATAAAAATAAAGTAATAACACCCATTGCAGACCCTTATTTGTGACTAGAGTGTTTTGAATGGGTGCCATGTCTTGATGTCCCCCTGGTGACAGTAGCATTTGACATAGGTTGATGACCTTGTTGCCTTGTTGGTGCAGAAGATGATCTCTGATCCCTTGCCCCCACTGCTTAGTTTAAAGCAATCTCTAATGCTTTGGTTATATGACTCACCAGAACACTGGTGTCAGCACGGTTCAGATGAAGACAATTGAGCTCTCACTTTCCCCAGTATTGAGGCCTGTGCCCCATGAATTGAAACCTATCTCCCCCACATTGTGTGATGTATTCAACTCCATAATCTTATTTACCGTTAGGCAATTTGCAGCTCAGGTAAAAATCCTAAGATTATTACCTTTGAGATCTTGTTTTTTTTTAATTTAACCATTGGCTATGCCATGCTGTGAACCTTTATGACTACTCATATTCACTAAGCAGAACTTCTTTCTTAGTCCCACTTATCTCATTGGTAGCTAAGTGGATCATGAAAACTGGATCCTTCCCTTCCTTTTGCAAATCCCTTTCAGAAACCCCAAAGCCTGGACTGGGCAGGCAACACAGCTTCCTGGACTCTCTCTTTCTGTCGGCTGCAGAGAGGTGTACCTATTCCTCTGACCATGTTGAACGCAACTACCATTATATTCTTATTTACCCCCTCCTACTTGAATGGCTTCCTGTACCATGGTTACTATGATCAATTTTCTCATCAATCCTGTAGTCCCCACTTTCATCAATATAGGTTGAAAGCGACACAAACATGAGGACAATTGTAAAGGCTGAGGCTCTTCCATTTTGACCTTTTGGGTCCCTATACTTGACTCAGTTACAGTCACAGTGGTCGGAATTTTCCTGCTGCACTCGCCCCGGAATTGGGGTGGGCAGAGCTCGCAGAGTGGAATTCTCCATTGGCCTCTGCCGGGTTTTACGATCCTCATCCAAGCGAGGTCGTAAAATATCGGCAACTGTCCCTGACCAGTGACTAAATCAGATGACATTATCCTAAGAAGCGTGATCACCTCCTAGGATAAATTGCCTTGGTAACTTTCTTTCACCCTGATGTATTGCAGTGTCTGCAGCTCGGCCTCCAACTCAAACTTGGAGCCAAAGCTCCTGAACATACAGGTGCTTTCTACATCATGTTTGCTCTGAATAACATGACTGTACAGGAACTCCCTCATTGTGCACCTGTCCTGCCATCTTCAGGATGTATTAATTCATTTATTTTTCTTAATTAGTATTATAATTATTACTACGACTTCCAACAATCTTTGCCAGTAAATCTTATTATAACTAACAAAACCTTACAAGGATAAATGAGCAATACATTCAGCAAACATTTATTTGTTCTCCTGTAATATCACATTTTGACAGTAAGAAGTTTCACAACACCAGGTTAAAGTCCAAAAGGTTTATTTGGTATCGCAAGCTTTCAGAGAGCAGCTCCTTCATCAGGTGAGCACCTGACTCCCCTGATGAAGGAGCAGCACTCTGAAAGCTCGCGATATCAAATAAACCTGTTGGATTTTAACTTGGTGCTGTGAGACTCCTTATTGTGCCTATCCCAGTCCAATGCCGGCATCGCCACATTGTCACATTTTGATTTCTCCCACAATGTGGCCACTTCATGTTGAAGTCACAGACTGGATTGGATTGGATAACTGCTGCTAACCACATCCGGTCATCTTTACATGTGGTCTCTTCAGCATTGCTAATAGCTTCCGGGTCATCTTTACTATACTGTTCTCATGCCACTAACCATCTCTACTTTCTCTTTTCATTCACCCTCCTCAGTGCTGCTGACAGTCTCTGGGCTCTTCTTTCACCCACCCCCCGGTACAAAAATTGAAGTAGGCCTGAGAGCCAAATGGGAAGGTGATAAATTAAGAGATTAGAAAGTTATTTTAAAAAATTATTGCTCCCCTCCCACCCTCTCCCGGCATTATTGCCGAACACAGTTTCAGAAAAGGTTGGCTGGAAGCATAAAGTGCAGTGGGCTACCTGGCCTAGCAGAATGGAAGCCATGGCATTCATTGAGAGCAAGTCCTGTCTTTGAGAGCTGCCAATCAATCTGTAACAGCTCTAGCAGTTCCGCAGCTCCAGTACTCAGTGGTGGATGCTTCTGGGACTCCAAGCAAGCCCAACTAATTCCTGGTCGCACTCGTGAATTTCATTCTCCATTTTTATCTTGAGTCTATCCAAAACTTCGCTAACTATTTCTTAACTCGCACCAAGTCATGTCATCCATCACACGTGTGCTTGCTGACCTACTTTGTCTCTTGGTTAAACAATGCCTTGATGTCATCCTTGCTTTCAAATTATTCAAATGTCTCACCCCTCCCGATCTTTTGTTTTCTCCAGCTACACAACTCATTGAGATATTTGTGTTGTCCAGTCTGACGCCTTGTGCATCCCATTTTTAATCATTCCATCATTGTTGGCAGTGTTTTCACCTGTCAGGATCCTAACCCCTTCCATGAACCTCAACCCCTAAGAGTAATGGAGTTTTCAGGACAGGAAAGTATTGAGCACCATGGGATGAGTTGATGGGGGTGGGGTGGGTGGCGGATTTTGGAGGCCAAGTGGGGAGGCACAAAGTTGGGGGTATAATCTTACGGAAGGGGAGCAAGCGTCCTGAATGTAGAGTCTACTAAAGAACTTAACTCCCCCATTTTAAACAGTTGCTTTTAAAAAAGAGTTCTGTCTGTCTCATGTCTGCTCATGCCAATAGTTTTATAGTGTGGGAAGCATAGCATTTAGATTAATTGACTTGTTACTAGCTCAGTTGCTCGTTGTTTTGTTTCTTCTATGATTGAACAACTGCAACAACAAATTGCATTTATATATTGCCTTTGAAGGAATGTGATCAAATTAAATTTGATGCTGACCCCAGAAAGAGGATATTAAGGAATATGACAATAAACTCAATGAGATATGTGTTATGGATAGGGATAGAAAAGTGGGGAGGTTCATGGAAGGGATTGGGACAGCAAGCACGCGTGTGATGGATGATGTGACTTGGTGCGAGTTAGGAATAGTCAGCAAAGTTTTGGATAGACTCAAGATAAAAATGGAGAATGGAGTACGACCAGGAATTAGTTGGAAAAGTCAAATTTAAAGGTAACAAAAGCATGGACGAGGACTTCTGGAACATATGAGTTGAGGCAAAAGCAGGGTTGGCTGATTTTATGGAGGTAAAAATTGTCCGTCTCAGTGATGTCAGTAATATATGATTGAAATTAATCTCGGAATCAATGTGAAACCAAGCTTGTGACTGTGTTGGCTTAACCTCAGATCATTGCCATGGAGAGGCATGGACTCAGTGTCTAGAGAATGTATTTTGTGGTGGAGACCAAAGGCAATGGTTTGGGCTTCTGAATATTTGATTTGATGAAATTTCTGTCATCCAGTAGTGGACACCAGACAAGCTAACGAACAATGTAAAGACAGCGGAGGAGTTAAAAGAGGTAGTTTTGACTCGGTGTTGGCAACATGGTAACTGATGCTGCGTTTTCAGACAATGTCGTCAAATAGAAGCATGTAGATGAGATATAAGAGGGAGCTGGGATAGATCTTTGGGTGAACATCAGAAGTAACAGTGCAGAAGTGGCAATAGAGGCAATTTTGGCATCATTGGAGTGGAAGAGGTAAAAAACTAGAGGGACTGTTACTTGGAAATTTCAATAGATAAATACAACTGGACTTTGCTAATTGCAGCGCATGACAGGGGAATGCAGTCATAAAGGACTCATGGCTCACCATATCAAATGTACCATAAGAAAGCTCACTTGTTAAAATGTGATGTAGGAAAATAAAAGACTTGCTTAAAAAAGGCACAGATTTAAATGGATAGAATTTCTCAAACCTTTTACAAAAGTGTTCTTAATCATTCTGGGGGATTGGGCATCATTGGCAAGGCCAGCATATATATTGCCCATCCCTATTAGTTTTTGCGTAGGTGGTGAGCTGTCTTCTTTGAATCTTTGCTGTCAGATACCTGATGTCAGTTTGTGAGTCCCAAGATTTTGATCAGACAAGCAGGAAACAATGATGTATGCTCTAAGGGGTGGCATAGTGGTTAGCACTGTTGTATTACAGTGCTAGGGTTCAATTCCAGTTTTGAGTGCCTATCTGTGCGGAGTTAACACACACACACACACACACACACACACACACACACACAATGTCTACGTAGGCTTCCTCCGGGTGATCTACTTTTCTCCACAGTTCAAAGATGTGCAGATATGGTGGATTGGCCATGGTAAAAATTAGTGTCAAAATATTTGTAGGTTAGATGAGTAAACCATGGTAAATGTGTGGAGTTACGGGGTATAGGGTGGAGGAGAGATCCTGGATAAGATACTCTGTCAGAGAGTCAGTGTAGACTCAATGGGTTGAATGGCCTCGTTCTGCACTGTAGGGATTCTATGAAATCAGGATTGTGTATAACTTTAAGGGGGTGTTACATTATTTTCTGCACCTTCTGTTCTTGTCTTTCTATATGTGGAGGTTATGAATTTCGATTCCAGCAATAACCTAAGCTGTCTAAACTCAACTTAACCCCCCACCCGACCCTTCAGCATGACTGCACTCTTCCCCCACCATGACCGCACCCACCCCCTGCCTCACCCCACACAACCTCCAGCAGCTTCACGTCAATATAAACCCATATTGAAGCTTAGCCCTAGGCTCTGAGTTTGGGCGCTCAGTCCTCAGCATTGCCCCAATTGCCACATCTGATTGGATAATTTCAGTCTATTTGGCATCCTTGAAAAGTCCTAACTTCCTCTTTTGACCCACTCTGGCTCTTATAGTTTGAGAATTCCAGCAACACTATAGTCCTTAACTTGTCAATGTTTTTAATTCCTGTCTTCACTCTCTTGCTACTAAAATGCCATCAGCTTTGAGCTCCTGTTAGGGTAGTATTTCTTGACACAGAATGAAATATGCTCATTTCTTGCATAAAAGGAGACTATCTAACCTTCAGCATTCTATTTTACATGTCAGAGATTGACAAACAAGCCTCAAACTGAAAGGAACAAAATTGACATCTCAAAGTGCCTCACTTAATTAGTTACTTGTTTAGTGCAAAGACTTTCATTAGTTCCGCAAATACACTATGAAGTTTATTTTTGGCAAATTTACAATTAATATGTCAAGTGTAGTGGGCTGATTATTTATTGCAACTATGCTGTTCTTAAAACCCCCTTTATTTTTTGAAATTGATATTGAGGCAGTGGTGAACTGCTCTGTTTTAAATCACATCTTAAAAGAATATCGCCATAGGATACTTTTGAAGTTAAGTATTCTTATCAACATATAATTTTAAATTAAAATTTGCTTAATTTCACTGTTTACAATGGGAAACAAAACAGAATGATGCTAATCCATTAGCCCAGCTTCTCAGATGAACAAGACAGAGTGATTTTCATGCTGTGTATATTCTAGCTCTCCAGAATACTGAAGAATATTCACTTGTTGAAATGTCAAGGCTGTTCGTACAATGTTGTTGCGTGGGGGGTGGATCCTCCTTGAGCACTGCATAGTTTCACAATTGTTGGAAAGATTTGCATTTATATAGCATCTTTAATGACCTGCTTTACAGCCAACATATTTTTCAGGTGCAGTCATTGTTATAACATAGGAAACAGGGCAGCCATTTTGTACATTGTAAGTTCCCTCAAACAGCAACAAAACAATGAGTAAATAATGGCCATAATTTTCCGGCAGTGTTACATCCGGCGCAGAATGCAGTAGAGTGGAATGGGGCTGAAGAATAATAGATCAGTGATTTAGCATGTTCTGCACTGGTGCCAAACCTCATCGGACTCTTCCTACCCACCACTCTCTGACATAATCTGGTTCTCACCCAGTAAGGGTGGCAACCAGATCAGCATTGTCTTTACAGGTTGAATCTTCCCTGCTCCCAGGATTTTCTGACCCCCAGGTGCAGTGGGAACCCAGCGAGCATCACTACTGGTCTTCAAAAATGGAAAATAGACATGATGGCCACACCAGAGAGACTCAGAGGCCATTGAAGCCTCTGGTGGTCAGGAACATGGCTGGCTATGGCCCATCTGGCAGGCCTCGGTGAGGTGAGTATACCTCCAGGGTAGAGGGACATGGCCAGGCAGTAGTCTGACTGACAACAATGATCAGGACAAGGGGTCAATTATCGGAGGGAAGGAGCTAATAATCAGAGGGAACAGGAAAAGGGCCTATGATGCCGAAGGAAGGGAGGGAAGACGATGAGGAGGGGGAGAGATGTGCCAATTGCAACTGGAGGTGGGGAAGGAAGTCCCTGAGACTTTCACTGTGGGCTGGGGGTGGAGGTTTATTTCTATCATGATCGGGGTGCCCTTTAAGGATGGCATCCGGATTTCAGTGCAGCCGTGATTTGCTGTTGTGTTTAGGCTCTGTCCACCTGCACAATCACATGAAACATTTGATTATTTTTGGCAAAGTTGTAAAATCTGGAGAGAAAACCAAAATGTTTCTCTCCTCTCCAGAAACAACACTCTCCATTTTTTGGTAAAGTCCCCCCACTTAGTTATTTTTGGAGAAAATCTAACCCATGTTTCAGTTGTGTTGACAGAGAGATAAATATTAGCCAGAGATCTAGGGAGAAATCTGCTGCTATTCTTCAAAGGAGATCTTTTAGGTTCCATTGAGTGTACATATTACTTTTGTTTAATATATCATCTGAAAGTTGCCACTTCTAACAGTACCACAAGAGTATGATCAGGGTGGCACAGTGGTTAGCTCTGCTGCCTCAAAGTGTCAGGGACTTGAGTTTGATCCCTGGCTTGGGTCACTGTCTGTGTGGAGTCTGCACATTTTCCCTGTCTCTGCGTGAGTTTCCTCCAGATGCTCTCGCTTCCTCCCACAGTTCAAAAGATGTGCTGGTTAGGTGCATTGGCCATGCTAAATTCTCCCTCTGTGTCTCTGAACAGGTGACTAGGGGATTTTCATAGTAACGTCTTTGTATTGTTAATGTTAGCCCACTTGTGACACCAATAAATAAACTAAACTAATCTAAATTTTCTGCTCATGACAGTCTTTAGACTCAGAGGCAAGAGTTCTACTGACTGAGCCACAGTGAATGAGTTGACAGTGTAATGTGAGGCCAACTACACACTGGCTACATAGCACATACAAGGTTTGGAACAGAATATCTGCTGAAAGAGCTGCTGGTCACCCTTAAGGAGAAATTCATATGTAACAGAGTGCAGAGGCAGATGGAATCCAATTTTAAAAAGCTATTTACAAACTTGTTTCTTACAAATCACCAAAGCAACTGACTATATTCACAGGCACATATGAAAGAAACACTGGGGAATCTGAAATGATGCACAGCAGCCTCTGACAAGAAGTTCATTTTTGTTAAGGCTAGAAAAGTTACAAATGGAAGCAGTTTCCCATTGATAAATTTTTAAGCAACTAAAGTGTTGACCATATGCTCTGTGTGTAAAAATCAGCAACCTCCAAATGTGCATTAATATTCACGTTGTCTCAACCACCCACAATGCTGGTGTCACTACCCGAACCAGAGCACTGCCATGAGAACCAAAGGATATATCATCAGCCCACAATGTAAGTGTGTTTAAAGAGGAATTGTTATTAACAGTTCTGGAAACCAAATTAAGACAAAGCTTTGTAAAAGTAGAGGATCATCTCCATGTATTCTTTCTTTAACAACTTCAATTTTACCCTTTAGAAGGGTCATACGGACACAAAACATTAAACTCTATTTATCTCTCCACAGACGCTGCCAGACCTGCTGAATTTATCCAGCATTTTTGTTTTCATTTTAGAATACACTTCAGTTTTGTTGTTTCACCAGTGGCTACTATGGAGCCCTATTGATGGGGTTTTCGAGGTGGCAGGGTACCAACAGAAATTTCAGACAATACGAGACTCACAAAGCCAGTGTGTCAGTGTAAAGACATAACATTTATTTTGATCAGCAGCCACTAGGAGAAATCATCAGAGGGTCAGAGCAACTCCCAAGATGGAGCAGCTAAACCTTTCCAGGGAATTCTAACATATACAATTTCAAAGCAGATAAATGATCTATTTTCTTATCAATTACTCCCGCCTTTCATTAGCTTTAAATCAATCATCTTTCATATACACAAATCATCAGTAATACCTGTCATATACTTTAGCAAATTACATCTCACCCTCTGGCATAATGGCATTTCATTAGTCTATAAAATCTGAACTATCTTCCCACTTTGGCTAACCCAGCTTCTTCTGTTGCCTAGTAACATAAGAACATAAGAACATAAGAACATAAGAAATAGGAGCAGGAGTAGGCCATCTGGCCCTTCGAGCCTGCCCCGCCATTCAATAAGATCATGGCTGATCCGTCGTGGCTCAGTTCCACTTTCCGGCCCTCTCCCCATAACCCTTAATCCCCACTCTTATCAAAAACCCATCAACCTGCTTCTTGAAAATATTTAGCGAGGCAGCCTCCACCACTTCAATGGGTAGAGAATTCCAGAGATTCACCACCCTTTGAGTGAAGAAGTTCCTCCTCAACTCCGTTCTAAAACGCCCCCCCTTTATCTTGAGGCTGTGCTCCCTAGTCCTACTGTCTTTTTTCAGTGGGAAGAGTCTCTCCACCTCTATCCTATCCATCCCATTCATCATCTTATACGTCTCAATGAGATCTCCCCTCATTCTTCTAAACTCCAACGAGTACAAGCCTAGTTTATTCAGCCTCTCCTCATAGTTCAACCCCCTCAACTCCTCAGACACTAGCCACAAAATTCAAAGTGAACATTTGCATAACTTCCCCTGCAGGTCACTGCCAAACCAGATTAATGATGTGGAGATGTCAGAGTTAGACTGGGGCAAACACGATTCCTCATCTGGTCAGTGAATAAACTCTGTTCATGAAAAATGATTAAATGTTCTGAATGTTCTTACCATTAAAAACTCTGCTGATAATAACTTGTATATTTCCCAGGTTTCAGTATTCCTTTAGAACATGGCTTTGTCTTAATGCCCTTTCCCATGATGCTTTGTAACAACCTGCCTTTGGCTAAAGTGAACAATAATTCTTAAAAATACATTAATACATTCAAAATATCAGCATATGCGTTTTTCAATCATAATCACTTTGTTTAAATCTCTTACTGCATTTTATTTGTGTGTTAGTTGCTTCCTTGTTAGCTTCTGCGTCTGTTTTAAAGTCATTGAACTCAATACTGGTAGTTCTGTCGGTGTCTTAATGTATAATGGTTTAAAAATCTAACCTATCAGGATTTCTTCCCCTTATAAGCCCCTTGTTGGGTTTTTGTGTACATACAATGAGTAACAGAATGGAGATATCCTCAGAGCTTCTCTATTCCTCTGCTGTAACTTCAGTAGAGATGTAGCATGTCAGCTGAGTTTCTACCAAAATTCTGATGAAATTATGGTGGTGCAATGAGAAGAAGTCCAAGGAGATTCTAAACCGGTATAGTGGGTATCAGGGAAAGCTGATGTTTTATTTCACTGGATAGGTAAAAGCTAAGTTTGCTTTGAACATCAAACTCTCTGAGTAAGCTTCTATCAACAAATAACAATGATGGTACTCATGAACAACGTGAAACCAATGCAATGTGAATTATTTGCATGTGTAATTTCAATGTGAAGAAAACATCCACGCCACATTTGTACTCTCAGTAAGACACATGCTAATGGCAATGAAGTTGAACAGCGAAGGTTTGGCCGTGGTGCACAGTTTGTACACAAAATTATTTGAGAGCCCGCTTATAGCTGCTACACTGTCAGCTGATGGCAGATTTCATCACTGAAAAGCTTCCTCCACTGCAAGATTGCATGTGTTTCTTGTGCGCACTTCCAGCACTTTAAACTTTAACTGCAATCATGTGGGGAAAAGCAGCAGAGTACAGGTGGTGCACACTTCCGGTTCTGTCTTTGGGATTGGCACACCACTGGCAAAACTCCACACTGGTGCAGGGAACACAGATATGGCAGAGGCACTAAACCAGTATTTTGCCCCTGTTTTCATGGTAGAGAATAATGAAATGTTTCCAAAAACTGCAGTCAGTGTAGAGGAACTTAATGCAATAGCCATCACTAGGGAGAAGGTATTGAATAAATTAATGGGATGAAAGGCAGATGGGTCTCCAGAACCTGATGGCCAGTATTCTTGGGTATTAAAAAAGATGGCTTGTGATTCAAATGTCTTTTACCACAAGCCAAATGGTTTTGAGTAAAAAGACAGAAAATGTTGGAAATACTCAGTAGAAGGAGGCCTTTTGGCCCACAGTACTCTACCCCAAATCCCCTGTGGTGTCATCTTCTGGACCAATCTTCGATGTGACACCTTGTCAAACGTCTTCTGGAAGTCTAGATATATCAAATCAACAGGTTCCTCATTATCTACCTTACTGGTTATATCCTCAAAGGACTCAAGTAAATTTGTCAAGAATGACTTACCCTTTCCAAACCATGATGATACTGTTGGATTGAGCTTCGTCTTTCCAAATGTTCCGTCACCCTCTCCTTAATGATTGATTCCAGTAACTTCCCCACCACAGGGGTCAAGCTAACTGCCTCATAGTTTCCTACTTTTTGCCTCTTTCCCTTTTTGAATAGAAGTGTCATATTAACCTGTTCCCAAGCCACTGGGGCCTTACTGGAAAACAAAGAATTTTGAAATATCACAATCAACCATCCACCATGTCTGCTGTCACCTTATTTAATAACCAAAGGTGCAGGCTATCAGGTCCCAGCGGCTTACCTGCCTTTCATCCCATTAATTTATTCAATATCTTCTCCCCAGTGACAGCTATTGCACTAAGTTCCCCTACATTAACTGCAGTTTTTGAAAATTTTTCATTATTCTCTATTTAGTGCCTCTGCCATCTCTGTGTTGCTCATTATTCCCTCACCAGTATCGTCTTCTAAAGGGTCAACATTTACTTTAGTAATTCCATTCCTCTTTATATACCCATAGAAGATTTTGGTATCAGTGTTAATGTTTCCTGCAAGTTTCCTTTCACAGTTTATCTTGGCTCTTCCAATTTTATTTTTAGTATTCTTTTGCTGAACATGAAGTTCTTCCAATCCTCCAGCTTACCACTAGCTTTTGTCTGGTATGCCATAACTTTTTCCATTATGTCCTCTCTGACTTCTTTGTTTATCCATGGAACTTTTTTTCCCTTTTACAGTTCCCCTTCCTCTCAGGAATATGCTTTAATTGAAAGGTATTTAATATCTCCCTGAACATCTGCCATTTTTCCACAACTGCCCTGCCCTCAATTGTTCATGCTCAACTCTTTCCTCAGGCCTGTATAATTACCTCTGCCCAATGCTAAAACTATGGCACTTTGTCTTCTCTCAGTCAATCTGAATCTGAAACTCTAGCATGCTGTGACACTCTTTCCAAGAGGATCCTTAACGACAAGACTGTTTATCAACCCTTCATCATTACACAATACTAAATCTAAAGTACCAGCTCCCTGGTTGGTTCCATAACATATTGTTCTAAGAAACAGTCCTTCATACACTCAATGAAGCCTCCCTTGAGGCTACCTTTGCCAGTTTGATTAATCCAGTCAAAATGCATACTAAAATCACCCATGATTACCGTTGTGCCCTTCTCACAAATCCTCATTATTTCTTGGTTTATACTATGCCCCACTTTGGAAGTATTGCCTGGGGCTTATAAATTGTTCTTACCAAGGGGTTTTCTCCTTTGGTTTTTTATTGCCGCTCAGATTGATTCAACATGTTGGTCCTTTGTGCTATATCATTTCATAATACAGCCCTACTGTCATCTTCAACAAATAAAGCAACTCCACTTCCTGTTCCATCCACCATTCTTTCGGAGTGCTGAGTACCCTTGGACGCTCAATTCCCAGTCCTGGTCCTCCTGTACCCATATTTTCAGACTGAACAGAAGTGTTCTGCAAAGTGATCACCTAATCTATGTTCAATGACCAGTGAATGCAATATACTAAAGAACAGTGAATACAGTATACTAAATTTAAAGAAGTGTACACAAAATGCTGCTAGGTCTGGGATGGGTGTTTTGGGGCTTTGAATGGGGAAAAACAAGAAAATTATATGGCATGGTTGTATTTTCTGTGGTAGCGTGGAAATTTTGCCCTGTTTAATTTCCTGTGACTCATCTCATTTGTGATGCACTGGAAATGCCAGAGTCTTGATTTCATTATTTTATCATTTTAAAAGCTTATCTCCACCATGACCACAGCACAGCACAATACTTGCTCCTCCACTGAGCATTGATGTCACATATAATGACATTTTTCTATGCATACATTTCCTTTGTTTCTGTGCAGAAAATATGTGCTGTATCTCATTTGTGGCTGTCTGGAACTTCAATGCATCTGTTGTAAAATCAAAGCAAATATTATGGGATGAATAGCATGCCACTGAATATAACAGACCAAATGACACCAATAAGTTGCCTTAATGTAGGAAAATATTATCTGCACTTCACCAATGTGTAATTAAACTAGTGTAATGGGGAAGGTGCACGGGGCCACCATGCCCTGATTTCCAGCATTTGATTTCAGAGCTGGGCTGAAGGCCAGGCTCCCCTCGCTGTGGGGCATTTCCTGTGGGGCAATAGGTCCTGGCCAAGGTCATCAGCTTGGGAGGATGCCAGGCAGGGGACTCAGTCAGCCTTGGGTACTGCCCTCAGGACAGGAATCAAAGTTCTTGCAAATTGGGAGCAGAAATTAAGCCCAAAGCAGAGGTTGAAGAGAGCTAGAGCTATGGCCTAAACCAGGAGCACGAGTTGGAGCAGAAGGAAGAACCAGAAACTTTGCAGAACGAGAGGAGAGCAGAAGTGCAGCCTGGAGCTGGAGCAGCAGTTCAAGGCTGGTGAGCATTGAGGAGCTGGGGCAACAAATAAGGTAGAGATCTGGAGCATTGGCCATTAATATTTTCCGAAAATAGTTAAATGTGTCTCTTGAGAGTTTATACAGCTTGGATGCCAATTTAAGGGAATCTTGCTTTTTCAACTTTGGTACAGTCCATGTACTTGGACCCTATGTTAGATTTTGGTGTTACAATTGGTTTTCTACAACACTGGCATTAGGTCATGGTGGACAAGATGGAAAGGTGTCTGGTGAAGATAGAACAGATGGTGGAAGAATTGAAATTGTTGATGTCCACGAGGAAGGCTGAAACTGCTCCACTATTGCTCAATGTCGGTGATGGAAACTAAATTTTCAATCTAAAACCAGGCAGAGACTCCCCATGTGCATTCCCTGGACTCTGCAAAGGATGTAAATGATATCCCTGATCAGATATTCTACCTATCAATGAGTAGGAAGCTAGCAGATTTGGGTGAAGACCAGACATATGCAACAAACCAGCAACCAATGACTGGATTGAGGATGTACAGTTGGCCATGATGTCCAGGGTCCTCAATAGGTACAAGCAGCTGGCATTTATGATGGAATATCTGCATGGGAAAACCTGTCTGGAAATAATGGGCAAGAGTATAGATATTCGAAGAAGTCCAAAATAGATCTTTGATGTCCTGGTGTAGATTCGTGTGGACAGTAGTAAACAGCTGTACTTATTACAGAAGCTTTGTGAGTACAAGCAAGCCCAGGAAGAGGATCTGATGCCCATCTGACTGAAGCTGCTGAAGTTATTCAACTGTATTATCTTTCTGTATCTGTCCCTCACATCAACGAGGGATAAGCTGAAGAGTCTCCTATCTAAAGTGGCGAAGGATGTAAATGCTGAGGTGGAGTTGAGGAGGCTTAAGAGTGACAAACCGCAATTGTCTTTTTTTGATGTGGTGGGGTTTGGGGGAGGGAGGGCGGTGGTGACAGAAGGTGGGCTACATCATTCTGTCATGGAGAAAAATGTGACCAGGAAAGAGACCACCATTAAGGAAGTGACTGTCAACATGGATTGTTGTGCAGCAAGAGGAATTGATTGCTGCGCAAGTACAAATCCAATCCTTACCGTCTGAACTCCACAGCAAGGGCCCGACTTTACCAATCAGAGGCTAAGGGCCAGATCAGGATGTACAACAGATCTGAGCCAGGAATCCCCGTTCTAGTGTGTTCATACTCTTTATGCCAGCTCTGATCTGGTCTGCGCTGTGGGTGGAGCTTAGCACTGTTGGAACATAGAACATAAGAACATAAGAAATAGGAGCAGGAGTAGGCCATCTAGCCCCTCGAGCCTGCCCCGCCATTCAATAAGATCATGGCTGTTCTGTCGTGGCTCAGTTCCACATTCCCGCCCTCTCCCCATAACCCTTAATCCCCTTGCCTATCAAAAACCCATCAACCCGCTTCTTAAAAATATTTAACGAGGCAGCCTCCACCACTTCAACAGGCAGAGAATTCCAGAGATTCACCACCCTTTGAGTGTAGAAGTTCCTCCTCAACTCCGTTCTAAACTGCACCCCCCTTATCTTGAGGCTGTGCCCTCTAGTCCTACTGTCCTTTCTGAACAGGAAGAGCCTCTCCACCTCTATCCTATCCATCCCATTCATCATCTTATATGTCTCAATGAGATCTCCCCTCATCCTTCTAAACTCTAATGAGTACAAGCCTAGTTTATTCAGCCTCTCCTCATAGTTCAACCCCCTCAACTCCGGTTTCAGCCTAGTAAACCTCCTCTGCACTCCCTCCAAGGCCAAAATATCCTTGCGTAAGTGCGGCGACCAAAACTGCACACAGTACTCCAGCTGCGGCCTCACCAATGCCCTGTACAGTTGCAGCAAGACCTCCCTACTTTTATATTCAATCCCCCTCGCTATGAAGGCCAGCATCCCATTCGCCTTCCTGACCACCTGCTGCACCTGCAAGCTGGGTTTTTGCGACTCACGCACAAGGACCCCCAGGTCCCTCTGCACTGTAGCATGCTGCAGCTTTTCGCCATGTAAGTAATAGCCCTTCCTACCATTATTCCTACCAAAGTGGACAACTTCACACTTGCCAACATTAAATTCCATTTGCCAGTTCCTGGCCCATTCGCCCAGCCTATCTAGATCCCTCTGCAGACTTTCCACACCCTCCGCACAATTTGCCGTTCCACCAATCTTGGCGTCATCAGCAAATTTCGACACCATACACTCGGTTCCCTCCTCCAGATCATCTATATAAATGGTAAATAGCTGAGGCCCCAGCACCGATCCCTGGGGCACTCCACTAGTCACCAACCACCAATCCGAATAGCACCCACTGACCCCCACTCTCTGCCTCCTATTTGACAGCCAATCCCCTATCCACGCTAACACCCTACCCCCAACTCCATGCCCCCTAACCTTCTGTAACAACCTCTTGTGCGGCACCTTATCAAACGCCTTCTGAAAATCAAGGAACACCACATCTACCGGCTCTCCTCTATCCACCGCCCTAGATACATCCTCATAGAATTCCAATAAATTTGTCAGACACGACTTCCCCTTAATGAAACCGTGCTGTGTCTGCTCTATCAAACAATTCTCCTCAAGATGCCTCGCTATTTTCTCCTTGATTACGGATTCAAGCATTTTACCTACAACAGACGTTAAGTTAACCGGCCTATAATTCCCTGCCTTTTGCCTGGCACCCTTCTTAAACAATGGCGTAACATTAGCCATTTTCCAATCTTCCGGCACTTCCCTGGAATCCAGCGAGGTTTGGAAAATAATCATCAAGGCATCCACTATCACCTCCGCCATGTCTTTCAGAACCCTTGGATGCATTCCATCCGGTCCTGGGGACTTGTCCACAGTCAGTCCCCTCTAGTCTGTCGAGCACTGCCTCTCTGGTAACAATAATGTCATTCAGGCCCTCCACTCCTACCATCTTTCCATTGCTAACACCCGGCAAATTATTCACGTCCTCCTCCGTGAAGACCGAAACAAAAAAGTTATTCAAGACCTCAGCCATTTCCCCATCCCCTACCACTAAGTCCCCCCTCTCATCTTCTAAGGGTCCAACGTTCACCCTAGTCAGCCTCTTCCTTTTTATATATTTATAAAAACTCTTGCTATCCTTTTTTATATTAAGCGCAAGCCCAGCTTCATAGTTTATCCTACCCTTCTTTATCAACTTCTTCGTCATTCTTTGTTGACATTTAAACCTCTCCCAATCCTCTTCTCGCCCACTACTCTTAGCTACTCTAAACGCATCCGCTTTTAATTTAATACTCTCCTTTACCTCCTTCGTTATCCACGGCTTATTACCTCTCCTCCTACGATCCTTTTTAACCATCGGAATAAATTTCCGTTGAGCACCAAGAAAGATCTCCTTAAAGATCCTCCACTGCTCCTCAGCAGACCTACCTTCCAACGCGCTCCCCCAGTCCACATTCGCCAATTCCTCTCTCATCCTACCGTACTCCCCTCTGTTCAAACAAAGGACGCGTGTCCGGGAACCCACTTTCTCCTCCTCCATCTGCATCAGAAACTCCACCATACAATGATCACTCTTCCCAAGAGGATCCTTCACCACAAGGTCCCTAATTCTACCTGCCTGGAACGATTGGCGCTCTAAACTGCACCTGCGCATTTGGAAAAAAATCTGAATCAGCGCACCCGGGTGCAAAAACAAACCCAGCAGAGACAGCCGGGGGGAGGGGAAAGATGAGCCGCGATCAGACCCCTCTGGGAGGCAGCCCCCCCCGATCAGACCCCCCTGCTGCAAGGCAGCACCCACCCACCAATCAGACGGCCCCTGGGATGTAGCACCCCCCCCACCCCCCACCGCGATCAGACCCCCTGGGAGGCAGGACCCCATGACAGAGCACACCCCTAACCTACCTCGATTCCTGCTCTCCCTCCACCATCTTTCTGACGTGCACTCGATGATGTGGACACGCTGGCGTTGGACTGGGGTAAACACAATATAAAGTCTCACAACACCAGGTTAAAGTCCTGTTAAACTGGTGTTGTGAGACTTCTTACTACACTCGTTGGACAGCCTGTAGCATCTTCTGGCCTTCGGCTGGCGTCTGCTGGAGGAGGTGGGGAGGGGGGCGGGTTCAGATGGAGCTCTGGTTGGGGGGTGTGCGGTGGAGGATGGGGGGAGGATGGACTTGGGAGAATCTCCTCCAACCCCCCTCCCCTCCCAACCAGAGATCCATCTGAGCCCGCCAAACCCCCCCCTCCTCCCGGCAGATGGCCAGGAATGTCCAACAACTGCAGTAAGAAGTCTCACAACACCAGATTAAACTCCAACTGGGCTGCTTCCCGGGAGGGGGGGTCTGACCGTTGGGAGGGGGGAGCTGCCGCTCGGAGGGGGGTTTGATCATGGTGGGGGGGCTGCTTCCCAGGGGGTCTGATGATGGTGGGGAGTCTGCGGGAGGGGGCCTGTTTCCCGAGGGGACTGGATCGCGGTGGGGTGGGGGGGGCTGCTTCCCAGGAGGGTGGTTCGCGGGAGTTGTGCTCTGCCGGAAGGGGCCTGCCTCCGAGGAGGGATCTGATCACAGGGTGGGGGGGGGGAGGTGGGTCTGTCGGAGTGGTTAGCAGGGGGGTCTGCGAAGGATGTTCAAGGATGACGGCCTTCGGAGGTTCCCCTTCAGAATAGGAATCAGCTTCGGATTTTTATTCTGCAGCTTGATAACAGCACGGATCCGGAACTGATCCGAAGACGGTAAAGTGGGATTTGGCGGTGGAGTTGGGCACGTGGTTTATTAAATCGATTTAAATACATGCTAATGCATTTAAATCATTGGGCTGCCTGATTGAGGCGCAGACTGGATCTGTGCCCAAATCAGGTCTCGGTAAAGGCGCGATCTGCTCAGTTTCAGGTGCAGATCGCGTTACAGGCCCGACGCCCAAATTTATTGTGATTTCGCACCCGTTTTGGTAAAATCGGGTCCCAAGTCTTATAGTTGTAGCCAGAAGGCAGCCTCAGAAAATGGTTCACTGAGAGAATTGCTTGACCATCGAAAGTCTGGCAGATTTTTGATTTGATTTATTACTGTCACATGTATTAACATACATTGAAAAGTATTGTTTCTTGCACACTATACAGACAAAAAATACCATCCATAGAGAAGGAAATGAGAGAATGCAAAATGCAGTGTTACAGCAATAGCTAGGGTGTAGAGAAAGATCAACTTAATGCAAGGTAAGTTCATTCAAAAGTCTGACAGCAGCATGGAAGAAGCTGTTATTGAGTCAGTTGATTCGTAACCTCAGACTTTTGTATTTTTTTTCCCGAAGGAAGAAGGCGGAAGAGAGAATGTCTGGGGTGCGTGGGGTCCTTAATTATGCTGGTCCTTAATTATGCCGAGGCAGTGGGGAGTGTAGACAGAGCCAATGGATGGGAGGCTGGTTTGCATAATGGATTGGGCTACATTCACAGCTTTTGGTAGTTCTTTGCGGTCTTGGGCAGAGCAGGAGCTATATTGAGCTGTGATACAACCAGAAAGAATGCTTTCTATGGAGCATCTGTAAAAGTTAGTGAGAGTCGTAGCTGAATTACCTTAGTCTTCTGAGAAAGTGAAGGCATTGGTGGGCTTTCTTAACTATAGTGTCAGCATGGGAGGACCAAGACAGGTTGTCAGTGATCTGGGCATCTAAAAACTTGAAGCTCTCAACTCTTTCTACTTCATCCCCATTGATGTAGACAAGGGCATCTTTTCCTTTACGCTTCCTGAAGTTTTGTTGACGTTGAAGGAGAGATTATTGCTGCCACATGAATTCACCAGATTTTCTATCTCAATCCTGTACTCTGACTCGTTGTTGTTTGAGATCTGACCCACTATGGTGGTGTCGTCAGCAAATTTGAAAATTTAATTTGAGGGGAATTTGGCCACACCATCATAGGTGTATAAGGAGTATAGTAGCTGGCTGAGAACACAGCCTTACTGGGCACCGGTGTTGAGGATAATAGTGGAGCAGATGTTGTTGCCCATCCTTACTGTTTGTGGTTTGTGTGTTAGAAAGTTCAGAATCCAGTCACAGAGGGAGGTGCCGAGGTCCAGGCCCTGGAGTTTGGAGATGAGATTCGTGGGAATAATAGTGTTGAAGGCTGAGCTGTAGTCAATAAATAAGATGAAGTGGAGGAAAGCAGTTCATTCAAAGGTGTCACTGAAACTTAAGTGTCAGTAAGCAGTGGCTAAAGAAGTGGCCTGTGAACCCAGGGACATATGTAGTGTGAGGATGCCTACCACAGTAGTGGAAGAGGATCCATCTCTTCACCAGTGAAGTGACAAGTGCTGCTGATAATATGAACCCGGGAGATATGACTGAGCTAGACTCTGCATGGCTGATCCATTCCAACTCCATTCCAAAGTTCCTATTGGATGTTAGTGCACGTACAGATGAAAAGCTGAAAAAAAGTCATTCAACCAAATGTTATATATCATCCCAACACTTTCTACTTGCCCTAATCAGTGATACATGTAAAAAAATTGCCCCAATATGAATTAGAATGTGCTAGTTGTTACAGCTCAATCATACCTGCTGCTCACATGATTGCTTATCAATCACCATGTGATTGATACGCTAGTATCTGGGAAGATAACTCTCAAACAAGGAAGTGTTTAACAGAGGCAGTGAGCAGACTCTTGGTATCCCAACTCCCAGTTTCTGACTTTGGAGCGGGTTGGATACATTCCCTGCATGGCACCAGGTCCCTGCCAGCAAGAGGTCATCTGCGTGGATGCTGGGCAGAAATTTGTTTGGCTCTGGGAGCTCCTCTCAGAATAGGAGCCGAAGTCATTGGAAAACTGGGGCAAAGTCTAAGGCAGGGGTGTGAGCTAGAGGTAAAGGAGGGATCAGAATCCACATGGAGAGGGAGGAAAGCCACAGCCATGAATCAGGAAGAAATCTGGAGCAATGATCGTGAATATTCTCCAATAAACTGTTCATTTCTGGAGATTAAGCTTTTCTTTCAGAGTTTATATACTTATATAGCTTTGATGCTAGTGGAATAAAGGAACTTTTTTTTTAACCTTCATGCAGTCCATGTGGTTGAATCTCACACTACACAAGATTTGATGCTGAGTCCAAAAATACATTAGAAGAAATTAGGAGGCAGTTTAGGTTGAGAACTGGGAAGTTTAGACAGACAATTATCGACTGCTGATTTTAAACCTGTCAGCCTGATCTAAGAGCCAAACAAAGGAAAGGCATGCATTCCAACCTGGACCAGGTGCGGCTTTCTTTTGGTGAACAACTGGTTGCGGTTGAATGGATGTCTCAATTTTGTAGACAAAGTAATCCAGCTTGTTGAAGGCAAAAGTTGTGGGGATATAGCACTTGGAATGAATGGGATCAAAGGTTATGAGAGAAAGCATGATTAGGCTATTGAGTTGGACAGATAGCCATGATCATGATAAAAGGTGGAGCAGGCTCGAAGGGCCAAATGGGCTCCTCCTGTTCCTATCTTCTATGTTTCTACATGAGAAGGGTTTAAAGAGATGGCTAATATTGGAAAAAACATAGAATGCAAGTAAAGACATTAAGAGTTTGAAAGAAGAAGAATATTGTTTCACCCAACATTCTTGTTCCTTTCACGGGGCTTGTAACAGCTTCAGTGTCATAGGATTACAGACACTGTTTTATTGTTACATACTTGGGTATCACCCTTGTTCATCTACCTTGCATCTTTTGTATGTTTCCAATTTCTCTTCTAAAACAGCAAACCTAAAACTGTACAAAAAAGAAACTGTGGACAAACAAATATTTTGTACGGATTTGTCATCACCTCCTTGGTCTTCAGTGGTTCCAACTATAACAACCAGAATCCCCTTTGTCTTCTTTATGGGATTTGTTCACCAATAATCCTCCTTTTAAAAATGTGTGTATCTGAGCCTTCAGGTCCCTCTTTCCTTCACTTCACTGTTTTGCTGTGAAGGATATATTTCCTTTTTATTTTTCCCCAAGTGAGGCTAGATCCATTTTTTCTTATCTTCCGAAGAAGAATAACTGCAGATGTAACTTAATTACATGTAAAGCATTCCAGAATATAAAGTCATAAAATTTCTCTTTTGGACCCCAAGATGATGTAGCTTTTTTTAATGACCTTGCATTAATTATTTCAGATTTTCTTGTTCAGATTTTCTTCTATATTACTCGAAGGGAAAAACTATTGTTCTGGTCTCTAATCTTTCTTCAGGGTTGTTAATTTTGCACACATTTCTCTTTCTGTGCACATTATCCGAGGCAAACAACCTGTTTATGTTTATATTATTAATGTCTTTCAGCATGTAAATATTCACACCAATGCACTCGAAAAGAAAATAGGAATTTAATTACTCAGCATGGGTACCGTGCATTTGAGCAGCACAATAAGCCTATGTGCCAGTGTGATTAGGTTAGTCTCTGAGCCAGAAGGTTGCGGGTCCCATTCCATGACTTGAACACAAAGATCAAAACTGACTTTGCTGCATGCAGCACTGAGTGCTGCACGGTTGAAGGCGTTGTTTCTCTGATAAGAAATTAAACCAAAGTTTTGTCTGCCTTCTCAGGTGGACTCAAAATACCCCAGAGGCATTGTTTCTAAGAAGAGTAGGGTGTTATTCCTGGAATTCTGGCCCCAGTTGCCATCACATTATCTGGTCAGTATCACACTGTAGGAGCCTGCCATGTATTAATTACAGTAAAAAGTCTCACAACACCAGGTTAAAGTCCAACCAGTTTATTTGATAATAAACCCACTAGCTTTCGGAAACACTGTTCCTTCGTCAAGTGTGTGGAAGGTTCTGATCAGAGAAGGGCATTTAGAGGCACACACAGTTTACAGAATACTGATTAGAATGCAAGTCTTTACAGCTAACCTGCTATTCAAGTCTTAAAGATGTAGACAATGTGAGTGGAGAGAGCATTTGGCATAGGTTAAAGAGATGTTTGGGCCTATTTGAATGTTTGTCAGTACTCATAAATCAAACAGGCCCAAACAGGGGAGTGTTCTGTCCCATCTCACTTTACACCTTCCTCTGTTGAAAATTGGGGCATTAAGAAGT
The DNA here is from genome assembly GCF_965287045.1 of Carcharhinus amblyrhynchos. NCBI lineage: Eukaryota > Metazoa > Chordata > Chondrichthyes > Carcharhiniformes > Carcharhinidae > Carcharhinus > Carcharhinus amblyrhynchos. The sequence goes on from NC_137328.1 coordinate 80,061,044, forward strand.
ACTAGGGCAGCAATATCACATGACTACCACTGTCGTAAGAGCAAAATATAAAGGCTTTAGTGGTGCAGGAAAATGGTCAACCACCACTTCCTCATGGCAACCAGCAGGCTGTCCAATACCACCCACATCGCAAACCTGAATAAAAAAACTCTGCACTGGGTTTGAATTTAGCGCCTAGAGATGGAACAAATATTGCAATCCTAAAATGCACTAATGCGCTAATCACCAACAAATCCCCAGGACCTGATGAGGAAAATCTATTCATTCTAAAAGTGGTAGCTGCAGAGTTGAACCTGGCTGAGGCATTGGACATTCATCTGACAGCTGGGAATCTCTGCTGCCTCTTTTCAGGAAGATGCACAAAAGAACAAGATAATCAGGCACTGTCAAGGCCACCAACAAGTCTTCCCCTGAAATGAAGACCTAGGAGTGGGGATCTTGTCACCTCAGAGTTGCTGACCAATCAGAGGCCAGCAGTTCTTGTGCTCAGCAGCATCACTGTAGATGTGGTGGGTAAACATCTACTGGAGTCCCAGGATCACCGAATGATGGAGGCCACAGGTAAGTAATGTGGGATGGGTTTTGTGGATTGGGAGTCATGGGGAGAGGTGTGTAGGGGGTAGGAGGTAAGGGCAGGGGGTGACTCTCAGCCCGTCCCAATGCCAAGTCCCTCAATCAGGCACTGAATGCCTTTGATTGAGGGACCTGGACCCCAACCCAGCTTCTCCTCCCCCTCACCCCGACCCCAGGAGGTGTCAAGCTGGCTGCATGATTTTTAGCGGCCTTGCAAACCACATGGTGCCTCATTCATATGCAACTGGATTAATACCAATGGCTATGCGATGAGGCCCTTAAATGGTCACTAATTGTCACTTAAAATTCTCAATAGGCAGCAGCATGGAAAGGCTGACCAGAGCTTAATTCTGGTGGAGGCAGAATTCTGATATTTCATCCTACCTAATTAATTGCCATTCCCACCTCAAAGCTCACAGTGGCAGTACTGGAAGTGAGTGCTATTGCTGCATGGGAGAAATCTGAGTTGTGGTTGACTATTTAATGGCTGCCAGAGTCCTGTCCAATGCTTGTGCAAGGGGCAGGCCATGAGTTGCTGACCTTTGTGTCACTTGACACAGAGGCGGGAGTTGGTGCCATTTCTAAAAGTCTGACAGCCCCGCACAACCATTGCTGCAGCAACATTCCAGAGAAGGCCTCGCCTCCCGAGAACACCTGTCTACCTCAGATATTGTACCTCTGTTCCACTGCATTGCATGGGTTCTTCACAAGTCTTCAACGGGCAGCCCTTGGCCCCAAAATTTCACCTCTGAAAGCCAGAAAGGCTATGGCACCCAGGACCATCAAAGTATGGAGATGTTGCTGTTGTTTCTGGGAACCATGTACACACCTTGCACAATCCACTTCAGATCATACAAACAAATTGGACATTAATGGATTGATGAAGGCCACTGGCTGCTCTGTCAGAGCTTTGATGGCCCCATGCTTGCAGTCAATGAGACTTTGCTGCTGGGGAATCCAACAATAGCCACGCCACCTACATTTCTGGATCGATTCAGTAGTGCATATAGTTGCTGATCCTCTTCCACAAGACATGATGCCAAGCCTGCAGGCTCCCATGCATGTCCCTGGTGAATCCCTGGAAAGAGCCAGCTGCATGGAAAAGTTTACTTCTATTATGATTGTCAGAGCTATAGATATTGGGTGTCCCCTGAAGCCCATGGGGCTCAGTGCGTCCTGCAACAGTGATCACCTTTCTGAAAAGATGTCATCTCTGTTCTTGCTGTTGGATAATCTTCAGATAGTTAAAGTGAATTTAGTGCATTTTTTAATGTGGATAGGTCCTTCCTCCTGTGACCAGTCATTTGGCATATCCCTAGGCCAGCTTCACCAGCATGCCCAGAGATGTCCTTGCTGCTTCTGCTCTGTGACGCTGCTGGCATTCAGTCTCTGCTCTCTCTGCTTCCCCACATGCAGGCCATGCAGAAATGTATCAGTCACATGCCAGTTGATCTCTCCCCATCATGTACTATCCTTGCAATTGACCTCCCTCAAAACTTTCCCCTTGCCACTCTCCTTTCTACCCATGTCAATGAAATTTCTTCACTCAAGGAGTTGTAAATTCAAAGCAATGATAGTCACATAGGATTTCAGTATCTTTCACCAAGGTGGTCAGAAATGGAACACATTGTCCGTGCTCCCTCCGCGATCAATAATAAGGAAGGCATTCCAAAAATTTTTGTTTCTTTTATAATTCAGTAAATGGTTAGTTATTTTATTAACATACGTAATTTACTGAGAGTGTGCTTTTCTAATCTTAATTCCATGAACGTCTTAAAAGTAAATCTGCTGTGTGACCCGACAGAGATTGTTAATTTTAACATATTCCACTTATTCAACATCGCTGAAAACAGCAATCGGGGATGATCATTAGGTCAATAAATATCTGCTCCAGAGAGTCTCAATCAGTGCATGTTATCAAAGTGGCGAATGCTGAACTATTTTTCAGCAATGATTAATCGCATGACTACTTCTCACTTTCCAAGTAGCTTTAAGATTGATGACAATCTTTAAATCAGGTTTGGAAGGGGAGGTGTCCACATGGCTGTCGAATCCATTCCCCTTCAAGTAGGTGTGTGATCATTCATGTGCATCCACTTCTTCATGAAAGGAATTGGAATGTTAGATGAAAAGTGTTAGACAGCGCCAATACTCATTCACCAAAACTCATTTTGTTTCTCTTATCTAGCAAACTAATCTTTAATTTATCCCTTTCTGCAGACCTAAGAACCATTATCTTGCCAATGATTCTTTTAAAGGATGTCTCTGGAGAGAGGGAGGGTTTTGTTGCAAAGAAATCATTTAGCAGAAGAGTATATTGTATTTCTTTTGGACATCACCAGAGGGAAGATGTGGCTGCAGTCGTCTTGATTTTAACAAGTAGGATGCAGTACCAGCCAAAGCAATGGGTTGGGGTGGTTCAAGTCTGCACCAGTCTCCCTGAAGAAATGCACCCTCCAGGAAAAGTGCAGATGTACCATCCTTTTGGAAGAGTAATAATCCTTGAACCTTCTCTTGTTCTATGGCATCAGGGCAACTACAGCTCCATTTAGTCCTTCAACTTGTTACTGCTGCTTCTCTTCTGTTCCTAATTCTCATCAGGAAGTTTATTTTTACTTATTAGTGTCACAAATAAGCTTACATTGTCGCTGCAATAATGTTACTGTGAAATTCCCTGATCCAGATTCTGTTGATCCAGAAGGAACTCTTCCAGCGTAGACAATAAAAATATAACAACACTTACTCCAACTTACAAATCAAAGAAAAGGTTTACTAAAGAAACTTCATTATTCCAAACTTGAGGCCTCACTCTCCAAACAATTCCCAACATGTTCTAATTTACACTGAGTCAGCTGGTCAGCTGATCATCACATCATTCTGTCATTGGTTACATGATTTACTGGATCAGCTGACCCACACAGCTTGTCACCATTGGTCACATTGCAACACCGGTTACATTCTAACACAATCCTTTGCCTGTTTGGGTATACTGAGGGAGAATTTAGCATGGCTAAAATGCATCTAACCAACACACCTCTCAGACTCTGGGAGGAAACTGGAGCACCGGGCGGAGACCCATGCAGATACAGGGAGAACCTACAAACTCCACACAGGCAAGCAACCTATGCAGACACGGGGGAGAACATGCAGACTCCGCACAGACTGTGCCCCAAGCCGGGAATCGAAGTCAGGTCCCTGCGAAGGAGCAGTGCTAATCAATGGGACACTGTGCCGCCCCAGAAGGGATAGCAAAAGGGATAAAAATTTCTTGAATGCCTTCCTTATTATTCCTTGCACTAGCAATTCCCTGATGTGTTTCCAGAAGCAGAAAATAAAAAGAAGGCTGGATATTAAATGGAGTGGGTTATGTAGATGGGCGGGGGGAGGGAATGATGTTTCAGCTGGGAGATGTGAAAAACTAGGGAATATCTTTTGGCCTTCATTGATCCCCTGCCTGGAAGTCAGTTTAAGTGGATCAGTTTGATGGGGAGAACTCTGGCACAGGCCACAGGGACAGGTAGATCTGAGCCCTAGCCCTAAGGGTCTTTCAATGGAACAGGATGGGCCTGATGGGCAGCGGAAGCTTGGAGGTATTTGAAAAAGCATTGCTGTACTTATTGGCTCACCTGCAGAATTCTAAAGGTACTTTAGCTTCTTCCCAGAAGGCACTTATCTTCTTCCTGCAACTATCCTTGATCTTTCTTTAGCCGGCCTTAGTTTAACCTGTGAGCCAGGTTCAGTCAAGCGGTGTCAGCTCATTAAAATATTTAATGCCAACTGCCTGACACCTGCATGTTGTATTAAAATTAAGATCCAGAAATTAAAGCAGCTACTGGCTATTTAGGTGCAACCGGTACAAACTGTTTTCATGCTGTAGCCATAATTTGTTGGTGGGTTCAGAAAGCAGTGGGGCTGTGGGGCTGTGGGGGTTGGTGGCAGGGTGGGAGCGGGTAATTTGTGGTTGGTGGATGCAGTGCTGGTTCACATGAAATCCGGCTATTAATCATATGATTTGGCATATTTAAATTATTGGGCTCCTGTATGTTTCAGTTGGGAATATTGAGTCAGTGAATGGTGACCCAATAAAAATACAATGGGAAAGTTCTGAATGAGACTCAAAGACTTTTCTTTGCATAGTTGTTACCCCGCCGACTACCTCTTGATGAAAAAGGACTTGATTTGATTTATTATTGTCACATATATTGGGATACAATGAAAAGTATTGTTTCTTCCACACTATACAGACAAAATATACTGTTCATAGGGGAGAAGGAAAGGAGTGGGTGCAGAATATAGTGATACAGTCATAGCTAGGGTGTAAATAGAACTTTATTTAAAAATTTAAAAGAGTTAGAGTACAGTTTTAAAAGCATAGAGTAAGAGTAAAAGATAGAATTAGAGCGTATGCTGGGTCAGCTCGCAAGAGGTCGCCTCGCTCCGGTACCACTGATTGTCAATATTCAAGCTCACACCTCTCATAAAATCATAGGGAGGCTGAAAACAATAAAACAAAACAGATTCACATGCATTCCAAAATGTTTGAAAAATGAGGCCCATTATTCCAGTACTTTTTCATAGTTTGCATTTGGAAGAAGACAAATTAATCAGTTTGAGAAAAGGTGATGTGATAGATCTGGACTCCTCCTGTCACTGGTAGGCTGTACTAATATCAAACTTGGCTAATAAAGTAAGGCATAATGTGTTCATAAATTTTACATAAAAGAGGATTAAAAATGGCATTACACTAATAACATGATGTTGAAAGCAATACATTACAAAATTTGAAATTAGACAAAAATCTAATTTTCTTTTCATTTACAATATGAGAATTTGTCAATGCCTGTCACATATAGCTTAATATAATTTTATTCTGGCAGGAATGACTATTAGCCAATATCTATTATAAAAGATCATTAGAAAAGCCATTTATTTTCTTGTCAAATATTTTTATATTAAGGTAGCCAAAGCATATGTTAATAAGGGAAATCTAGGTCTCATTGAGGTGCAGCATTGTTTTTGTGCAACATTCACTTCCGAAGGAAATATGCTTTTAATTTCACTTAATTTAACACAATATTATGTGCAACACTATCATCCAAAGTCACAATTATCCTCTAATTGCTGTTTTCTTTCTCATATGTAACCTTCTTTAACCTATCCCTGCAAATTACACAGCACATCAAAGTGCATCAAACACAGTCAATTTGACCAACCTCGACTGCAGTTGCTTTCACCTCCTATTACTCATCCAAATGAATGAAGAGATATTCAGCCAAACCTTACCAAAAAAGTGTTAGTTTTGGCTGGGAAACATTGAATGTTTCCCGCCAATGGTGCTGGTGTGTTTTTGTTTGAATCTTATGGCTCATTGGTATTCATTTTATTCCCAAAAGTCTCATCCTGCTCCAGTGGCTCCATATAAACGATTCCCCAGCACTTGTTCTGCAATAACTGCAGGAGATGGCAGCCAAGAAAACAGCACCATGCTTTACAGAACAGGCCCTCACCAGACAGCCGGACGGAGTGGCGCAGAGGCGGGACATCTTAGAACCCCCCCTGCTCCAGGTGACGACCGTCCAGCAGGATGACCACCCCCGCCTGGGGTGCAATGGCAGTCTTGGTCAGTGCAAGCACACCCCAGAAGAGCATGGCGCAGCAATGTTGGAAGCAGCTGAATGATCTTCTTCACTGATCCAGGCGAAGTGAATCACCCCCATGGACACCTCGGAGCCCCAAAGCTTTCTCTTACTCGGCGTCTCCCAATACCAGGCACCAGGTTCTCCCCTCCTCCCTCCCGCAATCATCATGTTTCCCCAGTAGCTGCTATGCTCTTCACACTCCAGCTCCTATCCAAGCCCCATGCCTGGCAAACTTCATCACCAACTTAAATGTCAACACTCCGACTTACATTCTTCCTCTCTGTGTCATTGCAGGATAAACGTAACCACAACAGGCATCAGCCAGCTGGAGTAATGCCCAAGCTCTGAATCCTCACATGCTTTGAGGAGCGAGTCTTTGAGACGGCCAGGGAGGAGGAAGAGTGCGCCCATGCCGCACTGCGGGCTGCAAAGAAACATGAGAATCCTCAACCCATACGCTGTCATTCCTCTGATCTGGAGGAGGGAACCGAGTGTAGGGTGTCGAAATTTGCTGATGACACCAAGATTGGGGGAAAGGCAAATTGTGTGGAGGGTGTGGAGAGTCTGCAGAAGGATCTAGATAGGCTGGGCGAATGGGCCAGGAAATGGCAAATGGAATTTAATGTTGGCAAGTGTGAGGTGGTCCACTTTGGTAGGAAGAATGGTAGGAAGGATTATTACTTACGGGGCGAAAAACTGCAGCAGGTGACGGTGCAGAGGGACCTCGGGGTCCTTGTGCATGAGTCGCAAAAACCCAGCTTGCAGGTGCAGCAGGTGGTCAGGAAGGCGAATGGGATGCTGGCCTTCATAGCGAGGGGGATTGAATATAAAAGTAGGGAGGTCTTGCTGCAGCTGTATAGGGCATTGGTGAGGCCGCAGCTGGAGTACTGTGTGCAGTTTTGGGCGCCGCACTTACGCAAGGATATTTTGGCCTTGGAGGGAGTGCAGAGGAGGTTTACTAGGCTGATACCGGAGTTGAGGGGGTTGAGCTATGAGGAGAGGCTGAATAAACTAGGCTTGTACTCGCTAGAGTTTAGAAGAATGAGGGGAGATCTCATTGAGACGTATAAGATGATGAATGGGATGGATAGGATAGAGGTGGAGAGACTCTTCCCGCTCAAAAAAGACAGTAGGACTAGGGGGCACAGCCTCAAGATAAAGGGGAGGCGGTTTAGAACGGAGTTGAGGAGGAACTTCTTCACTCAAAGGGTGGTGAATCTCTGGAATTCTCTGCCCGTTGAAGTGGTGGAGGCTGCCTCGCTAAATATTTTTAAGAAGCGGGTTGATGGGTTTTTGATAAGAGAGGGGATTAAGGGTTATGGGGAGAGGGCGGGAAAGTGGAACTGAGCCACAACAGATCAGCCATGATCTTATTGAATGGCGGGGCAGGCTCGAAGGGCTAGATGGCGTACTCCTGCTCCTATTTCTTATGTTCTTATGTTCTTATGAGTGAGTAATCAATGTTCCCTCTGAATTACCTGTCATGCACTCATGCCGTGTCCCTTCTCTTGCAGGCCAGCCAACAGAACATGCTGGACAATCCCCATGCCCCCTGGACCCACCTCACTCCAGCAGTTCAGAGGGGGACTTCTCTAACCCCTGCATTGAAGAGGCGTCACAGCTGTCATCCATACCCTGCACCAGCACAAATACTCACATCTCAGTGGGTCCCAAATGTAGGCAGGCTTCTGGGACACTCACTAGTGAACACCTCACAATAGGCAGAGGCAGGGACATCCAAGGGAACCGACTCTCGGAGGCATGCTGGAACCCAGGACTCTGCTGAGCCCCTCACCAATTATATGCTCCTCAGCCCAGTTATCTCACAGCTGCTGGAGCTGCAAAGACAGAGTTACAATATCAGGAAGGAATGACAGGATCCCTCCTTGGACCTCACGGCTGACTGGAGAGATCCATTGCCTCGAACCGGGGAGATGGTGCTGTCGCTGTAGTGCACTGAGGTCAACACTGCGAGTTTGGTGTTCACAATAGACACCATGGTGGGTGGACAATCAAATCATTGTTTTATTCTTGCTTGTTGTCTGTTATTTGATGCAGCGACCTCTGGAAATTCACAAAGTACAGTTCGCTGCAGCCCTTTTGTATGGCATTAAACATTGCCTCTTCTTGCTGCTGCCTGTCTGTTGTCATCAGCACTTGTCACTCTCCAGTAGCGCTCAGTGCATCAGCGGGTGTTTCTCTCTGATTCTCCCTGACTGATTCCCTTGAAGTGGGTATTTCTGTGCTCGTGCATGCAGGGCTTGAATACCTGAAGGATTAGAATATGATTGGCTGCTTCCAGAGTACCAGCACCAACACCTTGGGAAATCTCTACACAGAGAAAGAGAACATCTGTTAGCTTGGCAGGCAACCAAAGATAGTGCACATAGTTGCAAAGCTTTGCTGTCGAGGATTGCCAGTTAAGTCACTGATTGAATGTAAAGAGCTAGCTAACACAGCTACCACACTTCATCCTTAACCAATCTCTCCCCACCAATTATTTGAAGGGTATGTTGATCATGCCAAGTGGAGTTTAGGTGGTCCATCAGCAATGTGGGTGAAGTCTTGTTTTTGCTCCTAAAAGCATGCACACAGATGCTTTCAGCATGAGAATGTAACCCAAGTTTAGCGGGTGAGAAAGGAGGGGTAAAGATGTGGGGAACTTTGCACTCAATGCACAGAGCGCTGGCTGGGATGAGAAAACCGGCATGCAACTCTCCGAAATTTCTCTCCAGATCCTCTGACATTTGAAAGTCTGGGGACTTGGCTTCTGCCCACACAACCAATGGGGTGAGCCACACGTAAGTAGAATCCCCTTCCCCCCATGGGGCTCCCTAAAATCGGCACTGTCCTGATTTGCAGGTGCAGGTGTCCCAAAACTCCCCCTAATCCCTAAACAAGAAATGGGCACCCCCCACAAAGGTAATGGGGCAACCCCCTCCCCCCCCCAGCTACATGTTTCGCACCCACTGCCGCCGCACCTACCACCACGCCCTGTCCCCCCGCCCACCCCACAAACACACACATACACACATGCATGCACACAGGCACCAGGGCAACCTCTCCCCCATATAGGCACTCCCCCTTACCCTTCATACAAGCAACCCCTTCCACAACTAATAGGAAACTCCAATAGGGCTCCCTAAATTCCTGGCAGTGCTAACTTGGCAGTTTTTGTTTTACTCATTTATGGGACTTGGGTGTTGCTGGCTGGCCAGCATTATTGCCCATCCTTAGTTGCCCTTAGAGGGCAGTTGAGAGTTAACCACATTGCTGTGGCTCTGGAGTCAAATGTAGGCCACACCAGGTAAGGATGGCAGATTTTCTTCCCCGAAGGACATTGGTTTTTAAAGTTTATTTATCAGTGTCCACAAGTAGGCTTACATTAACACTGCAGTGAAGTTACTGTGAAAATTCCCTAGTTGCTACACCTCAGTGCTTGTTCGGGTATACTGAAGGAGAATTTAGCATGGCCAATCCACCTAACCAGGACGTCTTTCAGAATGTGGGAGGGGACGCAACACGGTTTCATTAAAGGGAAGTCGTGTCTGACAAATTTACTGGAGTTCTATGAGGATGTGTCTAGGGCAGTGGATAGAGGAGAGCCGGTGGATGTGGTCTTTCTGGATTTTCAGAAGGCGTTTGACAAGGTACTTCACAAGAGGTTATTGCAGAAGGTCAGGGGACATGGAGTTGGGGGTAGGGTGTTAGCGTGGATAAAGGATTGGTTGTCAAATAGGAGGCAGAGAGTGGGGGTCAATGGGTGCTATTCAGATTGGCGGTTGGTGACTAGTGGGGTGCCCCAGGGGTCGGTGCTGGGGCCTCAGCTATTTACCATTTATTTAGATGATCTGGAGGAGGGAACCGAGTGCAGGGTGTCGAAATTTGCTGATGACACCAAGATTGGGGGAAAGGCAAATTGTGCGGAGGGTGTGGAGAGTCTGCAGAAGGATCTAGATAGGCTGGGCGAATGGGCCAGGAAATGGCAAATGGAATTTAATGTTGGCAAGTGTGAGGTGGTCCACTTTGGTAGGAAGAATGGTAGGAAGGACTATTACTTACGTGGCGAAAAACTGCAGCAGGCGACGGTGCAGAGGGACCTCGGGGTCCTTGTGCATGAGTCGCAAAAACCCAGCTTGCAGGTGCAGCAGGTGGTCAGGAAGGCGAATGGGATGCTGGCCTTCATAGCGAGGGGGATTGAATATAAAAGTAGGGAGGTCTTGCTGCAGCTGTATAGGGCATTGGTGAGGCCGCAGCTGGAGTACTGTGTGCAGTTTTGGGCGCCGCACCTGCGCAAGGATATTTTGGCCCTGGAGGGAGTGCAGAGGAGGTTTACTAGGCTGATACCGGAGTTGAGGGGATTGAGCTATGAGGAGAGGCTGAATAAACTAGGCTTGTACTCGTTAGAGTTTAGAAGAATGAGGGGAGATCTCATTGAGACGTATAAGATGATGAATGGGATGGATAGGATAGAGGTGGAGAGACTCTTCCCGCTCAAAAAAGACAGTAGGACTAGGGGGCACAGCCTCAAGATAAAGGGGAGGCGGTTTAGAACGGAGTTGAGGAGGAACTTCTTCACTCAAAGGGTGGTGAATCTCTGGAATTCTCTGCCCGTTGAAGTGGTGGAGGCTGCCTCGCTAAATATTTTTAAGAAGCGGGTTGATGGGTTCTTGATAAGAGAGGGGATTAAGGGTTATGGGGAGAGGGCGGGAAAGTGGAACTGAGCCACAACAGATCAGCCATGATCTTATTGAATGGCGGGGCAGGCTCGAAGGGCTAGATGGCCTACTCCTGCTCCTATTTCTTATGTTCTTATGTTCTTAAACCAGAGCACTCATGCAGACATGGGGAGAACGTGCAAACTCCACACAGCCAGTGACCCACGTTGGGAATCGAACCTGGGTCCCTGACGCTTTGAGGGAACAGTGCTAACCACTATGTCATGTTAGCACCCATTATGAACCAGAAGGTCTTTCAGACAATCAACAATGATTTCATGGTCTTCAGCCAACTCTTAATTCCAGATTTTTTTAAAATTGAAAATTCCACCATCTGCTGTGGTGGGATTTGAATCCAGATCCCTAGAACATTAGCTGAGTTTCTGGATTAATAGCCTAGCAAGAATACCACTAGGCCTTCACCTCTCATCACCAGAGTCCCAGGGAACAGTGCCATGGCACTGCCTGGGTATGTCCCTCTTTCCCCCCACCCCAGGAGCAATACCTACCTTTGCATCCCCAGTTGGTTCCCCTTGACCGCTTCCCATTTATCAATACCTGTTATAAACCTCATTGACATGATGTCAGCGATGGGGGAATTCCTTACTTGGCGGGGAGAATTAGATTGCATGGAAGCCCTGTAACAACACTTACATTTAAATTCATTTTGAAATATGCTGCAGGAGAGAGTGCTGGAGGCTGATTCCAGATGGTTTCAAAAGAGAGCTGGATACATATTTGAAAATGATGAATTCAGAGGGCTATGGAGATAGGGCTGGAGAGTGGGGCTAGTTAGGCAGCTCTTTCGGGAGCCAGCGCAGAGACAATGGGCCAAAAGATCTCCTTCTATGATTCTATCCATTAAAAAGCTTGAGCACAAAGGACCCAGCAGCCAAACAGAAAATTTGAGTGGACCTCAAAAGCACACAAAGATCTCACTATGTTGATCTTCCCAGTCAGGGCATCAGTGTTTTGACTCAAAGTGAAAGGAGGCCAAATTTTGAAGGGAAGGTGACTCTTGTCAACTGAGAGATTCTCATGTAGGAAATAAAGGGGCAGATTTGGCGCTTGCTGTTATTCATCCATAAATGTTGTTTTCTGGTGGCGAGCAGATGCACAATATTGCTGCAATGTTGTCAGCGTGTGCTTTCAACAACTTAGTGAGCAAACATTTTTGGGCTGAAAGGTGCAGGGCCAATTCTAACTGTCAGCAGAGGCAATAGATGTCTCACTACAGCAAATCTGGCCCATTACATAGCAAAATGCATGTTTAGGGAAAAAAATAGCATTACCTAAAAATAGTAAGACATACAAAACAAAATCATGATGGACTTAAAAAAAACTAAGAACAAAGCTGTCAACATCACAATACTTTGACGAAACAGCAAGTGGGAGACTCCTTCACTCACTGAGGAATGCATGAAAGTCGAATTGCTGAGAGGAAAAAGGCTCTCAGTATGGGTTACAGTTCTAACTGCAGACAGGGGACTGACTTGTGTTGAGGATAAATTATGATGTTTTGAGCATAAAAGCCCAAGCCATCATAATCTTTAACTTCCAGGGGTAGCATGTTGAGTGGAGGCTTTTTTAGTGCCTGGGCATGCTGCGATGTGCAGCCAGGATATCCACTGATGAGTACAGATGCAGCATGTTGATCAAGTGCTCTTGGAACAGATCTGATAACCCAGAATGCCCACGGAGGGAACCCTGACAGTCTTCAGCCATAAATGAAATAAATCTATAGACATATATACATTTAAATAGACATGTACATATAAAGAACATGGTTATAGGAGAACCAGGTGACATTTTTTAAAATTTTGTGGAGTTTCTTTATGGAAGAGTGGAAACATCCAAGCCTGAAACTATCTTCTCCATCAAATGCAAAATTTTCTGATACCTCCCTCAATTTCTGACTTATCTGGTTAACCTTTGTTTCTGTGGCCATCTCGTTCCTCATGAATTTTGACTCCTGTCTCCCACTGGCTCCAGGCACAGGTCAGTACTTGAGTCAAACCGTCCCAGGTCTTACAATCTGAGGAGGAGGATTTCACCCCATCAGTCAAATCCAAACTTCATATCCCTCTACTCCCACTCCAAGAAAATATCAGGACTTATTTTTAATATCTTCTGCTCCCGTCACTGGGAAGATTCTGCCTAGGTGCACACAGCTATGTAACAATGATTTGCTACAATTTTACAGAGTCTTGGTGAGACTGCACCTGAAATATTGTGTCTCTCTTTGGTCTCTTTATCTGAGGAAGGATATACTTACCATAGAGGGAGAGCAACCGAGACTGACCAGACTAATGCCTGGGATGGTGGGATTGACTTGTGAGGAGTGATTGAGGAAACTAGGACTTTTATTCTTTAGCATTTTGAAGAACAAAACTGATAAAATTTTTACAGGGTAGATGTAGATAGAGTGTTTCTCCCTTGCTGGTGAATCTAGATGGCTGGTGGAGATGCCGACGTTGGACTGGGGTAAACACAGTAAGAAGTCTCACAACATCAGGTTAAAGTCTAATGGGTTTATTTGGTAGCAAAAGCTTTTGCTTTGCTTTTGCTACCAAATAAACCTGTTGGACTTTAACCTGGTGTTGTGAGACTTCTTACTGGTGAATCTAGAACCAGGAGATACAGTCTCAGAATAGGATTGAGATGAGGAGGAATCTCTTCACTCCGACAATGGTGAATCTTTGGAATTCTCTACCTCAAAGGCTGTGGAAGACCAGTCATTAAGCATGTTCAAGATAGAGATTGATAGATTTTCAGATATTAATGACGTCAAGGGATATGAGGTTAGTGGGGAAAAATGGAGATAGATGATCAGCCATAATTTGTTTGAATGGAGAGCCAGCTTGATGGCCGAATAGTCCACTTCTGCTCCTACATTCCCATGTTCCTACCACCATTTACATATGCTTTTAAGAATAAACCTTATAGCACAGTTTAAACACAAGCTTAAAATAATTTAGACTGATTCCCTGAATTTCTCTTTCTTTCTCTAAAGTGAGGGTCTTTCATGGTCAGAAGATGAAATTCTAGTTTCTGCCAGTATTCCAACCTTGCTCTTCCTTTTTTCTTGCCATTTATTAGGCTGCTACAAGGACTTGATGGATTGAGTTATAAGGAGAGGCTGAATAGATTGGAACCTTTTTCTCTGGAGCGTAGGAGGCTGAGGGGTGACCTTATAGAGGTCTATAAAATAATGAGGGGCATAAACAAAGTAGATAGTCAATATCTTTTCCCAAAGGTAGGGGAATCTAAAACTAAAGGGTATAGGTTTAAGGTGAGAGGGGAGAGATACAAAAGTGTCCAGACGGGCAATTTTTTCACACAGAGGATGGTGAGTATCTGAAACAAGCTGCCAGAGGTAGTAGTAGAGGCGGGTACAATTTTATCTTTTAAAAAGCATTTAGATAGTTACATGGGTACGATGGATATAGAGGGATATGGGCCAAATGCAGGCAATTGGGATTAGTTTAGGGGTTTAAAAAAAGGGCAGCATGGACAAGTTGGGCCAAAGAGCCTGTTTCCATGCTGTTAACCTCTATGACTCTATAACTGTATGGTATGTCAGCCATGGCTCAGTTGGTAAGATACTTACCTCTGACTCACAAGGTTCTCAGTCAAGTTCCACTCCAGGACATAAGCATGCACATCAAGGCTCACACTCCAGTGCTGTATTGAGGGATCATGGTATCAATGGAAGTTATCATTCAGATCAGACTTTAAATCAATTCCCCAGTATAAGAACCCATGGCATTATTTCAAAGAAGAGGATGGGTAATATTCCTGATGCCCTGACCAATCCCTCAATGAACGTCGCAAAAAGCAGAAATAAACTTTTTTACAGATGCACTATAGAAAGCATTCTTTCTGCTTGTATCATAGCTTGGTATGGCTCCTGCTCTGCCCAAGACTGCAAGAAACCTCAAAAGGTCATGAATGTAGGCCAATCTATCACACAAACCAGCCTCCCATCCATTGACTCTGTCTACACTTCCCACTGCCTTGGCAAAGCAGCCAGCATAATCAAGGACCCCATGCACCCTGGACATTCTCTCTTCCACCTTCTTCCATTGGGAAAAGGAAACAAAAGTCTGAGGTCCTGTAAGAACCGACTCAAGAACAGCTTCTTCCCTGCTGCTATCAGACTTTTGAATGGACCTGCCTTGCATTAAGTTGATCTTTCTCTGCACTCTATCTATGACTCTAACACTACATTCTGCATCCTCTCGTTTCCTTCTCTATGAGTGGTATGCTTTGTCTGTATATTGTGCAAGAAACAATACTTTTCACTATATACATGTGACAATAATAAATCAAATCAAACCAAAATCAAAAAATAAAAACAGAAGATTCAGGAAAATCTCAGTAGATCTGGCAGCATCTGTGGACAGAGAAACAGAATTAAGAGAGTGGGTTCTGCCCACCATCCCCCCCAACCCCCCACATCCCCCATCACCCCCTGATGTAGTGTGTTTTGCAATGGGTAATGCAGGTGGCCTGCCATTGGCTAGTGGTAGGATCTTCTGGTTCTGCCACTATCAACACTATCAACCCATTGCTCTTGAGGGAGTCGGCTTCAATTGCAGGACTGGAAGATCCCACCAGTGGGAATCGGTGGAAAGATCATGCCCAACATTTTGAACATCAAGACTCTTTTTCCGAGTTAAAAAATAAAGTTAGTCCAGACATTGTCATATATCTGTTTGTGGGTCCTTGCTGAACACAGATTAGCTGCGGCATTTCTTAAATTACAACAATGACTACACAGCAAAAAAAAAACTAAACTGTTTGCAAAACACATTGAGATACCTATTGGATGCGAAAAATACAATATAAACGCAAACCTTTTTTTTCTAGAATAGGTATGCTGCTTACGGCAAGCAAAAATAAGCACAACACCAATCTAAGCAAAGAGGGCAAACAAAAAGTTATGGTCTGAAATTGTTGAATTCAACTTTGAGTCCCGAAGACTGCCAAGTGCCTAAATGAAAAATGAGGTACTGCTCCTCAAGATTCTGTTGAGCTTCACAGGATCAGTGCAGTGGGTCAATGGCGGAGGTATCTGTGTGATAGAAATTAAAATGACAGGCCATCAGAAGCTCAGGGTCACACTTGCAGACTGAACAGTATACTGGTTCTGCAAAGTAGTCATTCAATTTGGTATTTGATTTTCCCAAAGTGGAGGAGACCATATTGTGAGCAGCAAATGCAGTATAATTAAGAATTAATTAATCAAAGAAGTACAATAAGTCACAACTTCACATGGAAGAAGTGTTTGGGGACTTGGACAGTGAGGAGAGAGGAGGTAAAAGGCCTAGTGTTGCACCTCCTACATGGAAAGGGGACACACCATTGGGAGATGACTGAGGGAGGGAACAGACCTGCCAAAAGGGGAGGGGAAGAGCATTCCAAAGGGACTGTTTTCCTGGGTCCACTCCTCACTCATCCCCAACACTTCATCACCACCTCGCAGCACCTTCACATGCAATCAAGGGAGATATAACTTTTGTCCTTTTAACTTCTCCCCTCTCACTGTTCAAGGACCCAGACAATCATTCCAGGCGAAGCAACAATTCATGTACACTTCTTTCAATCTAGTCTACTGTATATGCTGCTGCCAATGTAGTCTCCTCTACACTGGAGAGACCAAATGCAGGTTGAGTGCCTGCTTTATCGAAAATCTCTATTCAGTCTGCAAGTGTGACCCTGAGCCTCGGATGGTCTGTTAATTTAATTCTCCACTTGCTTTCACACTGATATCTCTGTCCTCAGCCTGCTGCACTGTTCCAGTGAAGCTCAATGTGAGGAACAGAATCTCAGCAGTCAATTAGGCACTTGACAAACTTCCAGACTAAACAGTACGTCCAATAATTTCAGATCATAATCTCTGCTCCATTTTGCATCCTTCTTTTTGCTTGCATTGTGTTTTCTGGTCTTTTTGCTTGAAGTCAACAGAACACCTGGTTTAGGCACATCTTTTATTTATTTTCTTGCCCCAATATCATTCCCTTTAACCCTCTAAGATTAAGGCCTGAATTTTCCGATCGTTCACACTGGCAGGATTTTCCAATCCTGCTGCAATGAACCAAGATTTGGCTTGTCACCAAATTCTCCATCTTCACAGCAGCATGAGTGTGGCATGAACTGACAGTAAGATCATGCCCTAATTCTTCTGAGATTCAAATCTCTCTTGTCTTCCACGCTATTATGGATCTTCCTTTTGTCCTTGGCCCACATGTCCCGTGCTCAAAACTGATTTTATCTTTAATTTTTTCCGGTTCTGATGAAAGGTTGTAGACTTGAAACATTGGGCAGGATTTTATGGCCTTGTCCCGAAATCCCACCAGAGGTCAACAGACCTTTCCATTGTCCACCCCTTGTCCACTCCAATTCTCGTAGTGGGCAGGATGGTAAACTTTCAGCCATTAACTTTAGGCAGGATTTTCCGCTTGTGGTATTTTCAGCTCCAGCCAAAGTCAATGGATTTTTGAATGGCTCACCTCATTTTCCAGCCAGTCAGTGTCATTGGCAAGCATTCTTGTCAGGTATAATGTGGGATAGAGATAGGGTATAACTTTTCAATGTCAAATATGGCCGTTAGTCTAAATCTCACAACTCTGCTACGCTTGTCTAAATATTTCTGCTTCCACACTAGCCATCTCTGTAGTCTCTGAAAGATACTCTCAGCACAATGTTAATCGTTGTAAATTGTAGGAAGATTGTGCTGGAAATTCATACCAAAAGCTTACTGGCTAAATATATTTCTATTGAGGCTCATCTATCCTTTGGAGAGACACTTATCCAGATGGTTTGACCTGAATTCGAACTGAGATCCACAACGTGAAAAACAATATGTTAATCAACTGCATCAGCAAGTGCTTTGGATTTATAACTCAAAGCCAAATTCCAACCCAAGCCTAGTGAATATGGCTCAATGGACATTTATTAATGCTTCTTACTTCTGCCCTTCTGTATTAAGAAATCTTTCCTGTGAGGTACTGTTGTTCCAATCTTGGCAGAGCATCTCTAGTGCATGAGAAATAAAATAAAACATGCAGGCAAAGCAGCAGTCAACATTTTATAAAAATTTGATTTCCCCTTTACCAATGAAAACCTCTTTTTACCTAAAAATGCGTGTTGATTTGCTGTATTTTTCAAACATTTTCTGCTTTCATTATAGATTTCTGGCATTTGCAGTTTTTGTCAATTTTATCTGACTGCACCAGTGTGATATTTTTTAAAAAATTCCATACGAAGTCTTCCATTTGGCGTCTCTCTCAAAGATCAGCAATTTCTGTCAAGATAATTTGATTTGATTTGATTTATTATTGTCACATGTATTAACATACAGTGAAAAGTATTGTTTCTTGTGTGCTATACAGATAAAACATGCCGCTCATAGAGAAGGAAACGAGAGAGTGCAGAATGTAGTGTTACAGTCATAGCTAGGGTGTAGAGAAAGATCAACTTGACACAAGGTAAGTCCATCCAAAAGGCTGATAGCAGCAGGGAAGAAGCTGTTCTTGAGCCGGTTGGTACGTGACCTCAGACTTCTGTATCTTTTTCCTCGTGGAAGAAGGTGGAAGAGAGAATGTCTGGCATACGTGAGTCTTTAATTATGCTGGCTGCCTTGCCAAGGCAGAGGGAAGTGGGGACAGAGTCAATGGATGGGAGGCTGGTTTGTGTGATGGATTGGGCTACATTCACGACGTTTTGTAGTTCCATTGCACCCAGAAATATGCATGCCAACTACCCAAGCTTGTTTGACAAAGGAGTTTTATGCAAGTAATCCAGTGGTTATGGTATAGGACTGGTAATTTCTTGAGACTATCATTTCCACCTCCCCACCGTATAAAAAAAAAACTGTTCACTAACATCTTTTAGGGAATAGAACTTGCCACGTAGTCTCATCTAACAGTGACTAGTGAATGCAATATAGGCTTATTTTGCCCTCTTAAATAGCAAGCCGCTGCTGATGTATCAACATTGCTTCTTACCTTATTTTGCCATTCTCCAGGCTTTGAAAGCCACTTTGTAATGTCTGAAATAACCTTTGAAGTACTTAAATGTAGAAGGGAAGCATTAATAATCAGTTTCAAGGTTCAAACATTATATGTGGCCAATTTCCTTGATGTCAGTCTATTCTCGCAATTTTCCCTGCAGTCCATTAAACACTTGCCAAGTGGTAGGCTTAATACAGGCACTTTGTGTATTCTATTTACCCCACAGATGTTTTGTTGATTTCAGTGGTCCAACAAACAATCTATCCAGCCTTTCTTTCGCATAGAAATGAAATGACTGTAAATCAATGACATTCCTTTTAAAAATAGAAAATAGCAAAAATGCACAGTCAGTCAGTCAATGATTGAAAAAGAAAAGTTAATGTTTCAAGTGGAAACATTTAATGTTTAAAGCTGTCTTGCAGTTTATTCCCAAGTTATAGGATATGTACTGTGTGCCATTTCCACACACAATTGGAAAGATCTATGTACAGACGGAAGGCTGCAAATTCCATTGAATTTTATATGTAATTGAAATGTGGGCCATCTGGCCTGGTAGGTCACAATACTACAGAGACTAACTATGCACTTCCTACAGCAGACACAATTAGAGGAAAGGTGACAGACTTTATTTTCAAATCCATCATAATGTAGGAGCTAAGCAAAATCCAATTATATAGTTTGAGCTGAAGGGGCATTGTTCTGATGATATGGAGAACTTTGCCCACTGGGAGTATATACATCAAGAATTTGGGTGACATGATTTTTTCCACCCACGATTTGAAATTGTCAGAATGCTGCCACCTGAATTTCTGATATTCACACTTAAT
This sequence comes from Carcharhinus amblyrhynchos, assembly GCF_965287045.1. NCBI lineage: Eukaryota > Metazoa > Chordata > Chondrichthyes > Carcharhiniformes > Carcharhinidae > Carcharhinus > Carcharhinus amblyrhynchos. The sequence goes on from NC_137328.1 coordinate 80,080,819, forward strand.
GGCTGAGGATTCTCACCAAGAACATAAAGCAGTCAAATTACCAGAAGACACTTATCTAAGTACCGATTCTGCAATCCTGCACTTTCCAGCGGGGAGCTGTGTTCATGAGAAATGCATTGTGGTACATAACAGGCCACATCCCATGATTTTCCGCCCATTAAAACTGAATTGTGTGCCTACGGTGTGTTTTGTCACGTCTGGGAGTGACGGAATGTTGAACAATATCTTTCAAATCTTCATTTCCTGCTGCCATCAGACTTTTGAATGGACCTCCCTTACGTTAAGTTGATCTTTCTCTATACCCTAGCTATGAATGTAACATTGCATTCTGACCCTCTCCTTTCCTTTTCCCCTATGTGCTCTATGAATGGTATGCTTTATCTGTAGAGCATGCAAAGAATAATTCTTTTCACTGTATACTAATATATATGACAATAATAAATTGAATCAAATCTATTCTTAATTGAGAGCATAAACTTTCTGGTTGTTCAAATGCCTATCCCCTAGTGCCAAGTTATTTAATGGAGGCTAGTTGTAAAGATAGAACTCAGCTTCAGCCTTCTCGGGAATAGTGTGCAATTGCAATTTTTCAACACAACAATAGCAATACAATGAAACAGTAAAGAAGAACAACATCTTTGGCTACGGATAACCTCCTTGCACAGTGCAAAGGCACACAAACCTCAAGTTGTCATGGTGAAAGAACCACCTGGTGCTGCTCAGTCCCACTTTTCTTCATTATTATCAGATCAGATAATTCCAAAAGTGGAAAGCACAAACTTCTCTTGACCACCAACTATTAGACTGGACACGAGGGGGTATATTTTGATTTTTGCCTCTGTTGAACATCTGGCCAGATTGATATGGCAGCAATTAGGCACTCAGTAATGGAAGAAAATGTGAGATCTATTTCTCACCATTTATAACTGAGGCCTTTGATACTCCTCCACAGTTTTTAACCATGTTATAAAGATTTTGGAACAGAAGCTTTGAAAATCGGAATAACTAACAAACATTTTGAATTCAGTTTGGTGTTTTAAAATATGCTCAAAAGCTATTATGTTTATAGAATATTGGCCGAAGCCCTATAACATCTGGGGCGGGCGATGTTCCCAGAACAGAAATCTCCAGTGACCTCGGGTGAATTCTATGATCTTGTCTGTGACAGGCTGTAAAATCTTGCCCATCAGATTCAAAACAATGTGGCCTAAACATTAGATGACTCGGGCAAAAAAAATGTCCAATGTGACGTGGGCCAGTTAACACATCCTATAATCATCAAAGGAGACTTCTTGAATCTAACAACAGAGCTGAACACCAAGTTCAGGTTCATTTCGAGTGAAAAGCAGCTTCACAGGTAAACTTTAATAGGAGCGAGAGGCATCCAGCAAAATGGCCAATGGAACATTTTTACTCACCTAAGTGTGAAATAAGGGTGCATGAGTTTCCTCTGGGTGCTCTGGTTCCCTCCCACAATCCAAAAGACATGCTGGTTAGGTGCATTGTTCATGCTAAATTCTTCCTCAGTGTAACCGAACAGGTGCCAGAGTGTAGCGACTAGAGAATTTTTACTATAACTTCATTGCAGTGTTAATGTGCTTGCAACACGAATAAATAACCTAATAAACTAAGGAGGAGCAGGAGGCATCCAACCCCATATTAAAATTGCAGGCTACTGTTGATCACCCTGACCGCTTTCCCCTGCGAGGCTAACTATAGGCCCAGTATTGGTATCCCCACTGGCCAGTCTTCAATTTCACAGTCAGCGCATTGCTTCTTCAGGCAGGATTGATGATCTCAGCGTAGCACATGGCTCCCGGTGATACAAGAAAATATTATTTACATAGCCCTCTTGTGCATTAGACTAGATATGAAAGTTATGATTGACAATCTCTAGGCCAGCAAGCACATAGATGTGGTTGCAACAAATTATTGAAAATAGATTAAAGTAACTTGAGCAAGGACTGCCAATTTGTTAAATGTACGACGATGCCTTGGGAACGCTATTATATGAAAACTATTCAAGAATTTCTGAGAAAAAAGTACATTTCCCTTAGGCATTGCCATGTTAAGATTGTGAATTATTTAATAATTGCATCAAAAATTGTAGATATTTTATTTCCGGAAAATTCAAAAAAAAACAAATATTTATTCAGAATGTGAGCTAAACTGAATATGTTGCAATGAATTTAACACATGAAACTTCACTTTATAAAAATTCAATCAGGGTATCCAATCCATTTTCATATAGTTCGTCCTTCAGTATCTCGACTCAAACCTTCATTATTCTATTCAGCTTCATTCAGATCTTATCTCAATATCTCAGGCTAGCAAATCAGATGTCACACCTCAGTTCAAAGTAATATTCTGTTATATTCAACATACTGATAAGATGTTGTAATGTATCGTCAGAGGTTATGGTGTAGCTGCATATTTATCTGTGCAGTAAAATACGTTCTTCCATAAGGCAATAATTGTCACTTTCCTTAATAAATTTCACTGCATTTATTCAGTACAACATTTGTGGAGTTAAAAAAGGACTCTGTAAACATTTTTAATGCATTTTCCTTGGAGAGCAACATTCATCTGAAAATTAATTGCAAGCAATTTTATACAGGGAACAACATTACCCTTTTGTTTAAGTTCCAAATCATCAGTTGTGGCTGATTGATTATTAAATCAATCAAATTAGCAACACTCATTTTGTTAAATGTGTTACTGTGGATGCTTTCAGGCTGCTTAAAAGGCACTTTAAGTATTTTACATAGTGCACCAATGGTTTGAACATTTTAAGAGTGACACCTCTTATAATTCATACTTAAATATCTTTCCAAGGTTAGGTTGCAGCCAAAATCTTCCAAAATGCTGAAACATGCAGGAAGGATTAATAAAATAAACATTAGTTTCATGGGAATGTATTGCTAAATAGTAGGAAAGGATTGCATGAATCGCCCTCTTCTTAATGGATGCCGCCATTTTTTGTTCTTGAGGAGACTGTTGCTCAGATTGATACTGTACCTGAGGTGTCCGCTAGAGGTGGCTGAAATGTGCCAGCAACACAAAAAAGCTAAAGCAGCATTGATTTTAATGACCAGGATATGATTGTGAAAATTACATGTCTCATCTCCATGCAAAACTCAGAGAATGGGTAATAGTTTTCTCTTTATATATCCAGTATTGGAAAATACCTCACGTGCCATGCAGCTTTATGAAGGAAATGCCTCAGAGTCCTCACATAGGCGTCATTCTTTACAAAACCATCTGCTTTCTCTTATGTGTGAATGTAAACTGCTATGGAGCCAGATTCAGTTTCAGTAACCTGTAAATGCTCCTTTCACTCAATAGAGATGATCTGCAGGCATTCAATGTTGGGGGTGATGTTCATATTTTATGAAAGCCAAAAATATTGACCCAACAGACATTCCTTTATTGCCTGGAAATGCTGATTCATCTTTTCATTACACAGCTTGGCTCAAGGCAGCATAACACTTAACAACACATGAATTGTACAGAAATTACACATAATGGGCCAGCTTCTGTGAAGTGGCAATTACAGTCACATTGCTTTCTGTCTTAGGCCAGGTCAGAAAGAAGTTGGGTAGTACAAATTCAAGGCCTTGGGCAGCTTGGTCAAAATTAAGGTAATGGCTTTTTATGAGACTGGCACCCATAAAGCAGGTAGGTTTAAATGTTCGGCCATTTTGAATAGCCAGGGAGGAGGTAGGTGGATAAAGTAACAGGGGTAGGATTGGGTAGGGATCAGGTGCTGAGGGGTTGGGGGTAGTCAATGGATGACATCAGTGATTGAAGTGGTCAGTGGGAGGTGTCAGGTGTTCAGTGCAGGGGATGGTCAGTTACAGATGTTTGAGTGGTCAATGGGGAAGTTCAAGTGATCTGTGGGGACGACAGATGATGCATCAGTGAGGTGGTCAGTGTGGGTGGTCATTGGGACTGGTCACTGCTTGGGATCAGGTGGTCAGTGTGGGTGGTCAGTGGCTGGGGTCAAATGATCAGTGGATAGGAAGGAGGATTAGTGGGAGGTTCAATGAGTGAGAGGATCAAGTGGTCAGTGAAGGTTGATCTGTGGGCGAGGCCACATTGTCAGTGGAGGGGTGTAGTTGGGTGATGGGTGTCAAGTGGTCAAGCAGTAGTTAGTAGAAATCGGATGTGTAGTTGGGGGTGGGGATGTAGTTGGGTGATGGGGAGCGTACTCAGGTTGATAGGGGTGTAGTTGGTTGGTGGGGAGGTTCATCAGGTGGGTAGGGGTATAGTAAGGGGTGAGGAGGGTAGTCAGGTGGTGGGGAGGGTCATCAGGAGGGAGTGTAATCGGGAGGGCAGGGGTGTAGTCAGGCTGTGGGGGTGAGGGTGTAGTCAGGAGATGTCTTGGGAAGTCAGAAGGCTGGGGTTAGTCCCATGAGAGGTCACAGCTTGGTTTTGAGTTTATCTACAGCAAAGATGAGGGAACCAGCTGGTGATTGGAATAACTTCCCCTTGAATGATATTCCATTCCAACTTACCCCTTAAACCTGCGCCGGGGGCTTCGCAGGCTGCATCTGACCCATGGGACGTACTTCAGACAAGCCTGCCTTAAAATAATAGAGCAAAACCTCAAAAAGTTATCCATCCCCACAGCATTGTTTTTGAACTCTTGACTTGCTGCATTTCACAGGTATCACAGCAACCCTCCTTCTCCCAGCTCCTTCCAGCAGAGAATCACAATGTCCTCAGAAAAAGACAACGAACAGGGTCATTTTAAGATGAGCTTCACCATGATATCATCAGGGCACCTTCTTAATATCAGCTACAATAAAAACAGAACTGTGTCTTAACCTACAGAGAAACTCTCCTGCCACTAGCTCTTGGTTGGTCAAATCAATAGGAGTCAGAAAATCCTGGTGTATACACGTAAAGAACTATTTCCCCTCTGTTTATGAATGAGAGCATTTATTTTAGAAGCATTTATTTTAGTTCAGGGCAACTCTACATTATCCAGCTTGCTTCATGTTACAATGTTAGTTCAGTACTTACCCTTGGCTTAATTTCACATTGAAGAGTCCCCCACTCCCCCCAACTCCACCTAGCCCCATTAGCATGAATAAACATGGTGTAATCACCTTCTACTTCTTAAAAAAATACATTTTTTCAAAAGTACGTCTATCCTGCTGTAGCACAACATTGATGAATGTTAATGTTTTGCTGGATATAACAGTGGGATCTTTTGTATCGTGTAAGAACCACAATTATGTGACTTTTTTTTAACCCAGCACCAGAAGTGGTATTTGCCTTGAAGAACTGACATTTATTTACTCAGCATAGTTTAGGTTCAAGTGAACATAGTGTGGCAGTTCCTTCCTCAACTGTCCAGCATATATAAACCTTTTGGTGCCATGATCAGCAAGGCGAACTGCTTATTTCCTTGGCATTGAAGGCACTTTGGATTAACTGGACGCTAAATTGTTCCAAAGTAAATTACTGTGAATGCTGGAAGTCTGAAACAGAAATGTGTATACTCAGCAGAGTATACCTGCTCAGCAGGTCAGGCAGCATCTGTGTTGAGAAGAACAGAGTTAAGAGGCAGAATATTCCAATCCCGCAAGCAGTGGACAGAGGGACTTAATTTGGCGTGAGGTCGAAATTCAGTTCCCCAATATGGGATAAACTTTTGCAATTAAAGGCAAGATAAAGATGGGTCAAACTTCCTGATGAACAATGTCGAGAAGGCCTGTTGCATATATTAGCATATTTAATGTTTCTATGTCCTGATTTGCCAGCATCAGATATGATTATTAAAGGCTTGTGTTGGCAAGTACTTTATTAAGCCTGGTTTCTTACATGGTCTGAACTGTTTTTTGGTGCATGCTCATTAAAAGGCCAACTCGCAGGAATTAAATTCCCCCTCCACCAGTGAGAAATTAGAACGTTCACCTTTACATTGGCACATAAGTGGCGTGCACCATATTGTCTGCATACCCAACACAGGATCCCGGAAACAAGTGCTCTATTCAAAACTCTGCAATGGCAAGCGATCACTAGCAGGGTAGAGGAAATGCTACAAGGACACTCTGAAATAAATGCAACATCCCCCTTGACACATGGGAATCGCTTGCTTTGGAATGCACAAACCAGAGAAGAAGAATCCACAGAGGTGCCAATCGCCATGAGTGTCACTGGATGGAGCATGCAGAGGCCAAGTGTAAACAGCGGAAAGACAGTGCAGAATCCAGAGCAGCCCACCCATCCACCTCATCAAACACCACCTGCCAAACCTGTAGCAGAGTCCACTACTCTAGGATTGGACTATTCAGTCACCGCAGAACCCACCTCCCGAGTGGAAACAAACCATCCTGGACCCTGAGGGACTGCCAAAGTAGAAGAAGCTGGGAAGTGTTCAGGTGAGAACTGAATCGGGTTTGTACATGATGCCTCAATGGAAAAATGGGTTGCTGACACTCAGGCCTAGAAGTTCAATGATCCTGTGTCTGTATTCAAGGTGGATTATCAAGCCTTAAATGTAAGTAGCTGCGTGTGTCTAAGCATTTCACACTGAATGGCTTCTGTCCGCAATATGGAAAGATGTGTCCAGCCAATATGCAAACTACGTAGATGTATATGCAAATTTGGGCCTAATGTCAATTTTATGCCTCCCTTATCAAATTAGTTTCCCCTGAACTCAGCTGTTAGGCACGCTTGGGGCATCAGGACATTGGAGGTGTTAGGGTGTGGTTAGTAGATTGGGGTCAGTGGGGTGATCAATAGTGTCTGGTAGTGTCTTGTGAATTTAATATGAAACCAGGATGAGTAATTCTGCTCCACATTCAGTTAAGGAAAGAACGTACGCTTCCAAACAGCATACTGGAAACTTATTCAGCCACCCATTAGATCCTTTTCTAGGAACATACGTATTAAATTTCTAGCCCCAGGTTTCTGTGTCCTGACTTGTGAGCATCAGACATGATTATTAAAGGCTTGTGTTGACAAGTACTTTATTAACCCTGGTTTCTTACATAGTCTGAACTGTTCTTGGTGTGTTATAGGGTTATGAATTGAGCTACACAATCCAAAGAGAATTAAATGGAACGTTATTGAGCTATATCAAGGTCAGTAGTGTGGTTCTGATAGTGTCATTGTAAAACCTAAAGATGAATTGATTGGAAATCTATCAAAGTATCTTTCATTTCAAGATGGCTGCCAGCACACATAAAATTGTCATTCATCAAAGGACAGAAAAGTACTTTATATGTAACAGTAAATCACCACAACATATTTCATTTCAAAAGTAAAGAAAGTCTTTTAAGTTGGAGCAAAAATAAATACTTTTAAAATTGCACTGTCCAAGAAGGTTTACAAGTCAGTTTACAACTGTGTAATTGGATGTGCACAGTAAGAAGTCTCACAATACCAGGTTAAAGTCCAATAGGTTTATTTGGTCGTAAACACCACTAGCTTTCGGGGTTTGCCTCTTCGTACGGTGAGGCAAACCCTGAAAGCTAGTGGCATTTACTACCAAATAAACCTGTTGGATTTTAACCTGGTGTTGTGAAACTTCTTACTGTCTTTACCCCGGTCCAATGCCGGCATCTCCACATCATAATTGGATGTGCCCAGTATTGAACTCAATTATAATATTGATCTCCTGTATCTAAGTGGAAAATTAAGCTGAAATTCATCAGATATTTATCAAGCTCACTTGTCTGACTCTAAGCAGAAATATATGACAGCAGCTCCATTTCCCTTCCTGGTGAATGTAACAAATTCTCAGGATGTGTCAGAAATGTCTTGTTTTTATAATGCAACTGACCGACATTCAGGGCTGTTGAACTAACTTCATTGACAACACATTCTCCTAACATGAACACACAACCGCAATGCATCTGAAGCCTTACCTGACCATCTGTAACATGGGCTATCTGACCTTCAACCCAGGTCATATAACTCCATATGTCATATAGCGCGTACTGTACAGGATCTAATACTTCAGTCCACAACCACAATCTTATACTATGCTAGATCATGAACTATAATCACTCTTGTCTTTCTTACAGACATAAGCAGGTCCATGCAGAGGAGCTGATCCAACATAAGCCTCAGCCCCCACCAGAGGAAGGTGCCTCATTATATTCACTCTCCAATAGCATTGTGACACACATCTTGGAGAGTCAGTTCTAGGATAGGCTCAGGGTCACTTTCTGGACAACATCTCAGTGAAATGCCTCCACAACAGCCTGGGGCAGTGACAACCCAGGTCTCTGGTACTCGAGATCAAGGACCCGCTGAGATGATGAGTCTCTGAGAGAAACCACTGGAACCATGCTGGATTTGCAAAGCTACATGGTCGAATATTAGGCAGAGATGCAAAGAGTCACAACTAGAGCAATGGATGGAAGATGCCACCCACTTTCTGTCTGGTGTCACAGCTCCAATATGCCAGCACTTTGCGGTCACATGGCAAAGGTGTCTTGGTCGAGCAGGTTTTACAGATTTGCGCTCAGACCTTCAGTCTTTAGCTATAGGCATTGGTGTGATCCATCATGTCTAGGCAAGAGGGGGTGGGCATCTTGACTGCCCTCCAGGGCTCCTTCTCCTCAAGGAGTCAGGCAGGATGCCTCTGGCACCCAGAGGGTGGGTGAGGTTCAGTTGGTCTATCTAGGAGCCTGCACACCGTACACTCCAATGTGTCCAGCTGCTCAGAGTCCCCATTGTCTGTGATGCCATCAACTCCAACTGATCAGGCCAAGGAGGATTCAGCTGCCCCTGAGCAGGAGACGCTTAACAGGCCAGGGCCATCCAGGCCTCAAGCCACCAGAGGATGTCTGTCAAACTCATCACAGACATCAAGGAAGAGCAGTCAGCAGACTGCTTCCACCCCAACCTGTGGATTTTGGGATTGCGCCCAGGCATAGTGTTAGTGTTAGAAAAATGACAAAATATTAACATTACTTCTGGGTCATGGGCATTCAGTTGTTATATAGATCTTGTATTTTTGCAAATACATTTGATTTCAATGAGAATTGCTTGTTCATTTGAAGGCACTGTGCATATCCATGTATGTGCCCTCTTATTGTGAGAATGAGCCATCCTTCCACTCAGTCATTGCCTCCCTTTGTTAGCCTCACATTCATGTGATGTGAAACCCATTCAGGATTGTTCCTAGATCCTTGTGTGATGTCAGAAAGATGTGTCAATATCTTTATTGGAAGGATGAGCTGGATGAACCTGTAACCCTTATTGCTTGCGAGACAATATTGTGTGAGAGCTGCACAACAGTTTGTAGGGATAGCTGCCATTATTTCTCCCAGTGTGGCAAAACAGGAGACTGACAAGATGATGTTTCCAAACATGCGATCATTTCACTGTCAGCCGAAGTATCTCATTAAGGTGTCCGTGGCTGGGTCAATTTCTTTGATGCAGTATTAGCGTTGCTGTGTTGTCTTTAATTTTCCAGGGCAGATACTTACACATTTCACCACTGACCTGTCCACAGATCACGGTCTGGTAAATTTTGAGAGCTGAAGGTTCAAGTGCAGATTAAAAACTTGCTGTTGATATGGCTGGTTGTAAGTCTTTTTCAGAGCAATAGCGTGGCACAAAGGGACAGGAGGAATCTGGCCTTCTCCTACTGCCTGTACTTTCCTCCTCCTGGAATCTAGTAGCTATCAAAACATCTTCAACATTGTGCTTCTTCAATGGCTTCATCATGTGGAAGTTGACCCCTCATCTTCTGCTCTTCATGGTCTGAGGAGTTCTCAGTCTACTACATTTCTCTCTCTGGTAAGGGATCCCTACTTTGAAGTGCTGGGTTGTGAAGAGTGCAACAAACCATTATAATGTGGAAGGCCCTCTCTGGACAGTATTGCTGAACCCTACCTGAGTAGTCCAAACATTGGAAGTACATCTTCAGGATGCCAATGGTCTGCTCAACTATCGTGTGGAAACATATATAGAAACATACATGGAAAATAGAAGCAGGATAAGGCCATTCAGCCCTTTGAGGCTGCACCACCATTCATTGTGATCATGGATGATGATCTAGTTCAACATCCTAATGCCACATTTCCTCCCATATCCCTTAATCCCTTTAGCCCCAAGAGTTATATATAATTCTTTCTTGAAATCATACAATCTTTTGGCTTCAAGTACTTTCACAAATGCTCCAGAAGGACAGATATGGTCTCTAGAACTGTCAGCTGTCAAGTTATTTATTTGGTCTCCTTTTGAAAACTGAATCAAATGCCTGCCTGTCTCTGTGAGAAATGATAAACCCCAAGCTGTCAAACTATGTAAATAGACAGCCCTTTAAAATTTAAAAAGGGCCTCCTGCCTGACCTTGTGAGAATTGAAAAGAATCAGTTTGAGCATTTTCAATTGGTGTATGTTGACATAACCTCAAATAATACCTACCCTAACACACTGCTTTCCACAACCTATAATTATCACAGCAAAGCTGGGCCAGGAGAAAACCCAAGCCAATGTCCTGTGGAGTTTGTGAATGATAGTCTTTGAGAAAATATACTACAGATTCTCCACTTCTCATGATTCCTTGCTGCAATACTGTAAGAAGTATACCAGATTAACAAGGTCCTTGTACTGTGGCATAAGAGCAAAATTGTACTCAGCAGAATTCACAATGGGTTGTAAAGTACTCCATATTGTGAATTTTCAGCTGTTCTACAATGTTAATATTTTGGCCATAGTTTTATCTCCCTGAGACTTTATGGAAAACTGCTCTCATATTTCATGTTTTATTCAAGTCAGTTTATGTAAGGTCACAATTCAATCATAACATAAATGCAATTGGCAAAAATGAGTTATTTTCTACCAGGACTCTGTAAGCAGAACGGCAAATTAAAAATAGTTACAAAGAATTGAAAAACACAAGTCATGCATGACAATCTTTAGTATAATTTAAAATCCCAGTATAAACTCAAATTCTTGCTTGACTTAACTCTACTCTTTGCTAATAGGAAGGTTGCTGGTATAGAGTGTTAATGTATTTTGTACTTTGGACTACAAGACATGTATCTTTGCCGATGAATGCACCCTGTATACTGGCTCAGAGCCAGAGATGCAAGTCGGTATGGACAAATTTTCCACGCTTGTGACAACTTTGGATTCACCATCAACATTAAAAAGACCAAAGTCATGCACCAGTCTGCTCCTCATGCACCGTACACAGAACCTACAAACACAATCAAAGGGCAGAAATTACAGGCAGTAGACCAGTTCACTTATCTTGGCAGCACCCTCTCCCAAGAAGTGACTATTGATACAGAAGTTAACTACAGAATAGCAAAGGCGAGTTCTGCTTTCGGTAGACTGCGCTCCACTATATGGGAACATCAAGGAATCAGCCCAGCAACAAAACTGAAGGTCTACAGCACCACGGTACTCACTACCCTCCTGTATGCCTGAGAAACGTGGACTGTGTATTGAAGGCATGCAAGACAGCTCAATCATTTCCACATGACTTGTCTTTGCAGAATATTACGCATCCAATCAGACACTGAAGTTCTCTTTAGAGCAAGTCTACCATCAGTCCACACATTGCTGATGAGAGCGCAGACCTGGTGGGCAAGTCATGTCATCCGTATGTCAGATGAGTGCATAGCCAAGTAGCTCCTTTTTGGGGAACTCTAGTTTTACTAGGTTTACTAGGCTGATTCCGGAGTTGAGGGGGTTGAACTATGAGGAGAGGCTGAATAAACTAGGCTTGTACTCGTTAGAGTTTAGAAGAATGAGGGGTGATCTCATTGAGACGTATAAGATGTTGAATGGGATGGATAGGATAGAGGTGGAGAGACTCTTCCCACTCAGAAAGGACAGTAGGACTAGAGGGCACAGCCTCAAGATAAAGGGGGGGGGCAGTTTAGAACGGAGTTGAGGAGGAACTTCTTCACTCAAAGGGTGGTGAATCTCTGGAATTCTCTGCCCGTTGAAGTCGTGGAGGCTGCCTCGCTCAATATTTTTAAGACGCGGGTTGATAGGTTTTTGATAGGCAAGGGGATTAAGGGTTATGAGGAGAGGGCGGGAAAGTGGAACTGAGCCACGACAGATCAGCCATGATCTTATTGAATGGCAGGGCAGGCTTGAGGGGCTAGATGGCCTACTCCTGCTCCTATTTCTTATGTTCTTATGTTCTCTCTCCTGGAAGATGCTCACATGGAGGGCAGAAGAAACGTTTCAAAGACACACTCAAGGCCTCCCTGAGGTCGCTTGACATTGACACGACCACCTGGGAAACGCTGGTACAAAACCGCCCTACCTGGCACTGCTTCATCCACAAAGGCTGTCAAGCTCAGGAAGCAAGGTGTATTGCTGAAGCACAACTTAAGCGTGAGCTGTGCAAGTCCAGAGCCACCAGCGCAACAACTACAATGTCTACACAAGTCTGTCCAATGTATGCCAGGACATTCCGTGCCTGAATTGGCCTGATCAGTCATCTTCGGACACACCGCAACCGGCCTCAAAATGACTAATGGAGTCGAGGTTCTCATCAATGATGATGGAAGAACAATACCTTGGACTACAAGACAAGTATCAAAATACTGCATTCAAATATATTTATTTCTCCTGTATGTAACCTGCTGATGTTAAAGCAAGTCATATGCAGTTCCAAGTAAAATTAAGATCTTGCATTGACCCACACTTGTTGGTTTTGCAATGAGCAACTTGGGATTATTAGTCTTGATGGTGTGAAATGTAAGTGAGGTCTCTCTGGGATTTTCGAATATGGAATTCCAAAAGGAAGAGGGTAAATTCAGTTGTCGGGTCCATGCTGGGACAAATTAAATGCGAGACCTTGCTGTAAGAGCATCAGGAGTTTGATTCTAAATTTAAAAAATCCTCAAGGGTAAGCATTATCTTCTTTTATGTTGCAGGATGACCAACATAACCCTTGTCAGGCCTCATTTGGAGTACTGTGCGCAGTTCTGGTCGCCTCACTATAGGAAGGACGTAGAAGCTATTGAAAGGGTACAGAGGAGATTTACAAGGATGTTGCCTGGACTGGGAGGCATGCCTTATGAAGTTAGGTTGAGGGAACTGGGTCTCTTTTCCCTGGAGAGACGTAGGTTGAGAGGTGACCTGATAGAGGTTTATAAAATGTTGAGAGGAATAGATAGGGTGGATTCTCAGAGGCTATTTCCCCGGGTTGAAATGGTCGCTACGAGAGGACACAGGTTTAAGGTGCGGGGAGGAAAGTACAGAAGTGATGTTAGGGGTAAGTTTTTCACTCAGAGGGTGGTGAGTGAATGGAATCGGCTGCTGTCAGTGGTGGTGGAGGCGAACTCGCTGGGGTCTTTTAAAAGACTTCTGGATGAGTATATGGGGTTTTATGGGATTGGGGGTTATAGATAGGTGTTGATGTGATCGGCGCAACTCGTGGGCCGAAGGGCCTGTTTGTGCTGTAGTGTTCTATGTTCTATGTTCTAACACCATTGCTGTAAGCTAACTTTATTACTAACACATTTTCAGAATGTGAACAAACAACTGCAAGGCATCTGCAGCCTTCTCTTACATGTGCTATTTGACCATTGACCATCAGGCCAGGTAACCCCATGAAGACCAGCATATTGTATCTAGTACTGGAGTCCACTACCACAGTTGGCATATTATCATTACAATCATCACTGGATTATTAGTCAAACCAGGTGCAGATTGGCAGAGAAGCAGACTGATCTGGACAATTAACCCAAGGAAGGGGGCTCATTGGTTTGCGACACTGCATGAGTTCTAGTGGAGGAAAGTGCTGGACCAATGGAACGGGCTCCACCCGAACCAGGATGGAATGCCTCGTCCTTGTGGAAAGGTCAAATACGGAGGTAGCAACAAATTTAAACCAGTGAGTTTGTGTGTGGAGTATGAGCAGAAGGTCGTTATTGGGGGAGGTGATATATTCAGGAGATGTAAACAGCTGTAACACAAACATGATAGGAAAAATGGATATAAAAATAAATAACATAAGGGAGAAGATTGATGACAAAAGAGTAAATAGAATCAGAGAACAGACGACAAAAAGATGGCTACCCACATCCAATCAGAAATGAACTAACCTGTCTGAGCAACAATGCTGCTGTCTGCAGTAAAACATGGGCAATGGAGGAACATCATGCATTGGGAACAATCACATATAATATTGATTAGTGAGACATGGCGACGGATAAATCTGCACTGGGAATTTAACATTGCAGAGACTACCTTATTTAGAAAAGGTAGAAGCCAGATGAAGTAGCTGAGCTTATTAGGGAAAACATAATGGCAGTAGAAAAAAGGGACATAGTTATTAGCAAAATAAAAATAGAACAGAGTAAAGATAAAAAATAATGAAAGATCAATCATGCTAATAGGTGCAGTCTGCAAACCACCCAATAGTAAAAGAGAAGTGGAAGAACAAATATCCAGACTGGTGAGGGAACAAAGTAAAATAGAACAATAAACATGGGGATTGCAACTAGCCAATATTAATTAGACAGAGGAGCCAAGGTGAGGGGATAACCTTCCTAACCCAAAATGTAAATTACCCAATTTATGGATATTCAAAAAAAATTCTAAATGCTGAATTCACGTAAAAACTGAAGTAAATCACGTTGTTTTTGCAGTGCGAGTTTAAAAAAGAATCTTCGACACTCTGAGCACTACAAAACGTACTAGCCTGATTTGCGCTGAAAAGCTGTGGGCAGAGCCTATTCCCACTGAAGAGGCTGGAAGCACAACGTTGAGCAGGCCACTGCACATGTGCTGATCTGTCTGTGCCAGGATTGGCACATGTGCAGTACCCCCTGTCTGCCACCTCTCAGATCAGCAATTGAACTGGCCAGCCCTCTGACCCCGCGACACTGGATCTCCGAGCCTGACATGGCCCGAGCGCCAGCTGTCCAGGCCAGCCTTGACCACTCCCCTACCCCACTCCTGGCCGGCCTCTGTCTCCCACCACCCCTCCACCAAACCCCCGCCAATCCTCCACTGACCCCTCCCCTCCCACTGGCAGTCCCAAAACCCCAAGACCCACAGTCCCAACCCTCCCCCCCAACTCCCTCCCTCCTCCATCGATCCCGACTGCAAAGGAGCAGCGGTAGCCCCCATTCTCACAGAATATTCCCCAGAATCCCTGCCCCGTCAGTCTCTATCCCCTTACCACTGCCCCATGTCTGATGGGCAGTGCCAAAATGCCCCCAGTCCTCTTGGGAGTCAGGCTCGCACTGCTCATGTGCTAATTTCCTGGGGGTACCACCCCGGCATCCAACCCTCTTGGGGGCCTCAATTGCCCCTCCATTCCAGCGGGGTCAGGCCGACATCTCTCTGCAAGTGGGGAGCTATATAGTAATCCCCACTGGAGTGAAATATCCTGGCGGGGAGCAGGGGGGTAGAGGCTAGCGGGCCCAGAGAATTCAATCCCAGGCCTGCTAACTAAATCACATTAAAATTACCCACTGCATAAATTATTTAGCTCTGTGCTGATTTCGAGCTTGGAGCTGATGACGCCAGAAATCCAGCACTGGGAGACGCACTTGGGGCTGGCCAGCCAGCATGGATCACACTAATTGGGCGCTGCTTAAATCTCCTGGCCCACTGTGCTAAAAAATCAGCACAGTCAAAAGGGAGAATCGTCCCCATATGTTTGTACATTTGTATTTGTTATTGGATTTAGTAATGGGGCATGGACCAGTTAAGAGAATTTGAAGTTGATTAACAGCCAGATAATATTCATCCAATAAATTGCACGTTAAGATAATAAGCTGATAAGTCTGAGGTCACGAACCAACCAACTCCAAAACAGCTACTTCCCTGCTGCTGTCAGACTTTTGAATCCGCTTACCTTGCATTAAGTTAATCTTTCTCTACACCCTAACTATGACTGTAAGACTACATTCTGCGCTCTCTTGTTTAATTCTCTATGAACAGTATGCTTTGTATAGCACATAAGAAACAATACTTTTTGCTGTATGTTAATACATAATAAATCAAATCCGATCAAAATAGAGAAGATCACAAGTATGGCAAAATCCAGGTAAATCGATTGGAGAAAAGCTGATCTTGAAGGGTTGGGAATAGGACTTTGGAAAATGAAATGGAAACTACATTGTTCTATTTTGTGAGGCAATAATATTACCTAACAAGGTAGAACAATGAGGAACATTGAAACTGAGTGTAGGGAATGTATCAAAACAAAAACAGGAAAGGCTGGAAATAGTCAGCAGGTCTGGCAGCATCTGTGGAAGAATTGAATTAATGGGCAGACTGCAGCTCCCAGTAGCATAACAGGAAGTGGGAACCATTTCGCTCTGTTGCTTTTTAATGGTTCCCACACAATTACAATGGAAATTTACAATACCTGAAGCATCCATAGGAAACACGTGTGATCATGCAGCAGGAAAAGGCTTACAATGTTGAAACCCACTGTGATCTGACAATGCAGCAGCTAATAAAAATCCACAGGGAGGCTCTGCATCATGGCTACAATTTTCCTTGTTACCACATGGGCAGTGCAACACAGTGGCATAGTGGTTAGCACTGCTGCCTCACAGTGCCAGGGACACGGGTTCAATTCTGGCCTTGGGTGACCGTCTGTGTGGAGTTTGCATGTTCTTCCCGTGTCTGTGTGGATTTCCTCCAGTGCTCTGGTTTCCTCCCACAGTCCAAAGATGTGCTGGTTAGATGGATTCGTCAGGCTTAATTGCCCTTAGCGTCTAAAGTTGTGCTGGTTAGGTGGATTAATGTGGGGTTACAGGGTTAGGGTGGGGAGAGGGCCTGGGTAAGATACTCTGTCAGAGAGTTGATGTAGGCTCGATGGGCTGAATGTCCTCCTTCTACAATGTTGGGATTCTATGATTCGATGGAACTCCATTATTTTTGCGTAAGATTTATTGAGAGCACTGAGAAGGCACAGGTGTTCCTTCAAAATTCAATTTCACTTGCATACATTTCATATTACATTGGTTTCATCTTATTCATGTGAGCTTCATTGTTATTTTTTAGACTAGCTTAGTCAGAGAGCTAAATATACTGGCACATCTATTGTTGTCGCATGTTGAAGATTACTGTGGAGTTAAGGACATTTATTGTGGAAGGGAACAGTGTTGTCTTTTTGCATTCGCTCTTCACGGAATGTTAATGCTTGTGTCCAGTGTTGCATTCATCAGTCTGTGCGGCATGGCTAAACCTGTACGCTCAGCTAGCCCTCCCTTCGTCCGAGATTACTCTCAGCAGGGATAATTGAAATGTTTCTGTTGCTTGCCATTTCAACTCAGCATCTTGCTTGCATGTCCATCCTTGCCCGGCAAGTAAAGCTCCAGCGAGGCCCAACGCAAACTGGAAGAGCAGCACTGCAGCTTCTAATTAGCCCTTGGAACACAACATGGAGTTCAACAACTTTAGATTGTGACCCTTCTCATCCACCCTGACCCTTTTTTCTGTATTCAAAACATTTTTTGTTGCAATGAAGCCCCACTTTCCTCCTCCCCTGCTAGTCCATCTGTCACAGATTTTGTTTTTACTGAGCACTGACTTTACTCTCCCATTAACACATTTTGATATCTTACCTTTATGCAACTACTAGCACCCCCATCTCCTGTCATTAACACTTTCTCTGTCTTGCGACCTACAAATCTTTGTTGCAATCTCTCCCAGCTCCCATCAATCACTGACTTACCACCCTGCTCCAGCTGCTACACACCCTCTAATACAGGATATAATCCATCACAATTCCCCCTCCCTTTAACTCCAAAGAAGGGTCATATGGACTTGAAACATTGGCCGCAATTTTTCGATCCCATTGCGCTAATTTTTTCAGTGCAGCTGGCCGGGAAAATCTCGCGGCAGGCGATGTGCAGGGTTCATGCATGCGTTCCCGCGCTAGGTTTCTGGTGGGATCTGCTGGGCACTGGAAATCAGCAGGCGCGGAAATTATTTCAATATTCAAATATCTTTAACATAAATTTGTGGGCCTGGGACTGAATTCTCTGGGCCTGCTAGCCTTTCTCACCCCTATCACCCCTCTAGCAGCTTTTCACTCCAGCAGTGTTTGCAGTAGGTCCCTTTCAGGGCACTGGTGGCCCGACCCCACTGAAGGGGAGCAACTGGGGCCTCCTAGAGGGTCAGACACGGAGAAGGCAGGGTTGGCCCCAGGCACTGGCACCCTGGTAATGCCAGGGGCCATCTTGGTACTGCCCATCGGGCATGGAACAGTGCCAAAGGGATGGGGCATGCGAGGGGGCAAGGCCTGGTGGGAGAGGGACCTTGGCAGGTGATCAGTGGGAATGGGGGCCCCACTGCCATTCTGCAGTCAGGATCAGCAGGGCAAGGAGGGATGACAGTGAACAGGGTGGGCTAGGAGGTGGGGTAAGAAGGGGGGAGTTAGCTTGGTGGGTGGAGTCGATAATGGAGGGGGTGCGTCAGGAATGTGGGAGGGGGTAACTGTAGGGGGGGGGATTGGTGGGGGATGCTGGAGATCAGGGAAGGCCGGGAGCAGAGGTTTCGGGGCTGAGGCTGGGAATGATCAGGGGGCTTGCGATCGGGCCGTGGGGGTACGGAGACCGGCAGGTATCACAGGATGCATTAATTTGCAACTTTCAGGTGGGATGAATCCCATCACCAGTGAACAAACAATCTGGTTTTCCCAATGCCATAGGCACCTAGTCCCAATTCAGGAGAATGGCAGCCAGATATGGCCTAACTGCAGAGTATTTTCAGCATTTTCTAATTTTATTTCAGATTTTCAATCTGCGGTGCTTTACTTTTGCAATGGAAAAATATGTTCAGCAAAAAGAAAAGCACAATCTAACTACTAATACTGCCTTGGTGGATGTATAAACACGTAAGAGAACAATTATGGGTTTGGAAAGAAGCACGCATTAAGCACACAGGCTGTATGATAAGAGGCAATAAGAAGGGATTAGGCGAGAAACCACAAAAACAATTAAGAAGGCAAAAAGGAACGATGAAATTAAATTATCAAGCAACACATAGCAAAATAATAAAACATTTTACAGGTAAATCAATAAAAAAAAGAGAACTGGGAGTGGAACAGGGTCATAAAGACATAGACTGGATAGTACCAGAGGTAATAACAGTGTTAGCAGAAATGTTAAATAATGATTTAATTATTTTAGTATTTACCAACGAGAGAGAACAGGTGCTCATGACATTGGAAGATTAATAGGAAACAAATCCAGCTTGGAGTTGCGAATCCCACAACCGCATAATTCCAAGGTCCTTCCCTCTGCTACAATTACATTGCTAATGTGAAACTATTTTGAAATTTTAGACCCATAAATGAACTGGAGGTGATAATCTTGGCGCCCCCATTAGTAGCCTCGAGAGTTACCGGGGCACAAGTGGCAAAGACAGCTGATAGCCGTATTGGGGCCTGCTGTTGCCTTGTTGAATAGAGCAGGCAAAACGTTAGAAGGCCTGCAGTTTAAGCAGGCATTTACCATATGGCCAAATTAAAGGTAATGAGCATAATTCTGGACAAGGTTTCCCCCCAGGTCTCATCATCTTCCACATTCGAAAAAGAACCTTCACCTCTCCCTGCAAAGAACCTGGCAGTAGTACAACAAAAATACTTTACCAGTTCATTGACTTCCAGATTGAAAATTCTATTTTCTCTCTCCGTAAGTTCCATGAGGAGTTTAACGGGCCTTTAATTGGAGGCAAATGGTTTCCTGCCTCTTCCCCACACACCCACACCCTACGCTTGCTTTGAAAATGGATAGTGTCCAGGAAGCATCAAGATCCGAAGAAGCCTTCCAGAGATTTGCCTTTTAAATCTCACTTGTACACATCTCCAATCCTACTGGCAATCCAAAGCTTGGCCCATTGTCTTACAGCAATGGTTGACTTCATAGTTCAAATATGGGGTCATAATTCATGGCTTGATTGTGTCAGTTCCATTGCAAGTGTGCAGCACACAAACTTGGTGCTCCCTCTTCACAATCATTAATTTAGCATTGCACTTATTGATTCCGCGCTGCCTACTCTAGCCTTCTGTTCTTAAAGGTAGCCTGTCCCTTTTAAAGGGAAACTATGCTGAATAACATTGCTTGGAAGACAATGGGTCCCAGGATGATGGATCCAGAACTGGAAATTCATGATGGAGGTGGACAGGAAGAGAGATGCCATGGTTCCAAGGGAATCCAGGAAGATCTGAAGGGCACCCTCAAAAAGGAATGGGAGCAAGTGATGAGGGTAGTCAACTCCTGGTACCTGGACCCAAGAACCAGACAACAGTGAGAAATCTAATGACCCCACCAACCCTGTTCAGATCAGTATATATAAGTTTATGTGCCATCTCCTCTCCAAAATACAACTAATCTCAACCTCTTATGCTACTCAATGCACAACACCCCTCATCACTTACCCAGCAACACTCCCTGGCACTCAGAACTCATGTATAACATTCGGACATTTCACCACATGCTTACCAATCCTTCAAGTCTCATACTCATCTCTCACTGCCTCCACAAACCTCTTGGTATTCAGCTATGGCAAATGCGTCACCTAAACACATTACTACATAACCATTGATGTTCTGCCCTTCCTCTTGCAGGACAAAGTGGCATAAAATAGAAGGGGACAGAGCCAGCAGGGGACAAAGATGCCTGCATCTTCTGCCCTAAAAAGGAGATGGCTCTCAGCATCATGAGAGTAGCCACTACAGCATCCTACTTCACTGTGAAAATTGAGGACACTTATATTTCTGGCTTATGCACTTTCTCAACTCCTAATACAAACTCATCCTGCTATCTAGCATGATGAACATGGTGCTGATGCTGTCACCGTTAACCCTTTCTCCTCACTCCACTTCTCCTCCCTTACACCCAATCTTTCCCATCCGATTCCCTGCTTCTGGACACATAGGTGTTGCCACCATTTCAAACACAACAAGAAGAAAAAGGAAGGGCAATAATGCAGCATGTTGAAGGAGCCCTGATAAGACACTTCATCCACCAGCTCAGATATTGGCATTATACATACCATGATGGTAAGTAGGAAATTGGAATCTGCTGTAATGAGTAATGGGCTTGCATGGTCTCCAGCCAGACTGTGGTAAAGGGTATTTTTTGCCAGTTCACTGGAGGAAGAAGTTCCAGTAGCATTCTGCTGTAAAAGACTCAGATGATGATTTAGATGGAACGACATACAGAAAAGTACTGAAAGGATATGCACACCAAGATGCTGGCTATGGTTGTCCTGCCAAATAGTTTCTTTCACTATCAAGGAATACGGAGGGAATATGACTCCAAGATAGCAGAGGGCATCATGCAGAAACACTGGCACCATCACCCCGACTGTGCAGCGTTTGTGTGGGCAGGTGACCTAATCCTCTGCCCTGTGTGAGAATGCTGCAACATCCTCTGCCCAAATCCAGCAATCCACAACACATTCAAAAACACTGGAGAATGCTTCCAGACAATTTCACGATTGCAAAAATTCTTTAAAATTACTTTATCTTCAACTTGGGTGCCAAGTCCCCTAATGTATGCTAGTACAAGGCTCATTGTGCAGCTCAGTGCTTGTTCTTTGTGGAGTGAAGTGCAAAATCATTGTATAATCCAAATTTGGCATTCTGGCATCATATCAGTTGTTGGGGTGATCTGATAGGGAGGTATTACTAGATCTGGGATGGTGAGATCTTCTTATGAGGCAAGATTGAGGAAACGGGACCTGTACTCATTAGAGTTTCAAAGAATGAGAGGTGATCTCATTGAAAAGTACAAAATTGTTACAGAGACTTTACCTAGGTGCTTCAGGAGAATCGCTGGTGATTGTTGTAGCATCACAGGCAACTCACCCTTCTCCAGCAGTGAATTTCAGAATGCCTGCTGTGCTGACAGCAGTCCAAAGGTAAATCCTGGGGCTTATAATGCTGTAGAGTCACAGAGAGACTTTCTCAGCCTCAGGATATAGGTAGTGCATTCACCGGGCTGGTGAGTCTAGAACCAGGGGACATAATCTCATAATAAAGGGTAAACCATTTAAGGCTGAGGTGAGGAGGAATTTCTTCATTCAGAATGAGGTGGATCTTTGGAATTCTCCATCTCAGGGAGTTGTGAAAGCTGAATCAGTGAGCGTGTTCAAGACATCAAGCGATGTGGAGGTAACAGGAATGTGGTGTTGAAGACCTAGACGGGATAAGATCTAATTGAACGGCAAAACAGGCTCGATGGGATGACTAGCTTGCTCCTGTTGCTATTGTCCCTATAATTGCAGGTATGGCTCTTTCCGAGACTTTCAGTGCATGCTAGGAGGTCTGTGTTAGTGCTCTTCTCAAGAGGGCATGCTACACAGGTCGTAATATGGACAATAGCAATGCAGAGTGTACCAACCGTACATGCTGTAATACCCTCTGTAATATCCCGAGGCCCATTCCTGCTGCTGTGTGGGTGAACACCTGAAACAGGTGACCTAGGCTTATTGAAGGCCCTTCTACAAAACCATTTAGTGCTGAATTGGGTGGATGTGAGACCTGTCCCAAACAGAATTCTCTAAGGGCAGCCACTAGCTGAAGGTGAGTAAAAAGTCTTATGGTGGAGCCAGGAGGTGGAGAAAGGCTCCCTGTGATTCCATAATCCTTCAAGCACCCCAGGATTTAACTGAGCCTTATTGTCAGCATGGCAGCCATTCTGAAATTCATTGCTGGAGATGAGGGACTCCCTGTGGAACTGCAACAAAGAACTCGCCTTGAATACTTTGATGAAGTTCAAGCCTCAAGCCTTGCTCTTCAAGTGCAAACTGCCTGCTTAGCATCAAATCTGGGTTCCTAATTTCATTGTGCTTTCATGTTAACCATTCACAAAATAACAAACCAATACACTTTGATTTATACTAATGAATAGGTTATTTATATTAAGAGAAATAGACTTGACATGTAGTTAACTGCATGAAGGTGCAAAAAAATCAGATATGATAATCCGGAATTATCTTGAGACGAAGGAATTTTTTTTGGGAATGCAGATAAATTGTGTAATTTATCTCTCAATCATGTAACTTGTTTCAAATTCAAAATGAAACTCGTTGCTGTAAGTTTACCTTTGGAATGAAATCGAACAGAAGTTAATGAGAAAACCTTGATATTAAGGATGATAAATTTGCAATAAGACAAGGTTTAATGGGGGTGAAATTCAATTCTGACTGGCATAAAATGTCCCATATCAGATCATTGTGAATTTCCCCCTGCCCCTCTCACTCCAACCCCCTCCCCCGACCCCTGGGCTCTCTTTCCCATTCTACTTCAATTAAAGTGAAATCACTGGAGCATACAAAGGCAGCTGATCCATCAATGCCCATTTCATGCATTCACTGGTGTTAAACTTAAGCCCAATCTTTCCTAATGTCAGTTATTTACAGCAATCAAAATTAGCAATTTTCCAGTTTATAAATTGTGTTATGGCTATCGCTAGATGAATGATAATGGGCAGTAACTTCCTTGAAGTGACAATCAGAGTCTTGTTGCCATTCTACTCCTGGGTTGGGATTTTCTTGCCTTGCCTGCCACTAGGATTGTCCGGTCCCATCGACACTCAATGAATTCCTGGCTGGTTTGCTGAATCTCCTGCGGCAGGTTCCATATTCTGACCCCAACTACTTGTCTGGAACTGAAGCCGCTCCAAAGTACCCAACCTTCCAACTGAGGCCAGGCAAGAACAGTATAGTACAGCCTTATGCTGAGGGCAAGTGAGTCAGAGTTAAGGAAGACACGGTCCCCTTTGTTACAGCATTAACTTCTGTAAAACAGGCAGGTCCAGCTACTCTGAGAAGCCAGCAAGAAGGTAAGTTTGTTAGGTACAAAAACTGAAAATGCTGGAAAATTTCAGTAGTTCTGACAGCATTGGTGTTATGAGAATAGAGCTAACGTCTCATGTCTGAATGTCCCAAGACTTGAACCATTAGCTCCGTACTCTCTCCACAGGTGCTGTCAGACCTGTTGAGATTTTCCAGCATTTTCTGTTTTTGTTTCAGATTCCAGCATCCACAGTAATTTGCTTGTATTTTAACTTTGTTAGGCAAGTGGGTAGGATGGAGGGAGGGGGGCTGGTGGTCAATGGGAGGGGGTGGGCCAGTTTGGAGGGGGATGGCCAGTGGGGGAATTAGCTAGTGAGCAAGTGGTTAGCGGGGGAGGGTTGGGTTGTTAGTGAGGGAGGTGATCAATGGGGCACTGCTGGGTAGTCAGTTGGGGTTGGTCAGCGAAAAAGTTTGGGTGGTGGGTGGGTAGGTCAGAGGTTGTCATGGGTAGGGAGGGAAGTCGGGAGGGTGATGGTATAGTTGCAGGTTGGGGAGAGAAGTCAGAGGGAGTGTAATCGGGGTGCGTGGGCATGTTGTTGGAGGGTTGGGGAAGCAGTGGGGAGGGGTGTAATCGGGGATGTAGGATGGTGTAATTAGGCAGTGAGGAGGGCTATCGGAGGGGTGTAATCGGGAAGTGGGGGTCTAGTTCGGTTTGGGGAGAGTAATCGGGCGAGTTTGGGGCTGTCCTTAGAGTGTCCCCCAAATCTGTGTCCCAGGAATGAAAGTTATGGGTCAATATATTTTTTGCGTTATTGCTTTGTAAAGTTTGAATCTGCTTTGGATATTTTCTCAGCTTGATGGCGCTGCTCATTCCTGTGAAAGCCTCAGTGAATTACCTTTAGTAATATCCCTGTACTGCCCAACATCTAATTGTACAATTGAGTTTATTTCTTTACAGTAGTGTTAGCACTTAATTGCCATATCCTTAAATATCTGTAAAATGGTGTTTCTCCCTGTAGTTTAATCACAAAAGCACTATGGATAAGTTCAGTTGAATGTTGGCTGTAGTTCTTTACAAGTCATGTTATGTTGAGAAATTATGAAAAGGACAAATTCAGATCATGTAAAGGTCCTTTGTTTAAAAGTCGTTAAAATGTGGATAACCTCACAGAGGCTGTTAGCCTTTTTTTTAAACAGTCATGACTGTAGATTGTCTAGCCAAATAGCTGTGAAATGAGACAAGCATATATCAATCTTGTTAAGTGGTCATTGTTGATGAATAAAAAGTACAAATCAGAAGCCCTCTTGAATGACAATGCACTAAGCAATGCTTAAGGTAGCATTATTGAAGGACTGACCTCAATGGACAGACATAAGGTTTTCCCTAAATATGGCACAGAACCAAGCTGAGAACAGTCCATAAAATAATTTGTATGATACCATACCCATCACCATCAAGCAGAAAAGAAGACAGAAGTGAGGTGGCACAGTGGCACAGTGATTAGCACTGCTGCCTCATAGCGTCAGGAGCCCAGATTCAATTCTGACCTTGGGTGACTGTATAGCGTCTGTGTGCGTTTCCTCAGGGTGCACCAGTTTCCTCCCACAATCCAAAAGTATGTAGCTTAGGTTGATTGACCATGATAAATTGTTTCTTAATGCCAGGCGGACAGGCAGGGTAAATGTGTAGTGTAACAGGGATAGGGTGGGATTGTTCTCGACGTGGACTTGACGGGCTGAATGGCCTCTTTCTGTACAGTAGTAATTCTATGATTTTATAATAAACCTCAATCAAGAGACAAGGCACCTAGTCAACTGTAGGTTGAAGGCTGATATACCATCGTGAACATAGCTGTTGACCACTACTTTTTGCTAAGTTTCACAATTTTGTGCTCATTGTGAAAAATGTAATAGACCCTGTGAAGCTGGTACCCATGTGATTGTGTAGCTAGTCTGAGCTGTAAGTCCCTTTTTGATTAGCTGTTCCAAATCAGCCTGTAATTGTAATTGACCTAAGTCATACAATTAAATTAAAGCAAATACCAGATCTTACATAATCATATGATCGCGCAGGCTTGAACGACCAAAACACCTGTTCCTGCGTTGTACTTTTTTTTGTTCTTTGTTGTTCTTATGATAGCTTTAATAATGAGTCATAATAGATTTTTTAAAATTCTTACACATCATGTGGGCGTTGCTAGTTAGGCCATCATTTATTGCCAATCCTTAATTGCCCTTGAGAAGACAAACTGCAGAGGGATTTTTTTTCATACTTTCATGAGATGTGGACATTACTGGCAAAGCCAGCATTTGTTGCCAATCCTTAATTGCCCTTGAACTGCGTGGCTTGAACTACACACCCTGATCACCATTTCAGATGGTGAGACAAAAATGCCTACACGAGAAGATAACTTAAACAGTGGCAGCAGTTCTTGTCCACTCACCAATCTGACCAAACCCATCACTTAACAGATTCCTCACAACTCTCTTTCCCACCTAGCTTTGTATCATCTGTGACCTCAGAAATATTACATTTAGAACATAGAACATAGAACATTACAGCGCGGAACAGGCCCTTCGGCCCACAATGTTGCGCCGACCAGTCTTATTTTTAAAAAAAAACATTGACCCACTAATCTAAACCAATCCCTTTTCGTCCATAAACCTATCCACCAATCTCTTAAACGCCCCCAAACTAGGCGCATTTACAACTGCAGCAGGCAGGGCATTCCAGTCCCTCACCACCCTCTGGGTAAAGAACCTGCCCCTGACATCCGTCCTATAACTACCCCCCCTTAATTTAAAGCCATGCCCCCTCGTGCTAGATTTCTCCATCCGAGGAAACAGGCTATCACCATCCACCCTATCTAAACCTCTAATCATCTTATATGTTTCTATTAGATCCCCTCTTAGCCGCCTTCTTTCCAGTGAAAACAACCCCAAATCCCTCAGTCTCTCCTCATAGGACCTCCCCTGCATACCAGGCAACATCCTGGTAAACCTCCTCTGCACCCTCTCCAAAGCCTCCACATCCTTCCTGTAATGTGGGGACCAGAACTGCACACAGTACTCCAAGTGCGGCCGCACCAGAGTTGTGTACAGTTGCAACATGACGCTGCGACTCCTAAATTCAATCCCCCTACCAATAAACGCCAAGACACCGTACGCCTTCTTAACAACCTTATCTACTTGATTCCCAACTTTCAGGGATCTATGTACACATACACCTAGATCCCTCTGCTCCTCCACTCTATTCAAAGTCCTCCCGTTAGCCCTATACTCAACACATCTGTTATTCCTACCGAAATGGATTACCTCACACTTCTCCGCATTAAACTCCATCCGCCACCTCGCGGCCCAGCTCTGCAACCTGTCCAAGTCACCCTGCAAACTTCGACACCCTTCCTCACAATCTACCACACCTCCGACTTTGGTGTCATCAGCAAACTTACTAATCCACCCAACTATACCCTCATCCAGATCATTAATAAAGATTACAAACAGCAGTGGCCCCAAAACAGATCCCTGAGGCACACCACTCGTAACCGAACTCCATGATGAATAATTACCATCTACCACCACCCTCTGTCTCCTATCTGCTAACCAATTCCTGATCCAAGTACCTAAATTACCACCAATCCCATACATCTGCATTTTCTGCAGAAGCATACCATGGTGAACCTTATCAAACGCCTTACTAAAATCCATATATACCACATCTACTGCCTTACCCCTATCCACCTCTTTGGTCACCTTCTCAAAGAACTCAATAAGGTTAGTAAGGCACGACCTTCCCGCTACAAAACCATGCTGACTATCTCTAATCAATTCATTACTCTCCAAATAACTATAAATCCTATCCCTAATAATTCTTTCTAAAACCTTGCCCACTACAGAAGTAAGACTCACTGGTCTGTAATTCCCAGGGAAGTCTCTGCTCCCCTTCTTAAACAATGGGACAACATTCGCTGTCCTCCAATCTTCCGGTACTATACCAGAGACCAACGACGACCTGAAGATCAGAGCCAGTGGCTCTGCAATCACCTCTCTTGCCTCCCATAGAATCCTAGGGTAAATCCCGTCTGGACCAGGGGACTTATCTATTTTCAACCCATCTAGAATATCCAACACATCCTCTGTATCAACTACAATACTTTCTATTTTACACCCCTTCACCCCAGTGACCTCCTCAGCTACATTCATATCGTCCTGCGTGAACACCGAAGAGAAATAATGGTTCAATGCCTCTCCAATCTCTTCCGGTTCCACACACAACTTCCCCCTACTGTCTGTAACTGGCCCTAATCTTGCGCTAACCAACCTTCTGTTCTTGACATACCTATAGAACGCCTTAGGATTCTCCTTAATCCTATCAGCCAAAGTCATCTCATGCCCTCTTCTAGCCCTTCTCAATTCCCTCTTCAACTCCCTCCTAGCCAATCTAAAGCTTTCTACTGCACTACCCGAGCCCTCAAGCCTCATCCGAACATAAGCCTCCTTCTTCTTCCTAACCAACAAATCAACTTTTTTTGTGCACCACGGTTCCCTAGCCCTACCAATTCCTCCTTGCCTGACAGGGACATACCTACATACCTCACAGACCCACAGTAGCTGCTCCTTGAAAAAACTCCACATTTCAGACGTTCCCAGTCCCTGTAAACTCCTAGTCCAACCAATGCTTCCTAATTCTCTCCTAATGGCCTCATAATTACCCTTCCCCCAGCTAAAACTACTGACCCGAGGTTCATGCCTATCCCTTTCCATCACTAAGGTGAACGTAACCGAATTGTGGTCACTATCACCAAAAAGACACCAACTTCCAAGTCTAGCACCTGGTCTGGCTCATTTCCCAGCACCAAGTCCAATATAGCCTCACCTCTAGTTGGCCTATCTACATATTGAGTCAAAAAACCTTCCTGCACACTTTGAACAAAAACTGACCCCTCTAACGAGCTAGAGCTATAGCAATTCCAATCAATGTTAGTAAAGTTAAAATCCCCCATAACAATTACCCTATTACTTTCACTCCTAACCAGGATCGTCTCTGCAATCCTTTCCTCAACCTCTCTAGAACTTTTTGGAGGTCAATAAAAGACTCCCCACAGGGTGACCTCTCCTCTCCTATTTCTAATTTCTGCCCATACTACCTCAACAGACAAGTCCTCATTAAACTTCCTCTCTGACACTGTGATATAGTCCTTGACCAATAATGCTACTCCACCCCCCCTTCTACCTCCTTCTCTACTCCGACTAAAGCACTTGTACCCCGGCACCTGCAACATCCATTCCTGACCCTGCGCTATCCACGTC
The DNA here is from genome assembly GCF_965287045.1 of Carcharhinus amblyrhynchos. NCBI lineage: Eukaryota > Metazoa > Chordata > Chondrichthyes > Carcharhiniformes > Carcharhinidae > Carcharhinus > Carcharhinus amblyrhynchos. The sequence goes on from NC_137328.1 coordinate 80,109,847, forward strand.
TCTGAAATGGCCACAACATCAAAGTCCCAGGTCCTGGTCCACGCTGCAAGTTCATCCACTTTATTGCGAATACTCCTCGTGTTAAAGTATATGCATTTCAAACCTCGCTCCGCCCCACCCCCACAATGCCGTGCAATGCCGTCCCCTTCTATGCCCCCCTCACTTTCACCCCCTCTACCCAGGATCCCACCCCCCTCTGAATCAGTTTAAACCACTCTGCATAGCCTCCACAAATTTACCCCCCAGGATATTTGTTCCCGTCTGGTTCAGATGTATACCATCACTCTTATAGAGATCCCATCTTCCCCAGAATGAGCCCCAATTGCTCAAGTAATTAAACCCCTCCCTCCTGCACCATCCCCTCAGCCACAAGTTCAAACTTTCCCTCTCCCTATTCCTCTCTAAACTATCCCGTGGCACAGGCAAGAGTCCAGAGATAACCACTCTGTTTGACTTGGCCTTTAGTTTCCATCCCAACTCCATGAAACTCTGCTTAATATCCCCTTCCCTTAGCCTCCCTATGTCATGTGTCCCCACATGAATTATAACTTGGGGTTGATCACCCTCTCCCCTAAGAGTCTTGAATATCCTCTCTGACACATCCCGGACCCCAGCCCCTGGTAGGCAACACACCAGCCCTGAATCCCTACCCTTACTACCAACTCTCCTATCCGTCCCTTTAACTGTAGAGTCCCCAATCACGAGGCCCAATCTCTTGCATCCCCTAGACACCTGAGCTTTTACAATAGGCTCACCCCCAGAGTCCTGCTCCCTTTGGCTATCCCCAGTTGATGCTTCCTCAACTGTAGCCTCCAGGACCGAAAACCTATTTTGGAGGGGAACAGCCCCAGGGGATTCTCCTCCCACATGCTTCTTTCCCCTCCTCATTTGGTCATTTCCCCTCCTCATTTGGTCTCCACATTCAAATTATTGATAAATATTGTGAACAGTTCAGCCCAAGTACTGATTCCTGGGGCCACAGCTTGCCAATGGGAAAATGATGCATTTATTCCAATTCCGTTTTCTGTTAGCAATTCCTTAATCCATGACAGTATATTGCCTCCTATTCCATGTGTTTTTATTTTGCTAATCAACTTCCCGTAGGAGCCTTTAGTAGATGTGGCGAGGATGTTTCCTCTTGTAGGGCAATCCAGGATTTTCCCTACCACTGGTATAAGGCTAACAGTTCTATACTTTCCTTTCTCTTACTGTACTCTTCCTTATGTGTTTGATGTGTGTATGTAGTAATGACAAGAGGTCATAGTTTTAGGATAAGGGATACCAGATTTAAAACAGAGAGAAAGAGAAGCTACTTCTCTCAAAGGGTCGTGAGTTGGTGGAATTTGCTACCCCAGAGCATGGCGGATGCCAGGACATTGAGTAAATTAAAGGTGGACAGATTTTTAATTAGTAAGGATTTAAAGAGTTATGGAGGACAGGCAGGTAAATGGAGTTGAGGCTGAGCTGAGATCAGCCATGATTATATTAAATGGTGGAGCGGTTTGTATGATTCTTTAGCAAAAGCCTTCTGAAAGTCAAAATATACTGCACCCATTGACTCTCCTTTATTTATTTTGTTAGTAACGTCCTTAAAAAACTCCAAAAATGTTCATCAAACATGATTTCCCATTCGTAAATTCATGCTGACTATGCCCAATCAGATCATGATTATCCAACTGTCTATTTATCACTTCTTTTATAATAGGTTCCAGGATTTTCCCTACCAATGAAATAAGACTAACAGTTCTATACCTCTTTCTTTACTTTCTCTTACTGTATTCTTCCCTGTGTGTATAATGTGTGTATGTAATAATGACAAAACCTTTTCTTGAATAGTGTATGTAAAATGTAATGCCTCGGGTTTAATAATCCAAAAATGTCAGCTGCTAATGACTTTGTAAAACAACTGATTACATCTGATCAGGATTTGGGAAAAAGACCTCATTCACATCCAAATTAAATCATTATGATTATGGAGAGAAGGTGAGAGGAATTAGGGAGATCACTCTCTGATGTCTATGATAATAAGTTCAGGGTCATGACCTGGTGGGAAATCACAGACAGGCCTTGGCAGCTGGTGGAGATTGTAACAGCTGAGATTACTCAACATGTTGAGGCTAGGCCCATACTGAAGCCTAGGTTGGTGATGTGCTTTGGGATTTATCTGCTCAATGCAACTGCTGTACCTGCAGCAGGAGGTAATAGAACATCTGATGAAGCTTCCAAAGCCTATACACAGCCATGTGTGGATGATGGAGGAATCCATCCAGTTATTGACTACTGCCCTGTTCTGTGTGTGAGGACATGACTTCGTCTTTTGAGAGATTGGCAACTTTCATGGAGAACCTGATCCAAAGATCAGAGGTGCACATAGAGCGGTTTACCAGTGTGTTGGCCATAAATTCAATGCAAACTCAATGCCCTGTTTGTGAATCAGACTCTTCACTCACCTGATAAAGGGGCAGTGCTCCAAAAGGTTGTGCTACCAAATAAACCTATTAGACTTTAACCTAGTATTGTGAGATTACTTACTGTGCCTACCCCAGTCCAACGCACACAACTCCACATCAGTGCAAAGGTGGTGAGGTGAGAATTAAGCACTCAGATTCTTCAACAGGTCCTTCCTTGTGCTTCTCGGGTTAGCTGAGAGGTACAAGTGTGCCCTGCAGGGGAGGAAGAAAGCTGATTTCTGCTTACTGGGTTCCTGTCAGGGCATTCCAGATGGGGACAAAAGATCCTCAGTCACACTGACAGTTACATCATCATCTCAAAAAGCTGCAGTGACAGGAGAGATTCCTACATCCTGTTCAGGGATCCCTCAGCATGGTGGGGCCCACCAGGCCCAGGCAGCCAGGATCATCCTAAGTCACATGGTAGCTTGATAAACAACCTCCCTCCATCTGACAAGCAGAAGAGTGGTACCTCATGGGAGCACATGTAAGAGAGTTAAGAAGAGCGTCCAGTTACACTTGGGGGGTGGGGGATGGCGGTCAAGGGTGACTTAAACATACAAATAAACAAAAACAAAAAATGCTGGAAAATCTCAGCAGGTCTGATAGCATCTGTGGGGAGAGAATAGAACTAATATTTTGAGTCTAGGTGACTCTTTGTCAGAATTGGTTCTGACGAAGGGTTATCCTAGATTCGAGATGTTAGCTCTATTCTCTCCCTACAGATGCTGTCAGACCTGTTGAGATTTTCCAGTGTTTTCTGTTTTTGTTTCACATTCCAGCATCTGTAGTACTTTGCTTTTAAACACAGAAATGTTAAGTTTTCTTCATTATCTGCTTCTCGGTCAATCTTCTGAATAATCACCCTCATTCTTGGTGTTCTGTGAGATTACATCTGCACTCTTTCTCTCTCAAGGTGGTTTATTAATAAACCACTTTCTTGAACCACGCAAGTTCATGTATTGTAGGTATACCCACAGTGCTGTTAGGGAGATAAATCCAGATTTTGACCTAGAGATACTGAAGGAACAGTGTTACTATTTTAAGGATAGTGTGGGACTTGAAGAGGAACTTATGGGTGGTGTGTTTCGTTTTTTCTTAAACTTTCATGGGATGTGAATGTTTCCCATATTGCTACTTATGTTGCTTTGATTAGCCCAACATTTGTGTTTAAAAGATGAGAGATGAGTAAATATTGAGATTTTGGGGTGGGAGCAGGAAATCTGGATGTCTCTGTGCATGAATCATAGAAATGCAACATGCAGGTACAACAAGTCCCTAGAAAAACAATCAATCATAGAGTCATAGACTTTTACAGTACAGAAAGAGGCCCTTTGACCCATCGTATCTGTGCTGTTTATTAAGCACCTATATATTCTAATCCAAGTGGGTAATCTTTATCATGAGGTATTATGTGTCACTACCCCATTGGCTTCTTCCAATTACCTCATCAACATTCCAATTCCACAGAAAACTATAAAGGATCGTGAACGAAGCCTAGTCCATCACACAAACCAACCTCCCATCCATTGACTCTGTCGACACTTCCCGCTGTATTGGAAAAGCAGCCAGCATATTCAAGGACTCCATGCACCACCACGTTCTTCCATCAGGAAAAAGATACAGAAGTAAAGTATAAACCAACTCCAGACAGCTTCTTCCCTGCTGCTATCAGACCTTTGAATGGACCTACCTACTACTAAGTTGATCTTTCTCTACACCCGAGCTATGACTGTAATACTATATTCTGCACTATCTCCTTTCCCTCTCTCAGTATGGTATGCTTCGTCTGTATAGTGTGCAAGAAACAATACTTTTCATTGTTTACCAATACGTGATAATAATAAGTCAAGCCAGATCAAATTCAAAATTGGCCAGGAGACTGGAAGAAACTCTAGCTCTATAAGATAATTCCTCATACATGGGAACAGGTTTCATTTTTTAACCTGTATCTGTGCTTGTAACTGAAGTGTTACAAACAGTCACAGAGAGTTGTTGATTTTGTGCATGCAAGGAGAAGTGACAATGCACTTTTGCTGTGTCGAGAACCTGAAGAACAATCGGAGAGGTGCAGAAGAAATTCACAAGCATCAAGGGAAATGGCTGTAATGGAAACTGAAATTATATTTCTTTCAGCCAATACAGCTTGAAGAGCTCTGTTGCTATAGATACATAGCTGAGAAATATGCTATGTCTTTACAGGAACAAAAAGTTGAAGCCTTTGTTTCAAAAGAAATACTGTATAAAGGCATGCATTCAGCATAATCAATGAATGGGTGAATAAATAATGCAACCTTGCACATGAAGCTACATCCAGGGCCTGATTTTACCAACAAATTACGCCTGTAAGTTGTTGGTAAAATCAGGGTGCAAAATCGTGGTAAAGTCAGGCATGAAGCCTTTATTGCGGTCTGCACCTGAGTCTGCGCAGATCACCACTTTACCTAGACCTGCGAATGGCAGGGATTCATTCCGCGTCCAAGTGCAAATGCATTTAAATTGAATTAATGAACTGCCCGCCCAATTCTATCAGCAATTCCCCCTTTACCACCACATTTACCAATCTGGAACCGTGTTTTTAGGCACCTGCTGAATAAAAATATGAGTCGGGTGCTCTAGCCTCTGAAGAGCACGATCAGTGTTCCCAATGGCTCTCTGACTCAGATAGTGGTGGGGGGAGAGGGAGGCAGGTCATTCTCTGGTTGGAGGGGGGAGGAGGGGAGTGAGGTCAGATCGTTGTCTGGTTGGGGGGGAGGAGGAGGAGGCGGTCAGGTGTATCTTTGGCGGGGGGGGTAGTGCTGATTGTTGTCTGGTGGTGGGGGGGAGGGCTGATCGTTGTCTGGCGGTGAAGGGGGGGGGAAGCAGGTCAGATGCTCTTCTGGAGAGGAGGGGAAGTGAGGCTAGACCATTCTCTGCAAGGGGGGGAAAATGAGGCAGGTTTGTTGTCGGGGAGGAGGAGTGAGGCCAGATCATTGTCTTGGGGGGAAGAGGAGGGAGGTGGGTCAGATGGAGCTCTGGAGGGTGGGGGGGCAGATGGATCTCCGGTGGGGGGACAGAGGGGTCCACTGCCACTTTGTGGGCGATCGTTGGGGAGGAGGGGGCAGGGGTGGCAGTTGGTCTGGGTAGTGGGGGGCTGGATAAGGGGGGCAGTGACCCACACACATCACTGTCCCTCTTATCCACCTCCTCACAACCCAGACCGATTGCCACCCCTGCCCCCTCCTCCCCATCGATCGCCCGCAGAGTAGCAGTGGAACCCTATCCCCCACACCAGAGATCCATCTGCCCCCGCCGCTCCCCCCCAGAGATTCATCCACCCCCTCCCCCCCGAGATACATCTTACCTGCCTCCGCCACACCGAGATACACCATCGCTCCTGCTTTACGCTCCTGGGCTGCTTTCTCCACTTTCTGCAGCTCGGGAGTGATCTGACATGGGTGCGCTTTTTCCAATTTTTTTCTAACTGCGCATGTGCAGTTCAGACCTCCGATCGTTCCAGCAGCGCTAAGCCCTGCCCACAGTGCAAATTGGGCTGGAGATGGCTGAGAGCATATGGGTATGCCTGAAAGCGGATTTCTAAGTCGGATCTGTACTACACCCAGAATCCGCACTTAGAATGAAAATAGTAAAATCGGGCCCCCTGTGTTGAACTGTACGCATTTGATAAGATTGGTAAATGTCAGCTAATTCCTTCATATCTGGGCATTGTAAAATGCAACTACATATGTATCAAATGCTAATTCACCAAAGAAGTTGACATAAATCATAGCATAGTTATGGCAAAGAAGGATGCTGTGCATCCTGTTAATTTTGTGTCAGCTCTCTGCAAGAGCAATTTAGACAGTCCCCCATCCTTAACCGCAGCCCTGCAATTACTTTCATTTCAAGTGATTGTCCAATTCCATTTTGAAAGCTGCAATTGAATCTGCCTCCAGCACCTTCTCAGGCAGTGATTTCTAGATCATAATCACTCGTTGCACAAGCTAAGAACTTTTCTCATGCCACTTTTGTTCCTTTTCTCAAACGCCTTTCCCTATCTACTCTGTCTAGACCTCTCATGATATTGAATACTTCTTTCAAATTTCCTTTCAACATTTTCTAAGAAAAAAACCCAATTTCCCCAATCAATCAATTTATATAATTGAATTCCCACAACCCTCGAAGCATTCTCATAAATCCCTAAAATCTATCTCTAAAACCTTCACATCCTTCTAAAGTGTGGTGCCCAGAATTGCACATGATACTCCAGCTGAGGCCAAACTAGGGCTTATAACATCTTTGGAAATAAAGATAGTTAAGTAAATTGTATTTTAATTTGTGGCTGTTAGGAATAAGGTATAGCTTTTAAGTTTAATTTGTATTTGGGTGTTAAGAAGGGGAAAACTTGTGTTTTGGTTTCACTTTAAGGAAGTTGTAAGTCTGTGGGTTTTTATTGCTTTTTTTTATTCATTCATGAACATGTGTGTCACTGGCTGGCCAGTATTTATTATCCCATCCCTAGTTGCTCTTGGAGGGCAGTTGAGAGTCAACCACATTGCTGTGTGGCTCTGGGGTCACACGTATGTCATTCTGAATAAGGATAGCACATCTCCTTCCCTGAAGGACATTAGTGAACCAGTTGAATTTTTAGGACAATAGACAATGGTTTCACGGTCATCAGTAGATTCCTAATTCCCAGATATTTTTTGTTGAATTCAAATTCCACCATCTCCCGTGGTGGAATTTGAACTCAGGTGGCACAGAACAGTTTCTGGATTAATAGTCTAGCAATAATACCACTAGGCCATTGCCTCCTCATAATTTGCATTTTAGCGAGGTTTTACAATCATTGAAATAATCTAGGGAAATCAAAAAAACTAAACAGGGAAAAAGTAATGCTGGTGCCGGACAACTGGGGCCCAAAAAGGGAAACCTACAGAAACTGAGTTGGTGATTATGTCTAAGACGAAGGGAGCACTTTAATTCTCTCTCTAGATAGACATGGTCACCACATTGCCGAGGAAAATGTGTCTAAAAATCATAGATGAGTTGCTTTAGAATTAAAGTAGAAGTGAATGCTAAGTGATTCTCGCATTTCAAAGAAGATTCCAAGTTGCCAGCAGTCTACTCGGAGAGGGACTGCAGGGAGAAGGTCCTAAAACAAAAGAATAAATGTCCCAAGAATACTTTCTAGTCAAAGGAAAAGGAGGAATCTGGAGAAGGTACTGATATGTGAAGTTAACAGTAAGGAACAAAGGCAGAGGCTCCAAGTTAAAAGGCAAGCTGCAGACCTGGTATAATGTGGGCGTGTAAAAAGCCAAAAAATCCAAGGAGACCCAAAGGTTGGTGACTCCTTTCTACGGATCTGTGAAGCAATGATGTTTCATTAACATGGCTAAATACCTGAGGGTGTTGTGGAAGGTGAAGCTTTAATGTGCCTGGCAATCCAGGGGAGAGGAACATCAGGAAAAGTTGCAACGCTGGAGGTGGATTCGCGATCAAGACATCTGAGAGAAAGTGTCATGTGGGAGAAGATTTCAAGGTGTATTCTTGTGTGAAAGACAGAATTCTAGTGAGACCAATTGACTCACAAGCAACTGAGGGGAGTTGATGAAAAATCCATAGAAAATGTTTTAGGTGGAATCTCTCACTTAGTTTCAGAGTGTGGGATATTTGACCACAGTTCACCAATTAGTTTACAAGGATTGTATATGTTTGCTATATATGAGATGATAAGGTAGATTTTGTAACTTGTATTATGCTCATGAATATACATATATCTGTCTATATGTAGTTGGGTTAAGGGAGTCGTGGATGCTACTCATCTTTTATTGTGAAAATTAATGATTTATTCTTTTCTTAAAATACTTCAGCTGACTCCTATGATTCTGTTCAGTAGCTGTGTTCCTAAATAAAAAATAAAGCACAGGATTAATCAAGCTGGGTTCAGCCATGAGATCTTACTAATCTGTATAACAGCAGCTGAGATCGTAACAAAAGGTTCTTTATGACTTCCTTGCTATTGTACTCTATTCATAAAGCACAGGATCCTGTTGGCCTTTAATTGCATTCTCAACCTGTCCTGCCACCATCCACCATGTGTGCACATATAACCCAGCTTGGCTCCTGTCTAAACTCCCATTTGGGTGGAATTTCACATAGACTCCGGATCCTAAAACCTCCCTGAGGAATCTCAGTCTCCACAATTTGAGCTGTCTCTTGCAAAACCTCCTTGTGCAATTCAACTCTGCACAGAGGGATCTCCTATGTGGGCTACACACCCTCCAATCACTCATCCTCATCAACCATCTGGACATGCAGTGCTGTTCCATCCTGCTGTCTGGACACTATGGGGGCCCCCCAGTAGGAGGCCCTCTGAGTAGGAATCCTCCTGTTTTCCATTGGGGATTTGGAGTGGAGGGGATTTGTTGCAGCCCCGTTGCAACAGCCGATTCAGATGGTTCACAGACTCTCTTGCCATTTGTACTTTCTGTGGCCCAGAGGAGTACATGTTCACATCTATATATATTGTACCAGGTTGCAGCCCCTTTCTCATTACTTGCAGTGATAGCTCCTCAAGTTTAGTTTGCACTTCAGCCCCATGCCCCTGATTTTTGGTCACCCAGTGTGGAGAGAGCATGGGGAGGGTGGAGGACCTCCTTGTTGTCTTACTCCTGGTCTGGCTAAGGTGGTCACTAACAGGTCTAGGTATGGGCTATTCGGAAGTAATTTGGCCTAACTATCTGCCCCTCTTCACGGCTCCATTTGGGTGTCCTTGGAGCTACTGCATGTTTGAGAGCTTCCCCGAACACTACAGGGGTTGGAGTGCATCAATAGCCTCAGGAACATTAATTTAGTTTTCACAAGATTGCTTTAAAGTTTTTGTTCTCATGTAGAAATCTCAAAAAGCTAGTATGCAAGTTCAGTGGGTAATAGGGAAGGTAAGTGGGATGTTGGCTTTATTTCAAAGGGAATTGAGTATAAAAATAGGGAAGTCTTGCTAAAACTGTACCAGGCGTCAGTTAGATCATGCCTGGAATACTGTGAATGCAATATTCCAGATATTGGTTCACCAAGGTCCTGTATAACTACAGCAAGACACCCCTGCTCCAGTACTTGAATCCTGCTGCTATAAAGATCAACATATCATTTGCCTTCTTTATGGCCTGCTGCACCTGCATATTTACTTTAAGCGACTGGTGTATGACAGGTCTAATGGCACATTTCCCTCTCTCAATCTGTAGCCATTCAGATAATAACCCAACTTCCTGTCTCTGCTACCAAAGTGGATAAACTCACATTTATCCACATTATACTACAACCTCACCAGTGAGATTTGTAATTTTCTGGTTTTGCCAGATCTTGAGCCCCCACCACCATTCCCATGGATGGCAAGAGTGGGCTCATGATTCCAAACTTTAGCTCAAACATTGATCACTGAGTAACTTGGTTTTGGCCAAGATCACATTGTCATACACTTTACACGAGAATTATGATGACCAGTATTGGTTGAGATGGCAACTGGTGTCATGTTGATAAACAGAATTCCCCAGGAGGCATCCATTTAACCAGTTATCTTCATGGAATGGGTATTGAATCTTGGACGTTTGAAAGGCAAGGAGTTTGCAACATACTAATCATTAACATGGAAAATGTTTATGTTAACATCAAGCCTGAACTGTGATTTACGGAGTAATATCGTTTTATACTTTTATTGGAGCTGAAGAGATGTTGCTCTGAGTACTTGGGAAATTATCAACATTAAAGAAGTTTGCTGTTTGAATTTCTGCTGTTGTGACATGATGCTACAGTTCACTAGTGACTGCAGTGACAATTTGGATATAAGGAATAATTTACTCCAAATTATCCATCATAATTTGGAAAGATCCTGAAGATTAAGAATTAAGGACCGCACTCTAATTATCAAAGGTAGAACTGGATTTATGGTCATTGTCTCTCCCACCTCAAGTATTGTGCACGGTTCTGGTCACCACACTACCAGAAGGATGTGGAAGCTTTGGCGAGAGTACAAAGAAGTTTCACTAGGAAGTTGCCTGGTCTTGAGGGTGTTGGACATAAGGAGAAGTTGAATAAACTAGGTTTGTTTTCAATGGAAAGACAGAGGCTGAGGCAAGACCTGTTAGACCTGATACTGGAGCTAGGAATGATAGTTGGCAATTTCCTCCAAATACTTAAGGTCCTAAGGAATGTCCAAGTAGCCGAGATAGGGCAGTCAATGCAATGTCCATTTGGTCTGCATATAGTGCAAGACCTCACCTTCGTAAAGGAGATGTGAGGAATAGCCACCAAAAGGATCATTAAGGGGCTAATGGATGAGCAGCAAAAACATTGCTGATATAAATTTTGACTTCAAGCTGACAAAGCCTCTGTCTGCAGTGACAGTGTCCCTGCTATTTCTGCTTCTGGTATTCTCTTCTGAAGTTAGCAGCATCAACGAGTTTGTATGGAATTGCTCACTAGTGTTCATTAATGTGGCTTTGCAGCATTTTGGTGGCAAGAACTTGACCCAAAACCCAGCTGAATGGGACTAAACTATTTGCCAATGTTACTGGTTACATGCTGCTGGAGGGTTGAAGGGAACATTCTGGGAAAAAATGTCAAGATTTCAACATTCTATTTATTCCAGAAATTGTTTGATGGCTTCACTTAAAAGGGCAAGGGTTGAGCCACTCTATTGGTCACTTATGGGAATCAGGAAATTGGTTTGCAGGAGAATTGAAAGGAGAAAATGTGGCCAGGCAGAGCAGCATTCATTGCTGCAGTCAACAGCGACAGGAGGGACAGAAACACAAAGCGCACTACATCTCCACTGTGGGTCTTTCCTCTTTTGGGCCTCCTCCATCAGGGTCTCCAGTTCCAAGTCTGAAAGCTTGTACACCCTCTAACTTCATCCCTGAAACAAGCAGAGACCTGCTGCAGTGTGTGAGCCAGCACCTTCAGTGAAAGTGGGTGGGTGCAGACTATCTATAGAGCTCTAATCAGTGCTCGAGTTGTTGTTTTCAGTGTCTGCAGTTACACTTAAATCATCACTTAGCCCGAATATTGCATTGAAAATCTACACTTTCAAGCAAGTGCTTGTTTTCACCCTAAGGCCAAAATAGCCTTCAGAATTTCTAAATCATGGATGGAAAACTTCCAACTCTGTAATGAATTCAAATAACTACTGTATGTGCCAAAACTGTCCAATTTTCTTTGATTAGAGTCTGATCTTGTAATGTTGCTATTGCTCCTGTTGTTAGTGGAACATGGTAAACTTAAAAGTCAGATGAGAAATAACGATTTTTTTGGACGAGAAGTCGGTAAGTTAAACAAAAGCACGCTGATGCAATTACAGTGAAACATAATAATTGGATGGAGAGGTGGTCAAACCACAGGCTCAAACTCCACAGGCAGGAAGGAAATGGGTGACCACCTGGCAGAGCTAGGCAGGCATTGTAGGGACCTTCTGTGTCTATTCCCCTGCAAAACAGATGTACTCGTTTTGAATACTGCTGAGGGTAATGGCCTTGGACAGCATGGTGGCACAGTGGTTAGTACTGCTTCCTCACAGCACCAGGGACCTGGGTTCAATTCCTGGCTTGGGTCACTGTCTATGTGGAGTTTGCACGTTCTCTCTGTATCTGCATGGGTTTCCTCTGGGTGCTCCAGTTTTCTCCCACAGTCCAAAGATGTGTTGGTTAGGTGCATTAGCCATGCTAAATTCTCCCTCAGTGTACCTGAAGAGGTGCTGGAGTGTGGTGACTACAGGATTTTCACAGTAACTTCACTGCAGTGTTAATGTAAGCCTACTTGTGACGAATAAATAAACTTTCTTTTTCATGAGAAAACAGCAGCAGTGAAATCCATTGCAGCATGGTTGATTCTGCTGCAGAGAGGAGGAGTAAAAAATGAGGGAATGCACTAATTATAGGGGATTCAGTTAAAAGAGGAATATATAGGCATTTCTGTGGCTGTAAATGAGACTTCAAGGATAGTATGTTGCCTTCGTGGTGCTAGGGTCAAGGATGTCTCGGTGCAGTTGCAGGACATTCTGAATAAGGAGGGCGAACAGCCAGTGGTTGTATTGCATGTGGGTCCAAAGGACAAAAAAGGGAAGAGATTCTAAAAGCAAAATAGAGGGAGCTAGGAATCAAACTGAAAAGTAGGACCTCAAAGATAGTGATCTTAGCATTATTACCTGTGCCACGTGCTAGTCAGAGTAGAAACAGCAGGATACATAGGATAAATACGTGGCTGAAAAGATGGTGTGAAGGGGAAGGTTTCAAATTCATAGGGCATAGGGACTGGTTCTGAGGGAGGTGGGACTTGTATAAACTGGACCGATTACACCTGGGCAGAATCAGGACTGATTTGATTGAGAGGTCTTGCTAGAGTGGTTGGGAGGGCTTAAATTAATATGGCAGAGGAATGGGAACCTTTGCAAGGAATCAGAGCAGGGGAAATTAAGAACAAGAGGATAAGACAGTAAGGAAAATAAGAAAAGTGATGGACAGAGAAATCAAGGGTTAGAGTCAGATAAGGACTGCGTAAACAATCATAGGAAAGGGAAAAGAAATGTTAAAAGTGTCCACCTTAAAGCTTTGTACCTGAATGCTTGAAACATGCAAAACAAATGAATGAATTAGTTGCACAGAAACATGTAAAGGGGTATGATATTGTTGGCATTACAAAGGCTCGAAGGTGAGCAAGGATGGGAATTAAACATTGAGGACTATTCAGTTTTTAGGAAGGACAGACAGAAAGGTAAAAGTGGTGGAGTTGCATTGTTGATTAAAGATGATATTGATATGATATTGAGGAAAGACATTAGCATAAACGATGTGGAATCTGTATGGGCTGAGTTGATGAACAACAAAGGGCAAAAAACATTGATGGGGGTGGAATGCAGACCACCAAACTGTTGTAATAATGTTGGGAAAAGCTTTAGACAAGAAATCAGAAATGCATTTTCTGTGATTATGGGCAACTTTAATCTACATATAGATTGGGAGAGTCAAATTAGTCACATTATAATAGAGGAGGAATTTCTGGAGCATAGACAGGATGATTGTCTGGAGTGATTCACTGAGGAACCAACAAGGGAGCAGGCTATCTTGGATTGGGTGTTGTGCAATGAGAAAGGATTAGTTGGCAGTTTAGTTGTGAGAGAATCCTTGGGGACAAGTGACTATTAGATGATAGAATTCTTTCTCAAGATGGATAGTGATGTAGTTGATCCTGAGACCAGGTTCTGAATCTCAGTAAAGGTAACTATGATGGTATGAGGCATCATAGATGGAATTGGCCATGATGGCTTGGGGCAATGTTGTTGAAAAAAAAGATGGTGGGCAGACAATGACAGGCATTTAAAGAATGAATTGGTGAACTCCTGAAGTTGTTTATTCCTGTTTGGTGCATGAATCTTAAGGGAATTACAATGTAACCATGTCTTACAAGGGTAATTAGAGATAGTATCAGACTCAAAGAAGAAGCATACAAATTGGCAAGAAGAAACAATAGACCTGAGGATTGGAAACAGCTTAAAATTCAACAAAAGAGGACCAAGGGATTGGTTAAGAAGGGAAACATAGAAAATGAAAGTAAGCTAGTGGGGAACATAAAAACTGACTAAAGTGCAAAGAGAAAAAGATTGACAAAAATGAATGTAGGCTCCTTAAAGTCAGAAACAGGAGAATTCATAACGGGAAACAAATAAATGGCTGAGGAATTAAATTTGTACTTTGCTTCAGTCTTCACAAAGGAAGACATGAATAATGTACCAGAAGTGCTGAAAGAAACATGTTTTAGTGAGAAGCTGAAGGAAATCAGTATTAGCAGAGAAATGGTTTTGGGGAAATTGATGGGATTGAAGGTGGATATATCTCCAGGTCCTGATAACCTTCATGCCAGAATACTTAAGGAAGCGGCCCTAAAAATAGTCGATCCATTGGTGGTTATTTTCCAAAATTCTTTGGACACTGGAATAGTTCCTACAGATTGGAAGGTAGCTAATATAAGCCTGCAATTCAAAAAAGGAAGTAGAGAGAAAGTAGAGAACCATAGCCCAGTGAGCCTAATGTCGGTACTGGGGAAATTGCTAGAGTCTATTATCAAGGATTTCATAACTCGGCATTTGGGAGGCAGTGATATAATCAGGCAAAATCAGCATGGATTTATAAAAGGGAAATCATGCTTGATGAATCCATTGGAATTTTTTGAGACGTAACCAGTAGAGTTGATTGAGGAGAACAAATGGATGTGGTTTATTTCGATTTTCAGAAGGCTTTTGACAAGGTCTCACATAACAGACTACTATGTAAAGTCAAAGCACATGGGATCGTAGCTAGTGTCTTGAGATGGATAGAAAGTTGGTTAGCAGATAGGAAACAAAGAATTGGAATAAATGGGTCTTTTTCTGATTAGCAGTCAATGACAAGTGGGATTCTGGAGAGATCTGTGCATGGACCCAAACTGTTCACCTAATATATTAATGATTTGGAAGAGAGAACGGAATGTATTATATCCAAATTTGCTGATGATACAAAATTGGATGGGGAGGGGTGAGCTGTGAGAAGGATGCTTTAGCGTGATTTGGATAGGCTGTGTGTGTGGGCCCATGCATGGCAGATGCAGTATAATGTGGATAAGTGTAAGGTTGTCCACTTTGGTAGCGATAAAGGGAAGACAGGTTATTATCTGAATGGGTGTAAATTGAGAGAGGTGGATCCTCAATGAGACCTTGGAGTTCTCGTGCATCAGTCACTGAGAGTAAGTGTGCAGGTACAGCAGGCTGTAAAGAAGGCAAATGGTATATTGGCCTTCATAGTGAGAGGATTTGAGTATCGGGATAGGGAGGTTTTGCGAGAATTGTATATGGTGTTGGTGAGGCCAAACCTGGAATGCTGTGCGCAGTTTTGGTTTCCTTATCCAAGGAAGGATGTCCTTGCTGTGGAGGAAGTACAGCAAAGGTTTACCAGGCTGATTCCTGGGTTAGCAGGTCTGTTGTATGAGGAAAGACTAAGTCAGTTGGGATTTTATTCACAGGAGTTCAGAAGAGTGAGAGGGGATCTCATAGAAACTCATAAAATTCTAACAGGGCTAGATGCGGTAGATTAAGAAAGAATGTTCCCAATGGTGGGGAGTCCAGAACTTGGGGTCTTTGTTTATGGATAAGGGATAAACCTTTAAGAACTGAGGTGAGGAGAAACTTCTTCACCCAGGGAGTGGTGAATCTGTGGAATTCACCACCACCGAATGTAGTTGAAGCCAAAACATTGTCTGATTTCAAGAATAAATTAGATATAGCTGTGGGGGCTAAAGAGATCAAAGGATATGGGGAAAGGGGAAGTTCAAGATATTGAATTTGATGATCAGCCATGATCAAGATGAATGGCGGAGCAGGCTCAAAGGACCGAATGGCCCACTCCTGCTTCTAGTTTCCTTGTTTCTATGTTTCTTTGAAATATCAGGAAAATATAAATATTGTTTTGATACAACTGCCTGATTCTCTACTAGCAGAACATGTTACTGTCCTGTAATCATTGTTACCGTCAATTAATTTGTTCATTGTTGGTGCTGCTGATCTTTTGAAGTAAATATCTTGATGTTATCCCTCCTCCTTTAAACAATATTGATAGGTACACTGAATGTATAATAATCACTGTAGTCAAGGAAAAGGTAAAGCTTGTTTTGTGAAACAATTCCCTTTTGTGATGAAACACTGCAATGCTTTGTTGATACAGTATTGTAAAGTGAAAGGTTCATAGATGCTGCCGCTTATTTTCTTTTAATGTGCCAAAAGCAAGATTAATTGCTGACAAAACATGCTGGTAGCATTGACGTTCCACCAGTCTTCCACTGAAATTTGAGAGACTAGCAATTGAAATTTACAATACTCCTGTTACACGAAGACCAGCTAGCCTGAGTTCTACTTTGATGGAGAACTTATTTAACTTGGGGATTTTGATGAATGAGGAATTTTTAAGAAATGACCTTTATCTAAAATCTAGTCAGGTCTTTCTTTTAGCATTTAACTTTAAATTGGAATTTCTTTCTGTCTTAGTCAGCAGTAAACCAGCCGCCCGCTACTGGCAGCAACAGCCAAGTTAATTAAATGGTTTAGTTAGACAGCATTACTAGGTCAGCCGGGGCTGTCTCAGCTCATTGGAATTTCTGCTAGCATAAATACAGGATTTTTTTTTTACTTATTGGTGAAGTAAGTAGCGTGAAGTCCACCTTAACAAGTCCTACTTTGACAAAGTACTATTTAACTCAGGAAATTTGGTGAGAGAATGTAGTGAGGGAACAGATACCTTTGCGGTCTTTTGCAGAAGAGAGAGAAAAAAATTAAAAGTTAATGTTTATTTATTAGTGTCACAAATAGGCTTACATTAACACAGCAATGAAGTTATTGTAAAAATCCCCTGGTTGCCACACTTTGGCGCTTGTTCAGGTACACTGAGGGATAATTTAGCATGGAAGACCTGAGAGTCCAGA
Source organism: Carcharhinus amblyrhynchos (assembly GCF_965287045.1). Lineage (NCBI taxonomy): Eukaryota > Metazoa > Chordata > Chondrichthyes > Carcharhiniformes > Carcharhinidae > Carcharhinus > Carcharhinus amblyrhynchos. The sequence goes on from NC_137328.1 coordinate 80,126,772, forward strand.
GACATTAACTGGGTAAGTGGTAAGAGATTCATTAGTGAAGTTAATGTTTCTTTTTTCTTTAAAGTATGGGAACGGCTTTAACTAGATTAAGCTTCTTGTTATAATTATAATAATCAATGAATAAATACTTTGATTAAATACTGCAAATGTTGTGGGTCCTGATGACATTCCAGCAGGAGTACTAAAAGTTTGTACTCCAGAATAAGTCACACACCCAGCCAATCTGTTCCAGACACAACACTGACATCTATCTGGCAATGTGGAAAATTTGTTCTAATATGTCCTGGGCACAGAAAGCAGGAAAAATTCAACCCGACCAATTACTGTCCCATTAGAGTAATCTCGATCATTGGCAAAATGAAGGAAGATGTCATTAGCAATCCCATCAAGCAGCATTTATTCAGCAATAACCTGCTCACTGGTGATCAATTTGGGCTTCACTAGGGCCACTCAGCTCTTGACATCTTTACAGCCTTGGTTCAAACATAGACAAAAGATTTCAAGAGGTGAGGTGAGTGACTGCCTTTGACACTAAGACAGCATTTGATTGATTGTGACATCAAGGAACATTAGCAAAATTAAAGTCAATGGAAATCAGGATAAACTGTCTCCACTGTTTGGTGTCACAAAGGAAGATAGTTGTGATTATTGAAAGTCAATCATCGAAGAGTCATGACACTGCTACAGGAGTTCCTCAGAGTAGTGCCCTATGCCCAACCATCTTCAACTACTTCATCAATGATCAACCCTCCATTATAAGGTCAGAAGTGGGGATGTTTGTTGATAATTGCACAATGTTCAATACTGTTTATAACTCTTCGGGTGCTGAAGCATTCCATGTCATATGCAGCAAGACCTGGATGACATTATCTGGCAGTTAACATGTGCACTAGACAAGTGACAGGTAATGACCATTTCCATCTAACAAGAAAGAATCTAACGATTTCACCTCAACATTAAATGACAGTAATGTTGCTGAATCTGCACTATCAACATCCTGGACTCATGGAGGATTATCATTGTCCAAAAACTGAACTGGACCAGCCACATAAATACTGTAGCTGCCAGAGCAAGTTAAAGGCTGGGAATTCTAAGATGATAATGTGTATCATGACTCCCCAAAGTCTGTCTGGCATCTACAAAACACAAGTTGTGAATCTGATGAAATATTCTTCACTTGCCCAGATGAGTGGAGCTGCAACAACACTCAAAAACTAGACATTCAAGATAAAGCAACCATTCATTCCCTCCACTACCAATGCACAGTGACTGCAATGGGTTCAATTTACAAGATGCACTACTGAAACACACCAGTTCAATAACACCTTCAAAACCCGCAACTTCTAATACCTAGAAGACCAGTAGGTGCATGGGAACATCAACACCTATAAGTTCCCCTCCAACCTAGACACTATCCTGACTTAAAATATATCCATGATTTGGAGATGCTGGCATTGGACTGGGGTAAACACAGTTAGAAGTCTCACAACACTAGGTTGAAGTCCAACAAGTCTATTTGATAGTACAAGCCACTAGCTTTCGGAGCGCTGCCTCTTGATCAGGTAAGTGAGAGTTCTGTTCTTAAACAGGGCATATAAAGACACAAACTCAATTTACAAAATAATGGTTGGAATGCAAGTCTTTCCAGGTCATCAAGTCTTAAAGATACAGACAATGTGAGTGGAGAGAGGGTTAAGCACAGGTTAAAGAGATGTGTATTGTCTCCAGCCAGGACCGTTAGTGAGTTTTTGCAAGCCCAGGCAAGTGGTGGGGGTTACAGACAGTGTGACATGAACCCAAGATCCTGGTTAAGGCTGTCCTCATGTGTGTGGTACTTGGCTATCAGTCTCTGCTCAGCAACTCTGTGTTGTCTTGTGCTGTGAAGGTCGCCTTGGAGAATGCTTACCCGAAGATCCGAGGCTGAATGCCCGTGACCGCTGAAGTGTTCCCCAACAGGAAGAGATCAGTCTTGCTTGGTGATTGTCGAGCGGTATTCATTCATCCGTTGTCGTAGGGTCTGCATGGTCTCCCCGATGTACCATGCCTTGGGACATCCTTTCCTGCAGTGTACCAGGCAGACAACATTGGCCGAATGCAAGAGTATGTATCATGGTAGATGGTGTTCTCACATGAGATTATGGCATTCGTGTCAATGATCCGACGTGTCTTGCAGAGGTTGCTGTGGCAGGTTTGTGTGGTGTCGTGGTCACTGTTCTCTTTAAGGCTGGGTAGTTTGCTGCAGACAATCTTCTGTTTGAGTTTATGTGGTTGTTTGAAGACAAGAAGTGGAGGTGTGGGGATGGCCCTGGCGAGATGTTCGTCTTCATCAATGACATGTTGAAGGCTCCAGACAAGATGTTGTAGCTTCTCCACTCCAGGGAAGTACTGGACGACAAAGGGTACCCTGTCCGCCTTGTCCCGTGTTTGTCTTCTGAGAAGGTCAGTGCGGTTCCTCAGAAGATAAAGATGGGACATGGCTGGAGACAATACACATCTCTTTAACCTGTGCTTAACCCTTTCTCCACTCACATTGTCTGTACCTTTAAGACTTGATTACCTGTAAAGACTTGCATTCCAACCATTATTTTGTAAATTGAGTTTGTATCTTTATACGCCCGGTTTGAGAACACAACTCCCATTCATCTGATGAAGGAGCAGTGCTCCGGAAGCTAGTGGCTTGTGCTACCAAACCTGTTGGATTTTAACCTGGTATTGTGAGACATCTTACTGAAATAGTAATTACTGAAATTCGTCCACTGCCACTGCGTCAGAACCATAGAACTCTAGCAGCATTATGGGAATACTTACATCACACGAATTTCAGCAGTTCAAAAGCCATCATCTTCTCAGGGGCAATTAGGGATGGGAAAAAATGCTGGCTTAGCCAGAGACGCCCACACCTGTGAAAGAATTTTTAAAAACTGGACTGCTGGCCCTATCAAAATCCATGAGGATTTCAGCCGATGTGACCTAATAGGTACTTGGGATTTTGCCGTTAACTGATGTTGAATCTCAGGAGATTGGCAATTCTGATAGTGAGGTGTTTTGGTTGTCTCTCAGTAATTTTGGTCTTACCATAGAATCCTTACAATGCAGAAGGAGGTCATTCAATCCTTTGAGTCTGCACCGCCTCTCTGAAAGAGCATCTTACCCAGGTCCACCCCATCCGCTATCCCTGTAATACCCCGCACTTACTCTGGCTAATCCACCTAACCTATGACAGCATGGTGGCAAAGTGGTTAGGACTGCCACCTCTCAGTGCCAGAGACGCAGGCTCAATTCCCAGCTTGGGTCATTGTCTGTGTGGAGTCTGCCCATTCTCCCTGTGCCTGCTTGGGTTTCAAAGAACAAAGAACAACCCAGCACAGGAAACAGGCCCTTCGGCCCAACGAGCCCGCGCAGCCGCATCATCCTACACCTACCCTGCCCGGCGTGTCTGCGAGTGGAACCCCTGACTTAGCCAGATTCAGGGGAGAATAGTGTCAATTTGGTAAACCAATCAGCCTAAGAGCACATCTTTGGGGTGTGGGAGGAAACCGGAGCGCCCGGAGGAAACCCACGCAACCACAGGGAGAATGCACAAACTCCCACAGACACAGGCCCAGATCCATGTATCTGCACAGCTAGCAGTGATAGTCACCGAGCTGTTGCAGCGCCCGTCTACCGGTCCAGGATCAAGCACACACACCGACACGAAGTACTAGGCCACTCTCGGAACCTCCAAGAGCAGCCCACGCACGACCCACCGTGTGCATGCCCCTCGTTTGACAACAAGGTGGACCGACACCTGCAGAATAAAAAGACAAAAACGTTAACATTTAAGTCTGCATTTCCGGTGTCTCCCGAGGCTCTGACCCTATTTAATACCCCCTACTATAACCCTCCATCCTTGTTTCGCTCATGTGTCTATCTAAGTAAACCTTAAACAAGTCCAACGTTCCTGCCTCCACCACCCTACTCGGTAGCGCGTTCCATACCCCCATGACCCTCTGCGTGAAGAACCTTCCTCTCACATCGAAATTATACCTCTCCCCCCTCACCCTTAAATCATGACCTCTCGTAATTGTACCCAGTCTAGGGAGCAGTCTCTTACTATTGACTCTATCTATTCCCTTCAGTATCTTATATACCTCTATCATGTCTCCCCTCAATCTCCGTCTTTCCAAGGAGAAAAGTCCCAGTTTCTCCAACCTTTCCTCGTAACTCAGTCCTTCCATGCCAGGCAACATCCTGGTAAACCTCGTCTGCACTCTCTCCAGAGTCTCCATGTCCTTCCGGTAGTAAGGTGACCAGAACTGGACGCAGTACTCCAAATGCGGTCTAACCAACGTTCTGTACAACTGAAGCATTAGACAGCAGCTCCTATACTCTATACCCCTTCCTATAAAGGCTAGCATTCCATAAGCTTTCCTCACAACCTTCTCCACTTGTGTCGCAACCTTCATAGACTTGTGAACCTGCACTCCCAGGTCCCTCTGTATTTCTATACTCCTAATCGGTCCACCTTTTATCACGTAGCTCCTCTCTGCATTATTGCTTCCAAAATGCATCACCTCGCATTTGTCAGGAATAAATTCCATCTGCCACCTATCTGCCCAATGTACCAACCTATCTATATCCTGCTGTATCACCTGACATTCCTCCTCAGTATCCGCCAACCCTGTCATCTTGGTGTCATCCGCAAACTTGCTGATCACACCACGTACGCTCTCTTCCAAGTCGTTTATATATACTACAAAGAGGAGAGGTCCCAGTACTGAGCCCTGCGGCACACCACTGGTCACTGGCCTCCAGCCCAAAAAGGTCCCCTCAACAGCTACCCTCTGTCTCCTATTGCCCAGCCAGTTCTCAATCCACCTAGCTACCTGTCCTTGTATCCCATGCGCCTTAACCTTTTCTACCAGCCTACCATGAGGGACTTTGTCAAACGCCTTACTGAAATCCATATGGATGACATCAACGGCTCTCCCATCGTCAACCGTTTTTGTCACCTCCTCAAAGAATTCTACCAGATCGTAAGGCAAGACCACCCTCTAACAAAGCCATGTTGCGTATCCCTAATCAGATCGCAACGCTCCAAATGCTCATACATCCTACCCCTAAGTATTTTTTCCATTAATTTCCCTACCACCGATGTCAAACTCACCAGTCTATAATTTCCAGGGTTATCCCTACTACCTTTTTTAAACAGCGGTACCACATTTGCTACCCTCCAGTCTTCTGGGACCTCACCTGTGTCCAAAGAAGAGACAAAGATTTGCGCCAGAGGCCCAGCAATTTCATCTTTCACCTCCCTAAGCAGCCTGGGATAAATACCATCAGGCCCCGGAGCTTTATCCGTCCTTACGCTACCTAAAAGCCCTAGCACTTCCTCCCTCGTAATAGATATTTCCTGCCACTGATCCACAGCTCCCTCCAAGACACCGCACGACACCGAACCCATCTCCTTCGTGAATACCGACGCAAAGTATTCATTCAGGATCTCCCCCATTCCCTCTGACTCAATACATAACTCCCCACTTTTGTCCCTAAGAGGACCAATTTTCCCTCTAACTACTCTCTTGCTCCTAATATAGGAATAAAATGCCTTTGGATTTTCCTTAATCCTATCAGCCAAAGCCATTTCATGCCCTCTCTTTGCCCTTCTAACTCCCCTTTTTAGCTCCCTCCGACTCTCTCTATATTCCTCCAGTGCACTCTCCGTTCCCAGTTGTTTCGACCTAACATACGCCTCCCTCTTCTTCCTTACCAAGTCTTCGATACCTCCTGTAATCCACGGCTCTCTAATCCTACCTTTCCCAACACTAAATCCAGTATAGCCCCCTCCCTAGTCGGGCTAGTTACGTACTGCTCTAGGGACCCTTCCAAAACACATTTTACAAACTCCTCTCCCTCCGTACCCCCAGCTCTAGGCCCCCTCCAATCCACTCCAGGAAGATTAAAGTCACCCATTACGACCACCCTATTCTTCCTGCACCTATCCAAAATGCCCCTGCAAATACCTTCCTCCACTGACCTCGGGCTGTTGGGTGGCCTATAGTATACCTCTAGCATCGTAATCTCTCCCTTTTTATTCCTTAACTCCACCCACAGTGACTCAATCCCTATCTCTTCCATATTGTCCTCCCTCTGCACTACTGTGATGTGCTCCTTTACTAACAGTGCCACCCCTCCACCTCTCTTCAACCGTCCTCTGTCACAACTAAAACACTTATACCCAGGAACATTCAGCTGCCAGTCCTGCCCTTCCCATAACCACGATTCCGTTACAGCCACCACATCTAACTTCCTCACAAACACCAAGGCCCTAAGCTCATCCGTTTTTCCGTCACACTCCTTGCATTGAAACAGACACAGTTCAACCCACCAGTGTCCCTCGGAACCTCCTTCTCCCTGATAATTTTCCTTTCACCCAACTCTCTCCCAGCCACATCCCCACCCCCCCTCCCTATTAGTTTAAACCACTCCTAAACACACCAGCTAACCTCCCTGCTAAGACACTAGTTCCCCTCCCATTCAAATTCTCTCCACCCCTCCTGTACAGTTGCCCTTCTCTCATAAATACCTCCCAGTGGTCTACAAAAGTAAAGCCCTCTACCTTGCACCAATCCCTCAACCATGCAATCAGCTGAATGATCTCGTCATTCCTAGCCCTGCTAGTACTGGGCAGCAACCCAGAGAATGCCACCCTGGAGGTCCTGCTCTTCAGTTTGGACCCCAACTCCCTAAATTGCCTATGTACATCTACCCTATTCCTCCTTCCTACGTCCCTCTCCCCTACGTGTATTATTACCTCTGCCTGGGTCCCCTCCCCTTTCAAAATTCCCTCTACCCTTTCCGTTACGTCCTGTACCCCTGCTCTAGGGAGGCAGACCACCATCCTGGAGTCACGCCTCTGCCCACAGAACCTCCTATCAATGCCTTGGACCCTCCCATCCCCTACCACTATCACCTTGCCAGCCCCCTTCTGTCCCTCTAAGTCATTCTGGCCCTCAAGCGCTGCAACTCTAAACATTTAGCACAGATGTGGACCTTGGGGAGACGTGACGCCACCAAGAACTCCCACATGCAGCACCTAACACAGCTTATGTTCCTCCCCGTAGCCCCAGCCATGTCCCAACCTCCTGTATGTGGCAAAAGGTAGAAAAATTGCAACTCCCTTCTCTACGCCAGCTCTCGCCTAAGCCCAGCGAGCCAAAGCCCTTCTCACTCAGCTCCCACTCACTCCGCTGCCCGTTCCCGACGCTGCCCACTTTATGCCGCTACCTCCTTTTTTATACCCCCCGCTCCCCCTTCCCAACTATCCCCTCGCCTAACTTCCGATACGGAAGTAAACTACACTCTCACAAACCCCGCGAACCAGAAGTACAGTCACAAAGCGATTCCAAGTAAATCAGGTACTCACCACAGCCACAGCCACCAAGTACACTGCTCCGGAGAACCTCTGGGTGCTCTGGCTTCCTCCCACAGTCTGAAAGTTGTGCTGGTTAGATACATTGGCCATGTTAAATTTTCCCTCGGTGTACCCAAACAGGCACTGGAGTGTTGTGACTAGGGGATTTTCACAGTAACTTCTTTGCAGTGTTAATGTAGGCCTACTTGTGACACTATTGAATAAATTAAAAAAACTAAAAGTGCAAATCTTTGGACACTAAGTGTTAATTTAGTATGGTTGAGCCATCTAACCTACACATCTGTAGGTTAGATGTGGGAGGACTCTGGAATACCCAGAGGAAACCCACGCAGACGTGGAGAGAATGTGTACACTCCATACAGGCACTGAAGGGTGAAATCAAACCTAGTGCTGCAAGGCAGCAATACTAACCAATGGACAACTTAATTCCATAAACCAGCTTTACCAATTAGCTGCTGGTCTGAAATCTTTGCTGGACTAGAGTTGACTTGGTCCACCTAAGTACATATATATGCATTGAATTTCTAGTAATGATTTCCAACAATTTTGAATTCCGTTACATGCTTCTCAAGATCAGGCCAGTGGCTGGTCCCTGTTCTCATGGCACATTTGCTCCTGTGCAGCTTCTTCAGGACAAACTCCTTCTTCTTCCATTCTTGCACCAGTTTTCCGCTAAAGCCAAATTCTCACATTACAGCACAATTATTTGTGTGAGCAAATGTTACAACTTTCTGCTTGAAAGTGGCTTCCTACTTCATTCATCTTCCTGAAGAACCCATTTCTGTTCATCACTTACAATGCCAGGCACAGTCTGCTCTGTGTGGGCGTATCTTAAACTCCCACGCAACTCCTTCACAACACAGCCCGTATTGCCTGCCTGATCTCAATCTACCAACCTATGGTATAAGGTATGTAAGAACTACATTTCTGGGGTTAAAAATATATGATTGACTGCTAATGTGAATATACCATTTCATCGTGGGGCAGGGGGTCAACATATGTAGCAAGCATTTGCAAAAAAAGCATGATTTTTAGTGCTGACAAATGGGTTAGTCTTGCCAGCTGGGTCAAGTTATACAAGTTATACAGTGCGATCTATGGCACGTTTTTCTTGGCATGTTCTCATGCTTCTCTCCCTCGTTTTTTCCCATGATGTAGAGATACTGGCATTGGACTGGGAAGGACACAGTATGAAGTTTCACAACACTTCAAGCTTTCGGAGCACTGCACTAGGTCTCCGAAAGCTCATGATTCTAAATAAGTGTGTTGGAGTTTAACCTGGTTTTGTGAGACTTCATACCCTTTTCTTTCCATTTTGGGTGGGAGGTAGTGAGCAATGTAGTTCAGTGTGCAGGGAAGAGAGCAATCAAGGGTTGAAAATTGGCAAACGCCTCATAGAGGCAAATTACTGGCCCTGAACTTCCATGAGATTTGTTCATCATATTGTCTGTAGGAGATTGGCACCATTGCCAAAGAAAGTTTGAAAAACATTTCCAGCTCTCTAATCCTACGCTCTAGAGGTTCCACTAATCTTCTGCTGAAATTTCAACACAGCACCAGAAAATCAGAGCCATATTATCTCTTCAATCATTAAAAATAATAACTTCGGTGATTCTAGTTCAATATTCATATAGCCATAAGAAATTATATATTAGCTAAATAATTATTGCTTATATCTTAATTATGCTATTTTCAGTCACTGCTGAAAGTTAATATTGATCTATTTTAAACAGATGCTGTTATATCAAACAGTTCTATCATTTCCCAGCAGTAAAAATCTTGCTGAATCAGTGGCTGTTCCATTCAGATCAGCTTATTCACCAGAGTATTTTGACTCACATGAAATGTTGTCTTCTGTAATCTTCAAATGATCATCACATTACAATACTCTCTCAACTGCAAGCCATCATTTCACAAACCTTTCTTGACATTCATCCTGATAGCCATTTTCAGAGTAATGGATTCCACAGCTATGGTAATCCTTTACACCACATTAACACTTGTAATTGCAAATAGAAAGGTACATTTGCTCCAAAGTGGGTCCTTCTTTGTAATGGATTGGACATTGAAGATTTGTGGAACGTAGTAGGAGCTGGCTTTTTAAAATTCATTCATGGGATGTGGGCATCACTGGCTGGGCTAGCATTTGTTGCCCATGTCTAATTGTCCTTGAACTGACTGGCTTTCAAGGCTATTTCAAAGGATGTTTAAGAGCCAACCACATTGCTGTGGATCTGGAGTCACATATAGCCAGGCCAGATAAGAAGGCAGATTAAGGCAAAATACTGCAGATGCTGGAACCTGAAACAAAAGCAGAAAGTGTTAGAAATTCTCAGCAGATCTGACAGCATCTGTGGAGAGATATAGAGCCAACATTTTTCATGTAAAATAACCGGAATAAACCATTTTGCAAGTACTGATACCAATGCTGTTGAATAAACCTTCTATGAAAAGTTTATGAATGAAATTTGACATGAAACATGATATAATGATTATTTTTGGAAAGGCAATCGATCAGCAATGTTTGCTCTGAGTAAGAGTCATCTAGACTTGAAATGTTGGTTCTAAGGATGGCAGCTTACTTTCCATAAAGGACACTAGTGAACTGGATGGGCACACAAATCTTTGAGAGACAAGCTGACAGTCATTGGGTTAAATTTGCCCAGTCACATGGAAAGGGAATCAGGATTAAACCTGGAAAATAACATACCGGATCAGCCAAACAGTGCAGTTTCCCCTCGGAGTGACTTTGCCAGAGGCAGCATCAATACGGCAAAAACTACCAGGCAATGACAACTAAGCATTTAGGCCCATTAATAGATCAACTGGGGGAAAGGTTACGGTGCTGCCAGGATTTTCTTGATAGTGACAGCCATCTCCCTATGCTGCATGTGCCTGATGAGAAAATAGGAGCAGCATCTCAGCAACAGATCAGGGAACAAGCATCTTTCCTCTTACACACCCCAAGTTCTAAGGATGAGGATGAAGATAATAATCTGAGAAAATCATACCGGTCACAAATAATTTTAGTTTTCTGATGAATGTGTTATTTATAGACTTGTTTAACAGTGAAGTGCTTGATAGTGCTTGCACTTCAACAGTATGTGAACCAATAAATCAAAATATTATTTTGATTCACTAAATAATGAGGTTGATGCAAAGTTAAAGAATATAAAGGTACAACTTGCTTTACGTTTGATTATGACAACACTTTCGATCACAAAGAGATTTGTAATTTCATGTAAAATAGCTGGAATAAGCCATATTGCAAGTATTGAAAGCAATGCTGTTGAACAAACCTTCTATAAAAAATTTTCCATTGAAATTTGAAATATAAAATGGGGATTATTCTTGGAAAGGCAATCCATCAGCAGTTTACCAAATCAAGTCGTAATTGAATATCCTTAATGTCAGCCTTCTTGACAAGTATTAATTGCATTAGTCAATAAGAAGCTGAGAAAACCAAAACAAATTTGGTGGGATCTTTTAGTCTCTGCAGCTAGCTCACCAATAGCAGGACAGGCAAGCCATGCATAATGCTGTAGACATGAACAGGACCACAAGATCCCACCAGCAGCCAATGATGAGCTGCCTACGCTCCCAGAAAACATGCTGTGGGCAAATGGTAGATAATCCTGCATTGTCTTAAAATTACACAGACAATTTTCACAACTCACCTGGTTCAAAAACCTACAAAAGGATATATGCATGAGGAGGAATTTCTTCTCTCAGAGGGTAGTGAATCTGTGGAATCTCATACCACAGAGGGCTGTAGAGGCTGGGTTGTTAAGTATATTTAAGGCTGAGAGAGACATTTTTAATCTGTAAGGATTAATCAAGGGTTAAGGGTTAAGGCAGAAAAGTTGAGTTGAGGATTATCTTATCAGATTGGTTGACTTGATGTGTTGAATGGCCTACTTCTGCTCCTTCATTTTATGGTCGTATAGTAACCTTTTAGAATATTATTTTAATTTGATTTAATTTAAGTTTCTTTTAAAGTTTTTTTTAATTATAATAAGTTACTGATACATGTTGCAAATGTAACATTTAGTTGGTCAAGGTGTTTCAAAAGAGGTATAAATAGACAGTCTAAAACTGTGTTTGGATGTGTTTGCCTGTAATGTTAAACTCTAAATTAATACAAAAGTAGTGTAAAGATTGGCTTCAGTTCTATCCTTCACCAACTGGGTTTCTGGAACAGAACAAACTGGAAAATCATGTTAATAGCTGAAAAGACAGAATATCAGTGGGAGGTGTTCAAAAAGAATTCAATGTGATACAAAAACAATGTACGTTCCCATGGGACAAGAACTCTGCTTGCCAGGAACAGCACTGCAATGAATGATTAAAAATGTAAAACACAACAAAAGCTAAAAGAAAAAGCATGCAAAAATGAAAAATAGCACACATCCTAACACATCTTGGTGGCACGCTAACAGTAGTTGTCAATGCTGCCTCACAGCACCAGGGATTCGATTCCTGGCTTGGGTCACTATCTGTGCAGAGTCTGCACATTCTCCCAATGTCTGCGTGGGTTTCCTTCAGGTGCTCTGGTTTCCTCCCATAGTCTAAAAGACATGCTGGCATGCTGGTTAGGTGCATTGGCCATGCTAAATTTTCCATCAGTGTACCGGAACAGGTGCTGGAGTGTAGCAACTAGGGGATTTTCGCAATAACTTCATTGCAGTGTTAATGTAAGCCTACTTGTGACACTAGTAAATAAACATTAAAAAACTCAAATAGAAAAAAATACAAAGAATAGCAAAAGGTGAGAAAACAGATAATTAGAGTAACAATAAGGGAGAATGAAAGGAAATTAGATGGTGCTTGACTTGTTGAGTGTTTCCAGCATTCTGTTCTTATTTCAGATTTTCAGCTTCTGCAGTATTTTGCTTTGGAGCGTTGTTGCAATTATTTCTAACAGGATAGATAACATTGGTCTACAAATGGCATGTTGTCTGGACTATCCTAATGGAGAGTAATAGCAGTCCCTTAGTCTCTGTAAACTGAATCAGTTTTGCCCCACTTGGCTTTCAATTCAAAAAGTGGTCAGTTTTCAGCTGAGTTGGGATACATTATCTGCTGAGGAGATTGGTATTACGAGCAGCCACTGCATGATCAATGAAAACTATATTTACTGCACATTATTAACTTAAACAGGTGAATAACAATATGAGCTAAAGCACTTGAGGGTTTTTAATTTTGCTATACACTTTCTTCTTCAGAGGCTACATTTAATAAGGTGAGGTGTGTATGTGCCGGGAAATAGAAAACCATCCTAATTTTTGCACAGATTTCAGTGTCATATATTTCAGATATTGCACAGTCCTTTGAAGAGAAATTTTGCTTTATCATCACTATTGGATTATTTCCATTTCCTGCTTCAAGTAGTTTCTCTGAATGTGACTACCGTAGTGTTGAATTACCGATAGCCTTCTTGTTAGGATTTCTGCTGAATAGGAGCTGTGTTGAAACTCTCTAAAGTCATTTCACTTAGAACCTTATTGATGATTCATGTCATCAATCAAGAATTGATTCAAATCCAGTTCCAGAGATGAAAGGCTTGGACAAATTGCATCATCCAGTAAATATTATAAATGCATCTTATTGGGTAAAATCAAGTATTTATTAAGATATTTAATCAGGCATCCCAGATGGATTTGTAAAGGACAAATCTGCCGGCGTGCATTTGTAAAGGGCAGGTCATGTCTAATGAACCTGATTACATCTTTTGAAGATGCTACAACAGCAGTAGCCAATTGATGCTAGATCAGATGTTAATTTTAAATCTGAGACTGATAGATTTTTGTTAACCTATGGTATTCAGGGATGTGGTACAATATGGATTAGCCATGACCTCATTGATTGGCAAAGAAGGCTCACGGAGTTTCAAAGACCTATTCTTGTTCTTGTGTTCTAGTAGGCATACTGTTCAGGGTTAAAAGTGCTTACTTTTGTTACAATAACAAGGCTTTAGGTTTGGAACTCTGTCTTTACTTTATGGTAAAATGAAGAAAAGTCATGTGACCTTTTCTGAATTCTGCTGACTGTAAACCTGCGTGGTTTGATTACTAAAGATTAAAGCAGGACACAGGTCATTTCACTGGGAAAAAGATGCATTATTTTCACACCTTTGGACAATGGCAGAAACATCTGTGCAGTTATGCTGGTGGGAGATTGTGTACAGATTGAAAAGACCACATTTGTGAGGATTCAAACAAAACTGGAAGGATCAGTTAATTTTGATAAAGGAAAAATAATGAAAGATGGGGTTAAAAGTCATCAACCTGGGAAAGGGAACGAATAAAAGTAAATGTTCAGATGTTAAGAAGCATATTGGACCTTGGAAAAATGAATGCTACTTAAAGGATAGTGTAAAGATGTGAACAGCTTTTTTCAACAGTATTGTAATAAAAAGAAGTTAGCTTCTGTAGTTTAAAATCTATTCTGCCTACAAAAGGAGACGTTTAACCAATGGTGCTTTCAGTTTGTTTATTACAGTAAAAGCCATAAAATGTGAAATTTTGTCTGTCATACTTTCAGCTGTTCACTGGATTTCAAATTTCTTTTTAAAAATCAATGTCTCTGTGGAGATTGAAATACTTTAATTTAATTACTTGATAAAGAAAAACGTTTTTTAGCTTATGCTTTCACTTTGTACAATTGGTTCACAGTTTTCCCTTGGGACAAATAATCTGTTATTTTAAATTTTTTCCAAAAATGCCCCATGGAATTGAAGGAAAATGTGTGGAACATTACAAACACAACATTTTAAAAATAACACTGGTTTTTCAAATGTTAAAAGGTGCAATTTGCAAATATGTGCCTTAAAATTATGCTCTTCAAAGGCTAGTCGATGAATGCCTAACATTTTTGTATTCAGTTCCTTTAATTTTATGACCTCCCAACCTCACCAATGTACTTGAAAATTAAACATTCCCACCCAGCTTTGACTTATCTTCCATATTAGGGTATTTGTGTGTGTGTGTGTGTGTGTGTGTGTGTGTGTGTGTGTAGTGATTGTCCCTTTAAGGGCAACACAGCAGAGTAAGGATCACTGGACTGGGGGACCATTTGCGACTTAGAATGAGGAATAACCGCAGAGACAGGAGTTCACATAGACCAAGGCATTCCAGAACTAATAGCAGACATGCTACTGCTCTTGTAGATCCTTGTGTGTAAGTCATTTGTTCTTCACTTATGAAGTGACTGAAAGTGCACCATTACAGTGTGCAAGGCATCAGGCAGCCTGCCCATCCTTGAGGCCGTTAAATGGCCCAGTAATAGCCACTCAAGGGCTTTATTACATCTCCACCCTATAAGACATGCAACGGGGAAAGTCAGAAACAATGCAGGCAATCCGACAGCTTTGAGTGCATGGGCTGCAGATGGGCAGAAAGGGGATATCTCTTTTTGGGGATCTCATGTACCCATCAGAGGCAACCACCCAAGATCACACCCCCTTCCTTTAAGCCTCCCCTCCCCGCAGTTTGGTCCGAAGTGAAATGAGAGTCTCAACCCATCTCCTATTCGACACAAACTCATGCTCGAAAATTACCTGTAATTCAACACTGAATTGATCATTCAGACAAGCTATTAATTGAATCAGGAAATGGAAGTAACTCAATAGTGCAGTTGAAGATGCTGTTTTAAGATTGTGACGATAAATAGCTTTGCTTTCCAACTGCCTATGTAATATCTGGACTATACCATACTGAAATTGGTGCAAAAAACAAAATGAAAATCTCAAATGCATTAGCCACCCCTCTTCCCCAACCACCAACTTGCAGGGGCCTGCCAACCAGGCCCAGTCAAAATGCCCTGACTTATTTGAAATCGAGGAGCCATCAGTCTTTTTCTTCGAGTGTTACTCAGAAGTGACCAATACTCGATCCTTCCATTTAGATTGACTGGTAACTCTCTGGGCTGATACTTTCTTCTCAAGTGGGAGTCCTATTTGACTTTCTAAAAATTTTTACTCCATTCTTAAAGTTACAAAGCAAATGCCCAGAATGAATTGGGCAGACCTGAATCCATTCCATGCTTACTCCAAAAACCAAATTAAAATTCCAATTGAATCCGATTCTTGATCCCCACAAGAGACAAACAAGATCCAAGCTGACAAGATCAGGCATTGCACCCCATCTTGGGCTTGATCCAACACTTGATCTTAGTCAAAAGGCTAAGGGGGACCTTACCAAAAAAATTCTAAGTGCTGAACGAGCCTGAAAATGGAAGACAATCAAACCCATTTTTGGGCAACCTCCCAGACACAATCGTATGGCATTTAGGAAAAAAAAACAAAATGTGATTCCTACCAGCCGGGGGAATGGGTGGATTCTATTCAAAGAACAAAGAAAATTACTGCACAGGAACAGGCCCTTCGGCCCTCCAAGCCTGCACCAACCATGCTGCCCGACTTAACTAAAACCCTCTACCCCCTCTGGGGACCACATCGCTCTATTCTCATCTCATTCATGTACTTCTTAAGACGCTCCTTAAAAGTCACTATTGTATCCCCTGCCACTACCTCTCCGGCAACGAGTTCCTGGCACCTACTACTTCCTGTGTGAAAAATCTATCTCGTACATCTCTTTTAAACCTTTCCCCTCGCACCTTAAAACTATGCCTCCTCGTAATTGATTCTTCAATTCTAGGAAAAAGCTTCTGACTATCCACTCTATCCATGCCTCTCATAATCTTATAAATTTCTATCAGATCTCCCCTCAAACTCCGTCACTCCAGTGAGAACAAACCAAGTTTCTCCAACACACAGGGTGGGGTAGGTGTGGGAAGATGCGGCGGCGTGGGCTGGTTGGGCTGAAGGGCCTGTTTCCCGTGCTGGGATGTTCTTTGTTCTTGTTCTTTGTTCTCTCCTCATAGCTAATGCCCTCCATACCAGGCAACATCTTGGTAAATCTTTTCTGTACCCTCTCCAAAGCCTTCTGGTAGTGTGGTGACCAGAACTGAACAATATATTCCAACTGCAGCCTAACTAAGGTTCTATAAAGCTGTAACGTGACTTGCAATTTTTAAACTCAATCCCCCGGCCGATGAAGACAGGCATGCTGTATGCCTTCTTGACTATGTTCTCCACCTGCATTGCCACTTTCCGTGACCTGTGTACCTGTACACCCAGATCCCTTTGCCTGTCAATACTCTTAAGGATTCTGCCATTTACAGTATATTTCATATCTGTATTAGACCTTCCAAAATGCACTATCTCACAGTTGTCTGGAACAATTTATTCATGCCTGGAAGTCGGCTATTGATCTCTAGTACACAATGCACTGAGAGATTAATCATTCCCCCACGCCTTCCAGATGTCGTTTCCCAAGACATTGCTCACCTGATCTTTCCCCTGGACGATCGTCTCCTTCGATTCTGCCTCCTCCCCGCACCTCCCAGCACCTCCCACCCCACTATCCCAGGTGATTGTTGCCCCAGCCGCTCCCCACCCCTGCCCGATGCGGAGTACCCCTACTAACCCCTCCAGCCGATTTCGCCAGCAAAACAGGGCTGGTGACATCACAAGAGGTGAGAAACCACGAACAAGCCCAATTTTTCACTTCTCACCTGATCTTACCAGCTCACCACACTGGTTCCTTTCTTTTGGTACCTTTTCCAGCTTTAATTCTAATCTGGTAAGATTGCCCCAAAGGTTGCCCCTGGTGTAATATCGCTGCAGGGCAACTGGATTTCGATGAGTGGCTGGTCTTGGACATTGTGGTTAAGGTGGCAGGGAATGAGGCCTCTCCATCCCCCCTCCCCTTCCCTCCAATCTATAAACTTTCAAACACATTTTAAATTAACAGATTAATCTTTTAGTTAAATGATTAACAGAACATTAGCACATATTGGTGTTTATATGTTAATATGAAAAGATAATTTCAAACATCATACACATTTCAAGAATGAGGACCAATTTTGTTGAAAAAAACTTGGATTTATATAACTGAGAATGGATTCATTTGACTGATTACAAAACTCAGCTATGGTCAGAGCCTTGCTCCTCACTGAACAGAATACCATAAATGATGATGAGAGTTTTTATGTATTAATTTTTATGGGCATATTTAATGTTCCAGGGTAATTTATGCAGGGCCAGGGGAATAAAAGCTGGTTAAAAAAATTAGATGCACTTTTGAGTATTACTCACTTCTCTGTTCCCTAATTCATCATAAATTAACCTAGTGTTCGTTATAACCATTAATGAGTAGACAGTAATGTCACCATTAAACTACAACCATTGTTGGTTCTGTTCCAGAGAAGTAAGCTTTTACATAAACTAATGACTAGTATGTCAGCCAATTACATTTTCAAATTCACGAATGTATCCACTAATAATCACTGAAATACAGTGATATGTCTGTTGCTGACTTCACTAAAACCAATTTGCTACCACAGAAAGGTAACGGTGTAGAACGATACCATTCAGCCTACTATGTCTGCCCCAGCCAAAAAAATAAATTAGCTGTTCATTTTAATTCCACTTTCTAGCATCTGGTCCATAGCATTACAGAATGTAGTACTTCAAATGCAGATCCAAGCAGCTTTTAAATGAATTGAGCATTTCAGTCTAAACCACAAACTTATTCAGTGAATTCAGACTCACCATCCTCTGGGTAAAGCATTTTTCCTTATGTCCCCTTTAATCCTTTTACCGAACATCTTAAATTCATCCTCCCTGGTAATTGACCCCCTTGCTAGGGGTAACAAGTCTTTCCTGTCTACCCTATCTGGGACCCTGATAATTTTGTACTCCTCAATTAGCTCAGCCCACAGCCTCCTCTGTTCTAAGGAACATAACCCTAACCCATCCAATCTCTTCTTGTCGCTGCAATTTTAAGTCCTGGCAACATGCTTGCAAATCTCCTTTGCACTGTCTTCAGAGAAATTATGTCCTTCCTGTAATGTGGTGACCAGAACAGCACAAAATACTCCAGTTGTACCTAATAAATATTTTATACAGTTTCATCATTATATCCATACTTTACTATTCAATATCTCACCCAATAAAGGGAAGCAATCCATATGTTTTATTTACCACTTTACCCACCTGCCACATTCAGGGAGCTGTGGACATGCATTCCAAGGTCTCTCAATTCCTCAATTCTTCTCAACATCCTCACAATGAGGGGAAACCTGTAAAATGCATTGACCTAAAAAAGCCTCCAAAGTCTTAAGGATTGTTCCAGCTACAATCACGACTGCAAATCATGCATAGCAACCCCTAACAATAGGAGAAAAGGAGAAAGTCTAATGTTTTCCTCTTATACTGGGAAGTCAAACCAGATGGTTAGACTAATTCCTATTAAAGATTATTTTACATCACAGTATTTCAATTTTATACATCAAAATAGATCTTCTTGAGTTTTTTGTTAAGTTTATTTCAGGATCACTGTACATTAGGAATTTCATTAGTTTATACAATGTATTAGCTGCTAATCTGCTTTTTGAAACCAAGGGGAGAATTTAACGGACTCCTGCAGGTGGGAGGGTACACAAAATTCTGCCAGTGCCTTTCCAGCCCACTTCCAAGTGTCTACTTCCTACCTGGCAGCCATTTTATGGTTACAGGTGAGGAATCACATGGTACAGATGATGTCCACAATTGGCCAATTAATGACCAATTAAGACCCAGCTCTTGCCCAAACACAATTTTTAGGCCAGCAGTTCGAGATTGTTCACTTTCAGTTTGGCAGAAACTGTTGGACTCCAGACTCCAAACAGTGTGTTTCTGTGCCTCTCCCTGGTGTTGGAAATATAGCTCTTCATGGCTGGTTAGCTAGTAACTAGAGGCAAGTGCCTCTGTCTCTTGAAGTATGCTGAATGTACCAGAGTTGGAAGGCTTCAGCGTTTTCAACTCACCATCCAAAGGTGTAAAAGGAAAGCTACAAGATCCACCATCACACGGGCATACTTATTTTCTATGTTACACCAAAATCAGGGTGTATATTTGTAAGAATGTTGAATATGAACCGGTATTCTTAGCTGTTAAGGCATATACAATATCATGGTTGATTTCTTTTCACTTGTTTGTAATTGATAAGCATTATTGCTAATTGTCTTATATGTCAACAGTATTCTTAAGTAAACTTTGTTTGATAAAAGCTCCCCAGTGGGTCATTTGAATCATAATTGGAGCGAGACATCATATGCTTACTCTGAGCTTACACCCTGTATAAGCCCAGAACGTCACAAATGCCAGTCTTCAGCTAATTTGATTCACTCCATGAGATATCAAGAAATGGCTGAAGGCACTGGATGCTACAAAGGCTATGGACCCTGACAATATTCCAGCAATCGTACTGAAGACTTATGTTCCAGAACTTATTGTGTCCCTAGCCAAGCTGTTCCAATACAGCTACAACATTGGCATCTTTCCATCAATGTGAAAAATTGCCCAGGTATGCCCTGTAAACAAAAAGTAGGAAAAATCCAACCCGGCTAATGACCGCTCAACCCGTTTACTCTCAACAATCAGTAAAGTGATGGAAAAATCATCAAGAGCGCTATTAAGTCTCACTTGCTAAAAATATTATCAATTCAGACTTGTTAATTAAATCTGTTGCAATCCCATAGTTTTACCTTGTAAGTAGGAAAAACTGCCAGGTTTGCCACATGTCACCATCCAATCTTACTGGAGTTAGGATTGCAACCATTTTTACTCACAGCAATTTACTTTTAGTCTTTTATCTGTGTTTTCTTTTGCTCTGCAGTGGTATCTTCATTAGCAGCCTGTCTGTGCTTTCCTTTTGTCTCTTGCAGCCATTGTCTGTTTTCTTTTGTTCTTTTCAGCAGCCTTTCCTTGGCAGATTTTGAACATTCCTGTGTCCTGGATTCTCAGTATCTTCTCTGTTCCTTTTGCACGTTTCCAGAATCTATTTTTTTTTTACCATTCTCTGACACCATGGGTGTGATTTTATAGCCTCGCTCATCCCAAAATTGTAAAATCCAACCCAAGGTCAATGGACCTTCCCATTATCTGCCCCTCACCCGCTCTGATTCCCATGGTAATAAAACTTTGGCCCATGTAGCAAGTATAAGGGCAACAGGCTGGAATTTTGCATAAATTCACACTGGCAGGAACTCCTAGTCCCATCGATGGTGCACTATTGCGGGTTTCCTGGTGATGGAGGGGTTGCATTCAACAGGCAACTCCATTAACAAAGGCAGGACCAGAAGATCCCGCCACTGACCAACGGCAGAACTCCTCTACCACTGCAAAGTATGTGTTGGGGTGCACAAAAAATTCCACCCGTTGTCTTCATTGGTGTGTCTGTGAGAAACTTTATTCAACTTGTCTTAAGATGTCGACTAGGAAGGAGATGTGAAGGCTGTTGAGAGGGTGTGGAAAATATTTGCAAAAACAGTTCCAGGGATGAGGAACTTCAGTTACCCGGATAAACTGAAGAAGTTAGTGCTGTTTTCCTTGAGAAAAATTAAGAGAAGAATTGCTAGAGGTATTCAAAATCATGAGGGCTCTGGACAGAGTAGAATTGCTGGTCTGATTAGTAAGTTTGCGGATGACACAAAGATTGCCGGAGTTGCAGATAGTGATGAACATTGTCAGAGATTACAGTAGGATATAGATAGGATGGAAAATTGGGCGGAGAAATGGCAGATGGAATTTAATCCAGGTAAATGCGATGTGATGCATTTTGGTAGATCTAATGCAGGGGGGAGCTCCACAATAAATGGCAGAACCATCAGGAGCATAGACACACAGAGGGATCTGGGTGTGCAAGTCCACAGATCCTTAAAGGCAGCAGCACAGATGGAAAAGGTGATGAAGAAGGCATATGGCATGCTTGCCTTTATTGGACAGGGCATAGAATATAAAAGTTGGCATGATGTTGCAATTATATAGAATGTTGGTTAAGCCACATTTGGAATACTGCATCCAGTTCTGATCGCCACACTACCAGAAGGATGTGGAGGCTTTGGAGCGAGTGCAGAAAAGGTTTACCAGGATGTTGCCTGATATGGAGAGTATTAGCTATGAGGTGAGATTGAGTAAACTGGGGTTGTTCTCCCTGGAAAGCTGGAGGTTGAGGGGCAACCTAATAGAAGTTTACAAAATTATGAAGGGCATTGATAGGGTGAACAGTTGGAAGCTTTTTCCAGGTCGGAAATGACAAACACAAGGGGTCACAAGTTCAAGGTAAGGGGAGCAAGGTTCAACACAGATATGCAGGGGACGTTTTTTACACAGAGGGTGGTGGGGGCCTGGAATGCACTACCAAGCAAGGTGGTTGAGGCAGACATGTTAGGATCATTTAAGACCTATCTAGGTAGCCACATGAACACACTGGGAATAGAGGGATACAAATGGATGGTTTAGTTAGGAACACATGATCGGTACAGGCTTGGAGGGCTGAAGGGCCTGTAGCTGTGCTTTATTATTCTTTGTTCTTTGGTGCCAGAAGAGTCATGAACCAGAAAACACTGATTTAAGATGATTGACAAAAGAAGCATCAGCAACTTGTGGAAATCTTTTCTTTACACAGTGAATGGATAAGATCTGGAATACATTAGCTAGGGCAGATTAATGGGCAGATTCAACTGGGGCTTTCAAAAGAAAATTGGACGATTTTCTGAAGAGAGAAAATTTGCAGGGCTGCAGAAACGAAGCCGGGAGAAAAGGTAAAGTGCACTTAATAATTCGCTCTTGCAGATCGCCCACATGAACACAACAGACCAAATGGCATTCATCTGTGCTGTAACCATTCTCTAATTCTATAACTTTCCACTTACAACTAATTTAAAATTAACAGTGGGATTTTCTAATTGGGCTTGCCCCAAAACCAGAAAATCCAGCCCGAGGTCAGTAGACCTTTGCATGGTCCTCCCCCAACCTGTCATGATTCTCGTGATAGGCGGGGTGGGAAAATTCCCCCTCAAAACTCAGATCCACGGATATTTTTCACTCCATAATCTTTAAAATCATTTATGATCAAGTTTAACTGTTCAATAATTCAAAATGCATGAGCAATTGAAATGATTATCTCTTGGCTAATCAATTCATATTGTGTATTTTAGCTTTGAATACTACATACTACAAATTATAATTAATATAATGATCACTGTAATTTTGGTATCATATTACCAAATCATCCTGTACATTTTTTAAGTTAGCACTCATTGGCATTTCTGGGTAAATTTACCAGTTGTGCCACCTTAATGAGAAGCGGTACTCGAAAGGAATGGGGATTGAAGACAACATTGTCGTAACGGTTCTTTAACCCACGTTCACATCAGG
This sequence comes from Carcharhinus amblyrhynchos, assembly GCF_965287045.1. Classification (NCBI taxonomy): domain Eukaryota; kingdom Metazoa; phylum Chordata; class Chondrichthyes; order Carcharhiniformes; family Carcharhinidae; genus Carcharhinus; species Carcharhinus amblyrhynchos. The sequence goes on from NC_137328.1 coordinate 80,149,451, forward strand.
AATGGCTCTTCATTTGAAATAGTGGGTCAGTGAATCCAACTTGAAATTTGTCAATCTTGTTCTGAGGATCTGAAATGTAAATCGTAATCAGAAACTGAATTGCCAGCTTATTTATTAAAGAGGTCTTCTGAAATTGGAGCAATAGGGTAAGTTATTGGAATTAAGTAATTGAAGCTTGACTTTATAATTAGTTGTGGTATACTCAAAATAATTGATGCAGAAGATCTGCTGTCGTGGTACATCACGCAGGTCTGTCTTGAGTCATCTTTACACATTCACTGTAACACACCTGCAAGTGCTCTGTAACATCCATCTTCCGACTACACCGAGGTCAACATTTCCTTCTGTGTCTTCCATTTTGCTCTCTATCTCTGTAGCTTTCAACTCTGATCAAACGGTCACAATTAATCATGATAGAATTACTACAGTGCAGACATAGGCCATTTGGCCCATCGACTCCACACCAACTCTCCAACTGAGCCTCTTATCCAGGCCCTATCCCCATGAGCTAACGTATTTACCCCACTAATCCCCTGCTAACCTACACATCTTTGGATATAAGGGGTAATTTAACATTGCCACCCACTTAACCTGCACATCTTTGGGTTGTGGGAGGAAACCAGACCACACACATACAGGGAGAATGAGGACACTCCACACAGACTGTGATCCACGGCTGGAATTGAACCTAGGTCCCTGGTGCTGTGAAGCAGCAGTGCTAACTACTGTGCCTAAATACTGACATTTTCATTTTTAAACATTCTTTCACATGGTGTGGAATTGCCGGCTCCTAGGCCAGCACTGCTCTTGATAAGATGGTGGTGAACTGACATCTTCACCTACTGCAGTTCATGTGGTGTAGGTACTCCCTCAGCGGCGTGAGAGAGAAAGCTCTAGGAGTTTGACCCTGCAAAGTTGAAGGAATGGCGGTATCGTTCAAAGTAAGCATGGTGTGACATGGAGGGGAACTTGGAGGTGGTGGTGTCCCCTGTGGGGGTTATCATGGAGTTCTCACAATTTTCCACTGTAACTTTCTTAGGAAATCTGCAGCAATTCTCAAAAAAAGCATAAATTATATTTAAACCATTTCTGCCAAAGCTGTAGTGGGAAAGTGGGAGCACCACTGTGAAAATGCAATTCCAAATGTTTGCTTCTACCACCCCACCTGGTGGATATTCCAATTGTTCATTACTCTTCAAGTAAAAAGAGTATTGAAAGTATACATTTTTAACTGAGACATGTCAGGCCAATGGGAGTGGAGTGGGCGGTGGAGGGGAATCTTGTCCACTAGTTGGAGAATCAGTGGCAAACCCCCATCAGTTCCACGGGGAGGTACAACAGAATAAAATATCATTCCGGCATTTAAATGGCCACCACGGCCTTTCCCCATGACTGAGGTCCTGCCCAGCTGCCAGGCAACCACAGGCTACCAGTTCCTCATGTAACCAGCGCCAGTGGGGAGCAGTGGCTACTGGTGGTAATGCACCCACTAGAAGCCCAGAATCATCATGGGAAACCAGACCAAAGGTGAATGAGGCGGGATGAGGATTATTTGGTAATAGTCATGAGAGAGGGAGAGGAAAAGGGCAGTGGTTTGGAGGTAAGGGCAGGGTGTTGATCTTTCAGCCGGCACTTCTTGCTGAATGCTGGTTTCTTCGTTTGGGATGATGTGGTGATGCCAGCGTTGGACTGGGGTAAGCACAGTAAGAAGTCTCACAACACCAGGTTAAAGTCCAACAGGTTTATTTGGTAGCAAAAGACACTAGCTTTTGGAGCACTTGCTGCTCCTTCATCATGTGGTTGCCTGGCAGCTGGGCAGGACCTCAGTCATGGGGAAAGGCCGTGGTGGCCATTTAAATGCCGGAATGATATTTTATTCTGTTGTACCTCCCCGTGGAACTGATGGGGGTTTGCCACTGATTCTCCAACTAGTGGACAAGATTCCCCCCCACCGCCCACTCCACTCCCATTGGCCTGACATGTCTCAGTTAAAAATGTATACTTTCAATACTCTTTTTACTTGAAGAGTAATGAACAATTGGAATATCCACCAGGTGGGGTGGTAGAAGCAAACATTTGGAATGAGAGTTCTGTGCACGTACAGGGCATATAAAGACACAAGCTCAATTTACAAAATAATGGTTGGAATGCGAGTCTTTACAGGTAATCAAGTCTTAAAGGGGCAGACAATGTGATTGGAGAGAGCTTTAAACACAGTTTAAAGAAATGTGTATTGTCTCCAGACTGGACAGTTAGTGAGATTTTGGAAGCCCAGGCAAGTCATGGGGGTTACAAACAGTGTGACATGAACCCAAGATCCCAATTGAGGCCGTCCTCATGTGTGCGGAACTTGGTTATCAGTCTCTGCTCAGCGACTCTGCACTGTCATGCATCGTGAAGGCTGCCTTGGAGAACGTTTACTCGAAGATCAGAGGTCGAATGCCCATGACCACTGAAATGTTCCCCAACAGGAAGAGTCATAGAATCATAGAAATCATAGAGATCCCACAATACAGAAAGAGGCCATTTTGCCCATTGAGTCTGCATCGACCCCAATCCCAGCCAGGCCCTACCCCCATATCCCTACATATTTACCCGCTAATCCCTCTAACCTACGCATCCCAGGACACTAGGGCCAATTTTTAGCATGGCCAATCAACCTAACCCACCCATCTTTAGACTGTGGGAGGAAACAGGAGCACCCAGAGGAAACCCATGCAGACATGAGGAGAATGTGTAAACTCCACACAGACAGTGACCCAAGCCAGGAATCAAACCCAGGTCCCTGGAGCTGTGAAGCAGCAGTGCTAACCACTGTGCTACCTGCCGCCCTATGAGAACACTCTTGCCTGGTGATTGTTGAGCTGTGTTCATTCATCCGCTTTCATATTGTCTGCATGGTCTCCCCAATGTACCATGTCTCAAGACTTCATTCCTGCAGCGTATCAGGTAGACAACGTTGGCCGAGTTGCAAGGGTATGTACCATGTACCTGTTGGATGGTATTCTCATGTGAGATGATGGTATCCGTGTCGATGATCCGGCACGTCTTGCAGAGATTGCTGTGGCAGGGTTGTGTGGTGTCGTGGTCACTGTTCTCCTGAAGGCTGAGTAGTTTGCTGCAGACAATGGTCTGTTTGAGGTTGTACAGTTGTTTGAAGGCAAGAAGTGGGGTGTGGGGATGCCTTGGCGAGATGTTTGTTTTCATCAATGGCATGTTGAAGGCTCCGGAGAAGATGTCATAGCTTCTCCACTCCGGGGAAGTACTGGACAACGAAGGATACTCTGTCCACCATGTCCTGTGTTTGTTTTCTGAGAAGGTTGGTGCGGTTTCTTGCTGTGGCACGTCAGAACTGTCGATCGATGAGTCGATTGCTATATCCTGTTCTTATGAGGGCATCTTTCAGCGTCTGGAGGTGTCTGTTGCGATCCTCCTCATCTGAGCAGATCCTGTGTGTACGGAGGGCTTGTCCATAGAGGATGGCTTCTTTAACATGTTTAGGGTGGGAGCTGGAGAAGTGAAGCATCGTGAGGTTATCATGGGCTTGCGGTACAGTGAAGTGCTGAGGTGACCGTCCTTGATGGAGATGTGTGTGTCCAAGAAAGCAACCGAATCCCTGAGGGTAGTCCATGGTGAGTCTGATGGTGGGTCATCATGGACTTTAACCTGGTGTTGTGAGACTTCTTACTATTCTTCATTTGGGCACAGAGTGATTGGTTAATAGACATTTAGTTCTATATGGTTTTGATACACTGATCAGCTTAATTCTCCAGTGCAATACTGAGGTAATGCAAAATGTTGGAAATGCTGTCCAATCAATGAAATGTTAACCTAAGGTCCCATGTGTCTGTTCAGCTGCACTTTAGAGTTGCATGGGATTCTTTGATGTTGAGAAGTAAGTTGTACATGTGCTGGAGCCATCATGTCTCCTCAGCTATTTCAAAAAAACATATTATCGGCTTGTTAACTGTGAGATGTTGCTGACAGAAAAGTCTGCTGTATTTACCTCATAATAATAGTAATTTTGCTCCATAATTAATTGCAAACATTTTGAGATGTTGTAACATAATAAGAAATGATATAAATGCAAACATTATTATGGTGTTATTTTGGGAATCCATGAGTAGATTTCCACTGACTAGCCAAACTACTCAGCAATTGCCATGAATTCTCTTCCTTGAATCTGGAACCCATCCTGATTTCCATATGTTTATATAAGCTCCCAGAAAATGTACAACAAAAGTGATTCAAAATATACCTATTGTCCTAAAAGTTCAACTTCTCTCCTTATTAATTCTACCCACTCCTTATGCATCAGATTGCGCAACTATACACAAACCAAGCAGGCACATCTGACGCACACAGTCAACATTTTAGCCCAACGCGTCCACCCGCAAATGAAAATCAGCAAGTGTTTAAACCTCTCACACTTCATTGTGGCTGCTCATAATCTACCACAGCTCAGTTGTTATTGTCACACTCCATTCAGAACTCTTGGCTCCTCCCTTAGGAAATAACAATGGTAATTGTTCTGTTGATGGAAAGTAGCTTATCTGCTTGAAGTAAATTCTAAAGCAGGCTTTATAGGCATGTAAGCTCAGGCAGTAACATAATGAATTCCTGGTTTAACGGTTGTTTTACAAGAACAGAACTTTCCCCCCAGTGAATGACAATAATTGACCCACTGGAATATCAGAGGCAGATAGGATGCTACGTTCACAACCCTTTGTAGTTTCTTGTGGTCTTGGTCAGAGCAGGAGCCTTACCAAGCTGTGATACATTCTAAAAGAATACTTTCTATGGTACATTTGTAAAAAATGGTGAGAGTTGGAGCGGACATGTCAAATTTCCTTAGCCTCCTGAGAAAGTAGAGGCTTGGTGGGCTTTCTTAACTATAGCATCAGCATTGAGGGACCAGGACAGGTTGTTGGTGATCTGAACACCTAGAAACTTGAAGCTCTTGACTATCTCCACTTCATGAGGAAGAGAGAAGTGTCAAATCCAGCCCCAGGGGCAGAGGTTGACACTTGAGGTCAACAGACATTTTAGTCAGGATTTTCAAGGTTTGCTCGATATAGGTGCAAATCACGTCACATGACGATTAACTCTCGCAAGAGGGCCATATTGGGATTTGCACTGATGAGATCTCCAATTCAAATCTTCCCCACTCCCTGCAGGTGACATCATCAGGTACACGCCCTTGCCATGATTTCCATCAATTTAAATACATTTAACGCCATACCTTCCAGCAGACGTTGACTACTGCTCTGCAGCAGTCGAGTTGACCACTGGTGTAGCTCTCAAGTGGCAAGGGATATGGCACTGTCCCCAACATCCTGGCATTGCCACCTTGGTGGCACTGCCAGATTGGCACAGCAGGGGGCAGTGCCAGGCTGACACTGCCAAAGGGGAGGGCCAAGGGATGGAACCAAGGGTCCAGGCGATGATGGGGGTTGGAAAGATTGCCAGCAATAATAGATGCAGGAGGGGGGGCTCCTGATTTCTGTGGAGCCGACCTTGCTGACGTCTTTAGGCCCTGCCCCTCAACAGTGCTAAACATGCCCCCAAACTATTATTTGACAAAATCTCAGAAGACCTGGAGAGAAATCACCCATCTGTTTTTCTGGGGAGAAACACACCAGGTTTCTGTTAGAACCTGACACCATCATCGTTTAGGAAAATTCTTTGCTTATCTATCGAATCCTCCGTCCTGCCCATGACAATCCTTGTGACTGGACAGGAAGCTTGATCTGTGTAAGGGAGGGAAAAGTTAGATGTGGGGGAAGAATGAGACGTGGGAGTGACGGTGGGTGGAAATAAGTTCAGTATGACAAAAACAATTTAAAAACAATTTAACAACCAAAATTACCACCAATTCACACCCACAATAACATGTAACATTTCTGTAAGATATTGACAAAACGGTATTTATCTTTCAGCCCGTACACTTGTTGAAATTGTTATTGCCATTGTTGTTGTCTTCACTCTGGAAGCTTTTGTTCTTTGAAAATGTTGAGTGTTTCACAAAAATACTGTGGCTTGCTTCACTGTGATTTTGACATATCCTGAGAGTTTTGACTTCATTTTCCTTCCAGTTGACAGAGAAGCCTGTGCGTCACACTTGTAGAACCTGAAACAAAATTTGCAACAACTTTTAGGATTGTGATCAATTCTACACGAGATATCAAATATTTTTCTGTATCATTTTTCAAGTAGAAAATTAATTGCCTGTTGCTTTTTCTGTCTTTGCATTGTTGTTTCTTTTAATTGCAAGTCTAACCCATTGAAGAAGCACTTTGTACAGTCAGTTGAATGCTTGTTGATCCTTGAGCATTTAGTGGTATGAAAGTCTTTAACACATCTTTTTTGTCTTACTTGTTGGGCTGGCTTTTGACGCTGCTCGGTGCTGATTTCAAAGAAAGCCTCCTTTAAAGATCAACGACCTTTGTGGCAAAGCTGGAAAATGCAGGAAAACCTCAGCATGCCTGTCAGCATCTGTGGAGAGAGAACAGAGTTAATGTTTTGAGTCTGAATGACCCTTTGTCAGATTGCAGCATCTGCAGTAATTTGCTTTGTCTTAATGATCTCTGTGGCTTGGTTATCCTCTTCCCTGAGACATGATCTCCAGACATGCAGCAGCAAAGACATCAGCAAATAGGTAAACAACTAATCACTTTGAAGTGGTCATAGACACCAAACCAGCAGGCTAAAAGCTCATTATAGCCATCAGTTTTACCTTAAAGTTTTCAGATAGTGGAATAAATAATTATAAGTGGAATTTTCCATTCCAGGACTAAGTCCCACAGCAGAAATGGGAACCAGAAGAGTTCACGCCATGGAGGCCAGTGGAAATTGGCATTGTATCGTGTGATGCCAGTCTCATTAATTATACAGTTGGGAGTTTCCAGATTTTTTTGTGGTGGGGCAGGTTGGATGTCGCACGCCCTGCCAATATATCTGGATGCCAGATTTAACAGATACATCACAATTACACGCCATTGAAGAAGGAGATGGCCCACCAATTGCAGGGAGCTCCGGCCTCCAGATTCAGCGATGCCTCCCTGGAGGTTCTTCTGCAGCAGAGGCTTGGAGGGTTATCCTCTATCTAAAGGATAGAAGGAGGAGGCCAAGACATCACACTAACCCAGAATGAGAGGAAATCTCCTGGGAGGTCTACCAGAGGACTGCTCCGCAATGCTATGACCTCACCCACTCTGCCAGAGTAAGCAAACCTTCAACTATGAAAGCTCACCTCCCTGGATGATAGAAGGGCCATAGGCCTCAGCAGCAAGGACACCATCCATGTGGCTGATTCCTTAAAGAGCTACTTAACATTGATAAGAAGATGCCTCATAGCCCATCTACAGTCCATCTAGCCTGCAAGTGGAGAGGCCACACTGTGTCTCTGGTCCTTCCACACACACAGTTCAGATGCTGTCTGTGTGCGGGTCAAAGGGGAGAGGGTTAGACATTGAAGGTATCAGCAAGCTCTGTTAATGGGATACCTTGTGTGCCTTCTCCTTCCACCTGCATGGGCTCATCCCAATGGATGGTGCTGCCCCAGAACTTGCAGTGCATTAATCACATGACTCACAATCAAGTTGCTATTTGTAAGACTAGTAGATGAGAAAGATACCTGAAACCAAATAGTTTTCAACCCCCATCTTCTCTCTCTGGATAGGGAATGTGACAGCACAACAAGAGAGAGAATGAGGACACGGGGGGGACAGACCCTGATTGAATTTGAGGAGGGGGCAGCCCAGTTGGCAGGGGAGGAACCTGATCTAGTCTATGGAGATGGAGAGGATGGTGGGCGCCCTGATGTTCCCCCGCTTCTTGCAGCTTGCACAACTGGAAGACCCAGCCCAAAGTCTCATCATGACTTGGATAGTGCAGATGCCTCATCACCGGCAATCCTCTGAGTGTCGGTGAGCTTGGCTGACTCTACCTCCTCCTGCTGCTGACCCGTATTGACCTGCCTCCTCCTGCTGCTGACCCGTATTGACCTGCCTCGTCCTGCTGCTGACCCAAACCTGTGCAGTGTCCAGCAGAATGTGAGACCCAGCCTGAACTAGATCTAAGTGGGAGAGGAGCCGGTAAGGGTCCATGCATATCACATAGAAACCTAAGGGAAACTTAAGGGTCACCGGTACCTCGATGTTGGAGGCAGCTCATGTACTTACTTGCTCACTCCTCTCTCTCACTTATAGGTGTTAGTATGAAGAGTGGTGGGGAACATTGGAGGGAGGGGTTTGATGTCGAATTCAATCAGAGTCTGTCCAGCAGTTCATGCAGCCAACAGGTAACCAAGGACATTGGGAGGAAAAAAAAAAGTGCAGCTGTGCAGGCATCATAGCAGTCACCAGCACCCTGCAGCAATGCAGAGACACCCACCAAGGATGCTGGATGGTCACATCATGGACACAGGTCAGCAGCAGGAGGGTCAGCCAAGCTCACCGACTCTCTGAGGACTGCTGGGAATGAGGCATTTGCACCATCCAAGCTGGATGATGAGATCCGGGAATGGGTCTTCCACAAGATGTTAAGGAAGCTGCAAGAAGTGGGGGAACATCAGGCAGATGTGTCGGACACCCTCAACAGAGTGACATATGACGTGGAGCATTCCAATGACCTGCACACACATTGAAGTCTCCATGGAGAGGCTGGTGGACTCCAGAGAGAACCTGGTCCAGCAGATTCTGCAGGAGATGCACACAAACCTGAACTCTATCACTGTAGCCATGGTAAGGTTTGCTGTGGCTATACAAGTGGGCAACCTCATAAGAACATAAGAACATAAGAAATAGGAGCAGGAGTAGGCCATTTAGCCCTTCAAGCCTGACCCGCCATTCAATAAGATCATGGCTGATCTGTCGTGGCTCAGTTTCACATTCCCGTCCTCTCCCCATAACCCTTAATCCCCTCGCTTATCAAAAACCCATCAACCCGTGTCTTAAAAATATTTAGCGAGGTAGCCTCCACCACTTCAATGGGCAGAGAATTCCAGAGATTCACCACCCTTTGAGGGAAGAAGTTCCTCCTCAACTCCGTTCTAAATCGCCCCCCCCTTTATCTTGAGGCTGTGCCCTCTAGTCCTACTGTCCTTTCTGAGCAGGAAGAGTCTCTCCACCTCTATCCTATCCATCCCATTCTTCATCTTATACGTCTCAATGAGATCTCCCCTCATTCTTCTAAACTCTAACGAGTACAAGCCTAGTTTATTCAGCCTCTCCTCATAGCTCAACCCCCTCAACTCCGGCATCAGCCTAGTAAACCTCCTAGTAAACCTCGACCTCCCTCCAGGTACCTGTTCCCCTCATGAAGTCAGCCAGGGAGGGAAAGCAATGGCTCCCATTGCCCCCCCTTAACCTTGCCATCCCTTCCAATCACCAGTTCCCTGAATATGTCCTCCTGGACTCATGAATTAACACGTCAAACCTTTCCCTCTGACCTCTGTTCGCTTCATCTCCGAACAATATCTCCTGCAGCTGTTCACCTGTTGCTTGAGGATTCACCTTTTGGAAGAAGCAACTATGTCGAGAAGATTCATGTAGTTTGTGCTGCACCCATGGTGTTCCAGGCTCTGATCTTTGGAGTTTCCCCAGGCCTTCCTACAGGTAAGTAAGAAGGAAAATTGAAAAAGATGGAAAATTCCACTGTATGATTACATTGAAACATGAATTAAAATAGAGAAGAATCTTTATTTTTTTCAATGGATGTTTGACATTGTGGAAAATATTACATTCCACAAATGAGTTTCTCAGGACCAGTGAAAGTGTGCAGCAATAATTATGAGCTTGTACACTTATAAAAACCAAATTACACTGTACAATAAAGTGCTGGCACATATATGGCTAATGTGGGATTGAGTATAGTACCGCCCACACGGTGATGTTAGAGGCACAGGATCCACACCTCGGAATCAGTCGCATGTTGAGCAGAGCCCTGTGTACTAGCAGTGTAGAGTTAGCTCCTAGCTTGTACCCTTTCCTCTTTATTTGTAAATAGCTCTAAGAGTTACTGAAGATTACAATTAACCTGTATGACTATGAAGACTTCTTCAGACCTACGGAACTGTAGCCAACACACTACACCATATGGCAGCTTGTGGAAAAAAACCAAAGACCTTGTAGAGATAAACTGAAAAGCTGGGAGACTAAGAATAAATCCAGCAAAGCAGTCTGAACTGAAATGAAGTTTCAGGAATAGAGGCACAGGAGGAAGCACAAGGACAAAGCTCCAAACAGAGGCTTGGAAACTGAAGGCAGAAATTTAAATTCCTCACTGTAGCAGAAAACTACACTGAATCCCCTTTCAGCTTCCAGCCTCAGATCCTAGATTGTGGAGTCTGTGGTCCAAGTAGGGGTGGACTAAATCTTTTAAAGCTCTGGGCTACAGCATGTCCTGAGAAATCTTTAAATAATTCAGAGTCAAAGGTGCAGTTTGAAAAAACACTTTGTTAACACTAGACCCCTGAGTCTGGGAATGTGGCTCCTTGATCTCACTTCAAAACAAAAAAAAATCCATGAGAATTATGACTTCTAAACTCAGCTGTGAGAAAGTGAAAGCCAGAATTTGACAAATTTGTGAATTTAAAGTAAAAGACTGAGCAAGAGAACTCTGCAGGCAGCCTTTATGGAAATGGATCTTTCAAGCTGAGTCTGATGGCCACCACAGGTGGAGTAAACCTTTTGTCTTCAAGCAAGTGGCAGCACCAATTTGAATTTCAGTGACTTAAAGCTGAACCAACATTTCATAAATAGAACAATAGACCCAAATTCACACATCAACTTGGACTAATCGAAGGCAAGGATCAATCACATTATTGGGGCTTTTGGAGAAATAGATTCCTAAATTACAGCATTGCTTTGGGTTTCGATAAAAAGAAGAAAGCAGAGCTTCTGCTTTACTCGGTGGGCCCTTTAGCGGATGACATTATTACAAGAAAGGGAATCTATGAATCATCTGCTAAACTTGAAGAAGTATTAAAATCATTTGACATTTATTTTAATCCAAGAACCAATAAAATGCATGGAAGGGTTGAATGTAACAAGTGAGTCCAGCAACCAGGGGAACATGTTCATGAATCATCTGTACAGGATAGAGGTGGTTGCAAATATGGAGATTGAAAATCTGATGTAATCAGAGACAGAATGGTGGTAGGAGTAGCAGACAATGCATTTTCTAATTTCTTGCAGACAAATAATGTAACCCTAGAAAAAGCAATCCAGGTAGCTGGACAGTCATAAGCAGCACACAACCATTTACAGGGGAGCAAATAAACCATGGTGTAGAGACTGACCCACTGTTCAGCTGATTAAGCAGTAAAGCCACAGGGCACTCCAGGCCAGGGTGGCCATACTCGAACTAGCCAGCAAAGTGACCATGCCAATGCTGTAGAGGGAGATGCTCCCACAGGGGAGATCCATGTCCTGGAATTTCACCCATTGCATTCAATGCAACAGCATTGGACACTATGGCAAACTGCACAAGACAAGAACTCTGAAACACAGCGAACGCCCAAAGGTTATCCACAAGATCCAAACTGCAAGGCCAGAAGATGCACAGCGTGAGGACAAAGACCTTGGTTTCTCATTCTGGGATGCAGACATTTCAGTCAATGGCCACTTAACAAATTTTAAATTCAATGCAGAGCCAGTGTACAAGTCTTACTGGAGAAAGAATCATGACTAAAAGATCTCTGTCTTCAAGCAACAGACACAACACTCTGGGCCAGGAGGAATACAAGTTCAAGTCATAGGCATGATTCTGGAACCACTAATGTATGACGGAAAACAAATCTTCAAGCTGGTGTACGTCATCTGTAATCAACCTTTCTCTCTCATGAGCAGAAATGCCTGTGTAGCCATGAATCTCAACAAAACAACAGGAGATGTCAAGACAACTATTGCTGTTAGTCATATAACACCACAATTTCCTGAGTACTGAAACAAAAAACAATATCCTGACAGGGACTTCATCTCTGAACTCTTTTGGCGGAGTAGGTTTGTGCATTCTCGGTACAGGTGCTGGAAAACCATCAATGGTCAGACTAGCCAACCATCTAGGAGGTAACCACAATGCTGCCAGTGTAGGATGTGAAAGAGAGTGACAACATGTCTGATGAGCTTCAGCATCCGGCTCAGATGGCGGTACAGCTGGTCAGTGCAGAAACTATTGAACGTACAATGACCAATCAAATATTTCATACATTAACATAATTGTTCTGTTGTCTCTGTAAACAAACAGGTAAGAGAGGAAGAAATGTGAGGAGAGGTAAGGAGGGGTGGGGGTGAGGGAGGGAGGGGAAGGGATGCTTTGGACATAAAATTATACATTTTACATGCAGCCTGACTCTTCCGTGCCTACGTCGAAACCCTCAAAAGAACTTCAGTGATTTTTATGAAGCCAACGTAAAAGTGGGATGTACCAGCAGTTGTTAAACACGACTCCAGATTTTCAATCTGTACTGGATTCTACAATACCTATCAGAGAGGCAGTTCACATCAGTTTACAGGAAACTTGCATATGTCATCTTAAGGAATACACTTTTCTAAAGCATCTGAAATAGCCAAGTTGCATACTTCTTAAGAGGCTTTAAGAATCATCATTGCATCAGGGAGACTCTTAAAATTGGGATAAACAACATTGCTTAAAATACATAGCAAAATCCAACTAGACTTTAACTGAAACTGAATACAGACACTGCAAATCCATTTTGTTACATATGAATGTACTTTTTCATTATAATTAATATGTCATGACAAAGTTGTACAAGATTGTTTAAAAAATCTTTCTTCCACTTTCATGCATTACATATATTTTGAACATCTTTAAGCACATTTACAAAAAGAATTAACCCACCCAAAGAATATCTGCTGCCTCTACTCACTGCAACTAGACCAGAAGAAAAATGTGCAAATAAGTAAGTGTGAATACTCACCTATTACTGGGGCAAGTACAGGAAGTTAGGAAGAGACTGCAGCACAGTGCTACAACACTGACAGCTTTAGAAAGCAGAGCCAAAGGTTTAAACGTAGATGCTTTCAGCGCACATATCAATGTGTCGGGACTTCTGTATTGTCCCAACGCACATCTGTGGTGCACAATCCACATCAGTCAGGATTCAGGCTGGAAGTTATGGGTCGTGTTTTGGCCTCAACTGCTTCCTGTGGTAGCGAATTTCTCAGGCTTACCACTTTCCAGGTGAAGAAATTTCTCCTCATCTCAATCCTGAAATGTTTACCTAATCCTTAGACTCTGACCCCTGATTTTGGACTCCCCCACCATTGGGAACATCCTTCCTGCATCCACCTTATCCAGTCTTGTTAGAATGTTATAGTTTCTATATAATTCCTTGTCATTCTTCTGAAGTCTAGCAAATTTAATCTTAACCAAGTTGATCGCTCCTCATATGTCAGTCCTATCATCCCAGGAATCAGACTGGTAAACCTTTGCTGTACTCCCTCCATCACAAGAGCACCCTTCCTCAGATAAGAAGACCAAAATTGCACATAATATTCTAGGTGTGACCTCACCAAGGCCCTGTATAATTGAGGCAAGACATCTCTGTCCCTGTACTCGAATCCTCTTGCAATGAAGGCCAATATAACACTTGCTTTTTTTACTACGTGCTGCACCTGCATACTTACCTTCAGCGACCGGTGTATGAGGATACCCAGGTTTCATTGCACATTACCCTCTCTCAAATTATAGCCATTCAATGATACCCGGCCTTCCTGTTTTTGCTATTGAAGTGGATAACTTCACATTTATTCATATTATACTGCATCTGCTATGCATTTGCCCACTCATTCAACTTGTTCAAATCACACTGAAGCATCTCTGCATCCTCTTCACAGCTCACCCTCTCACCAAGCTTTGTGTCATCTACAGGTTTGGAGATATTACATTTAGTTCCCTCATCTAAATCATTAATATATATTGTGAATAGCCAGGATCCTAGCACTGACCCCTGTGGTACCCCACTTGTCACTGCCTGCCATTCAGAAAAAGAATCAATTATTCATACTTTTGTTCCCTATCCATCTCAATACACTACCCTCAATCCCACGTGCTTTAATTTCACATGCATTTACCCTAGCTAGACCCCCTGACACTAAGGGGCAATTTAGTATGGCCAATCCACCTAACCTGCACATCATTGGAGTGTGGGAGGAAACTGGAGAACCCGGAGGAAACCCAAACTGATATGGGGAAAATGTGCAAACTCCATACAGGCAGTGATCCAAATGGGGTATTGAATCTGCATCCCTGGCGCTGTGAGGCAGCAGTGCTAGCCATTGTGCCGCCATGCTGCCTCTAAGCGCCTGAAGAGAAAATACTTAGATGGCTATGAGTTAAGTGAGAGGGAGTGGGACAGGCTTAACTGCTCTTGCAAAGAGCCAGCATAGCCCAAATAAGTTAGAACATAGAACAGTACAGCACAGTACAGGCCCTTCAGCCCTTGATACTGTGCTGAGCTATGTCCAAACCTAAGATCAAGCTATCCCACTTCCTATCATTCTGGTTGAATAAGACAATAAGAGCATAAGACATAGGAGCAGAATTAGACCATTTGGCCCATTGAGTCTGCTCTGTCATTCAGTGAGATAATGACTGATCCGATGTGAAAATTCACAACTCCACTTTCCCACCTTATTTCATATAACCCTTGATTTCCACACTGATTCAAAATCTGTTTCACTCAGTTTTGAATATACTGAACGGCCCAGCCTCCAAAACCCTCTGTGGTAAAGAATTCCACAGATTCACTACCCCCTAAGAGAATAAATTCCTCATCTCTCTCTTAAATGGGCGACCCTTTACATGAGATTATGCCCTCTGGTCTTAGGCTCTCCCACAAGTGGAAACAAGCTTTCAGCATCTACCTTGTCAAGACTTCTGAGAATTTTATATGTTTCAATAAGGTCACCTTTCATTCTTCTAAACTCCAATGAGTATAGGCCCAACCTGCTCAACCTTTCCTCAGAAGAAAATCCCTCTATACCCAGGATCAACCTTTTGAACTTTCT
Source organism: Carcharhinus amblyrhynchos (assembly GCF_965287045.1). NCBI lineage: Eukaryota > Metazoa > Chordata > Chondrichthyes > Carcharhiniformes > Carcharhinidae > Carcharhinus > Carcharhinus amblyrhynchos. The sequence continues at coordinate 80,164,486 of NC_137328.1, forward strand.
CTGGATTGCCTCCAATGCCAGTATATCTTTCCTTAGATAAGGGGACTAAAACTGTTCACAGGGAGATGACTATTGTATGGTTCTATGTTGTTCATAATGTCTTGTTCTGGGCAAACTGATGGCTTGGTTTTTCTACATCAGTGGTTCCTCACTGCACATTGGTGTGCCATGAAGATCGCCCCAAATCTGCCACAAATAAAGATTCAAAATGATTGAAAATTCATGTAATTAAACTAAATCTTGGGCCTCCTGTGCGTCTGCTGGTCAAGAAAGAGCCACACATGTGTGGTTTAGATTTTTTGATCAGGCCCATGCACATGACTAATGGGACTTTGAGCTCAAGACAAAGGCCCCAGGCACCTACACAAAAAGCAAAAACTCAAAAAGGACGCAAAAACCCTGGGAGAATCAAGAGAGACAAAGAAAATGTAAGAGGACAAGGAAAGGTTGAAAATGAAGTTCCCAAAGATGGAAGAAGACAGAGAAAATAGGAGTGTGCATCAAGATTTTTCATTATAGTATTAGAGGTTTGCTATGACATTTAAATGTTGGGAACCGCCGTTATACATAACAAAAAATAACAGTGCTCTAAAATACTACATTGATTGTGAAACATTTTGAGATATCCTGGGAATGTCTAAGATGCCATATAAATGTGAGTTCTTCCTTTCTTAACATTTATTCAAAGTAGGTGAGGACGATTATAGCAGGCAAAGAAGATGACAGTTTAAAATGGAACTCCAACTGTTGTGACAAGTATATGCAACTAATTGAAGTTGAAAATACTAGAAATATTCTGCAGGTCAACAGCATCTGTGGAGTGAGAAATGGAGTTAATATTTCCTCAGAACAGAAGTAACTGTGTATATGCATACAAATTAAAAGCAGGAATAGGCCACTTGGGCCCTCAACCCTTCTCTGCCATTCGATGAGATCATGGCTGATCTGATTGTAACTTCAACTCTACATTAAGTTACAATCAGTTTCTGACCTTTGTTAGTTCAGAAACTCAAATAAACTTGGAATAAAAATATTCAAAGTTGGAGAAGTAACTGCTTTTATTAGCCACTGTCCCTAAAAGATGATAGACTGTGATTGGAAATTGTTAAACCCAGCTTTCAGTCTGGATGGCTGTAAAGTGCCTGTTTGAAAGTGAGATGTTGTGCCTTGCGCTTACGTTGAGCTTTAGTGGAATAGCATAGGAGGCCAGGAACAGAAAAGACAAAGTCCAAGTGGGGATGGGAATTAAAATGACAGGTAATAGGAAACTGAATGTCTCACTTGTGAACTGGATGGATGCGTTCTGCAAAGCACTTATTGAACTTCTATTTGGTCACATTGTGAGTAGGTAATCCAGTGTACTCAACTGAAAGAAGTTTGGAGAAGAAACACAGCTTGGGTGACTGTAGAGAGAAAATAGAGCCAACGTTTTGAGTTTGGATGACCCTTCGTCAGAACTCTGACGAAGGGTCATCGAAACATTGGCTCTTTTCTCTCTCTGCAGATACTGTCAGACCTGCTGAGGTTTTCCAGCATTTTCTGTTTTTGTTTCAGATTCCAGCCTACGCAGTATTTTGCTTTTATCTTGGGTGACTGTTTTGCTGAGTAATTCCAGCATTTTCTGTCTTCTTTCTCAGATCTTCAGCATCCACAGTATTTTGCTTTTGTCGATACAGCTAAACAATGACGTAGGCCCCCGAGTATTGTGGTTTCATGTCTGCTACCTAATAACAATTGAAGGGTAACGATATAAATACACCCTTCAACTCAATTCAGAGGTTCTGCTGTCTTGAAAGTGTCATATCTACACCACCAGATTGGGTGTACTGGAATTACCCAGAAGTAATCTCAGCATTCCTTAGGCTCATCCACAAACTTTGGAGAGAGCATAAAGTTTATCTTAAAACAAAGACAAAACCAACCAGGCAGTGGTTCTCACATCACTTCCCTGTAGCAATAAGGTATCACTACACTAAATGGGACATAGTTAAATACCACCAACTTTGTTAGTTCAGAAACTCAAATAAGCTTGGAAAAACATGGCAATTGATTGGAAAACAAACTCAACAAGGCAGGGCTAACTTTAAAACAGAAATGTGGAAATCAGCCTAAGAAACATTTATGTGGAGGTTGTATTTGTTTGAATAGCGTGGTTACACACAAGTGCTATGCATAATGAATTATAAGAAGTCTCACAATACCAGGTTAAAGGTCAACAGGTTTATTTGGAATCACAAGTTTTTGGAGCACTGCTCCTTCACCACGTGAGTGGAGTTGGTGAGATGACTTGGACTTTAACCTGGTGTTGTGAGACTTCTTACTGTGCCCACCCCAGTCCAATGCCAGCAATTCCACATCAAAAGATCATAAGATTGACTCATAATTAACTTGCTGCAGGCCGTTCTTCATTGTAAAGACCTACATAGCCCATGAGCCCTGTACCAATGCAAAGTCAAAGTCTGGAGGCACTAGATCGGTTTTCAAGTAACATTTTCAGATGTCACGCACAGGGCACACTTTACTTCCTCTTTCAGATTTTAGTTTCAACTTATTTTAACCTACTGTATAAGGTGTGGGGGGTCGGGGTAGCAGCTGGAGCAGGGTAGAAGGTTTTTGATTTGTGAGAACTCGGAGAGATTGCATCAAAGATGTGTAGGTCATTAGAAAGTGTTGATGACGAGAAGGTGCTAGTAGCTGCATAAAGATCAGAATGTGTTAATAGGAGAATAAAGGTCAGTGCTCAGTAAAAGCGAAATTTAAGAACATGTGACAGATGGAATGGTGGGGGAGGGGGCAGTAATGTTTTGATATAACATTTATTTTTATATGTGTTGGCATGGTGGCACAGTAATTAGCACTGCTGCCTCACAGCACCAGGGACTCGGGTTCGATTCCCGGCTTAGATCAATGTCTATGTGCAGGTTGCACACATTCTCTGTGTGTGCGTGGGTTTCCTCCGGGTCTTCCGGTTTCCTCCCACAGTCTGAAGATATGCGGGTTAGGTTGATTGGCCATGCTAAATTGCCCCTTAGTGTCAGACAGACTCGTTGGGGTTATGGGGATAGGGCCTGGGTGGGATTGTTGTAGTGTTGACTTGATGGCCTCCTCCTGCACTGTAGGATTCTGTGATATCAAAACTTTTTTGGGCCTTTGCAAACAACCCAGACCCCACCCCCACCAAGCTATCTGTCACTTGTTCTTAAGTTTCACTTTCACTGAGCACCGATCTTTGTTCTTCCATTAACACATTCTAATATCTTACGCTTATGCAACTACCAGCACCTTCTCCTGTCATTAAGACTGTCTCCTAACATACACATCTTTGTTGCAAGCTCTCACAACTCCCACCAATCACTGACATACTACCCTGCTCCAGCTGCTCCTATACAGAACATAATCGATCACATTTCTACTTCGGTTTAACTCTAAAGAAGTCATACAGACACAAAACATTAACTCTATTTCTTTTTCCACAGATGCTGTCAGACCTGCTGAGCTCTTACGGTATTTATTGTATTTGTTTCAGATTCCAGCGACCTGTTTTTATTTCAATCTATGGTCCTCAGATAAGGGGATACCAGATCCAAGCTGACAAGAGCAGGTATTACACCTGATCTCACGCTTGATCCGAACCAAAAGGGTCCCTGTTCTTCAAATGCCACACCATCAGCTCGCCACCTTTCGCTTCTCTTTTTTGCTCTGCTTGCCAGACGCACGTTATCTTTTAAAGTCACTCTCTGCACAGGGCCAGCCTCCTGTCAATCATTCTCCTGGCTTAGGAACGGCAGCTTTGCTTTGCTATTGGTGAACCCAAGGCCATTAGGAGAGCAGCCAAGCAGCCTCCGTGCAGTTATTGGTGGCAGGCGGTGTCAGTCACGGAGCTGTGTGTTGAGTTCTTCCCCCGCTGAGTGGATTCACTGAGAGAGAGAGGAGGAGGAACAGGGGCGTGTGGTGAAGTGTCTGTCTCCAAATCTCACAGACAGGAACCTTTGCGCCTTACTTATTTCCCAGACTGGGAGGGAAAGCGGACTCCGTCATTCCTATATATAACTAGACACACTGATATTAAAAAAAATGCGTCTCCCTCGAAAATGTTGGACATTATGCACCATAAGTATCATAGTCATTTTTTTTAAAACAAAGGACATAACAAGATCGGAGCACCAGCAAACGCAAATGGGGTAATGTGCATTCATCTCGTCTTAAATGAAAAAGTGGTGAAAATATTTTAAAGGAGTTTGCCTGCAGATCAATAAATGCAGTGTTAGTTTTTAATTTCATTTTGATAAAAGACAATTAGCATTTGTAATCCACAAGTGATATTTTTTGTTCCTACCTTTTAAAGCTGCAATGAATGCTTTAGCGAGAGAGTTTTTTTTTCCTCCTTTTAAATGTACGTTTACAAATTGAGTTAGTTTTGCTGCTTATGGTCTTTGTGGTTCCTTTTTACTGACGACGTGGCTGGCGAACGTTTTTTCTCTGTTGTTCGGAAAAAGTGCTGGGTGAAATGGAAGGAAAACCTTTGTGGAAGTGAATGAGTGAGAAAGACAAGTCTGAGCTTCAGGGGAACAAAACCAGTTCCCACCACCACCCCCCCCCCCCCCCCCACCCAGCCAGCCACAATCCGACAGAGAGGAGCATTTTGGTAGCGACACTCAGACACGCTGGGGTGCCAGTAGTGGCGCTGGGTGAAATGTGGTTAACTCTGGATGTTGAGAATGAGCTGCGTTTGACATCCAAGAGCGAAGCTCCCCCACCGCCACCTCCTGCTCCTCCAAATCAGCAGCGTCTTTTGTGTTGTCTTTCATTGAGTTGCCATCTCTCTCTTTTTCTCCAGTAGGTGGGCTTGTGCCTGCACCTCAGATGTGGTTAACGCGCCACTATTTGGTCTGCTACACACACTGAATGGTTGTGATTTGACTGATTGGGGTAGCAGAGAAGTCACATTCAGCCGAGCACTGCAAAAGACCACTTCTTTGCAACCCAGCATGTCTCTCTGAACAGACTTTGTGAGCGTGCAGAACTATTAAGCCATTCTCCTGTTCATATCGATTTTTTTTGTTTCAACCTCACCGTTTCTTTTATGAAGCTGTCATTGCGAGTTCAACACCTTGTATGCTCCCCATAACGGTGCAGTGGGTTGTTATTTTAGATTAGATTGCCATCGACTCTTTCAGTAATTCAGTCTGGGGAAAACAAAACGTTTTGTTTCTCTGTTGCGAAAGCTAAGCATGCGGTTTATTCTGTGAGAGCGGAAAGTCAGCATTTGTCAGAAAGTCACATATAACCAAGTGTCCGCTGGATGGAGTGAGATGATTGCCAAGCTCTGTCTTGTCTCATCCGCTGGATTGAGGGGGAGCTGTGGTAAAGGCAAGGCGAGCTTTCAACTCAGTCATCCTCGCTACAGCTCACAAGTTAAACTGTGGCCGGATCGCCTGTGCTTCGAGAAGTGCCTATCATTGTCACGAACAGGAAGAAAAAAGCTGTACGTGACTGGTGGTATGGGTGAAGCAATAGTGTGAAACATCAATGGTCAGCTGTACTTGAGCAGTTTGTATGAGATGCATATTTTGTGGTTGCCTCGCCTGTCAACTGGGGTTGATAAGCAGTCGAAAGCAACCTCTGCAGTAACTTGATTTTAAAAAACAACTTAACTGTTTCAGGGATGGAGAAGCCAGCCCAACCAGACTGATGGTCAATGCTTCCAGGAAAGTAAACAGGAAAAGTGTGCTTCCACGCTTCGAGCACACTGTCAAAGGTTGGAAAAACAATGCATCCCTAGTGTTCAAGATCAGGTATAAAGTTTCAATGGATACAATAGAGTCATCTGATGTTGTACACATTGCAAAGTTGTGTTCACATTGTGTAACTAACATCCTAATGTATTTTAAGTTACCACTTTAAGGCTGTAAAGACTTCAAAATAGTTATTTTTAGCAGAGAAACAGAATCCGCACAGTGCAGGAGGAAGCCATTTAGCCCATCGAGTCTACACCTTCCGCAATCCCACCCAGGCCCTATTTCCATAACCCCACATATTTACCCTGCTAAGCCTAACACTAGGGTCAATTTAGCAGGGCCAATCAACCAAACCCGCACATCTTTGGACTGTGGGAGGAAACCGGAGCACCTGGAGGAAACCCATGCAGACACGAGGAGAATGTGCAAACTTCACACAGACAATGACATGACCCAGGAATTGAACCCAGGTCCCTGGCTCTGTGAGGTAGCAGTGCTAACCACTGTGCCACTGTGCCGGTGGATAAATAAAATGGGAGGGTTTTTCAAAATGGAATAGGAAACATGAACATTTTCAGCAATTTTGCATGGCCCCACTGTATGTGGAAGCTACATTTTTACACCAAATCATTACCCAGCATTTTTGAGTAAAGGTATCAGCATGATTTTGGAACTCAGTAGATCTACATGTTATTTTCTCTTTTTTACAGCCAATTTTGCTGTCACAGGTCAGAGTAGATAAAACAAAAATAAGATTATTTAGATCTTTATTACATGTATTGTCATGTTTGCTGCGACAATACTAGTCAGAAGTCTCACAACACCAGGTTAAAGTCCAACAGGTTTATTTGGTAGCACAAGCCACTAACTTCCGGAGTGCTGCCCCTTCATCAGGTGAGTGAGAATTCTGTTCTCAAACAGGGCATATAAAGACACAAACTCAATTTACAAAATAATGGTTGGAATGCGAGTCTTTATAGGTAATCAAGTCTTAAAGGTACAGACAGTCTGAGTGGAGAGAGGATTAAGCACAGGTTAAAGAGATGCGTATTATCTCCAGCCAGGACAGTTAGTGAGATTTTGCAAGCCCAGGCAAGTTGTGGGGGTTACAGATAGTGTGACATGAATCCAAGATCCTGGCTGTGACTGACCTTATGTGTGCGGATCTTGGCTATCAGTCTCTGCTCAGCGACTCTGTGCTGTCGTGTGCTGTGAAGGCCGCCTTGGAAAACACTTACCTAAGATCAGAGGTTGAATGCATGTGACCGCTGAAGTGTCCCCCAACAGGAAGAGAATACTCTTACCTGGTGATCGTTGAACGGTGTTCATTCATCTATTGACGTCGCATCTGCATGGTCTCCTTAATGCACCATGCCTCGGGACATCCTTTCCTGCAGCGTATCAGGTAGACAACATTGGCTGAGTTGCAAGTGTATGTAATGTAAACTTGGTGGATGGTGTTCGCACATGAGATGATGGCATCCGTGTCGATGATCTGGCATGTCTTGTGGAGGTTGCTGTGGCAGGATTGTGTGGTGTCATTGTCACTGTTCTCCTGAAGGCTGGGTACTTTGCTGCGGACAATGGTCTGTTTGAGGTTGTGCGGTTGTTTGAAGGCAAGAAGTGAGGGTGTGGAGATGGCCTTGGCGAGATGTTTGTCTTCGTCAATGACATGTTGAAGCTCCGGAGAAGGTGTTGTAGCTTCTCTGCTCTAGGGAAGTACTGGACGATGAAGGGTACTCTGTCCACCGTGTCCCGTGTTTGTCTCCTGAGGAGGTCGGTGTGGTTTTTTTGCTGTGACGCATCGGAACTGACGTTCGATTAGTCGAGCACCATATCCTGTTCTTATGAGGGCACCTTTCAGCATCTGGAGGTGTCTGTCACAATCCTCTTCATCTGAGAAGATTCTGTGTATACGGAGGGCTTCTCCGTAGGGGATGGCTTCTTTAATTTATTTAGGGTGGAAGCTGGAGAAGTGGAGCACCATGAGGTTACCCATGGGCTTATGGTACAGTGAAGTGCTGAGGTGGCAGTCCTTGATGGAGATGCGTGTGTCCAAGAATGCAGAGTAGTCCATGGTGAGACTGATGGTGAGATGGAACTTGTTGATGTCATCATATAGTTGTTTCAGTGATTGTTCACCATGAGGCATGGTACGCTGGGGAGATCATGCAGGCACTACGACAACGGATGAATGAACACACTCGATAATCACCAGGCAAGAGTGTTCTGTTCCTGTTGGGGAACACTTCAGTGATCACGGGCATTTCGCCTCTGACCTTCGGGTAAGCGTTCTCCAAGGTGGCCTTCACAACACAGGACAATGCAGAGTCGTTGAGCAGAGACAGATAGCCAAGTTCTGCACACATGAGGACGGCCTCAACCAGATCTTGGGTTCATGTCACACTATCTGTGACCCCCACAACTTGCCTGGGCTTGCAAAACCTCACTAACTGTCCTGGCTGGAGACAATACACATCTCTTTAACCTGTGCTTAACCATCCCTCCATTCACATTGTTTGTACCTTTAAGACTTGATTGCCTGTAAAGACTCACATTCCAACCATTATTTTGTAAATTGAGTTTGTGTCTTTATATGCCCTGTTTGTGAATTGAACTCCCACTCATCTGATGAAGGAGCAGCGCTGCAAAAGCTAGTGGCTTGTGCTACCAAATAAGTCTGTTGGACTTTAACCTGGCATTGTGAGACTTCTTACTGTGTTTAACCCAGTCCAACGCCAGCATCTCCACATCACAATACTAGTCACCAGACTTCCTCTGCCCCAAGCCACCTGACATTTAGCTGAACATTTTAAATTATCGGCAGTACTCATTTTATGATGTACATAATTTAGTAATATGAGCACTAATGATGGAAATGCTTAATGAACCAAGAGTATTCCTCTGACAATAGTTGGTATTAATAGAGGAAAGACCACAGGGCTGCAATCTCTTACATGCACTGTTGCTGTGAAGAAAGTGTAACAGGAAAAAGAAACTAAACCTGAAATGCAGCAGCGTAGCATGTGGTCTACTTTATTATTAGTCAGCTAGCTTGGAAAACTATTCAGAGGGACAATTCAGGGGAAAATACAATAAAGGCGAAAGAAATCTTCAGGAATAAATTTTATAGTTAAATCCTAATGTTAGTGATTATTCACAGTTACAGTCAGTTGGCAATCACTGAGAATCAAAGTGGACTGAGCTGGATAACAAGATTTTCAAACAGATAGAGGAAAGAGAAATATTTAACACACCTCTCAACTCAGTACAAAATAGAAACTATAATAACGGGGGGAGCCCCAGACATATCTTGTCATCAAAGGAAGGCTTGCTTTACATATATATTCTGTTTATGTAAATGTATAGTGACAGAAGAGGGAGTGCATGCAAGAGAGAAGATGATAAATATCTCTCTGGATTGCAAGACAGTAGTTGTGATAAGAGGCTCAGATTGATTGTGAATAAAGCTGGAGTTGCTCACCTGAACACTGAGCGTAGGTCACTTATTTGACTGCAATTAGTTATAACTTACTGTTTAAGTGCATAAAGGAGTGGACTTCATCTTTATAGTTTTCTCATTGCATTTCTGTTGCTGTTTGAAGAAGACATGTGACACAGCCAATCTGAAGGCATATTGACCTTTAGCACATGGCCTGTAGGCGTACTGAATTTGTGACATAGAATCCGGAGCCATGTTGAATTTGGGACACGAGATATGCAGTAGTTGCAAATTATATTTTGACAGTGAATTGCCAGAAGTGTCTGCATTGTATAGACCAGCAGCAAAATCCTAATCCTGGCTACATGTCCATAGGGAAACCGAGAAATAGCACATTAATCACCCATAAGTTTTTTGCATTTGCAGTGATTGGGATTACAGTCCATGTGTGTTTTTTTTAGTCTAACATGCTTCATAGCTTTTAATGAGGTAAAACAGTCCCAATTTGGTATTTGACTTTTGTTATTCGCATTTCTGTTTCTGTTTCTCAATTTTCATGTTTCCTCTCCTGAAGGCAGGGACAAATATGATTCCATAGGCTCTTTTCATAAGTAGTGTTTCCAATGCCTGAGTCTAGATAGTGAAAATGGAATTGTTTGTAGCAGCGAAGGGAGGTTTTGTGGTGCAGTATAGCATCCCTACCTCTAGGCTTGAATCTCAGTTTCTACTACAGGACACTGAGGTGATGGAAGATGCATTCATCTTGCCAAGCAAGTTGATTCTCAGTCCGTAAATCCTCCCAATACAACAGATGATGAGACGGGCACTAAAAGTGGGAGAGTTTCCTTGTCAGCCTCACTTCAGAAGGCAGTGGCAAACCATTGCAATGCTTTGCCGAGCATAACAGTGGAACAATCCAATAGAAGTCCATGGTTGCCAATGACCTTGTAAGGCATTGTACCTGAAGGAGGAGGCCACCTGATGTGAATTTTCCATATGGGAATAGAGAGGGAGGGCCATCACAGGATACGCTGGAGAGTGGGATTTCTGATTGAAATTCCCTTTCCCAGACCTGAATTATTCAATTCTGACATTCCTGCTTCTTCCCTGTCTAAATTCAGCTAATTTAGCACTTACTAGGAACATAATCTGTAGTTTTCCAGGTCTTCCTGGTTGGATACATCCTCGTAAGAAGTCTCACAACACCAGGTTAGAGTCCAACCAGTTTATTTGATAGTAATCTCACAAGCTAGCTAACCTGCTAGCTGTAAAGATTTACATTCTAATCAGTATTCTGTAAATTGTGTGTGACTTTATATGCCCTTCTCTGATCAGAACCTTCCACATACCTGACAAAGGAACACTGTTTCCGAAAGCTTGCGAGATTACTATCAAATAAACTGGTTGGACTGTAACCTGGTGTTGTGAGACTTCTTACTGTGCTCACCCCAGTCCAACACTAGCATCTCCACATCATGGATACATTCTCAGCAGGGCTTTAACTCATAACCACCACCCATGATTCCTTTTGGGAAGTGCAGATGTGTGTTTGTTAAGTAAAGAAAGGGCCAGGCTAGGCTGTAAACTTCTCTTGCTCTTCAGTTCAAGTTGCTGGCCTTCACCAGAATGATGACACACTACAGGCTGCTGATGAACAAAACTGCCAGATGCAGCTCCCCCATAATATAAAGATATAATACTTATGTATACATTTTTGGTGGCACACCAGTTAACACTGCTGCCTCACGGTGCCACGGGCCTGAGTTCAATTACTGGCTTGGGTGACTGTCTGTCTGGAGTCTGCACATTCTCCATGTGTCTGCGTGGGTTTCCTTTAGGTGCTCTGGTTTCCTCCCACAGTCTGAAAAGCATGCTGGTTAGGTGCATAGGCCATGTTAAGTTCTCCCTCAGTACCCGAACAGATGCTGGTGCATGGTGAGTAGGGGATTTTCACTGTAACTTCATTGTCGTGTTAATTTAATGTAAGACTACTTGTGACGCATAAAAAAAAACTTCTTAAAAAAAAGCTTCAAAATATAATGAATTGGTTTAGAAAATATTACTTAAACAAGCACCTTTCGACAATTAAAGCAGTGCCCAGAATAATTTAATTTTTTATTGTTGGAGCTATTCATGTTGGCCAAATGCACAAAATATTATAAACCTTTTCTACTTAAACTTACAAGACATTGAAGCTGGAAGTAAATTGATTAACAGGGTCAACCTGACTTTACTTCTTTTCAGCTGAGCAGTTCTGCTAAAAGCAGAAGGTGACTTGGGTCTTTGAAAACGGAACAGCTGTTTCTTCATTTAAATTTCCTCCTTTTGAAGAGACAATGGTGAAGGGGTTCCTGTTGCCGAGACTTCCAGCATTAGTAATCAGCTGGAACATTTTATAAAGCTTTCACTTGCAATTCAGAAATTATTGCATTTTGTATTTATACAGCATTAGAGGAAGTGGTCTACAATACACACTTGCAAACAGGAAAACCTGTAAATAGATGGCAGATATATTGTAAAATGCTGTCACATACACCAACTATCTAAATCCTCAGGAGTTTGGGGAAGCTTTATTTCCCTTCCAGCTGTGCAATCAGGAATAACTGACCATTTTCAAGATAAATGGGAATCAGTTTTGTTTTTAAAAACTGTGACAGATATGTGTAGAATCCGTCATCAAGGAGGAAATAGCGAGGCATCTTGAGGGGAGTTGCTTGATAGAGCAGACGCAGCACGGTTTCGTTAAAGGGAAGTCATGTCTGACAAATTTACTGGAGTTCTATGAGGATGTGTCTAGGGCGGTGGATAGAGGAGAGCCAGTGGATGTGGTCTTTCTTGATTTTCAGAAGGCATTTGACAAGGTACCTCACAAGAGGTTATTGCAGAAGGTCAGGGGACATGGAGTTGGGAGTAGGGTGTTAGCGTGGATAGAGGATTGGTTGTCAAATAGGAGGCAGAGAGTGGGGGTCAATGGGTGCTATTCGGATTGGCGGTTGGTGACTAGTGGAGTGCCCCAGGGGTCGGTGCTGGGGCCTCAGCTATTTACCATTTATATAGATGATCTGGAGGAGGGAACCGAGTGTATGGTGTCGAAATTTGCTGATGACACCAAGATTGGTGGAACGGCAAATTGTGCGGAGGGTGTGGAGAGTCTACAGAAGGATCTAGATAGGCTGGGCGAATGGGCCAGGAAATGGCAAATGGAATTTAATGTTGGCAAGTGCGAGGTGGTCCACTTTGGTAGGAATAATGGTAGGAAGGATTATTACTTACGTGGCGAAAACTGCAGCAGGCGGCGGTGCAGAGGGACCTCGGGGTCCTTGTGCATGAGTCGCAAAAACCCAGCTTGCAGCTGCAGCAGGTGGTCAGGAAGGCTAATGGGATGCTGGCCTTCATAGCGAGGGGGATTGAATATAAAAGTAGGGAGGTCTTGCTGCGGCTGTATAGGGCATTGGTGAGGCCGCAGCTGGAGTACTGTGTGCAGTTTTGGGCACCATACTTACGCAAGGATATTTTGGCCTTGGAGGGAGTGCAGAGGAGGTTTACTAGGCTGATGCCGGAGTTGAGGGGGTTGAGCTATGAGGAGAGGCTGAATAAACTAGGCTTGTACTCATTAGAGTTTAGAAGAATGAGGGGAGATCTCATTGAGACGTATAAGATGATGAATGGGATGGATAGGATAGAGGTGGAGAGACTCTTCCCGCTCAGAAAGGACAGTAGGACTAGGGGGCACAGCCTCAAGATAAAGGGGGGACGGTTTAGAACGGAGTTGAGGAAGAACTTCTTCCCTCAAAGGGTGGTGAATCTCTGGAATTCTCTGCCCGTTGAAGTGGTGGAGGCTACCTCGCTAAATATTTTTAAGATGCGGGTTGATGGGTTTTTGATGAGAGAGGGGATTAAAGGTTATGGGGAGAGGGCGGGAATGTGGAACTGAGCCACGACAGATCAGCCATGATCTTATTGAATGGCGGGGCAGGCTCGAGGGGCTAGATGGCCTACTCCTGCTCCTATTTCTTATGTTCTTATGTAATAGACACAATATGCTACCCATTTTATCCTCAATTCTCCCACCTTACAGTCTTGAAGGCACTGAATTTTTGGCATCCACCAATAGCACTCCATGATCTTACGCTGGTGTATATCAGTGTCACATACATATCCAGGTGAAAACTGTTAGCAGATATTTGTGCGTGGGCATTATTACAGTTAACACTGATCTTGTAGATCTTTCCTGTCTGGTGGGGTTCAAGGGATAGCAAATTGCTGGGGAAATCCAGAGTGCTTTTCCCTCTCTTGAACCAAGGGTTATCAGAACTAACCACAGCTATCCCTACCATTGCCCATGAGATAACTAGGATGACAGACCTATGCGCGAAACTGGGAGGGTAAATTAAGATAAATTCATTATCTTAATATGTGGTGCACTGAACCATTGGAAGAATATGGACATTCTCAGTTTATTCACCTAAGTCCTATGATCAATTCCTTAAGAAAATCTTTCTCATAAGTGAAATAAAAAAGGCTTTTCACTATTCCTCGTGGTGTATCCAGTTTAGTAAATAGTTCCAGTTTCTGATACAAGCATTGTTCAACTTATTGAACATAAAATTCAATGACAAAATGTGTATCATTTTGAAAATTGGCTAACGGATTTCTATGAGAGAAATTATTACAGCAACCTGTTTACGTTCTGTAGGCCAGCTAATGTTAGTGCAAACCAGCAGCCAAGAGAAACAGAACTGGGTTCTTGTTGTAGCCCTACTTCACAATTCATACCACTGAAGTTACTTTGAAAAATCCCCTAGTTGCCACACCCCGGGAGAATTTAACATGATCAATGCATCTAACCAGCACTTTCGGCCTGTGGGAGGAAACCAGAGCACCTGGAGGAAATCCATGTAGATACAGGAAGGACGTGCAGACAGTGAACCAAGCCGCGAATTGAATCTGGGGCCCTGGCGCTGTGAGGCAGCAGTGCTAACCACTGTGCCATCCCATATAGAATTCCATCTGTGCTGCAGGTTATTTCTCTCCAGTGTTAATGATTCACACTGAAATCTTCAAAAATAAGGCAGAACATTTCAGAAGGAACAGTAAATGTGGTTTATCAGAGTAAGGTGGCACAGTGATTAGCACCGCTGCCTCACAGTGCCAGGGACCCAGGGTCAAGTCCCGGCTTGGTTCACTGTCTGTGTGGAGTCTGCACATTCTTTCCATGTCTACATGGGTTTCCTCCAGGTAATCAATTCCTGCATTGGGTTACTGTCTGTGTGGAGTCCGCACGTTTTGGTCTCCCCATGTTTGCAAGGGTTTCCTTCAGGTGTTCCGGTTTCCTCCCACAGTCTGAAAAACATGCTGGTTAGGTGCATTGGTCATGCTAAATTTTCCCTCAGTGTACCCGAACAGACCCAGCAATGTGGTGACTAGGGGATTTTCATAGTAACTTCATTGCGGTGTTAATGTAAGCCTACTAACGACACTGATAAAAAATAATAAATAAAAATATTCTTTCCCATTAAATGGATAGCAGAGCAACTAATAGAATCTCCGTCTGCCAAGGACAACATTTCTCCGCATTAGCGCTGCACTACTACTGATATTAAATTCTGAGAAAACACGATTAGAAAAGATTTGAACGTGCAGTGATTTTTCAGAATCACCTGCTGCTGTGGCAGACTAATTCACCTGTGTATGGAATACACTCAGTAATGTGAAACATTAAAAAAAATTTTAAAAGAAATAACATGGCTTTCGTAAGTCTAACACAAGAAGGATGCATTAGCTGGTAGCGTGATTAGTCATTTCAACCAAGGGACTTAAGAGACAATTAAGGAAAAAGTGGAAATATTGAACCATGTCCAGCAACAAGAAGGCATGGAACTTTAATATTGTAGAGATTTTCTGAAATTCCTAAGCAATTTGGGACTCATGCTCATTCGAAACTAAGTAACTCAATCAAAACCAATTCTATGTGCTGTGTTATTTGATTTGGATTTATGAATATGGTACATTATCATCTAAAGAATGTAACATCAGTAGGGTGCATTTTTGTTCTGTGAGGATATGGGTTCCTTCATTGTCTTTCTCATCTCCTTAACCCTTTTGCAGGCCTAGCTGATAACTTGTTCCCAGGTGCTATTGGAGAAGGGGACAAGAGCAACCTACAGAATGTCCTTTCCCTGAATATGTAAAATTCTTTCATGGGATCTAGGTGTCACTGGCTGGCATTTATTGCCTATCCTAATTGCCCTTGAAATGAGCGACATGCTAGGCCATTTCAGAGGGTAGTTGAAAGTCAGTCACATTGCTATGAGTCTGAAGTTATACATAGGCCAGACCAGGCAAGGATAGCAGATTTCTTTCCCTGAAGGACATTATTGAACCAGATGGGCTTTTATGACATTCAACAATGGTTTCATGGTCACCTTTAAACTTTTAATACCAGATATTTTAATGAATTCAATTTCACCTTCTGCCATGGTGGGAATTGAAACTGGGTCCCAAGTGTATAAGTCTGGGTCACTGGATTATTAGTCCAGTGACAATACACCTAGTCACTGCCTCCCCTAAAATATATTTTCATATATATTTTCCACAATCCCTTTTTTAGTAGCGTAGCTGAGATTGGATACACAGAAGATTGGGGAATTAACTCACTTCCCTGCCACAATTATTGCACATTATTTATTTATTTGAATTGCTAATGGGTTGAAAGAGGAAATGGTAAATAGTTTAATGTAAGTCGAGCTAAGTGTATAAGAAATTATTTCCAATATTGTACGTAGGATAGGTATTGGATCTACTATGCCTGGCCAATGGCATCAGTGGGGAACAAGCCATTTTCATGGTGCAAACCAGATCAGGGACTCCCAAGGGAATTTGACCTACCTTCCTAACAAACTGGAAGTGCATGTTAAAAGAGGGGAGAGACAACTCCAGTAGACAGAACACAGAAGGTTTGGTAGCAGACCAGGTCATTATGACTTAACAGAAGCATTTAAGCTCCTTCTCATCTTAAAATTTATTGAAACAAATTGTTTATACAGTTTGCAGTTTGGCCTCCATCAATCACTTTAAGAACATGTGCTGCGCCATCAAAAGCTACAACCTGAGTAGGACCCAAATGAAGTAAGACATTATGGAGAGCCACAAAACCATTGGCGAGCACTATTGCCCGAACAAGCAGATGCCTGTTCAGGCAACAGTGCTCACCAACAATTTTATGGCTCTCTATAATTGCACTCTGAAAGCTCTGTTTATACAACTGTGTGTCAGAAATCTAGCAGATATCTGTGATATTAACGTTCTGAATGCAGTTTTAAGCTCTGATTTAATTGTTATTCAAAGTATTGTTTGTTTTAACAATGTGTGGCAGATACGACCAGTGATTTAATAATACCACTTACTGAGTTTTTACAAGTTCTATTTATGTGCATAGTAAAGTGTTTTCTAAGGAACTTACTATGTTGACAATGTCATTTCAAAATGATACTAAAACATTTGCAAGTGCAAATCTCGATGGCAAGAAAACCTTCAAATTTAGTAAATGGCTTGTTTAATCAAATATGTTTCATTTTAAAAAAGGAACCATAAACAATGAGTGCTTTTTCATTTTTATTTTAGACCTTCAGAAAGCATAGTAAGAATGTACTCCTGATTTTAGATCTTTAAAGATCGGAAGACGTAAAACAGCTAATTTTCACTCTTTGAATTTCTGTAATGTTTTACCTTTACTGAAACAGAAATACATCCACAATTTTAGAATAGAAATTAAAGCATAAAGCATAGAAGGAAGTTATTCAATCCTTTTTTTTATTTAATTTGAACTTTCTTGGGGACCAAATTTACACAGTCCATGGCCAGATTCTCTAGCTGTTCCCACCCAACCACGGACGCTGCCGGCAAGAACGGAGAATTTGGCATTCAGCCGAGTCTCTGTTCACTATAGTCGGAATCCCAGCTTGGGAAAGGGGGAGGGGTGGGGGGGGGGAGGGGCTGGTGGGTGAGGTTGGAGAATCCGGCCTCATTTGTCTGCTTCCTCCAAAAATAATTCCAATTACTGATTCTGTAAAGCAGGCAAATGGCATTATTTATATTATTCATTTAAATAATAAATTTCTTGAATTTTTTATTCAATTAGAAATGACCGTTACCTGCAGTAGAGTGTTCTACATTCCAATAGCATGTTGCAGGAACAATTTTTTTTCTGCTTTTCACCTTTATGTATCCCAGCTTATTTGAGGATCATGACCCCTTGTCTTCAATTGGTCTACTAGGGAAAATATCTATCTATGTTTACTTTGTCTGGTTCTTTTATCATTTTGAAAACCCCTAATCAAATGCCACCCCCACATCTTCCCAGTTCAAATCACTGAAGCTCTGGTTATCCTATCCACTCCTTATGACTCAGAATTCTCACCTTTGGCTGAATAAATCTGCATTGGCTTTTTTTCAAGGTTATTGTATTTGCTGTAGCAGTGAGGAGCTCAATATTGCACACGGTGTTTCAGGTGTGAACTGACCATGGTTTTGTAGTGTTGTTATGACGCTTCTCATGTATTTTCATGAAGATGGTATTTCTGATGGTGTCATTCCCTAATATTCATAAAAATACAGCCTAACTTGTAATCCTGTTACCTTAGTTGAGTGAAAGCATATTCTCCAAGTGATTTGTCTTTTTCACTGGATTTCATTTCTTTTAATGCAGGAAGGATATTCTTCGATTTCTAGACGCTGAGAGAGATATATCAGTAGTGAAAAGCAGCTTGAAACCAGGGGATATTATTCATTATGTGCTGGACAGGCGCCGGACCCTCAACATCTCTCACAATTTACACAGTCTTCTCCCAGAAGTGTCCCCTATGAAGAACAGGCGATTCAGTACTTGTGCAGTTGTTGGAAATTCTGGGATTCTCCTCGGTAGTGGATGTGGAAAGGAGATTGATAGTCATGAGTTTGTAATAAGGTAGGACCCATTCTCTGAGAGGAAGTGAACACCTTTGAAGATAACAATTGTTTTCTAAAACGCAGATCTTTGATATTATGCTTGAGCATAATAGAAACATGGGGTTGACTTGGGTTTTGAATGGGTTAAAATTGATCCATTGCATAAGAGGGACAAACACTGTAAATAAAAAGTTATCCTGTAATGCAATGTTTTTAATTTTCCCTAGTTTGAATGGAATTATATAGTGTTTCCTTGGAAAAATCTGAATCAAAAGCAAAGTAAAATGATGTCGGGTCAAGTGCTTCCTTCTGGGCTAAAATTACTGGATTGTTTGGCAATGACACAGGCTATTGCAGGTCTCACAGACTATGCCACATAATGGCATGAAACAAGTTCACACAGACTATCACCTCCATGTTAAGTTCCTGATTTTAACTGCACCATTATGGGGAGAGACAAGTCTTCAATCTGCTTGGACTTGCATCTCATAAAGTGGAACAGTAGATTCTAGAAAATACAGTAATCCAGTTGAGAAAAAGAAATCAATGTTTTTAAAAGTGTTTACAAAATATAAATGTTGCTTTATAAAATGGTTGATATACTTAGAGCATTGTGCTCCATGGGGCGGCACGGTGGCACAATGGTTAGCACTAACTGCCTCACACCCCAGGAACTGGGTTCGATTCCGGCCTTGGGTGGCTGTGTGGAGTTTGCACACTCTCCCTTTGTTTGCATGGGTTTCCTCCGGTGCTCTGGTTTCCTCCTACAGTCCAAGATGTGCAGCTTAGCTGAATTGGTCATGATAAATTGCCCAATAATGTCCAAAGATGTATAGGTTGGGGGGATTAGCCGTGGTAAATGCACGGGGTTAGGGGGATGGGGCAGGGGGGTGGGCCTGGCTAAGATACTCTTGGGGGGAGGAGGTTGGTGCAGATTTGATGGGCCGAATAGCCTTCTTATGAACTTTAGGGATTCTATGTTTTGATTATTACTTTTGAGTAAAGATAAGAACATTGGAACATGTTCAGTAGGAACAGTAAGGATGATATCTGCTCTTAAGTCTTTGATATTTGAAGAGTAATAAAAGGAAGCAAAACTGCTTTTGTTGCAAAAGGCTAAGCTGACGCTATTGGAATTATTATGGGACTCTGCAGGGCCGATGTGGAAAAATACACCATCTAATCCAGATAATACGAAGCAGACGTGTTATTACATATACGTTTAAACAGGAATTAATTAGAACTAAAAGAGTAATTATTTCACAGTTGGGGGCAAATTATAACACTTTGTTAATTATGGTGGAAAAATAGTTTGAATAAAAAAGTGAAGTTATTCAAGTTGAAACCACTGGTGAAGTATTTAGCTATGCTGAGCTTTGCACCAACTATATGCAGCTCATCAATAATGTATTGAAAACATTAGGAAATGGTAAGTAACCAGCCTATACATTTTCCATTGAGGTGTTAGGTCATTAATGATGAATTTTTGCAGCATTTTTTAGTGAAATTTAGTTTAATGCAGAGCTTTGTGGTTATTTATCAGTGTCACAAGTAGGCTTACATTATCACTGCAATGAAGTTACTGTGAAAATCCCCTAATTGTCACATTCCGGTGCCTGTTCGGGTACACTGAGGAAGAATTTAGCATGGCCAAAGCAACTAACAAGCACGCCTTTTGGACTATGGGAGGAAACCAAAGCACCCGGTGGAAACCCACGCAGACATGGGGAGAACATGCAGACTCCACATAGACAGTGAACCAAGCCTGGAATTGAACCCAGATCCCTGGCATTCTGAAACAGCAGTGCCGCCCAAGAGGGAGGGGGGAGAGAAAACAGGGAAGTACAGATCTGTAAGCCTTACATCACTAGTAGGGGAAATGCTAGAATTTTGAACCATAGAAACATAGAAGCATTACAGTGCAGAAAAAGGCCATTTGGCCCATTGAGTCTGCACTGACCACAATCCCACCCAGGCCCTTCCCCCATATCCCTACATATTTTACCCACTAATCCCTCTAACCTACAGTGCAGAAGGAAACCATTCGGCCCATCAGGTCTGCACTGACCACAATCCTACCGAGACCCAATTCCTGTAATCCCACATATTTACCCTGCTAATCCCTTGACACTAGGGTTAATTTATCATGGCCAATCAACCTAACCCACACATCCTTGGATTGTGGGAGGAAACCGGAGCACCCGGTAGGATCCCGAAAGTAGGATCCCAGACCTGTGTCCTTTGTTTGAACCAACCAAAGGGGAGTATGATAGGATGAGAGAGGAATTGGCGCATGTAGATTGGGGGCACAGATTGGGAGGTAGGTCTGCTGAGGAACAGTGGAGGATCTTTAAGGAGATCTTTCTTGGTGCTCAGCAGAAATTTATTCCGATGGTAAAGAAGGATTGTAGGAGAAGAGATAATCAGCCGTGGATAACGAAGGAGACAAAGGAGAGTATTAAATTAAAAGCTGATGCGTTTAGAATGGCTAAAAGTAGTGGGCGAGTAGAGGATTGGGAGAGGTTTAACTATCAACAAAGAATGACGAAGAAGTTGATAAAGAAAGGAAGGATAGACTATGAATCTAGGCTAGCGCTAAATATAAAAAAGGATAGTAAGAGTTTTTATAAATATACAAAGAGGAGGAGGCTGGCTAGGGTGAACGTTGGACCCTTAGAGGATGAGAGGGAGGATTTAGTGGTGGGGGATGAGGAAATGGCTGAGGCCTTGAATAAGTTTTTTGCTTCGGTCTTCACGGAGGAGGATGCAAATAGTTTGCCGGGTGTTAACGATGGAAAGATGGTAGGAGTTGAGGGCCTGAATGAGATCATTGTCACTAGAGAGGTAGAGCTCGACAGACTAGAGGGACTGATGGTGGACAAGTCCCCAGGACCGGATGGAATGCATCCCAGGGTTCTGAAGGAAATGGCGGAGGTGATAGTGGATGCCTTAGTGATTACTTTCCAAACCTCGCTGGATTCTGGGGAAGTGCTGGAAGATTGGAAAATGGCTAATGTTACGCCTCTGTTTAAAAAGGGTAGCAGGCAAAAAGCAGGGAATTATAGGTCGGTTAGTTTAACGTCTGTTGTAGGAAAAATGCTTGAATCCGTCATCAAAGAAGAAATAGCGAGGCATCTTGAGAAGAATTGTTTGATAGAGCAGACGCAGCACGGATTCGTTAAGGGGAAGTCGTGTCTGACGAATTTATTGGAATTCTATGAGGATGTGTCTAGTGCGGTGGACGGAGGGGAACCGGTGGATGTGGTGTTTCTCGATTTTCAGAAGGCGTTTGATAAGGTGCTGCACAAAAGGTTGTTACAGAAGGTTAGGGGGCATGGAGTTGGGGGTAAGGTGTTAGCGTGGATAGGGGATTGGCTGTCAAATAGGAGGCAGAGAGTGGGTGTCAATGGATGCTATTCGGATTGGTGGTTGGTGACTAGTGGAGTGCCCCAGGGGTCGGTGCTGGGGCCTCAGCTATTTACCATTTATATAGATGATCTGGAGGAGGGAACTGAGTGTAGGGTGTCAAAATTTGCTGATGACACAAAGATAAGTGGAACAGCAAATTGTGCGGAGGGTGTAGAAAGTCTGCAGAGGGATCTAGATAGGCTGAGTGAGTGGGCGAGGACCTGGCAGATGGAATACAATGTTGGCAAGTGTGAGGTTATCCATTTTGGCAGGAATAATAGTAGGAAGGACTACTACTTAAAGGGCGAAAAGCTGCAGCATGCTACGGTGCAGAGGGACCTGGGGGTCCTTATGCATGAGTCGCAAAACCCAGCCTACAGGTGCAGCAGGTGATCAGGAAGGCAAATGGGATGCTGGCCTTCATAGCGAGGGGGATTGAATATAAAAGTAGGGAGGTCTTGCTGCAACTGTACAGGGCACTGGTGAGGCCGCAGCTGGAGTACTGTGTGCAGTTTTGGTCGTCGCACTTGCGCAAGGATATTTTGGCCTTGGAGGGAGTGCAGAGGAGGTTCACTAGGCTGATACCGGAGTTGAGGGGGTTGAGCTATGAAGAGAGGTTGAATAGACTGAGCTTGTACTCGTTAGAGTTTAGAAGGATGAGGGGGGGATCTTATTGAGACAGAAAAGATGATGAAAGGGATGGATAGGGTAGAGGTGGAGAGGTTCTTCCCGCTCAGAAAGGACAGCAGGACTAGAGGGCACAGCCTCAAGATAAGGGGGGTGCAGTTTAGAACAGAGTTGAGGAGGAACTTCTTCACTCAAAGGGTGGTGAATCTCTGGAATTCTCTGCCCGTTGAAGTGGTGGAGGCTGCCTCGCTAAATATATTTAAGACGCGGGTAGATAGGTTTTTGGTAGGCAAGGGGATTAAGGGTTAGGGGGAGAAAGTGAGAAAGTGGAACTGAGCCACTTCAGATCAGCCATGATCTTATTGAATGGCGAGGCAGGCTCGAAGGGCTAGATGGCCTACTCCTGCTCCTTTCCTTATATTTGTATGTTCTTATGTTCACCTGGAGAAACCCATGCAGACGTGGGGAGAACATGCAAACTCCACACAAACAGTGACCTGAGGCCGTTTCTTATTGAAACTTACAAAATACTTAATATAGACAGGGTACTTAATATAGACTGATAGACAGGGTAGATGCAGATGTTTCCCCCAGTTGAGGAGTCTGGAACCACGGAACATAATTTCAAAATAAGGTGAAAACCGTTTAGGACTGAGAAGAAGAAACTATTTTTTACTCAGAGGGTTTGAATCTTCAGAATTCTTTGCCTTTGAGGGCCGTGGAAGCTCAGTCATTGGGGCGAATTTCCCATTTCACCCACCACCGGAATCAAAGCAGGCGAAGGGCGCACCATGGAAAGGTCCATTGATCTTGGGTGGGATTTTCCAGTTTTGGGGCAAGCACAGCCAGAAAATCACACCCATAGGGTATGTTTAAAGTAGAGATTGACAGATTTTAAAATATCAGTGTAGGTATGTGGGTATGTAGGAAAAAGACATTGAGGTAGATGATCAACCATGATTGTATTGAATGGCAGAGTAGACTTGATGGGTCGAATGGCCTAGTGCTGTTCCTATGAAATGATTCATTTTGGTAGGATGAATGAACAGAGGCAAAATAAGGCAAGGGTACAATTATAACGTGGGTGCAGGAGCAGATGGGAATGAACACAGATCACAGCAGGGCAGATAGAGAATGGAGTTAATAAAGCGTTTGGGATCCTGGGCTTTGGAAAATGTGACATAGGATACAAAGACAAGGGAGTTATATTCAACCTGTATAAAACACTGCTTCAGTCTCTATTGGCGTACCCGCGGCTGGGATTATCCAGTCCTGCTGTTGTGAACAAAGAAGTGACTAAGTGCCAAATTTTTCTTTCTTACTGGCAGCAGTAGCGGGATGTGTGAAACTGGAGAATTCTGGCCATTGTATCCAGTTCTGGACACCCACTTTAGGAAGGATGCGAAGACACTCAAGATAGAGTGCAGAAATGATTTACAGGAATGGTTCTCAGGATGAGGAACTTAAATTAGGTGGATAGGTTGGAGAAGCTGGTCCTGTTCTCCTGGGAGAATAGGTTGAAAGGAGACTTGGTGGAAGTGTTCAAAATCATGAGAATAGGTGGGAAAGAAACTGTTCCATTTGGAGGAATGGTTGAGAACCAGAGGACACCAATTTAAGGTGATTGGCAAAACAATTAACAGTGACATGAGGAAAATCATTTTTACACAGCGTGTGGTTAAGATCTGGAATGCACTGCCTGAGAGTCTGGTGGAGGCAGATCCAATCATAGCTTTCGAAAAAGAATTGGACAGTTATCCGAATGAAATAATTTGCTGGAGTATGGAGCAAAGGCTGGCAAATGCTGAGTTGCTCTTGCAGAGAACTGGCACAGATGTGTTGGGTTGAATGACTTCCTGCTGTGCTGTACCCATTCTATGATTCTGTGATTTCACAACTGCATCGTCAGACTGCAAAACGAGTATTGTACAAAAGCAAAATATTGTGAATGCTGGAAATTGGAAATAAAATAGAAAATGCTGGAAATACTCAACAGGTCTGGCAGCATCTGTGCAGAGGAAACAGTTAATAATTCATGTCAGTGATCCTTCTTCAGAACTGGGAAAAAGTTAAAGTTTATTTATTAACTACAAGTAAGGCTTACACTGACACCTCAGTGAAGTTGCTGTGGAATTCCCCTAGTTGCCATAGTCTGGCGCCTGCTTGGGTTAATGTACCTAACCAGCACATCTTTCAGACTGGGAGGAAACCAGAGCATTTGGAGGAAACCCACACAGACACAGAGAAAATGTGCAAACTTCGCACAGACTCTTGACCCAAGCTGGGAATCAAACCTGGGTTCTGCGCTGTGAGGCAGCAGTGCTAACCACTATGCCATGGAAAAGCTAGAAATATGACAGGCTTTGAGCAAATGAAAGGCAGAAGAACAAAAGGGGTGTATTTCTTTGGCTCAAACATGACATTGGTGATCTTAATGATCGGGGAGACTTAGAAGTTTAACCACGGGCAGAAGCTAGGCAAAGTTCATAGATCCATTCAGTTAAATGCTAAAAAGGGAAGGTTTGGATACCGAATCAATGAAACTGATGGGCTTTCTAATATTCTGATGCTTGCTCTGTTTAACAAAACTGTGGTGCATCCTCTGAGAGAAAGAGAGGAAAAGCAAAACAAATTTTTAAAAAACTTGATTGATTGAATTAGCAAATCAAGTCAACATTGCCAGTAAAATTGATAATTGAAGCTCTGATTAAGTCCTAATTTGATAGTTAATGTTGACCCAATATCATCTTTCATATTGTAAAATAATTGTCAGCATTCTCTGGCCTCCCCGTGATGTTTTTCCAGGCAGTAGGAGGCAGGATGCCATTGGCTGGTGGCGGGATCTTCTGGACCCTCTGCTTTCAATGGGAATTCCCACTGATTTCATTCCACGCTGCCGGAAAATACAGAGCAGGAGTGCACCCTCACTGGGATCTGAAGAGCCGGAATATCACACCCATAACACATGCTCAATCTCCAAGCTGGATCAAAACTGCTGTTGCATTTCAACTGAGCATTGTAGAAACCACATTTTTTCTCAAATGTTTTTAATATAAAGGCACAATTGGTGGTTTCTACAACACACAGCTGAATCTCGGTTACATGAATACAGAAAATATACAGCATGTAAATGTCACTGCTACACCAGGTTCCTGTAACTTAGTTATTGACAGTTTAAAAATGGTTCATTCTTTAACCTTCACATCATGTAATATACACGTAATTGTTGGAAACTTAATCCAGATGCAGTGAAGTTAAAAGCAAAAGCAGTGAGCTGGCAGGATGCTAACAAATATTCATTTAAAAAAATAATATGTAACGTTTCTTCTAAGCTGTAACAATGCCATGGGGGAAGTTTCACTCACCCACAATGGCTGAGTCGCTCATGAGCAAAGAGGAAATGTTACTTCCAGTTCCCACTCGTGAGGTTGGCAGCATAGTGCTGAGCAGTGCGCATGCATCGATCACTGCGCTGACAGGTCGGCACATGCGAAATGGCCCTCTATTGTCGATCTTCCAACTGCTGACCTTCCCCCGATGTTAAGTCCCGCTAGCCCTCACTCCCTTCCTCTCCCACTGGCCCTTTTGTAGAGTGGTTCTCCCCTCCATTGATCGACCCCTCCCCGCAGGCCCTGCCGTTTCAGGCCCCTCCCCATTGGCACTGCTTGATGCCTGATGAGCAGTGCCAAGGTGCCCAGTGGGCATTGCCAGTTTTCCCCTGGGGCAGTGTCAAGGTGCCAGGCTGGCACTACTAGGGGACACCCGCCCCCTTACCCCGACCACCCAGCAGAGCCTCCCTTCACTCTAGAGGGTTTGGGCTGCCAGCTCCTCATTAGTGGGGAGCTTTGTAAATATCGCTGAATGGAACTACTCTTGGTGATGGTGGGGGGAGGGAGGGTACCTTTTGGCATGTGTAGCAGGCCTGGAGAATTCTGTCCTCGGCCCGCTACTGATATGGAAATATCAATTTCCATTACATTTCCATATGATAATCAGCCCTATGCCACTGATGATGCCAAAAAATGTGCCTTGGGAGACATGCAGAGGCTGTGACACGTAGCTTGAATCCCGCAGACCAGCCACTGTTGGTGTCTCCCTACTACAGCGGGCTGGGAGAATCACCGCTGTAGCAAGCACTTAGATTCCTTGAAGTTGCAAAAGACAACCATCGAAATCTTGCTCCTATTCATACCAGTGGGATCTTATGGTCCCACCAACAATGCACCCCACTGTGGATTTCCCAGTGGCAAGGGCTGCTTTCAGTGGGAAACCCCGTTGACAATGGCGGACCCATAAGACGCTGTTGCCAGCGAGCATGTACCACCTCCCACCACAGAGTAACACATCGTGGACAGGGAGAAAGATCCTCCACCATGTTATTTTGTTCCTCCAAGAATGTCTTTGAAATTCGCTTTCAGATTGTTGAAGAAGAAGAAAATGAATCTTAGTTGCTTCAGGTAACATATTCACAATGTAAGACTTAGGATCCTTGAAGTTGCAAAAGACAACCATTGAAATCTTGCTCATGTTCACACCAGTGGGATTGTCTGGTCCCACCAACAATGTACCCCACTGTGGATTTCCCAGTGGCGGTTTCTGGCTTTTCCAATCATAAACTGTAGTCAACCTCAGTCAACATGACAGTCAGCAGACACTTCTGTGCCTGACATGAGTTTTTGAGGCTGGGGGAACCTCATGGGTGCCATCCCCCCAACCCCATGAGTTTCTTGTGTGTTGTTTCAGTTGTATCTATTCAGGCAAATGGAATATATTCAATCACATTCCTGACTTGTGCCATATAGCTACCGAAAAAGCTTTTGCACATTAAAATATGAATTGCTTTCCACGGAATTCTCAGCCTCTTTTGTTTAGGTGGTTAGTTTAGTTGAGTTTATTGTCATTGTTACTGATACCAAGGAATTAGTTAAGGGTAATTCTGTAGTTATGGGCATGGAAGGGGGGTAATTTAAACAGCAGTCATTTATCTTCTCACTGCCCTGTCCATAAAAAGAAAGGTATTTTGATTTGTTCTCATCGTTTTTTTGGTGCAATCCAATTTTCACAGCAGACTTGAGATGGGGTGTACTCAAAGAGTTAGTTTATTGTACACACACAATGTGAAAGGAGGGTCACAATGTTGCCTCAACCAATAATGAGAGGGATAGAGGAAAGAAAGATTGACAGTGCAGAGACCACAAAGAAAATAAATATTCTTTCACATGGTTTCCAGGGTCCAGAGTGAAAGTCCAATGAGGTATTCCTTTATGGAGGTCAACAGGCTGAAAAATATTCGTAGCTAACTCATTTTTCTGATGGTGTTGACTTCACATGATGAAATAGACACATAGCGATGAATCATTCCAGTGCGCAGTCATTCAGAATTTCCAGCAGAAACAGTGTAGATGGGGCCAGGTATTCAACTAGGGCAGAGCTCCTTTTCTCTGAGGCTTCCAGTTAGATGGTAAACAATAAACTGAACCTTTCGGTTCAGCAAGGCAATATTACTGGTTCCACAAGCCCATGTCACATGACACCCACCTCTCCACTGCCTTTGATGGGATGTGTATCACTTGTCTGTGTGCCCGGGATTGCTAAACGTCTCATTCATTAAGAATTGAAAGAAAGATTGTGAGGCCCTTTGACTTAGTAGATGAGTAGACTCCTATTGGCCAACCTGGGTTTTGAAATACAGAAGGCCTTTATTGAATTTGTCCAGTACAGGCCAGAGGACGTCATTAGTGGGTCTTCTGAAATAACGAGCTATTTGATTTCTGAAACTTCAAAGTGGCTTGTTTTGATCTGAGACAGACATAATTTCAGCCATTTTAAGGATCTTTGTTCATTTTTAAAAATTTTAGAAATGGTCATGAGGAAATCTCTTTTTTTAAAAATATAGAGTCTTAAGCCCCCCACACTATTGGGTGTCAAGAGATGATGATTACATTTTCCTTTGTTGGGGATGGTTATTGCTTGCCACTTGTACAATGTGAATGCTACTTGACACTTTACAGTTTGAACCTGAACAATGTCCAGATCTTGCGGCATATGAGCACAAACTGCTTCATTATCCAAGGAAGTGCAAATGAAACTGAATGCAGCAATCATCAGTGAATAGTTCCCCCTGCCTCCTACCACTGACCATATCATAGAGGAGAGAGCATTGATGAAGCTAATTGGGCCTAGGATGTTGTCTTCAGCTTTTGCAGTTGTGCTGGGCACCACCATCATTGCAGACAAGACAGTCATGGAGCCATCTCTTTTTGCTAGTTTCTGAATTGTCCACCAGTATTAGTGATTGGATGTGACAAAACTGCAAAGCTTCTATCTGATCCATTGGATGTGGCATCAATTAGCTCTGTCTAGAATGTGCTGCTGTTGCTTGACAAATGCTTAACACTTACATTTCCTGTGTTGTGGTTTCATCAAATTGGCACAATGTTTACAAAAAAGCCTTTTGCTGCACCTGGTGAGCTCTCCTACATACCTCATTGAGCTAGTTTTGCTTACCTTGCCTGAGAATAGAAACATGGAAAAACTTACAACACAAAAGGAGATCATTTGGCTCATCATGTGCACGTCAGATGAGGAAGAGATATCAAGCTTCATCTCAGCAATCAGCGCTTGGCCATAGCCCTGCAAGCACTTTAAATACATAGCCAACCACATCTTAGATACAGTGAGCGCTTCTGCCTCCACCACCCCTTCCCATTCCCCACATTCTGCTGGCTGAAAAAATTACTCCTCAACTCCCTTCTAATCTATCTGCCAAAAACTTTAAATCTCTGCCCCTAACTGTTGTCCTCTGCCCTGGAAAAGATTTTTCCTACACAATCTAGGTCCCTCAAAATTTTGTCACCTCAATTAAATTTCCCCTTACCTTCCTCCAATCCAAAGAAAATAATGTTAGTTCATCGACACTTTCCTTATTGCTAAAGTTCTCCAGTCCAGGCAACATCCTTTTAAATCTCTCTGTCTGGTGCAGTCCATTATTACATTCTTAGAATGTGGGTGTCGCTGGCAGGGCCAACATTTGTTGCATGCCTACTTACCCTTGAACTTAGTGGCTTACTAAACCATTTCAGAGGGGAGTTAAGAGCCAACCACATTGCTGTGCATCTGGTGTCACATATAGGGAGAAGGACATTAGTGAACCAGATAGGTTTTTACAGCAGCCTATAATAGTTTTACGGTCACGAACACTGAGACTAGCTTTTAATTCCAGAAAAATTAACTGAATTCAAATTCCACCCATTGCTGTGGTGAGCCTTCAGATCACTAGTTCAGTGATATTACTGCTACTCAGTGATATTACTGCTACTCTAAAGCATAGAGCAATTGCTTTATGCTCTCCATAAAGCAATTGAAAATGCTGACTGTGCACAACACTCCAGCTGTGGTCTAAGTAGTGCTCTGTAGTTAAAGATAAAAATACTTACATTTATATAGCGCATTTCACAACACTGTATGTCCCAGAGAGTTTTGTGGTCAAGCCGAGTGTTTTGAAGTGTGGTAAATTGTAATGTAGGCAGCATTTGGATGGATACATGAATTGGGAGGGAATAGAGGGATATGGACTGAGTAAGGGCAGAAGGTTTTTTGTTTTAGTTAGTCAGGGCATCATGATTGGCACAGGCTTGGAGGGCCGAAGAGCCTGTTTCTGTGATGTACATTTCTTTGTTCTTTGTTAACACAGATGCCAATTTGTTCCCAGTAAGCCCTCACACGAATCAGTGCAATAATGACCAGATAATTGTTTTTTTATGATGTTGATTGAGGGATAAATATTGGTCAGGACACCATGAAACTCCTTACCTAGAGCTATGGAATCCTTTATACCAACCTAAAGAGGCAGATGGGGCTTTGCTTTAATGTCTCATCCAAAGCTTGGCACCTTCAACAATGCAGCCCTCCCTTAGTACTGCAGTGGCGTGTCAGCCTGGAGTTTTGTGCTCAATGTTTTCCTGGAGTGGGACTTAAACCCACGACCTTCTGATTCAAAGGCAAGAGTGCGACAAACTGACACACAGCTGACACTTAACTGATGAAAGAAGGAGGGTAATTCAGCAGGCATGATTTATTTCAATCACCAGAAGCCATTCAGTGAGTCTCCAAGAACAAGTAGAATCATGCATCATTCTTATCAAATAAAAGATGGAAATTGTAGTGATGATATTCTCTTAAGACCTACGTGCCATGAATTGGCATGTAGTTGAAGTGACCTCCACTACTATGCTATGAATAAGGTACATCTCTGGGCTGCATGCCTTGTTATTATTCTTCATCCAGTAGCTGTAGCTATTTTGTTCCAAGCAGGAGAAAACAATATATGATTATCACTGCTGGACAGGAGTATCCAGATCTGGCTTTGCCAATATGGCCAAAGCATCCCCTGGTGGTGGCGCTGACCCAGTTGATTGTGATGTCTGATGAGTTGGTGCCAGATGTTGCAATGTTTTTCTATTCCAAAGAAAGAAATAGTGATTTGGGCAATGCCAAAAACATTGGCTCTTTTGGATCCAGCTGAAGTATGTATGACCACTGGAATTTTTTGAGATATTTTGACATTCAACTTTCTTTTTACAAAAATTTAACACATCACAGTTTTCCTTCTCTACAGGAACTGAAACTGTCCTTGTCCAGGCAAATGACTGGTGAAACCACTCTTGTGTGGGCTGCACAAAGTTTGAGCATAGCTTTTCTGCTCTTATATTCTTGGCCTCGACCAGTAAAGTGAATTATCCCATATGCCTTCCTGACCATTTCATCTATCTGTCTCGTGTCCTTTGGGCTTTGTAGGATGCCGTTTGGCATGTGTAGGGTGCTCTTTGGCGTATGTAGAGTCTCTTTTGGGGTATGTAGGGTCTCCTTTGGGGTACATAGGATATCCTTTGGAGTATATAGGGTCTCCTTTGGGGTACGTTGGGTGCCCTTTGGTGTATGTAGGGTGTCCTTTGGAGTATATATGGGCTCCTTTGGGGTATGTAGGGTCTCCTTTGGAGTATGTAGAGTCTCCTTTGGGGTATGCAGGTATCTTTTGGAGTATATAGGGTCTCCTTTGGGGTATGTAGGGTCTCCTTTGGAAAAGTAGGCATAAGTATACATAAAAAGTGCATAAACCCATTCCTGTCAAGCTCATTAGAACCGTCAACAGACCTTTTAAAATCAACTGTCAAAACTGTCAGAAGCACATGTCAAAACAATATAAAATAAAATTTTAACAAAAATATAGAAACAGAGACCTGGAGGTTTATGTGCACAAATCATTGAAGGTGCAGGGTGGGTTAATAAAGTGGTCAACAAGATTTGTGGGGTCCTGAGCTTTATAAACAGAACAGCAGATTACAAAAGCAAAGAGGTTTATAAAACACTGGTTTTGCCTCATGTGAAGTATTGTGCCCAATTCTGGACATTTTATAAAGGATGTGGAGGCCTTTGTGAGGATGCAGAAAAGATTTACACAAGTGGCTCAAGGGATAAAGGACTTCACTTATATGGATAGAATGGAGAAATTGGAAGAAGAGGTTTAGAGGGCATTTTAAAGAAGTATGGAACATCTTGAGTGGGCTAGATGCAGAGAAACAGTTCCCATTGGTAAGAAGGGTCAAGAATCAGAGGGCATGGATTAATAATGATGGGTAAAAATCTGAAGGAAACACAAGAAAAACCTGCAAATGGTTCGGATCAGGAATGCAGTATCTGAAAGGATGTTGGGGGCAGGTTTGATCATGACTTTGAAATGGAAATAGGGAAGCACTGGATGAGAAAATATCTGCAGTGGCAATGGGACCAGCTAAATTACCTTTGCAGCAGTCTGTTACAGACTTCATGGACTGAATGGCCATTTTAGGTATTATAACCATCATATGATTCTTTGAAGTCCAAGTTCACTTACTAAAATAGTAGAGTATTGCAGGAGAAAAATATATTTTTTAAGCTTTTCAGCTTGCATTCATCAGGACAATCACAAAAATACCAGTATCAGGGAAACAATAACTTTCTGCTGAATAAGAAAAAGGCGCTGATTGGTTAGCAAGTGAATTCTGATTGATGGAGGTGTGGCTACAGATAATGAACTAGTTGATGGTGACTAACAGTTAACTGCCAAGAATTGTTTGTATTTAGACCAGGGAGATGGCTCTGGTTGCTCAAGGCATTGCCCTGTGAGATGAACCTATGAATGGTAATCACTTATTTTGTTTAGTTAAAACAAGCGCAATAGGCATACATGTTCTTTCTGTCTGCAAAGAACAGGGCATAGTTTCCAGCACATGCAAATCTGCCACATTGTAAGCTCGACTGACAATTTAAAATCAATTGTCATAATAATCTTTAGCGCAATTAGGACTATTTAGCAATTGATGTCCAATTGCAGTATCACATCAAATGTTGGATGCTGTGTTTTGCATTTTGCAAGTTTGGACTGGTTGGGTGCAGTCTGCACTTTGCCCGGTATAAACAGCAGAGGAGCGATGCTGTTCAGTAGAATCTGCCAGTCCGATATCAACAAAGAACAAAGAACAAAGAACAAAGAACAACACAGCACGGGAAACAGGCCCTTCGGCCCAACGAGCCCGCGCCGCCGTCCTACTATCTCAGTGACCTATTCATGATTTTAGTCTACGCCTAACGTGCGAGGATCAGGGAGGTCCAATTTAGGGACAATTTTAGTACCCAATCAATCAGCCTAAAAGCACATCTTTGGGGGATGTGGGAGGAAACCGGAGCACCCGGAGGAAACCCACGCAACCACGGGGAGAACGTGCAAATTCCCACAGACACAGGCCCAAATCCATGTGTCCGCACAGCAACAGAGATAGTCTCTGAGCTGTCATGTTGCCCTCGAGATGGTCCAGTTTAAGCACACTAACGACATGAAGCAATAGGCAACTCCCGAAGCAACATCCAAGAGCAGCCCACTACAACCTGCCGCCTGCATGCCCCTTGCTGGACTTAAATGCCTGTGGAGACAAAAAAATTCATTATTAAACAGGCAAAGACTAACATTCCTGAGGCAAAACGTATTCCCAAGCCTACAATGTTCAGTAAGGCCTACTATATCCCCCTATATGTAGCCCGCTCATACGGCTGTCTAAGTGACTCTTAAACAACCCTAGCGTGCCTGCTTCCACCACCTTACTCGGCAGTGCATTCCACACCCCCACTACCCTTTGCGTGAAAAACTGCCCTCTAATATTTGTCTTATACCTAGCCCCCCTCACCCTAAGCCCGTGACCCCTCGTTCTATCCATTTCTTGTAGCGGAAAAAGCTTACCACCATTTACTCTATCTATCCCCTTCATAATCTTATAAACCTCTATTAGATCCCCCCTCAGCCGACGTCTCTCAAGGGAAAACAGCCCAAGTTCATCCAATCTTTCCTCGTAAGACAGCCCTTCCATACCAGGCAACATCCTGGTAAATCTCCTCTGCACTCTCTCCAGGATCTCTACATCCTTCCGGTAGTACGGCGACCAGAACTGGACGCAGTACTCCAAGTGAGGCCTAACCAACGTTCTATACAACTGCAACATCAAACTCCTACTCTTATATTCTATACCTCTTCCTATGAAGGCTAACATACCATACGCTTTCCTCATCACATTCTGCACCTGTACCGACACCTTCAGGGACTTATGCACTTGCACCCCCAGGTCTCTCTGCGTATCTATACTCCGGATAGTTCTACCTTTTATCGTATAACTCCCCTCCACATTATTCCGGCCAAAGTGCATCACCTCGCATTTCTCCGGATTAAATTCCATTTGCCATCTATCTGCCCAATCTACCAGCCTGTCTATGTCCTGTTGCATTGCCAGGCACTGCTCCTCAGTACCCGCCAATCCAACCATCTTGGTGTCATCAGCAAATTTGCTGATCACACCACCTACCCCCTCTTCCAAGTCATTAATATATACCACAAATAGAAGAGGTCCAAGTACCGAGCCCTGCGGCACACCACTGGTGACAGGCCTCCAATTGGAAAAGGAGCCTTCCACTACTACTCGCTGTCTCCTCCTCCCAAGCCAGTTCTCCACCCATCTACATACCTGGCCTTGTATCCCATGAGCCTTCACCTTTTCTATCAGCCTACCATGAGGGACCTTGTCAAACGCCTTACTGAAATCCATATAGACAACATCAACGGCTTGTCCTTCGTCAACCGTTTTTGTCACCTCTTCAAAAAATTCCACTAGATTCGTAAGGCACGACCTCCCTGTAACGAAGCCATGCTGCGTATCCCTGATCAGATTGCAGCGCTCCAGATGTTCATACATCCTATCCTTGAGGATCCTCTCCATTAGCTTGCCTATAACTGAAGTCAAGCTCACCGGCCTATAATTCCCTGGGTTATCCCTCTGACCCTTCTTAAACAACGGTACTACATTTGCAATGCGCCAATCCTCTGGGACCTCACCTGTGTCCAAAGAAGAGACAAAGATTTGCGTCAGAGGCCCAGCAATTTCATCCCTCACCTCCCTTAACAGCCTGGGATAGATGCCATCAGGCCCTGGAGATTTATCCGTCTTTATACTGTCTAAGAGTCCCAACACTTCTTCCCTCGTGATGACTATATCCCTCAACGGATCCTCAAACTCCTCAAGCACAGCACCAGACATCAGGCCCCTCTCCTGCGTGAATACCGACGCAAAGTATTCATTCAGGATCTCCCCCATTCCCCCAGGCTCCAAGCATAGTTCCCCTCCTCTGTCCCTGAGAGGGCCAATCTTCCCTCTAACCATCCTTTTATTTCTAACATAGGAGTAAAATGCCTTAGGATTTTCTTTAATCCTACCCGCCAAAGCCATTTCATGGCCCCTTTTTGCCTTTCTGATGCCCCTTTTAAGTTCTCTCCTACATTCTCTGTATTCTTCTAACGCTATCTCTGTCCTCAAATGCCTAGATCTAATGTACGCCTCCCTCTTCCTCCTGACCAGGTCCTCAATATCCCTAGTTACCCACGGCTCTCTAATCCTACCCTTCCCATCCTTCCTCTTGACCGGCACGTGCCTTTCCTGCAAAGATTTTAGTTTTCCCTTGAGAGACTCCCACATACCCAGCGTCGACCTGCCATCAAGCAGCTTACCCCAGTCCGTATCTTTAAGATCCTGCCTAATCCGGTTGTATCTAGCCCTCCCCCAGTTTAACACCCTCCCCTTAGGACAGGCTTCATCTTTATCCATTAATATCTTAAACCAGACAGAGTTGTGGTCACTGTTAGCCACCTGCTCTCCTACTTCAACGTCAACCACCTGCCCAGGCTCATTCCCCAGAACCAAGTCCAGTATAGCCCCCTCCCTGGTCGGGCTATCCACATACTGCTCCAGGGATCCTTCCATTACACACTGTACAAATTCCTCCCCGTCAGCACCCTCTGATCTCGGCACCTTCCAGTCTACCCCGGGGAGATTAAAATCTCCCACTACCACCACCCTATTCTTCCTGCACTTATCTAGAATGTCCCTGCTTATCCCTTCTTCCACAGCCCTCGGGCTGTTGGGCGGTCTGTAGTACACACCCAACATAGTAACATCTCCCTTCCTATTCCTCAACTCCACCCATAGCGACTCGATTCCTATATCCTCTATTCCTCCCTCCCTCTGCACTGCTATGATGCAATCCTTAACTAACAACGCCACTCCCCCACCTCTCTGCGACCCTCCCCTATCACGCCTGAAGCACTTATACCCGGGAACATTCAACTACCAGTCCTGCCCTTCCTTTAATCAAGTCTCTGTCACCGCCACCACTTCCAACTTCCTTTCGAACATTATTGCCTTCAGTTCATCTGTTTTGCCAGTCACACTCCTAGCATTGAAACACATGCACCGAAGACACTCAGAAACAATCTGATCCTTCTTCCTACCCTCCGGGCTTACCCTATCCCCAATCCCAGTTCCGTCCACATCCCCACCCCCCCTCCATATTAGTTTAAACACTGCCGAAACACTCCAGCTAACCTTCCAGCTAAGATATTCACACCCTTCCCAGTTAACTGTACCCCATCCCTCTTATATATTTGCCCCTCTTTCATAAAGACTTCCCAATGGTCTACGAATCTAAAACCCTCTGCCCTACACCAATCCTTCAACCACGCATTGAGTTGGAGTATCTCATTATTTCTAGCCCTGCTAGCCCCAGGCACCGGCAGCAGCCCAGATCCGACAGTGGTAATC
Organism: Carcharhinus amblyrhynchos; assembly: GCF_965287045.1. NCBI lineage: Eukaryota > Metazoa > Chordata > Chondrichthyes > Carcharhiniformes > Carcharhinidae > Carcharhinus > Carcharhinus amblyrhynchos. The sequence continues at coordinate 80,200,821 of NC_137328.1, forward strand.
AGTGGTAGTCCTGATGAGTGCAAGATGAAAAATGTTAAATATGAGAATATTGAGGTGGGCTTGCTCCAAAGAATGGACACGGAGGCAAGTCACAGGAACAACTGGGATTTATTGATGAACTGTTCTCGCACGCCAGCCCTCAACTGCTTGTAGGAGTGGATTCCTGGGCAGATCACCCCTCGCCCCGGTCACCTGAACCATTCTCTTGAAGGGGCTATGCCCTAGATACATAACAAAAAACTTTGACAAAATATATTTCTTTAGCAAAACTCAAATTCTGTACTAGCAAATGACTAAAAATAATAGATATTTCTCCAGCTGATGTTTTTGCACTACCCTACCTACACAAACCAAAAAAAACTTCAGTGTTTACCAAACTATCTGTTACCCAATGTCCTATCATGACACTCTTTGATGTTTTGTTCTCAGTTCCCCTCCTTTTGTGCCTTCCTCTTGCCTCTGATCCTGTCCTTGTTATTGATGGATCAGTGAGGCAGAGACATATTAAGAAAACTGCCAATCAAAAGAACCAAACTTCATTTTAAACTGCTTTTATTTTTAAAAGTTCTTTTGCCATCGTTTTGGTTAGGTACATTGGTCATTCTATATTCTCCCTCGCTGTACCCAAACAGGTGCTGGGGTGTGGTGACGAGGACATTTTCACAGTAATTTCAGTAAGTTAATGTAAGCCCACTTAAAATTTCAACTTTGCCCCTATTTAGATTAAATTCAAGACTTTTCAGCATTTTGTGAGACGTTTGGCACAAGAAGGATTTTGAGACCCAAAGAGTTAAAGAAAGACACCAGCCTCTTAAAAAGACAATATCATTCAGATTAACTCCTTTCTCTCCTTTAAAACAATTTCAACTAATTATGTTTGCTTCTTAACCAAATATGAAAAAAAGTCACTGAAACGTACCTGTAATTTAAATGTTATCATTTCCTCTTTAATTATGCTACAAATCCTTGAATAAGTCCAAATTCAATTCCTGTCAAACTTCTTCAAGACTATTTTTTGCAGAATAAACCATAAAGCCTTTTTACAGCTGTTGAAGTAAATTTTAATTTATACTTTCGCCGAGTAACCTTATATTTGTAAGGAACATTCTGCTTTAACAATGACTCCCTGATGTTTCAGAAATTAGAGTACTTTCAGCTGGGGTAGAGTATTGTGTAGAAGTTAATATGGAGTTAGCTCATTGCTAGCCCTATACCCTGATCATATATAATTATGTGTTATCAATAAATACTTAAAATTTCAACCATGGAAGATTCAGAACCTTTTCATGAGACCCATTAACATGCAACATATGACAATGTGCACCATAGGCTAACTTCAACTTAATCTTTAGAAAGCCTATCAATAATCCACTCCTAATCTCGTCACCTTCTTCTGCAGCTCCCAGGATATATCTAGCTTCAGGCGTGCCTGTTTCTTAGTTAGAGTTTCTACCAGTCATTCCTTATCATAGGCTGACACCATTGAGGTGCCTGGCATCACTTGATAACTAGTCCATTTGCATTTAACTACAGCTGATATAAGTAACTAATTCATGGTGCATAGCAATATTTTGGAGATCATTTCTAGTTCTGGGAAGCTTAAGAATAAAGTTTAAGTGTAGAAAATGGGCTAAGTGTAATGAAAGCAGCTTGACAAGTAATAAACTAGAAGGTTGGGTCCATGAGAAAGGGTTAACAGCTAGAAAGGTAAAATTGTACAACTGCAATTTGGCTTCCTTAGTTGGAGATTGGAGACAAGGGTTGGGATTTTATGCCCCCCCCCCACCACCACAACGGGTTTTCTGGTGGCAGAGGCAGCTCGCCATAGGCTGCTGGCAGGTTTTTATGATGCCATCAGAGTCAATGGCCATTTCCACTGCTCATTCTTTGTGCCACTGGGGAACCTCTGTTTCCAGCAGGACCAGAAATTTCTCCCGTGAGAATGACCAAAAAATCCTGCTGCTTGGAAAGAAATGCAGTCCAAAGCGTTGTTATATTTGGAAGTTGGAGCTGAAATTAATTAAATTATTCAGTGCATCCTGGAAGGCTTTGTCATTAGGGAGATTGGTGTAGCTTAGGAAGAATTTAGTTCTTAATTTATTTGTGTGATTTTAGTGAACTGAATGTTCTGTAGCAGTGGAAAACGCCATACTGTTGATCGCAGGCTCTGGGCTGTAGAAGTATTGCTGTTAGCTGGCTCTGTGTAGTTGGGCTCAGAAGAAGTGCAGAAGCTGTTTGATAAAGTCCAGAAGCTGTGAGATAGATCCATGCAGTTAGTGCTCAGTGGAAATCCTGAGGAGCCGAACAATTGACAGTAGGTCACTGGCTCCATGTTGGAAAGGGTTAGGGCTCAGAAGAAGCCCTTGGAGCAATTTATAGCTTGGTACCACTGGAGAGATTGGAGTGTGATGAATTCCAGGAGCACTGTCAATCAAGTGAAGTTAGCCAGCTATTGAAGAGCTGAAATTGTCCCAATACGTATAGGCTGAAGTGCACACTCAGAAATCCAGGGGAATGGAGTCTTGAATGAAACACCGAGAGGTGTACAGTTATTGAGGTAGTCCAGTTGGGATGCCTTTTGAAGAGAATTCCAACGTGAGATCCTTGAAGTTGAAGATAGGAATCCTTTGTAAGAGAATCAGAGTTCCAACGAGATTGGTTGATTGATGTATTTACTGCCATGTACGCAGGCTGCTGAGAGATCATGTGATCTATCTTGGTGGTTTTTTAAAAATTTATTATACAATGTGGTGTGTCCGCCAACTCTTTATCTGTTAATTCACAAGTGCAGTGGTTAGCACTGCAGCTTCATAGCGCCAAGGATTCGGGTTCGATTCCCGGTTTGGGTCACCGCCTGTGTGGAGTCTCCCCATGTCTGCATGGCTTTCCTCTGGGTGCTTCGGTTTCTTCCCACAATCCAAAGATGTGCAGGTTAGGTATATTGGCCATGCTAAATTGCCTCTTAGTGTACCCGAACAGGTGCCGGAGTGTGGCAGCCAGGGGATTTTCACAGTAACTTCATTACAGTGTGAATGTAAGCCTACTTGCGATTAATAAATAAATTAGATCATTAAAACCTCATGTTAACCCTGAATGTTAGATAAGTTAGATGTTTTAACTTGTTTTATCTTTCTGATCTTGTACAGTAAAGTTTATTTCTGTTTGTTTAAACCAGTGGAATTTTATGGCTTTATTCACTTTGCAAGTTTCTTGAATCTCAAACCTTGTCTGCTTTAAACATTATTGGTGTGTAGCTGGATTGTACAAAAACTTGGTTATCTGATAAAAGATAAATTGGGGGCTTGTTCAGGATTTGAATCTACAGACAAATACAAGTGCTGAGGTTAAGGTTGATAAGTGAATTTTACTATACAGTTTAAAAAGTAGAATGGCTCTGTCGTTTGCTACAACTTTCCTAGAGGGAAGAGGGCAACCCAGTCACCTGCAGGAATTCACCACGTGCAGATCCCAACTCGAAACTAGCTTCTACGGTACACAAGTGTCTGCACTGGTGGCTTTGAGTGTGAGGTCAAATGATGGTATTGCTCATGTCCTGCCACATAAAACTGCAGTGGCTTGACTATCTGAAAGCACAAAAGCATAGGAGGAGGGTGGGGATGAAGACAGGGCAGGTGGAAATGATCACTCTGTCTACAGTTTCCATTTCATGGTACATTTCAGGATGAGGGTGAGGAGTGAGTGAAGGAAGCACCTTAGACAACAACATATCATCAGCATGTATGGCTTCGATGATGCCACTGTTTATGGCATTTTTTTATTCATTCATGGAGGCTGGGAATCATTGGCTGGACCACCATTTGTTGCACATCCCTCATTGCCCCTGAATTGAGTGGCTTGCCAGGTCATTTCAGAGGATATTTAAGAGTCAACCACATTGCTGTGGACCTGGATTCACATGTAGACCGGACTGGGTGGGTGGCAGATTGCCTTCCCCTAAAGGACATTAGTGAAGCAGATGGATTTTACAACAATCAGCAATGGCTTCATGATCATCATTAGACTTTTAACTCCAGGGTTTTTTTATTGAATTCAAATTTCACCATCTACTGTGGTGGGATTGGGACCCAGGTCTCTAGAGTATTACCCTGGGTCTCTGGATTACCAGTCTAGTGACAATACCACTGTGTCACAGCCTCACCTATTAGTCCTGTTATTTCATCTCTTCCAGTGCACTGAGGCACATAGTGCTTCTTTGGCAGTCCTATGGATCATTAGTGCAAGAGGACAGAATGTCATTGATTGTACATTGGTGTGGTGAGGTGATGTGCCTGCCATAGCTGTAAAGTTGTGCAGGCAAGTAGAAGTGTGTCTGTACCTGGCATGATTTGAAGGTGTGTGTGTATGTGTGTGAGTGACAGGCAGTGTAAGAATGTTGGGAGTGAATCTTGAGTGTCTGGTTGTGGGGTTGCTGCTGGGTGAATGATGGGGACATGGTTCATTGGGCAGGGTGACAGGAAGGTGAAACCAAAAGAGAAAAAGCTGGGAAATCTCAGCAGGTCTGGCAGCAAGCATCTGTAAGGAGAGAAAAACAGCTTTGACAAAGGATCATTTGGACTTGAAACATCCTTCCAGATGCTGCCAGACCTGCTGAGATTTTCCAGCACTTTTTCTTTCAGTTTCGGACTCCAGTAATTTGCTTGTATCTTGTGACAGGAAGGTGGTTTCAGCAGTGTGAACTGTGATTTGCAGATGCAGATACATTTTCACAGATTGACCGCTTGAATGAGGTATTGAAACTTTCATTTGTCCTGCTGCTATGCCACACTCTAGGCATTATACCCCCTTGTCATGTGTTCCCATTCCCTATGGAAGCATAGCCTTCACCTCTATGACCTGTGCATCCTGGGCAGAGTGACTAAAATGGGAGGCTGCTTCTCTGGCCTGATGTGACATCCTCCTCCTTCAATGCTCCAATGTCTGCAGTGCATTACTACAGCTTTCAATATGTAGGAAATTCTGCAGTTTTAAAACAGAAAGACTGTTTGCAGACGTAGTTTCTTCAGAACACTACTTGATTCCTTGACCTGTGCAGAGACTGCCAGCGGTGCATTAGAGACCAGTATGGAGCCACTTGTGGGCATGTTATAATCAGGTAAATGAGCTGGATATGAAGTCTGCCTGCTGCTCACCTCGATTCAATCCAGCGAGGACAGACCGCAAATCGTGATTCCTGAACCCATATGTTGGCACAAATTAATTTCTGGTTCATTGTGTTTTGTAGATTATTATTTTTGATACAAAATATAATAGAACTCATATGAAAGAATATTGGTTGTTTCAGTCAGTTTTGATTATTTCCAGTTTTTAATTCATTCCTAAATATTAATAAATGTGTCGATTGTGAAGAAGATCTTAAGCTAAAAGTGATGTTCTTTGTTGTAGGTGTAATCTTGCACCCCTTGTGGAATACGCAGATGATGTTGGACTCAAATCTGATTTTGTCACAATGAATCCATCGGTTGTGCAGAGAGCTTTCGGAAGTCTTCAAAGTGAGACAGACAGAGAGAAATTTGTGGACAGGCTGGCAGTGTTGAACGACAGTGTTCTGTGGATCCCCGCGTTCATGGTTAAAGGTGGAGAAAAACATGTTGAATATGTAAACGAGCTGATCCTGAAGAACAGATTGAACATTCAGACAGCCTATCCATCCTTACGACTCATACATGCTGTCCGAGGGTAAGAATCACACGGCCCAGACTAGATTGGTTATACACTTGGCTACCATGAAGCAGAGAGCATCTTGAATATACGCTGGTCAGGGATGTATGACACTGAACTAGAAACCTTAAATACTCATCTGCTATTGTTAATTCATTTAAAGTCTAACAATTAGAATTTTAAAAAATGCCTTAAAGTCTCTCAGAAGTACCCCAGTTTAATCCAAGCAATTTGATTTTAAAAAATGTTTGGATTAATAAGGATGGGATCTTGCAAAACTTTACCGTATGAGAGCTGATTGACAATATAAATAATGTCACCTCCATTCAAACCATTCATCCTCTCCACCTAGCACTTGAATTGAAAAGGGTCAACTTGCAACATTCCCAGCATCAAATGAGATAAAAAATAGACGGCATTAAGGAGAATGTGATTGGAACCTGGCATTATTTTGAATAATGCACAAAAACTAATCCATTCTTGGTGAAATAGTGTACAAAGGGCTTATGATTGATAACATAATTTAAATTTTCTGCAATTGAAATCTTCCCTGACCATAAACTCATTTATCAGCCATGTTCAGAGGCGGTGTAAGTTAAAAGATCACTCGCCATACACCTTATTGTAGAATGTTATTATAAGCATCGTCTTATTTAAGTGCATTTGCTGCTGTTTGTAATGGTTGTCCACATGCGCAAGGTGATATCATTAGTAGCGCGAGTTTTGCGGATTTAGTTTTCTACCAGGGATTTGTGTGCTAGCCACTACCCCCGCTTCTGAGTTCTTGTTGTATTTCGATCTTTCTTTGTACATAAGATAGTTGGAATTTATTAGCATGGTTGACGATCCTTTGTGGTTGAAGTTACCACATTTTTTGGTGTTGAAGAGAAAACAGTACTGTAAAAAGGAATGGAGAAATGAACATAATGTGCCACTTTGACATTCAGCAAGGTACCATGAAGATATGTATAGTAAGCAGCTAGTTTGCGACATGAGCAATGATCCAGTGCTCAAACCAGCAGCTTCTTGTGAGTTTTACCGAAGAAACAAGTTAGCAGCACCATGGTTATGAGCGGGACTGTCAGTGAGTTTATGGAAGGGAATGGAGACTGGACTTAATGAGAACTAGGTTTATAAGAACCAGGAGCAGGAGTAGGCCATCTTGAGAGGCCTAAATGTGAAACTTTCTCTTGGCAAAAGGAATTGCAGATGAGGCTAAAAAGCGCTCAGTTCTCCTGTGTGTGTGTGTGTGTGTGTGTGTGTGTGTGTGTGTGTGTGTGTGTGTGTGTGTGTGTGTGTGTGTGTGTGTGTGTGTGTGTGTTGTATTTGGATGTATGTTGTATGGGTGTGTTTGTTTGGTGAGTGTGAACGTGTGTGTATCTGGATTTTGTGCGTTTATGTTGATGTGTGCATGTGTGCTTGTGTGTTTGTGTATGTTTTTATGAAGCTGTGTGTGTCAGTGTGTGGATCTGTGTATTTATGTGCGGATGTGTGTTTGTGTGTTTATTTGCAGATGTGTGTGTTTGTGTGTGTGTGTGTTTATATGCGGATGCTTGTGTTAGTGAGTGGATGTGTGTATTTATATGTGTGTGTGCGTGTGTGTGTGTGTGTGTGGGGGGGGGTGCGTGGGCGGTGGTGGTGGGGTTGGGTGGGTGGATATGGGGAAACAAAGACTTACAAGCTAATAAGAAATATAGCTGCACCACAGAAAGCAGCAGATGGCCCATTTGGGGATTTGGTTGCATTAGTCCGGAATCACCACAATCCTAAGCCCTCAGCAATTGTGCAATGTTTCAATCTCCATTGTCATTTTTGGAAGAAAGAGCAGCCTGTAGCTGACTTTGTTGCTAAATTACACCAGTTCTCAGAACATTGTGAGTTTGGGACAGTTTTGGAAGACATGCTTCTGGACAGAGGATAGCATCCTAAGGCATTTGCTGGGAGAAGTCACACTTAATTTTCAGAAGGTTCTGGAAATTTCTCGGGGCATGGAAATGGCTGCCGGCAATGCAAAAGGTATTCAGAAGACAGTGGTGGCTTACTAGTGGATGCACTGCATCAAGAATAGAAAGAGGCTGAAAGTAAAAAGGTAAAGACAGTCTAGTGTTTTAGGTGTGAACGGTCACACTGTGCGAATCATTGCAAGTTTATGGATGCTGTTTGTCACCATTACAACAAGAAGGGTCATGTAGCAAGAAGTGACAATTCAAAAAAGCCTCACTCAGCAGTGCGTCACCTGGAAAGTTCAGACCAGGCAGAAGAGCATGCTCACGATATGTTTAATATGAGTGAGGGGCGTGCAGAGCCTATCTATGCTACAGTGGAGGTCGATGGTAAACAAATCAAGATGGAGGTGGACACAGGAGTGTCTGCATCAGTAATTAGTGAGGAGAGGACTTCAAGAGGACTTGGCGCTCTGAGCAAGCACCAGCACTTATTCAGACAGGGATCAAACTTTGGACATATGCCAGAGAGATCATACCATTGCTTGGGGCGTTGGAGATGGACATTGCATCAACAACAAAGAAGCGAGAACAGGCCCCCTAGTGGTGAAAGGGAAGGAGCTGAGTCTCCTAGGGCGTGACTGGTCCTGAAAAACTCTATTGAACTGGAGTTAAGCACAACAGGTGACAGAGATTGTGATCCAGAAACACCCTGAGGTGTTCAAAGATGAACTGGTAAATTGATTGTTTGTAGGTCCTCAGACTACTTGCTTTTTCAAGCCTAGGCTGATGCCTTATATTAGGAAAGGCAAAGGGGAGAATGAGATGGAGCAAATGCAGAGGCTTGGAATCATTGAGCCCATTCAGTTCTCTCTTGGGCAACTCCAGTTTTTCCTGTTCTTAAAAGAGATGATTGAATGCACATAAGTGGAGATTACGAAAGTATTATTAATCAGGCTTCCAAGCTAGATGTTACCTGCTGCCAAGGGTGGGAGATTTGTTTTCAATCCTTGTTGAAAGAAAAATGTTGTCAAAGCTTGACATGAGTCATGCCTACCAGCAATACTTAGTAGAAGTTGACTCAAAGCAGTATGTCACGATTAACACTCATAATGGGGGGTTGTTCAACTGCAATCATCTGGATTTTGGGCTGTCCTCCAGCCCGGCAATCTTTCAAAGAACAGTGAACAATCTGTTACTGGGCTCTCCTCGTGGAGCAGTTTATTTGGACAATTACTAGGAAAACTAAGGAGGAGCACTTCAGCAACGTGGATCAAGTGTTCAGGAAGTTTTCAGAATCAGGACTGCATCTGAAGTGCAGCAAGTGCATTTTCGTCGAACATTTTGTTCTGTTACACATACAAATGAATAAATGTTTAATGCATAATTGGGCTTCGTCATTTCATGGTTCTTGATCATTATTTTGTCTGTCTGCCAATTTTTGTTTTACAAATTTCTTTTTTGGAAAGAAATTCTTCTAACCTTTTGGTTCAAAGAGGAAGTACGTTCGGCAAAATTCCCCCAAAATCCCTTAATGATAAGGGGAGATACCCACATGCCTTTTCTCAGTGATGACTCGTTATTATCTTTAAGGCTGTAAAATTACTGAGTAGAAACAAGTTTCCTTCATTCAACCCACAGTTTTCATTCCACGTGTGGAGAGTCATGACGTTTGACAAGGGGAATTTCTGTACAAAACTACCATTCCCAGACTATCTCTAAAACATAAAGCAATGTCTTATGTGACCGTAGGGAATCCAGTAAATCAGCAAAATCTTTCTTTTACAATCTTTAGAGACATTGAGGCAACTCAGTAGAATGTAGTTCTCTCTTTAACTGCTTATCTGTAAGGATACATCAGCGGTATTTTTGAATGAACTAGGCGCTATAAAATGTTGACTGCTCAGAAGAAGGTTTACCGTCAGCCCAAAGCACCAGTATTTGTAATGTTTGACAAATTAAACAGCGCCAATTCTAAAATTGAATTCTGCTATATGAGCTAAGAATGGTGTAACGTGATCATTGCATGCATTTCCTGAATAACATAGCTGTGGCCTTGGTTGTTCAAGGTTGTTCAACAATTCTCAATGGCAAAGGCAAATCTTGTTTAGCCAAATTGATTGAATTTTCTGGTGAGATAACAGAGTGGGTTCTGGTAATGCAGTTAATGTGGTTATACACAGGCTTTCAAAAGACTTTGTGATAAAATACCACATCATAGGTTTGACAACAAAGTTAAAGCTAGTGGGATAAAAAGGACAATGGCAGCATGGATAGAAAATTGGAAATGTCAGAATTTGCAGATGGCACAAAATTTGGAAGTATTGTTAACTGTGAGGTGGATAGTGATAGACTTCACAAGGAAATAGACTGGCGGATTGGGGCAGATCTAATACAGAGAACTGTGAAGTGATACATTTTGGTAGGAACGAAAAGGAGAGACAATATAATAATTCTAAAGAGGGCCTTGGAGATATGTACTCAGTCATTGAAAGTGCCAGGGCAAGTTGAGAAAGTGGCTATGAGATATGCGGGTTGCTAGAACTATTGAAAAGCTAAGCACAGGGACCCTAGCCACCTCTCAAGTCACACCTTTCAGCACTCGATCCATAGTCTTGCAGGTTGCAGCACTTCAGGTGCATATCCAGGTACCTTTTAATAGGGTCGAAAGTTTCTGCCTCAACTAGGCAGCAAATTCCAGATACCCACCACCCCTGGGTGAAAAGGGTTGTTCCTAATATTCCCTCTAATCCTCTACCAATCACTTTAAATCTATGTGGCCCCCTGTAATTGACTTCTCTGCCAAGGGAAACAGGTCTTCTCTGTCTGCTCTGTCTAAGGCCCTCAGAATTTTGTACACCTTAATCAAGTCACCCATCAGCCTCCTCTGTTCTCAGGAAAACAAATCTAGCCTATATAATTTTTCCTCATAGGAAAATCCTGGGCTTAATAAAACAAAAGGCATTGAGTACAAAAACAAGGAAATTATGTTGGGCCTCTATAAAGCACTGAGTTCACCTCAATACAAGTATTTTGTCCAATTCTGGCTACCATAGTTTAAGAAGCAAGAAAGACAGTGACAGACTGAAAAGAGACACACTGCCAAAGCTTTTTGTCTTGCACACATCAGGAAAAACTAAAGGTGCCAAATTTCAAACAATCACAACAATTTAAGCTACAAGAGAAAAGGCTGCATTTTAAAAATCTATTTATTCACTGGATGTGAGCATTGCTGGTTACATTGATGGAAGTAGCTGAAGATGGTTGGATCTAGGACACTACACTAGGAAACACCTCAGTTAGAAAGTTGATTCTGATTGGCTAGGAATGGGGAGCTAACTATCGACTACACTTACTACTGGGTAATTTAAAAAGGCGAATGGATCACTGTATATGAATGTATGTCACTTGTAGCAAGCTTGTTTGAAGCATTTTAAAAACTTGACTGATTGTTCAGCAAATGCTGCTGAGATGTTGGTTACACAACTGTCTAGACATTTCAGAGGACAGTTCTGAGTGAACCAGAAAATGTTCAAAATACTTGGCAGATCCGTCAGCATCTGTGGAAAGAGAGAGTTATTAACTTCTGACCTCTCGTTAGAAGTTCCATTCGAACTTATGATGAAAGTCATCGACCTGAAACATTAACTCTTTCCACAGATGCTGCCTGCCCTGCAGAACATTTCCAGCATTTTCTCTTTTTATTTCAGATTTTCACCGCAGTACTTGACTGGAGCAGTTCAGTTTCTGGTCAATGGTAACCCCTCAGAGTGTTGATTGTGTGAGATTTAGTGATGATAATGCCACTGAATGTGAAGGGGTGATGGTTAAATTCTCTCCTGTCTGCAGTATTTGCTTTTGTAGTTGTCAAGCACATTGATGTTAGATTTGAATCACACAAAGGCCAGACCAGCTTAGAACAGCAGGTTTCCTTCCCTCGAGAAAAGCAGTGAATCAGCTAGCCTCTGTGACAATCCAGCAGCTTTACACTTTCTTTTTATCTTCAGATTTTCTTTTGTGAGCTCAAATTCTCAAACTACTGTGGATGGATTTGAATGCTCACTTTCTCTGAATTATTAGCCCAGATCTCAGGATTACAAGTCTATTAACTTAAACATGATGCTACCAATATACGAGTAATATCTTCTTGTCAGTCAGGATATATTGCTTCAGTGGAGCTGTTACATTAGAACAAACCACTAATGTGTTTTGGCTTAAGACAAACCACAATAAACATATCACACCATACTCCAGGTTATAGTCTGCCCATGAGTAGCACCATGACGGGCCGACTAAAATGGAACACAGGGGAATGGAAGATATTGCTTGTAAGAATGTTCTTCAGGAGATAAAGTGGCACATTAATAATTTAATTCTTTGCCCTGATAGTTCCTAAACACATGTGGTTTTGAATTCTTAACAACAATGCACAACAAATATCAGATTACAGCCCCGTTTATTTTACAAGTTTCATAAGAAGCCTGGAGCATATCAAGAAACTTTAGGAAGTCACGTTGTAAATACCTTTCCCCAATAGCATTTAATAGTGCAAAAGGATAAGGCAAAGAGGATTATCAAACAGTTGAATGTGTGTTCAAGAACATTCAAACTGAACATGACCATATTAAAAATTAAAATGATTATTTAGCTGTCCATAGGATGTGGGTGTCACAGATGAGGCCAGCATTTATTGCCCTTGGGAAGGAGCTGCCTTCCTCAACTGCTGCATTCATGTGTTGCAGGAACACCCTGTTTGTTAGTTTATCTATTGGTGTCACAAGTAGGCTTACTTTAACAGTGCATGAAGTTACTATGAAAATCACCTGGTTGCCACATTCCGGTGCCTGTTAGGGTACACTGAGAGAGAATTTAGCATGGTCAATGCACCTGAGCAGCACGTCTTTCGGACTGTAAGAGGAAACCGGAGCACCCTGAAGAAACCCATGCAGACATGGGGAGAATGTGCAGACACACAGACAATGACCCTAGCAGGGAATCAAATCCAGTCCCTAATGCTGTGAGGCAGCAGTGCTAACCACTGTGCCATCGAAGTTCCAGGATTTTGACTTAGTGACAGTGAAGGAACAGTGATATAATTACAAGTCAGGATAGTGTGTGTCTTGGAGGGAATCCTGCAGGTGGTGGTATTCCCATGCATCTTTCTAATTGGTAGAGGAAGGTGTTCTCTAAGGAGCCTTGGTAAGTTCCTACATTTCTGCCACTGTGCATCAGTGATGTAGTGAATGAATATTGGGTAGGGTGCCGATCAAGTGTGCAGCTTTGTCCTGGATGATGCTGAGTTTCTTAAATGTTGTTGGAACTGCATTCAGCCGGGCAAGTGGAGAGTATTCCATCACGCTTGTGCCTTGAAGATGACAGAGAGGTCTTGGGTGTGCAGGAGTGAATTCTCTACAAAGTACCACCACTTGGCCTGGTGTTGTAGCCACAGTATTTATATGGCTAGTCTAATTTGTTTTTTATATCCATTCATGGGACATGGGTATCACTGGCTGGCTAGCATTTGTTGCCCATCCCTAGTTGCCTTTGTTCAAAGGGGCAATAGAGAGTCAGCCACATTTCTGTGGCTCTGAAGTCACATGTAAGGATGACAGATTTCCTTCCCTAAAGGACATTAGTGAACCAGATGGATTTTTCCAACATTCGATAATGATTTCATGGTCATTAGTGGATTCTTAATTTCAGACTTATTTTTGTATTGAGTTTAAATTCCAGCATCTGCCGTGGCAGGATTCGAACCCAGGTCCACCAGAACATTAGCTGAGTTCTGGATTAATAATTTAGCAATAATACCACTAGGCCATCACTTTCCCAGTTTCTGGTCAATGGTATAACCCCCAGGATGTTGATAGTAGAGGATTCAGTGATGGTAATGCCATTGAATGTCAAAAGAAGATGGTTAGACTCTGTCGTGTTGGAGATGGCTAATTGCCTGGCACTCCTGTGGTGCAAATGTTACTTGCCACTTGTCAGCCCAACACTCAATGTTGTCCAGATCTTGTTGCATTTGTTTCAGTACCTGAGAAGTCATGATTTGTACTGAACATCCCTACTTCTAACTTCTGGTGGATGGAAGGTAATTGAAGAAGTAGCTGAAGATGGCTGAGTCTAGTATCCTATCCTGCGGAATTCCTCACAAGACTGAAATGATTGACCTCCAACAACCTGAAACCTCCACAACCATCAGTTGTGCTAGGCATGATTCCAACTTCTAAAAAGTGTCAGTACTAATTTGCAAACAATACACTTATTGATCCCTGCTGGATTACAATGGCTTTCCAAGTGCTAACCCCTAATTATCACTATTGATCTTAACAGTTGAAATGAGTGCAATGGAATCCATTTGCTTATATGTTCAACTTCAAGTGAACAAACAACTTAGATAAGATATTCGAATAAGTGACTAAATGGTCAAAGAGATAGGTTTTAAGGAATGTGTAAAAGGAGGAATGAGAGACAAAGATGTCAACTATGTCAGATGAAGCTACTTCCTTAGTTGGTGGCCTGAATTTGCATCTGTTGATACCAAAGGATTCTGCTCTCAGCTCCTCTTATGAGAATCAGATCAAGTGCTTTCTCTGTAAAGCATCTAAATGAAATAGCACTCTAGCATCATACTTGGCCACTGCTTTCAGCATCAGTGTTTTCTTGCTGCATCTTTTTGTAATGTTTGTGACAGCAGTAACATCCTTTAGCTGGATCACAGATGCCATGTTTTTCCAAGGGAAACCCATTTGTCCACTTTCACCATCTCAGCACCCCTCTTTTAGGGATGTCTGATGGAATTCTCCAGAATTTGGCTGGACAGCTGGTTCATGATGCAAAGCGACACAGCGTGGGTTCAACTCCCATACTGGCTGAGCTTATCCATGGAGGCCCCTCAACCTTACCCCTTGCTTCAGGTGTGGTGACCCTCTGATTAAATCAGCACCAGTCAACTCTTTCTCAAAGGTAGAGAGCAGTCCATGGTCCTCGGGGGATAATGGCAACTTTCATTTCACATCTCCATAAAGCACCTGGGTTGCACAATTCCCAATTCAAAAATTGTCAGTCAATTCAAGAGGGATAGAAGGCAGATTAAATAGGAGCATCAAGAAAGTGGTTATGAGCTCTGCAGATCTTTAGGCAAGTCAGCCTATTCCCCTATGTTTAACAGCATGAAACAGAAAGATGTTATTTTGAAATCCCACCAGGATTTGGAACAGAAGCAAAATATGGCCAGTCCAGCTGTAACTTACACTCTGTCGCACGTCAGTGCAATGGTGCTGCTGACAATTCAAGGTCAAATTCGTGAAATATGTTGAAGAGCACCAGGGGTAGATGAGGAGGAATCTTGTAGCCTGGAAACACAACACCCCTCCCTCTGCCTCTCTAAAAAAACACAGAATCATCACTGATTATCAGCAAAATCTTTCTAGCTGAAGGACAAAGATATACCATCTGCCTTGTTAAACCTATTCTGAACTTCTTTAAGCAGACCAGAACAGTTAATCCTCCAGGTCTTTCGGACCTCATCTTACAGGGAAAAACAAGTTAATTTATTGAGAAAGTTGAAACTGATTTTTCATCAAATTTGACATCGACCCACATGCAGAGAAAGTGGTCAAATTACCAAAAGTTTGATTGAAGGAGGAAAGAGAGTTAGAAACCCAAATAGATTTACAGACCACTTCCACAGGGTTGACAGCTGGTTGATAACACACACAAGACATGGAACTTGATCAGCTGAACAGTGACCTGGCTTCCCTACAAGAGACCAGGTTGACCGAGAGTGAATCACTGAAAGAAAAACATTACACGTTCATCTGGCAGGGGAGGAGTTCAGAGGAAAAGCCTAAGTAAGGTGTAGGCTCCACTGTGAGGAACTCGCTGCTCTTGATGGTGTAATGGCTCAGAATGTGTTCTCTCCATCTGCTTGTCAATTTAAATAGGGCCAGTTAATTTAATGAGTTTCCAATGTTGTGCTCCATTACAGAGGTGAAAGACTTGTTCAATGCGGAGATGGAACTCTGAGCTTCCTATTGTTGCGGTACTGCAGCAAATGATGCCTTTAGGAACACAGAAAGAAGGAGTATGCTGTTCTGTCTTTTGAGCCTGCTCTGCCATTCAATTAGATCATGACTGATCCCTCTATATCCCTTGGTACGTTTACTTAACAAAAACACCTCGAGGGAAATATATAGTGAATATTATTGCAGTTTCATAGTTTTGGCATCAGTTCACTGCCACATACTGTTTGGCTTAATACTATTTTTCATTATAGTGAATCACAACATTGAAGAAACACCAGTGTTTGGGTTTCTTTGTATTTTTTATTCACTGTTGGCTAGCAATGTTCGCCGAAAAGCTGATGTACAAGGAATACCTGAATGACTATACTCCAAGGCAGTTTGTAACAATTGCTGTTTATTTAGTTTTTGCTGGTAATTGAGGTTCTTGATTTTTCACCGAATTCTGGAATTTTAGACTTGGCTGTGCTCCGAATTTGCGTTTTCATGGTGAAGTATCGCAGCTTCGTTTGAAACCTGTGCTCAATGAAAAAGGACGCCATTTTTAGATTAGCTGGAGTTGCTTGTTGTCACGTATCTATAAAAAGAAATAAAGCTAGGAAAATGTAAAGGTTATTAATTACCACTTTTGGTATAAATAATTGAAGATTTTGAGAGCAGCAATGCACAGGACAGACATCAGAGCATCATCGTTTTTGTAAAATTAGTTTTAATGTTCATTAGTATAAATAGAGACCTTTTATCTTGTGTTCATAGAATGGATAATATCACTGCATCTAAAGAATGCCGATTCTAGTGTGTTATTTGAAGTTGAAATGCAAGGACACAGATGCTGCTTATTAGTTGAAAGTTGAGTCATAGTGTTAGCGATCTTGCACTTTGTTAGCAATCTGGCATTAAATTTGAGTATATATCTATAGGTCTATCGATCCTATATATCAAATTCTGCTCTTTGGATTCCATACCTGACCAACATTGAAATTATTGCCACAATGCTGAAGCATGCTGCTGGTCATGAGAAAGAAGAAGCCAAAGCAGAGGAGGGCAAAGGAACCAAGTCTAATGCCCTTCTGGGCCACTGCAGCCTACGCGTCAAACGTCATAGATTGTATTTCTGTGAAATTAATGAGGAAGTGGTGAGAATGACATAGACACTCCAGGGACTATTTCAGCTTTGAAGAGAGGCTGGTTAGCTGTGGTTGTTTTCCTTAGAGCAGAGAAGGCTGAGGGGGGACTTGATTGAGGTGCACAAGATTATGAGGGACAAATAGGTAGAAACATTGTCCCTTAATGGAGGGGTCAATGACCAAGGGGCATAAATTCATGGTAAGGAGCAGGATACTCAGAGGGGATACTAGGAAAGCATTTTCACCTGGAGGATGGTGGGAATCTATAACTCACTGCCTGAAAGGGTGGTGGAGGAGGGAAATCTCACAACATTTAAGAAGCATTTAGAAAATCACTTGAGTCACAATGGCATACAAGTGTTGGAAAATGGGATTATAATAGGTGCTTGATGGCCAGTGCAGACACTATGGGCCAGTGGGCCACTTTATGTGCTGTAAAACTCTATGAGATGCCTGGCAGGTGCCAGGCAAAGATGGGTTCCCAGCTCAACTGTTCAAACAAAGAAAGTTCCATTTAGAGCCATAATATGATCTTCTCCATGTGAGCTAGCAAGTAGACCCCATTCTACAGGAGATGCAAACATGGGCAAAGAAATCTGCTGGTTACCATCTATTGCAATGAGAATTCCTCCAGATTGAACACCAATTGGAAGAACCATTGAAGGTAGCAAGGGTACCAAATGTAATCTGGTTGGGGGACTTCAATGTCCATCACCAAGAGTGGTTCGGTGACACCATAACTGATGAGTTGGCCAAGTCCTAAAGGATATGGCAGCTAAACTGTGACTGCAGCAGGTGCAGTAGGAGGGAAAATCCTACTTCACCTCATCTTCACCAATTATCTGTCCCAGATGCATCTGCCAGTGAGAGTTTTGGTGGGCCTAACACCCAAACAGTCCATGTAGAGACAAAGTTCCACCTTCACGTTGAGGATACCCTTTATTGTGTTGTGTGGCACCACCACCGATGGTAAATGGGATAGATTTTGAACAGATCCAGCAGTTCAAAATTGGGCACTCATGAGGTGCTGTGGCCATCAGCAGCAGCAGAATTGTATTTAACCACAATCTATAACCTCATGATCTGGTATGTGCCCACTCTTCCAGTACCATCAAGCTGGGGGATTCACACAAGTTCAGTGAAGAGTACAGGAAGCAGCACCAGGCATTCCTAAAAATGAGATGTCAATCTGGTAAAGCTGCAACACAGGACAACTTGCAATTCAAACAGCGGAAGCAGCATGTGATCGGCAGAGCTTAGTGACCCTATAAACAACCAGGCCAGATGTAAGATTTGCAATTCTGCAAAATCAAGTTATGAATGGTGATGGACAATTAAGCAATTAACAGGAGGGAGAGGCTCCACAAATGTCCCCATCCTCAATGGAGGAGCCCAGCACATCAGTGCAAATAGATAGAGCTGAGGCATTCGCAACCATCTTCAGCCAGAAGTGCCGGTTGGATGATTCATCTCGGCCTTCACCCGAGGTTGCTAGCATCATAGGTGCCAGTCTTCAGTGAATTTGATCCAATCCATAAGCTATCAAGAAACAGCTGTGAAGGCACTGGATATTGCAGAGGCTGTGGGCCCTGGGCCCTGACAACACCCTGGTAATAATACTAAAGACCTGTGCTCCAAAACCAGCCACAGCCCGAGCCAAACTATTCCAGTACACTGGCATCAAAGTGGAAAACGGCCTAGGTATGTCCTGCCCTCGAAGAGTAGAACAAATCAAAACCAGCCAAGTACCTTCCCACCAACCCATGTTTGATTGTCAGCAAAGTGATGGAAGTGGTCATTGACCTTACTATCAAGCAGCACTTACTTCGTTAACCAGCAAACCAGCCTCTCTTTAAAGCTGAAATAATCCCTGTAGTGTCCACGTCATTCCCGCCACTTCCTCATTAATTTCACAGAAATACAATCTATGACATTTGACGTGTTGGCTGCAGTGGGCCAGAAGGGCGTTAGACTTGGTTCCTTTGCCCTCTTCTGCTTTGGCTTCTTCTTTCTCGTGACCAGCAGCATGCTCCAGCATAGTGGCAATAATTTCAATGTTGGTCAGGTGTGGAATCCAAAGAGCAGAATTTGATATATAGGATCGATAGATCTATAGAAAGATAGTCAAATTTAATGCCAGATTGCTAATAAAGTGCCAAGAACACTAACACTATGACTCAACTTTCAACTAATAAGCAGCATTTGTGTCCTTGCATTTCAACTTTAAATAACACACTGGATTCAGCATTCTTCAGATGCAGTGATATTATCCATTCTATGAACACCAGGCAAATGGCCTCTATTTACACTAATGAACATTAAAACTAATTTTACAAAAACGATGATGTTCTGATGTCTACTTGCCAGGGCCACTCAGTTCCTGACCTTATTACAGTCTTGGTCCAAATATGGACAAAGGAGATGAACTCAAGGTTTGAGGTGAGAGCGAGTGCCCTTGATATCAAGGCAGAAGGAGCCCCAAGAAAACTGAAGTCAATAGGAATCGTGCTGGAGGGGAAACTCACCACTGATTGGAGTCATACCTGGCAGAAAAAAGGTGGTAGTGGATGTTGGAGGCCAGTCTTATCAGCCGCAGATCATCACTGCTGCGGTTCCTCAGAGTGTATTGAGCCTAACCATCTTCAGCTGCTTCATCAATGATCAAAACTCTGTCATAAGCTCAGAAATGAGAATGTTCAAAATGATTGCACAGTGTTCAACACCAATTGTGATACAGATAATAAAGCAGTCCATGTCCATTTTCAGTAATACCTGGACAATGTTTAGGCCTGGGCTGATAAGTAGCATTCATGCCACATAAATGCCAGACAATGACCATCTCCTCTTGACATTCAATGCCATTGCCATTGCTGAGTCCCCCACAATCAACATCCTGATCATTACAATTGACCTGAAACTGAACTGGGCGAGATATTTAAATACAATGGCTACAAGATCCTGCAGTTAGTAAATCACCTCATGATTCCCTAAAGCCTATCCATTATTCAGAAGGCACAAGCCAGGAGTGTGATGGAATACTTTCCACTTGCCTGAATGAGCTTTAACAACACTCAAGAAGCTCAGCAGGACAAAGCAACCCACTTGATTGCTACCTCTTCCATAAACATTCACTCCCTTCACCACTGACAAACAGTAGCAGCAGTGTGTACCATCTGCAGATGCACTGCAGCAATTCATTAAGGCTCCTCAATAGCACCTTCCAAACATGCCACCCCACCACTTAGAAGGACAAGGGTAGCAGATTCCTGGGAACACCACCACTTTCAAGTTCCCCTCTAAGCCACTGACCATCCTGTCTTGAAAATATATCGCCATTCCTGCACTGTCGTTTGGTCAATATCCTGAAACTCCCTTCCTAGCTGTACTGTGGGTATAACGACAACTTATGGATAGTAGCAGTTCAAGAAGGTTACTTTGATAGGTTGTACTATAGGCCCCAAATAGTTGACGGGAAATCAAGGAGCAAATATGTAAGGAGATTACAGAGAGCTCCAAGAAAAATAGGATGGTAATAGTCAGAGATTTTAACTTTCCCAACATTGACTGGGACAGCCATAGTATTGGAGGCTTGGATGGAGAGAAATTTGTTGAGTGCATTCAGGAGGCATTTCTCATTCAATATATGGATGGTCTGATGGAGAGGGGGCAAAACTGGGCCTCGTCTTGGGAAATAAGGAAGGGCAGGTGACAGAAGTGTTATTGAGATAGCTATGGAGAATGATAGGTCTGGCCCAAAAGTTAAAATTCTGAATTGGGGCAAGACCAATTTTGATGGTATCAGGCAGGAACTTTTAACAGTTAATTGGGGGAGTCTGTGGGAAGGTAAAGGGACATCTGGTAAGTGAGAGGCTTTCAAAGGGGTGTTAGGGTGTAACCAGGGTTCAGGTTAAACACATTCCTCTTAGAGTGAAGGGCAAGGCTGGTAGAAGTAGGGAACCCTGGATGACTCGGGATACTGAGGCCCTGGTCAAGAAGAAGAAGGAAGCACATGACATGCATAGGCAGCTGGGATCAAGTGGATCCTTTAAAGAGTACAGAGAGTGTAGAAGTGGAATTAAGAGAGAAATCAGGAGGGCAAAAAGGGGGCACAAGATTATTTTGGCAGATAAAGCAAGGGAGAATCCAAAGTGCTTCTACAAATACATAAAGGGCAAAAGAGTAACTAGGGAAAGAGTAGGACTTCTGAAGGATCAACAAGGTCATCTATGTGCGGATCCACAAGAGATAGGTGAGATCCTAAATGAATATTTCTCGTCAGTATTTACTGTTGAGAAAAGCATGGATGTTAGGGAACTTGGGGAAATAAATAGTGATGTCTTGAGGATGTACATATAACAGGGAAGGAGTTACTGGGAGTCTTAAAGTGCATCAAGGTAGATAAATCCCCAGAACCTGATGAAGTGTATCCCAGGACATTGTGGGAGGCTAGGGAGGAATTTGCGGGTCCCCGAGCAGAGATATTTGAATTGATAGTCACAGGTGAGGTGCCTGAAGATTGGAGGGTGGTGAATGTTGTGCCTTTGTTTAAGAAGGGTTGCAGGGAAAAACCTGGGAGCTACAGACTGGTGAGCCCCACATCTGATGTGGGTAAGTGGTTAGAAGGTATTTTAAGAGATAGGATCTACAGGCATTTAGAGACACAAGGACTGATTAGGGACAGTCAACATGGCTTTGTGAGTGGAAAATCATGTCTCTCAAATTTGATTGAGTTTTTGGAAGGGGGTAACCAAAAAGGTAGATGAGGGCAATGCGGTTGGTGTTGTCTGCAAGGACTTTAGCAAGGCCTTTGACAAGGTATCACATGGTAGGTTGTTGCATAAGGCTAAAACTCATGGGATCCCGGGTGACGCATCTAAATAGATACAAAATTGGCTTTTTGACAGAAGCCAGAGGGTGCTTGTAGAGGGTTGTTTTTCAAACTGGAGGTCATGACCAGCAGTGTGCCTCAGGGATCGGTGCAGGGTCCACTGTTATTTGTCATTTAATTCATGATTTGGATGAGAATTTAGGAGGTATGGTTCGTAAGTTTGCAGACGACACCAAGATTGATGCACAGTGGACAGTGAAGAGGGTTATCTAGCATTACAATGAGATCTTGATCAATTGTGCTAGTGGGCTGATGAATGGCAGACAAATGGAGTTTAATTTAGATAAATGTGAGGTGATGCGTTTTGGTAGCTCGAACCAAGGCAGGACTCACTCTTAATGGTAGGGCACTGGGGAGAGTTTTAGAACAAAGAGATCTAGGGGTACAGGTTCATGGTTCCTTGAAAGTGGAGTCACAGGTGGACAGAGTGGTGAAGAAGGCATTCGACATGCTTAGTTTCATTGGTCAGAACATTGAATACGGGAGTTGGGATGTCTTTTTGAAGTTGTGCAAGACATTGGTAAGGCCACACTTGGGATACTGTGTACAGTTCTGCTCACCCTATTATAGAAAGGATAGTACTAAACTAGAAAGAGTGCAGGAAAGATGTACTGGGATGCTGCCAGGACTTGATGGTTTGAGTTATAAGGAGAAGCTGGATAGACTGGGACTTTTTTCTCTGGAGTGAAGAAGGCTTAGAGGTGACCTTATAGTGGTCTATAAAATGATAAGGGGCATAGATCAGCTAGATGGTCAATATCTTTTCAAAGGTAGAGGGCATAGATTTAAGCTGAGGGGGAAAGACACAAAAGGGTCCAGAGGGGCAATTTTTTCACACAGAGAGTGGCGAATGTCTGGAGTGAGCTGCCAGAGGTAGTAGTAGAAGTGGATACAATTTTGTCTTTTAAAAAGAGTTTAGACAGTTACATGAGTAAGTTGGGTATGGAACGATATGAGCCAAACGTGGGCAATTGAGACTGGCTTAGGGGTTAAAAAAAGGGACGACATGGAGAAGTTGGGCCGAAGGGCCTATTCCATGCTGTAAACTTCTATGACTCTATGACTCTGAGGTAGCTCACCACCACCTTCTCAAAGGTAAATAGGGCTGGACAATAAACCGTGGTCTAAGCAGCGATGCCTGCATCCTGTGAATGAGTGAAAAAGATGTGTGATACAAGAATTATCACACAATTCAAAAACAAATGAAAAAATGTGACTGCAGCAACCACACGGCCATATCACTCCTTCACATCACAAGGAAGGCCTTTACTGGGGTTATAAACTTTCAGACTCAGTGTATCCGGAAGCACAGAATGCTGTACCTGCTGATAAATCTACTGTGGGACATGATCTTTTCCACATACCAGCTACAAGGAAGTGTAGGGAATGGTGTTTACCTTCTTATCTTGCTTTCATAAATCTCACTAAAGTGTTCAACACCATCCACAGAGCAGGACTCTACAAGATGAGGGAAATTGGCTGTCTACAAAACTCCTCAGTCTCATCCATTCCTACCATGACAAGATGCACTGCACTGTCCAGTTTGATTGCTCCAATTCTGACAGTTTTATAGTGAACAATATTGTGACCTAGTCCCCACTCTGTTTGGCATCTTCTCCTCCACGAATAAGGCAATCCTGTCAAACACAGAGCTCCCACATTTGTTAACACTTATCAGATTGAGGCAGCGTTATTGGCTCAGGCACAGCTACATCATAGAAGATGATAATGCACCCATGAGCTTTCTGTGTGGTGAAGTAACCAGAGCCAGCTGACTGGTACAACGCCCAGTGCTTCACTTCAGGGTGCTTGCAAGAATGACATGAAGGTCCTACACATTGATTATCATTCCTGGGAGTCACTCGCTGACGACAGAAGAAAATGCCGAAACTTCCTGTGGACTGACATACACCAGCATGATGGCCAGTGGCTACAGTAGCTTGATAGCAGACACCAGCACCAAAAACAATCCACAATGACACTTATGGTAACTTCATGTGTGGTCGCCCAAGGATTGGCCTCTTCAAACATCAGCAAAGGTGTGCCATAAGATGACACTCCATCTGAAATGAAATGTTAGCTGCATGTTCATCATCTTTCATAGATGGAAGGATGCTTACTCAACAGATCGTTAATACTGATTTTTTTTTCAATTCCCACTCAAAGATCATTCTATCTTAAAAGGTAAAACATTATAAATCTTCCAACCTGAGACACAGTTTCAGAGTTCTGCTATCTTGTGAGATCCTGCAACATGCACTCCATTTCAAATCTGATAGCACAGCTATTACTGTAGAAAATACGGCAATTGAGAAAGATAAAACATTCACCAACCAATATGTACAGGCAGCAGTTTAATGCTAAGGTTCAGCAGACAAATGATTAATTCTATCACTTTCGTTATTTGAGTCCCTTGATCAGAAATTTTGAATATCTCTTTACAGATAAAAGAATTGCTACATAATGGGTATTTAATTCTAGTGTTTCTGGGATCCTTTACTTGTGCTGCCTTTTATATTGGTTTCATTCTCACAGTGCACTGTGTTCTGAGAATACAACTTGTTCCAGCACTA
This sequence comes from Carcharhinus amblyrhynchos, assembly GCF_965287045.1. NCBI lineage: Eukaryota > Metazoa > Chordata > Chondrichthyes > Carcharhiniformes > Carcharhinidae > Carcharhinus > Carcharhinus amblyrhynchos. The sequence continues at coordinate 80,225,058 of NC_137328.1, forward strand.
AATTTGCCAGTGACCGAAGCCAAAATTAATAGGAATATTGTCTGGGTCAAACGGCATCAATGAATTGAGTCAGACAAATTAACCCAGGATTTTAAATGAATAAGTTGATGCATACTTTTAACACTGAAAATGTGAATTCACATGCTAATATAAAATGTATTACTGTAAACCCTGCTGTCAAGTATTTATCAACTACCACTTGCATTTATCTACTGAACCAGGCTCATTGTAGCGTAAGTTACTCAAGTGGAAGAAATTTGCAATATGATGGTCTGTCTGTTCTTCAATTTATTGATGTTTATACAGTCAGGCAGAATCAGAAAATAGTGGAATGCCAGAATAATGGTGCAAGGAAAGGATTTACAAATGAATACTGCCTGAAAGTCACTTCTATAATGTTACCGTTCTTCTTACTGAGCTTCTCCAGCATCTGGGAAAGCCTGTGTATACAGAAACCTGAAAATTACATTCACAGAATTCATATACTGCAGAAGGAGGTCATTTGGCCCATCGAGTCTGCACCAATCACAATCCCATCCAGGTCCCAGTCTCACAACTCCATGCAATTACTCTAGCTCGTCCCCCTAACACTAAGGATCAATTTAGCATGGTCAGTACACCTACCTCGCACATCTTTGAACTGTGGGAGGAAACCAGAGCACCCAGAGGAAACCCACGCAGTCAAGGGGAGAATGTGCAAACTTCACACGGACAGTGACCCAAGCCAGGAATCAAACTCAGGTCCCTGGTGCTGTGAGGCAGCAGTGCTAACCACTGTGCCACCTATTATTGTCTTGTGTGGACTAACATATGATTAGAATAAAAAGACAACCACAAGCTTCATCCCTGTATGACACTGGTAGGGAATAAGTCCATTTGACAGGTAGCCTCTGGAAGCATGCACGTTCACAGGACCTTAGATAATTATTGATGAAGAAAACTGTTTGGTCCATATTAATTTATTAATCTAGGAGATTCTAACACCCCTCCATGTAGCATTGAATTGTTTCTTAAATAACTTAACAAGGTTTTTACTTTCACAGACTTTCTAGATGTTTCTACAACCACTGATTATAGAATCATTTACGGAACAGAAGAAGCCATTCGTCATGTTTGTGCTGGCTCTGGCTGAGCAATCCCGCTGCCCTGCCCAGTCTCCTTAACACCTTAGCAAATTTATTTCCTTCATATGCTCATCCAATTTTCTTTTGAAATCAGCAATTATCTCTGCTTCCATCACCTTCATGGGAAGAGAGTTCCAGGTCATTACCACTTGCAGTCTGTCCCTAACACTCACCCCAATTCTTGCCCAAAATCTTGAATTTGTGCCCCCCTATTCCTTCGTGTGATATGCTAACTGGAACAGTGTGTCCTTGTCTAATTTATTCACACTTGTCATCATCTTGGACACCTCTGTCAGATCTCCACTCAATCTCATTGCTCCAAGCACAGCATGCTTCCCCAAGCTAAACTTGTAGGTAAAATCATTCCTTGCATCTAGAAGAATTTCATGATTTATTCTAAAAATGACACTTCAGTCGTTTAAATCCATGCCTCCTTCTCCTACTCCTACATTTTAATCTTAAGTAATGCAGTATTCTAAGTCAGCTTTTTCTATACTCTTAGAAATCCTGTGAGTCTTTTCAAAAATCACCTCTCAAATCCCCAGGTTTTTTAAAATCTTTTTTCCTAGCTCAGACCCCTGACGTTAGTGTACCACGGTAGTGAATAGTTCTTCAGCAGAGGAGAAGCTGCTCAAAGAGAATGGGAGTTGGGAGGAAAGTCCTTTCAGCAGGACGCTATCCCTACCCAGGATCTTCAAGAAGCAATTTCCTACCTCACCTTAAGCAAGGAATAATTTATGCAACATTAGAGAGGTGCTCTCTGAATTATTCCACCTGTTTTGGGCAGAATTGTAGCCTCAGAGCAGGACAGGGACAGTTTTGTCAGTGGCTGTAAAGGTGACCCTAGATTTGAGACTTCTTCACATGGCTCCTTTATGTGTGGAATAGGCAATAGCTCCAACATCTCAGTTTCTCCTTCACTGCTGCATAAAAGAGGGCATTGATGTTCTATCCAATGAGACAAACAGTACATTCTTCCATGGAGAAGCAGGCAGTGAATGTTTTTAAAGTTTATTTATTAGTGTCATAAATAGGCTTACATTCACATTGCAATAAAGTTACTGTAAAAATCCCCTAGTCGCCACACTCCAGTGCCTGTTCGGGAACACTGAGGGAGAATTTAGCATGGCCAATGAACCTAACCAGCATGTCTTTCAGATTGTGGGAGGAAACCGGAGCACCCAGAGGAAACCCACGCAGACATAGGGAGAACATGCAGATTCTACACAGACAGTGACTCAAGCTGGGAATCGAATCCGGGTCCCTGATGCTGTGAGGCAAGATTGGTAACCACTGTGCCACTATGCATGGCCAGGATAGTGGCATACCCCATGGTGCAGACTACCATTAACTACACACACATTGCTTTACAGGCTTCTAAATCCTAATTCAGAGATAAAACATACTGCAAAGAGTTTCACTGCCTTAATATTCAGTTGATATGATGTATGCAATATGTCTTGTAGGTCAATGATCACAGTCCTGAGAATTGCGATGATGCGTTTATTCTGCTTTACAATCTGAATTTGAGCCATATGAATGTCAGGGTGGTTACTGGGCAGTCAGAGGTATCCATTGACTGTGTGGTTTATGACACCACAGTGTAACCGCACATGTCAGCAGTACTTGTATAACGAGGGATATACTGTTACAAGAAATGTCATTGAACAGGTCACTGGGCTGCCCATAAAATAGTTTCAATGCTTAGAATACTGTCGAGGAACCTTAGATCTCCAGAGCCCATGGCACAATTCACTGTGCCTTGCTGCATCTGGAGCACCGTTACAAGGGCAGAGATCTTGCTGCAGCTATAAGGCTAATCTCTGAGAAGGAGGGAAAAGGGCAGAGGCAATAAACATGTCACTTTCCAGAGCTGCCTGTCTGACTTATCTGATTGCGGTGCTAGTGAACACAACCAAACACCCGATTCAGCCAAGTTTCATAACTTCCCAACCCACGATTACTGACCCTCACAGCATCCTCTTGGTTACTATTCTGAAATAAATTCTGAAACTAAACATTTTTTTTAAAATTTATTAGTCACAAGTAGCCTTACATTGACACTACAATGAAATTCCTGTAAAAATCCCCTAGTCACCACACTCTGGCGCCTGTTTGTGTATACTGAGGGAGAATTTAGCATGGCCAATGCACCTAACCAGCACATCTTTCAGACTGTGGGAGGAAACCGGAGCACCTGGAGGAAACCCACGCAGATATGGGGAGAACGTGGAAACTTGACACAGACTGTGACCCAAGCTAAGAATCAAGCCCAGGTCCCACACCCCAGGTCCCAAACATCTCAAGCTAACTTTATTATTCAAACCATCTAATATTACATACAAAAGCCAACTAATTAGCCTTCATGCCTGTGCCTTTGCCTGTTATAGTGCTCCCACATAGAGCTAGAGCTACCCCAATGGCTGCATTATAGCTTGTTAGATGATTGCTAACTCTGTGTGGGGAAGTTTGCAGAGGACCTTGCAGCATGACTCTGAGCAGCTCTGGGAGTCAAAAGCCAGGCTTTAGACTCTAATACCGCAATATGAACAGCAGCAATCTGGGCTGGTTGGCTCTGTCTAACTGTAAAAGCACAGGCAGAGTGGTATTTAAGGAGGGAGGTTTGTGCTCTGTGGCATCAATGCTGCTCTCCCCAGTGTGTTACTTCAGCAATCCTAGTATGTGTTAGAGAACAGATAACTGCGTTGTTGTGAGATGCTGCAAGCTGCTTTGAACACTGGCATTGCAGCCATGATGACAGCAGACTATTTAGCTTATTCCAGTGGCTGATGGATGTTATGTGCATTTTTCATATGCTCTTCCTTTATATTGGGTTTCCAGAATTTGTTATTCTTCTTTTGGCTCACAAGCTGTGATATGTACGAGTAAAAATAATGCATGTGTAGTAAAGAAATCTGTACAGTGATAAAAGAACAAGAAGTTCAAAGTATCGAGATGGATATGAAAGAAAGCTTACATAAAGAACCTATGAAGGGATTTAAATAGGTTAAGTGAGTGGGCAAAACTTTGGCAGGAAGAATAAAAACCATTTGCTGAAATGGTGCCAGGGACATACATGTTCACATTTTCAGCTCATGTCTGATCAGTGCAAAAACTTTTGCTTACTCATTTGCAATGAAACCCAGATAAACTTCCCTTTCACCCATCAGAAAAAGTTTCCATCATCATTGAGAATGCGGGAGATCAAAGTGAGGTCATTTTAAAGTTCTTAAGAGTCAGTGAAATAGTCTTTACCAACAATAGATCACTTATTAAATTTTAAGTGCTTCAGGTTAATGCTAGCAGTAGTGGCAGAATGTTAGTGTAGACTAATAATTTCATTTCTTCTGTAATTGTGAATCAATATGAACTCAGGATTGTCAGAGGGATGCTATGAACAGATACAAAAATGATTACTTGCGGTGGCTCAGATTCATTTAGTGTGAAGAGGAGATTTGATCAACAGCAGGCTGGGCAGACTAAACATTGATTGTACAGTTCCACTGTCAGTAATGAAAGAAGCTTGGCAGAGTTAGAAGGAGATACATTTCCTTTCATGCTTTATTAAGGCCATTAAAATACAATATCAGCAAAGTGCTCATGGAATCATTGGACTGGTAGTTGTTGCACCAGTGAGACTCCTGGAGTCTTACTGACAGCTTGCTAGGCATACAGTAAAGAGTAGCTTTGATCTATCCAATATTGGCTTTTACTTTTTCTTCCAAGAATCAATTTTAAATTGTCTTCAATACTGTTTAATTTGTCGCTAACTCAGCTTAACCACAAAAGTGAGCATTGTCAATAACAGCTCTTTCCTCAGAAGCAGTGAGTGACATTTCTTGGTTCTGAAGGGCTGGGAGTCACAAAAGTAGCGGGGAGCTCTAGTGAGACTTTCCCTCAATATTTCCCTGCTGCCAAGGAATTTTCTCAGGGGTGGCCAGTGTGCTGATTGGCGGCACTGTCAGGCTGCCAACCTGTTTAATGTTGGCCCAACTGCAGCAGTCCAGGGTTGGGCATCATGAGAGTTGGAGGCTTCATCCCCCAAAGCTGCCAGAGGGAATTCCCCTCCAAGTGGAGGGACCCACCTGCCTGCCCCCCACTAAAAGTTGTATTAGTTATCAATTCTCCAAGGTTGCCTCCATTTGGAGATGCTCTTAAGTTCTCCTCGCTGCCTCATCTGTGCACAATTCTCTCAAACTGACAGCCCTGTGGACAGATCAGTGGGTGGCACAGTAGCACAGTGGTTAGCACTGCTGCCTCACAGCACCAGAGACCCAGGTTCAATGCCCGACTTGAGTCACTGTCAGCCCAGAGTCTGCAAGTTAACCCTGAGTCTGTGTGAGCTTCCTCCATGTGCTCCCTCAGATGTGCTGGTTAGGTGCATTGGCCATGCTAAATTCTCCCTCAGTGTACCCGAACAGGCGCCAGAGAGTGACAACCAGGGGATTTTTTTCACAGTAACTTCATAGCAGTGTTAATGTAAGCCGACTTGTGACACTAAAAAATAAACATTAAAAAAAACCTCAGATTGGTCCAGCAACATCATGAGCTCCCCCATCATCCTGAATTAAATGATGAGATTAAAAGCAGCCAAACAGGAGGCTGCCTCTTGGAAAATCATTCCCTGATCTGTCTCACTTGGTGACATTGGGGCCCTGCAAGAAAATCTTGCCCAGTGTGCATGAAGAAGACTGGAAATCATTCACATGTAATGGAAAGAATTCAACTGATTCCATAGAACTGAATTCTAAACTCAGTTAATGAAGATCTTGATGAAGATTTAGCTTTCTTGGCTGACTATGGCCCATCCCCTGACTACCCTGATGAGAAACCAACTATCATCCCACCTCTCATCTACCTGCTGACATCCACAACTCCTCTCCCGATCTCCAAATGATACCCTGCTCCCCAACTCATTCTACCAGCTACCACCACCCCACCCACCCCCCAACGCCCCTCCCCACTGACCACCACATCTCTTTAACTCATCCTGATCCCTCCACGGTCAACCTGAACCCCAATTGACCTCCCTCAGTACATCCAACTCATGCTACCACCCCAATTAGAATCCAACCCCTTATTCCCGCCCACTGGTCATCTGACCTTGACTGCCAATCTAAACACTTACCTTGGCTTTTCAAAGAGGCTGGGACTTTTAAACTTGCCTACTTTACAATAGCTAATGCACTAAGAAAGGGGACATGGCTCCCTTTCATCTGACTCTGCTGCCCTGGACTGAAGCCTTGGGACCCCACTGTCCTGCACTTTCCTCATTGGCCTGAGTCAGAAGGTCAAGCAAGAAAGGTGCAACCCCCAAACAAGGTAGAGAAGTGGCAAATCCAACTGTAGTTGCTACGTCTTGGAAGCTCTAGCATTTGAGGTACTGTAGCACTGTGGTTAGACTGCTGTGCTGGGTTTAATTCCAGGCTTGGGTCACTATCTGTTTGGAGTTTGCACATTCTCTCTGTGTCTGCGTGGGTTTCCTCCGGGCGCTTGGGTTTCCTTCCACAGTCCAAAGATGTGCGGGTTAGGTGGATTGGCCATGCTAAATTGCCCCTTAGTGTTGGGGGACTGACTAGAGTAAATGCATGGGGTTATGGGGATAGGGTTTTGGTGGGGATTGTGATCGGTCAGACTCGATGGGCTGAATGGCCTACTTCTGCACTGTAGGATTCCACTGTAGGATTCCATGATCTATGATTGAAGGAAAAGAACATAGAGCGAAATATACTTGATGAAGGAGCAGTGCTCCGAGAGCTTGTGATTCTAAATAAACTTGTTGGACTTTAACCTAGTGTTCTTCTGTGCCCATCCCAGTCCAACACCAGCATTTCCACCTCACAAAATATACCTGCAATAGTGAAATTCTTAGTGGACTGAAGGAAGAAAATAATTTAAGGATGACAGAACATGGATCTTTAAAAGGGAGATGACAGGTGGAAACAAAAAGCAAATCAAATGCTGTCTTTTTAAAGGGGGACATTGATAAATCTGTGCAATAGTATCATGTTGATTTACACCATGGATGGAAAACTGGTGGTTGTAGATCGGTTGGCATGTCCAGCTTTTCTTTCCATTGGCAAGTTTGTTTCTGCTGCAGTAGAGTATTAATGCAGTTTCAGGTATCCTGTTACAGAAGAGGTACTGAGACCCAGGAATAGGTGCAAAGTAGATTCACTTGAATGACTGGATGAGAGGATATCGTTACAACGAGAGATTTGAATAAATAGTGCTGCATTCACAGAAGAAGATACTGCTAAGGAGGCAACATGTCCCTGCCAACACAGGGTCCTTCTTTTGTTATTTGATGGGTACCTTCATATTGATGTCTGCATGCAGCCAGGATGGTGCTCTCACTCCAGCAGATACTGGCAACCACTTCCTAATTTACCATTCTGCTGTTCCCTTCTTTTGAGGACTAGTATAGATACTGCAGGCAAAGATATTCTTTTATATTGTTTGATTATTTCTTAACTTTTCAATGCTGTTTCAAACGTTGAACAATTAGTGGGCATAATTTTTCCTTTATTCATTTGTGAGATATAAGCATCGCTGGTTGGCCAGCATTTATTGCCCATCCATTGTCACCCAAGGGCAGTTGCTGTGGCTCTGGAATCACATGTAGGCCAGATGGTTAAGGACGGCAGATTTCCTTCTCTAAGGGACATTAGTGAACCAGATGGGTTTTTCCAACAATTGACAATGGTTTCATGGTCCTCAGATTTTTAATTCCAGATTCTTTTTATGTTGAATTCAAATTCTACCATCTGCCATGGTGGGATTTGAACCTGGGTCACTCAGAACATTAGCTGAGTTTTTGGATTAATAGTCTGGCGATAATACCACAAGGCCATCGCCTTCCCTTGAGCTCTATGACTCAAATGTATGTTGGCTTCTTGTTACCTTTTGGTTTAACTGCTGTGGCTTAAGTATTGGGGGCTGTTTGCAAGACTCTGCTTCTAGCACAGATAGTATCTAGGTCAGATACTGTTAGAACAATATGAACCCAACTCTCTGACCCATGCTTGGTGCTAGCAAGGCCCTGTTCACAAAATCCATTGTTTATTCTTTAGTTTGTCAGTGGTGTGTATTTTAATTGCATCTTTCCTCATTTCATTCCAAAAGCAAGTTCTCTTCAATTACATTATCATCTAATGTATTTTTCCAATTAATCCTTTGTGATTTCTTATCCCAGCGTAAACATTTAATTTTCTGAAGTCTGGCTGTATAATTGTAATTGTCCTTAATTCTCTTCAGTAACCCTCATCCTGCATTATGATCATGTATCTAAATGCTGAGATTTAATGGTTTAATTACTTTCTTTCTAATTAGTAAATAATGGATTTGTTTGGTTCAAATTAAATAGTTCTTCTAATGCAATATTAATCGATGTAAATATATTGTAAATAAAGCAATTTATAGACATCAAGACTCTGTGATATAATAGACTGATGCAATTTGTTGTAAAGTATCACTATTAAGTCTGAAGCACCACTGTTGGTGAGTGTTAACATCCTGTGAATCTCAATAAATTAAAATGGTGGAAGCAGAAACTTTCATTGTGCCCCATCTATCTCAGATTAAGAAAATGAATCATCTCTAAGGTCATTACAACAGTTAAATAAAATAGAAAACCAACACTCCTTGAAATCATATGAATCATCGACTCTTTAACTAACTGATCTCTGCATGGGGCTCACTACTGCACTTAATTAAAAGTTAACAAACTTTGTGTTACTGCAGGTAAAGCCATTCCAAAGATTAAAACTGACTGTTCTTCACCTGATCTACTAAAGTTTGTTCACCTTTGTGTTCAATTTGACCAGCTTGTGAAGACATTAACCCTGTAACTCTGTAAATTTGTCTTTGCCATGGCTTTCCCCAAAGAACTTCCCCAGAGTACACAGTGACAGTAAGTAAACCTTGCCACATGGTCTGTGTGCAAATGATTTTAGGAAGTGTTGATGGATTTGGCAGACTGAATATTGAATTCTGATAAGGACACTCACACTGTCCAGTATCAGCTAGCAAGGCAGCCAAAAAGGAAATGTGAGTTTTAAATTGCTTCCATAGACCACAGGGAGCAGGATTGCTCATTTGGCATCCACAAAAAAGAACTGGGCTGGGCCAGCTCTCCAATTCCTTTCCCCTTCCAGGCGTTTTCTGCCGGTAGGCAGAACTGATGTCCCAACCAGCTGGTACTGCTGTGACCCAAAGCTATGGTGGAACATCCATTTAACGTCTGAAGTTTGGTTGGAGGGTTCATTGAGGCTGGAAAAGGCAGCCTCCCAGACAATATGCAGGTTCAGCCTCCCAGAAAATAAGATCAAACCTACAATGTGCCCTGTAAATGGAGTCAATTTCTGGTGGTATTTGATTGTGTCATTATCACTAAGTGGTTACCATTGTTAGGTTGGTGGCATTCAGTATGTCGCTGTTGTATGCTATTGCTCCTGTGTTGGGGGTCTTCCTGTATTTTTGAAATTGCAATACAAAGGAGGTTACTTTGAACTTATCACTATCACTTCATGTTTTTCTTATAGATACTGGCTGACGAACAAGATTTACATCAAGCGACCAAGCACAGGCTTACTGATGTATACACTTTCAACTCGATTCTGCGATGAGATCCACCTTTATGGATACTGGCCTTTCCCAAAAGATGCAAAGGGGGCACCAGTTAAATACCACTACTATGACAACTTAAAGTACAGATATTTTTCTAACGCTGGACCACACCGAATGCCACTGGAGTTCAAAACATTAAAATCTTTACATGACAAAGGAGCTCTGAAACTAACAACAGGGAAATGTGTGTAACCCTAGACGTCAAGGCTGAAAAGCAGAGTTGGTGCGATATTTGCACACTGTAGATTTTATGTGAAAAGGTAACTCCTCGGTGATAATTACAACAATGCTGTAAAGTGTCCCATTGCCCAGTTACATTTACAGCCTCAGATTGTTGTGATGAAATAATATTATCTCACTGTTAGGAGCAAAGATGTGTTAACAATGATTGAATATTGATTGACAGAATGGTTCAGGTCTGTGAGCACTGTCATCACTAGTAGGGCTCTGCATTTATTGTCGCCTCAGAAGTCCTGAGGACTAATCAGGCTTGGTGTTAACTAGAGGTCAGTATTTGTCTTGAGCAGCTGTCTCAGCAAGCAATCAATGCCAAAGTGCTTTCTGAGTGTTATACAACTGAGTCACAGTTTTTAAGATACAATGTTATTGTCTACATATGTGAATCAGCCAAGGGTATTATCAGCTGTAAGAATCAAAAGGCCATGAGAGGACTGAAGGTCTGATAGCACCCCAGCTCGGTGTTGTTAGTAGTTTTATAGCTCAATGAATGTAAAGAAGTTGTCTTATGTGGTGTGCTGAATGTCAACTGTAAAAAGTTAAAGGTGCCCTCCCTGCTGGTACCAAAGATCTTTATATACTGATCCTGTTAGAAGTTGCTTGTAAAGACTGGTATTTCGGAAATTATAGGGTAAAGTGTTTTGTGCAATTGCTACATTTATGGTTTCAGCAGGAGGAACCAGGAGAAAAAGAAGGAAGAGTGGACAGAATAAAAAGCACAAGTCTTATTTAAACAAAAGCACAGATTACCAGATCCTTAAAACGTGGGGAATTCTACTCTTAACAATTTTTTTTAAATCAAATTCGAAAAGTTCACTCTACCAAATGCTCTGAATCATGCTGTGAGTATTGGAAAAGTCCTTCTTCTGACCTTATAATTCCCTATTCACAGCACAACCATCATCTGCACATCTGCACCATTTCTCCTTTTTGTAAATATTATGTATATTCTGTGGTAACATTGTAAACTTTCTGCTTCCTTTTAAATTATTTGTTTCCGTAATGCTTTAAAACCCACCTCGGAGGATCCTACGTCACCAGTGCGTGGTCCCAGTCCGTAATGTTGAAGTATGTTTCTTGATTGCACAATACCAAACGGAAGTGTGGTTGCTATAAAGCTGGGAAAATAGCAGGAGTGAGCCAGGACCTTCCCAGACTTGGAACCCCCTGCACCATTTAGATCATCTTCTGCGAATGCTGGAACAGGACCTCAGTATCCATTTACTTGGAAAGTCTTAGGGAGTATGTACAGCGGAAATTTCTAGAGACGGCTGCACATAGGTTTGCTGAAACTACTCACTTACATTCCCACTGGTGCAAGTGTTGATGTGAAAATATTATAAAACGGCCACACGCAACTGGCAATTTATGCACAGCTTTTAAATACACATTTCAACAGACTGGGCAATGAACAGCTAAGTGAGGAACATTGCCGAACTCTTTCTTTTCACTTCCATATAATTTTACTGCCTGTCTTAGCAATTTTTTTTACTTGAACAGAACTTGCACCACTCAAGCACCACTGTACTGAGAGTGTAGAAGGGTGCGGAACCAAATCAGAGACAAGGAATGTAGGGTTTTTTATCATTCAGGCCTTTAAGCCATCCTGAGGGTTATTGCAGGCAAGGTGAACAGTCCGAGGTGACACTGAAAAATGGCACTGACACTATTAATCAATTATTTTGTCTCCAGACCATGGAGTAGTGCCACCCAGATTCCACAACCTCAGCTAGCCGAGAAAGATAACCATTCCTTTTCTTCTCACCATCTTAAAACAACACTTGCCCAGTGAACCCGCCTCACTGCTGTCTTGTTAAGGGGCTCCAACTTGTACTATGGCTATCCAGCTCCCCTCACAGCAATTGTATGTAAAATGTTAAAGCCCCTTTATCAATTTTTAAGAGCCTACTATCCCGAAATTCCGAGCTCCATCTTTCCCATACCACATGCTGCATAGTCAATGTTTTAGCAGTACTTTCTGTCTGCCACAGGGCACTGCGGTGGGGTTTCTCCAATTGTTCGACATTCACGGAGAAAACATACAGTTCTTGCCTTGGGAAATGTTCAGCATGGTTACATCGTACTGGCACTGGGTTACTGACTGAGCACCTTTCACTGTCACCTTGCCTTCACTCTGAAGCCACAACTCCCGTCACTTCTTTGTTCTTAATCTAAAGGGGGTGGTGCTCACATAGATGAGGAAGATAATGGGAAGATGAGGAGCAATCAAAACTGCAAGGTTTAGCAATTCCTCAGGACAGCAGCACATAGCAGATCTCCAGCTAATCCCTCATAGTATTACACCAATGGAACGTCGGAAGTACTGTCCAGGCACAATATGGCATGAGGGCCATCAGTCACATGATACTAATGTACAGCATATGCAGCCAATCACTTCCAATGAACCTGACCCTTAATTTGTACCTAGAATAAATAGGAGAATAGATAAGAGACACATGTAGGCTTCCAAGGGTACAATGGTATTAAAAAAAGATTGATTGTAGTAAAATTGAATGTGCACTTATATAGCATTTCATTACTGACGTTGAGAGCCCAAAAGGTGCATTTATATTGCACTAGCATCTTCAATTTAAATGTTGATTGGTACAGCCATGCAGGAGCACAAAGAACTGATATATCATCATGTAGTAAATGTGTGATGGTTTGAGGGAATGCTCCATTATTGGAAAGTGAGGGAGAGGCTGTGATGACAATGGTAAACTTTGTCTCTCAAATGTGAAGATGCCAGCATTGGACTAGGGTGAGCACAATAAGAAGTCTCACAGACCAAGTTAAAGTCCACCAGATTTATTTGGAATCAGGCACTTTTAGAATGCTGCTCCTTCATCAAGTGATCCTTCCTTATACATGCACCTCCTTCACTCACCAGATGAAGGAACAGCGCTCCGAAAGCTCGTGATTCCAAATAAACCTGTTGGACTTTAACCTGGTTTTGTGAAACTTCTTGTGTCACAGAAGAAGAGGATGCAGTAATATCATGCTGTCATGTCTCTTGCAGTAAATGCCGGCAGAATCCTTTGTCGCTCCATTATCTGGCATTGCTGGCTGCCAGTGATAATTTATACAAGAGTATACTTATAGGGAATGCTATATCGTGCTTCTGAAGAGTCCTGACTGGGAAATGGTTGGGAGGTATCTGAAAATCTGGTGGTACCAGAGTTAGAAGTAATTGCAAATGTCCGTAGGCAAAACAAGCTGCTGTTAAAAAAAAATGTTCTGCCTGCAGAAATCTGTACTCAGTGAACTCCAGATAGTTTTGGGTCAGGAATTCCTTGCTTCTATCTTGACTAACTGGTCCTGGAAGTTTCTGGAAGAAATCAAAAATAAGTAAAAACAAAAGGCTGTGACCTATACTGTCAAAGTGATTGAATTTGGAGCAGTTTCAATTTCATAGGTTTAAGCAGCATTCTCATTTTGATTCTTGCAGTCAGTTAATGACACATTGGGAATGATCTTACTTGAAAATGTTATGATGCCAGCGTTGGACTGGGGTAGGCACAGTAAGAAGTCTCACAACACCAGGTTAAAGTCCAGCAGGTTTATTTGATATCACGAGCTTTCAGAGTGCTGCTCCTTCATCTGCTGGACTTTAACCTGGTATTGTGAGACTTCTTATTGAAAATGTTAAGGAAAATACATTACTTAGTCCAGCTAAAAGGACAAACATGCCTTGTCCCACAGATGTGTGCTGCCTTCCTCAAGAGACAAGTGAATAACTTGGGAATCATTTTGAGCTGTAAGGAAACAATGCATTGTTCACATCATGACACCCAACTGTGAAAAATCCTTCACCCTTGCAGGTTAATGTTCTGTTTTATCCATGTTTTATTCATGAGTCCTGGAAGTTTTGTTATATTTCTTTTCAATTCTGTGATAAAGTAAATAAAGGTTTTATTAGGGTTTACTTTCAAACACCTCAAATGTTCAGCATTTTTCTTTCAAAGTCCCTCTCTCCCTTCTTGAGTTGTCAGGAATGATTTTCACTGGTATGGATGGAAAATGAGTAGTTATGGCTTGACCAGTCATATGTTCTGCTCCATTAGACTTTCTTAATCGGCAGCAAATCCACAGCCTTCAAATTTCCATCCCTGAAAAATTGATAGCTACATCTATTTGTTCCTTGTTGAAAATCACAATTCCATGTCTGGGACATGATCTAGTATCTTTTCCAAGTGGCGGTAATTTGTATGTGATTTTTGACATGGACAGGATATGAGGACTTTCAGATACAAACCTCACCAAAAGAGGAATTTCACAGTAACTTCATTGCAGTGTTAATGTAAGCCTTACTTGTGGCTAATAAATAAACTTTAAAAGAAGTTCATACCTGTATTTCCTGCACCAGTCATTGAATAGGAAACAAGTGCAAAACCAGAGAAGAAAATATGTTGCAAATGTCACTGTCCTTTTCCTGGTTACATTGGTTTGCTGTTCAGATGTTTGCACTTTCATTGTGCTTTATCATGTTAAAGCATCTCTTAAAGTGTGCCCCAATCACAACAAAGTATTTTGAAATGCAGCTATGGAGCTATTCTAAAGCAGCAAAAACCCACAGATAGCAAGGAGATGAGTTTCCAATTAATTTGTTTTTTGATAGTTAGCTAAGGTTGGGAAGTTGGCTAAAATATATAGAGAAGCCCCTGTTCTTTGAATAATGCAATGGGATCTTTAAATGACACTCAAAACAGTGATAGAATCTTATATTTTGTTTGCGACACATGGAGAATTGTAGATTTTCTTCTCCTATCCTGATTAAGACAGTTTGAGAAAACAAAAGCTACTTGAGTCAACTTGGGGCAAGAAACATCAATATCATCTTTAATAAGAAAATGATGATTTTAGTGTATGCAATCTTTCGTTACATTTCAAGGGAAGCGTTGATTTTTTGGGAAGATTACAAACCTAAGCTGTTATTGTTTCCAGTGTTATAGCATGGCAAAATGTTCTCACGGCTGCCTTCAAAGACTTAAAAGACATTACATTTTAATAACAAGAAAACAATTCCTACAATATGAATATTCTAAATACAATTTAAATACAGATTCTCTAGGTGATAGAGGAACAATTAAAAACATAGAACAGTATAGCACAATACAGGCCCTTCGGCCCTCGATGTTGTGCCACACTTTGTCCGAAACCAAGATCAAGCTATCCCACTCCCTATCACGGGTGTGCTCCATGTGCCTATTCAATAACCTCTTGAAAGTTCTTAAAGTGTCCGACTCCACTATCACAGCAGGCAGTCCATTCCAAAGAACAATGAACAACACAGCATGGGAAACAGGCCCTTCGGCCCAACGAGCCCGTGCCACCATTTCAACATTGTGAGTCCCCTCTTCCACCCATGACTCTTTCTCACCCCAATCACTCTCTGAGTAAAGAATCTACCTTGGATATCCCTCCTATATCTTCCACCATGAAGCTTATAGTTATGCCCCCTAGTAACCCTAGGAAATAGTCTCTGAACATCCACTCTATCCCCCTCATCATCTTATAAACTTCAATTAAGTTGCTTGTCATTCTCTAAAGAGAAAAGCCCCAGCTCCCTCACCCTTTCCTCAAAAGACCTACCCTCCAAACCAGGCAATTTCCTCTGCATTCTCTCCAATGCTTCCACATCCTTCTTATAGTGCGGTGACCAGAACTGCACACAATATTCCAAATGTGGTCTCACCAAGGTTCTGTACAATTGCAGCAGAACCCCACGGTTCTTAAACTCAAACCACCTGTTAATAAACGCTATTACACTATAGGCCTTCTTCACAGCTCTATTCACTTGAGTGGCAACCTTCAGAGATCTGTGGATATGAATACCAAGGTCTCTCAGTTCCTCCACATTCCTCAGAACCCTGCCACTGACCCTGTAATCCGCATTCAAATTTGTCCTACCAAAATTAATCACCTCATACTTATCAGGGTTAAACTTCTTCTACCATTTTTTGGCCCAGTTCTGCATCCTATCAATGTCTCTTTGCAGCCTACAACAGCCCTCCACCTCATCCACTCCTCCACCAATCTTGGTGTCATCAGCAAATTTACTGACCCACCCTTCAGCCCCCTCCTCTAAGTCGTTGATAAAAATCACAAATAGAGAACCCAGATCCCTATGATACACTGCTGGTAACTGGTCTCCAGTCTGAAAATTTTTCATCCACCACCATCCACTGTCTTCTATGAGATAGCCAGTTACTTATCCAATCGGCCAGGTTTCCCTCTATCCCGTACCTCCTTACTTTCTTCATGAGCCTAACATGGGGAACCTTATCAAACACCTTACTGAAATCCATGTATACAACATCAACTGTTCTACCTTCAACTACACACTTAGTTACTTCCTCAGAGAATTTAATCAAACTTGTGAGGCAAGACTTACCCTTAATGAATCTGTGCTGACTATCCCGGATTAAGCTGCATCTTTCCAAATAGTCATAAATCTTATCCCTCAGGACCTTTTCCATGAACTTACCGACCACTGAAGTAAGACTAACTGGCGTATAATTACCAGGGTCATTCCTATTTCCTTTCTTGATCAGAGGAACAACATTCGCCACTCTCCAGTCCTCTGGCACTATCACCTTGGACAGTGAGGATCCAAAGATCAAAGCCAAAGGCTCTGCAATCTCATCCCTTGCCTCCCAAAGAATCCTAAGATATATCCCATCTGGCCCAGGGTATTTATCGACCTTAAGGTTTTTCAAAATTGGTTTTTCAAAATTGCTAATACATCTTCCCTCAGAACATCTGTCTCCTCCATCCTATCAGCCTGTATCACACTCTCATCCCCAAAAACATGGCCCCTCTCCTTGGTGAACACTGAAGAAAAGTATTCATTTATTGCCTCTCGTAACTCTTCTGACTCCATGCACAAGTTCCCACTGCTATCCTTGACCGGCCTTAACCTCACCCTGGTCATTCTTTTATTTCTCACATAAGAGTAAAACGCCTTGGGGTTTTCCTTGATCAGACCCACCAAGGACTTCTCATGCCCCCTCCTAGCTCTCCTAAGCCCTTTTTTTAACTCATTCCTTGCTACCTTGTAATCCTCAAGCAACCCAACTGAACCTTGTTTTCTCATCCTTGCATATGCATCCTTTTTCCTCTTGACAAGACATTCAACCTCTTTTGTGAACCATGGTTCCCTCACTTGGCCATTTCCTCCCTGCCTGACAGGGACATGCTTATCAAGGACATGCTGTATTTATTCCTTGAACAAGCTCCACTTTTCATTTGTGCCTTTCCCTGACAGTTTCTGTTCCCACCTTATGCTCCCTAATTCTTGTCTAATCACATCATAATTACCTCCTCCCTCCCCCTTGCCCTGCCGTTTGGCCCTATCCCTCTCCATTGCAATAATGAAAGACATCAAATCGTAGTCATTATCTCCAAAGTGCTCTTCCACAGACAAATCTAACATTTGGCCCAGTTCATTATCCAATACCAAGTCTAATGTGGCCCCACCTCTTGTCGGTCTATCCACACATTGTGTCAGGAAACCCTTCTGCACACACTGTACAAAAACTGCCCCATCTGAACTATTCGACCTATAAAGGCTCCAATCAATATTTGGAAAGTTAAAGTCACCCATGACAACTACTCTATTACCTCCACAACTATCCATAATTAAACATGAAGTTTCTCAAATATAATTGCCTATTTGTTTTGTATAGCCTCCATTTTAGGAACAGGATTCAGTTTTTCAGCAGTAGTGTTTAGCCGTATGTATTTTCTTCTTGGCTAAATGTGACAGATGCTAACTATAGCTCCAAAGGCACCAACAGCTTACTTCTCCATGGCTTCAGGTGTAAGCTGGAGTTGTTGGGAGAAGGGCTAATTCATAGAATCCTACAGTGCTGAAGGAGACCATTCGACCCATCAAGTCTGCACCGACCACAATCCCACCTAGCCCCTAACCCCATGGCCCCACGTATTTACCCTGCTAGTCCCCTTGACACTAAGGAGCAATTTACCATGGCCAATCAACCTAACCCATGCTTCTTTGGAATGTGGGAGGAAACTGGAGCACCTGGAGGAAACCCATGCAGACACGAGGAGAATATGCAAACTCCAAGCAGTCACCCAAGTTGAGAATCAAACTCTGGTTCCTAGTGTTGTGAGGCAGCAGTGCTAACCACTGTGCCACCCAATTCCTCTGAAGCTTCTTACATTTCAATGCCACAACCAGGCGGTTTCTTCCCAAATCAACGCATGAAAACAGCAACATAGTCACGAAGCCAAACCCCAGGGAATTTTCCTTCTATCTTATTGTTACTTTCCAGGTGCAAAAGATGGTGATAGCCCTCAGGATGTAGAAATAAGGAGCACAGCTTTCCTCACATAAGGAGAAAAATAGTTCCAACATTTCCAAATTCCAGTAAAAATCAGTAAGATTAGCACCAATAATGCAAGCCCAGTTCAGACAGCTTTACTGTTTTTTCCTTCTGCTAGGAGAGGGAGAGTGTCTTGTGGTTTCCTTCCCCTCCAAATCATGCCAAGTCCTTCTGCGCTTCCATTGAAAGAATGTTTGTGATACATCTACTTCTTTGAGGTCCTTCTCCATCTTTTCTAGATTTTATGATCTGTTAATGAAGGATTCATTCTTGATGGCGGGAAACCTCCCAAAGAGCCTAACAAACACAGTGGATGAATGTTAATCTAGGAAAATGGGGCATGCAAAATTGCTCTTGCACCAATTGTCCCATGGTATAGTGATAATCTCCCACTGATACTGCAAAGCTGGATGGAAGGCACTAACAAAATTGCAAGCTGCCAAATTACAGCCTTTATGCATCTAGCCTTCACACAGGGAACTGTTTTTGTGGTTTGAGGGTTGCAGTCACAGATAAGCTATTAAGTTAATTTAGACTGATACTTGTTACTTAGTTTGAGATGTCTATCTCTGGCTGAGATGCAAAAATAAGATCCAAGCTGAGTAGATGTTTTTGCCGCATTCACAGCAATTCAGATCTGTCCTAAGATAAGGCTGCACATTTAGGCTCACAAGAGCCCGCACAGTAAAAATGTATTATGCTACACAGACTGTCTTCACATCTCTTGAAAGTACAAAGCCCATGGAACGGAGAACGTCCAGGTCACGGTCATAGTGATGGCAAAGCTATCAGCCACACAGCAGTGGGGGTGCTTTGACACTTCAGCAAGTGGCATGAAGCACTCAGCACAACACAGTGAACTTTTGTTTTTTCCATGGCTTTGTATCATCATGATAAAGACCTACATTTTATTGATAAGTAGGATTTATGCTAATTTCATATTTGTATAAGAACATGGATGGTAATGTTGTGCATGTTCTATAGGCCAGCTGGCCCACGTCACACACTGAGATATAGATACCAGTACTGCGAGTTCAGACAACTTTTCAGTATGCAAGGTGACCAATTGCAGGTGACCAAAGGTGGGGAATAAAACAAAAATTGCTGATACAACCCGAAACGTTAACTCAGCTGTTGTCTCCATAGATACTGACTGGCCTGCTGAATGTTTCCAAGCATTCTAAATTTTTGTTTCGTATTTCAGAATCTGCAGTGTTTGATTACTGTTGAGGGGTGGGACTGGGGCACAAACATTTGGAAAACCATGTTTTTGGGTTAAGATGCCATAATATGTGATTGAGGCATGTAGCATGGAAACATTGTACAGTCTCCTCCTGTAAATGATTTCAGTGTGCAGCCCAGTGTATAGCGTGCTGCTGAGTGACTGCTTGTTCAGGAAGAAGCCAGCAGCCGAGTACAGCCACTCTGCAATTTATAAAGCCAGCATGTCCCTGGCTGCTTGTGCTGCACTGAGCATAACTACAGAAAATAGAGCAAGAGGCAAAAGGGAGGGTTCCCAGGTTTTCTGATGCAGCACTGGGGGCGCAGTAAGTGTGCCAAAGATGCCACAGTTAGGGGTGCTCTTGTCTCTGAGTCATGTGTTTATTGTTGGAAGTGCTACATTTCTGACGAGCTTTTAAAAATTTCCTGATTACATTCTTGACGGATATTCAAAGGTTCCATGGCACCATTTTGAAGAAGGGCAGGGAAGTTATCCCAGTGGCCAATATTGATGAACATCACAGAAAAGTACATTACCAGATCATTATTGCATTGCAGTTTTTGAGACTGCTGTGTGCATCTTGGTTGCTGCATTTTTTTGTATTACAATAATGACCACTTGATTACAATATCTCATTGGCTGTAAACACATTGGGGCATCATGAAAGGTGCTTTCAATGCAAGTTTTTCCCTATTAAGTTCAGAGGTGGAAAGAAAGATGAACATAATGGGGGAATCTGAACACCCACACACATTGGGACTCAGGTAGCAGGTCAATAACCCAACTGTAATTGAAATGGATTTTACCTTGGCTCTTTAACTCAATTACAGCATTAGCATCCTGCTTGTGGACTTTCCAACCACCAACAGGGTAGATGTATTGATGTTCAACATCTGTCAAAGAAAGGAACTCGAGGACTGAATGGCAAAGTGAAGCCTGAAGCTTCAGCCACTAGAGAAATGGAAAGGAAATCTGGGACTTTCACTCCTACGTGGAGGTCCTGCAGCAGGGCTTGAGGGGCTGAATTGCAGTGATCTTCTCCAAGGACTTTGGGAATGGTCCAGCCTCTCCAATCAAGCAGGCAGGGGTGGAGGTCACTGAGGAAGTGTACTTCAGGAATGTGGCCCCTCCAAAATCCATACAATGCCCAAGGGGATGAAGACAGCTTTCCTGCCTTCCAGAGTCTAACACTTGTAAGTTATATATCCTACACTCTGACTTTCCCAACATTCTCATTGAGTCATACAGCATAGAAACAGGCCCTTCAGCCCACATGTCTTTGCCAATCATCAAATACCAATCTGTACTAGATTGTAGTAAGATATAGTAGTAAGAGCATGGAATGCCCTGCCTGCAACAACAGTGGATTCGCCAACATTAAGGGCATTTAAATGGTCATTGGATAAATATATAGATGATATTGGAATAGTGTAGGTTACATGGGATTTAGATTGGTTTCACAGGTCAACATGGAAGGCCGAAGGGCCTGTACTGCACTGTAATGTTCTATATCCTATATTCTATACTCATCCCATTTGCCTACTTTGCCTTGGCAATTTAAATGCTTGTCCAGATGCTTCTTAAATGATGTATGATTAGTGTTCTCCATTTTGGAAACAAAGAAGATTCACTTGCTGCCTATTGTAGTTGCAGTAATGGATTATGTGATTTGTGTGAAAAACCACTTCCTGAGCTTGTTCTTTTTTCAACTTGCATTTCTGCATTCCGATCTTACAATCACGATTCACGTTGAACAAGAAAGCAGAATTAACCTGTTCCAATCCACTTCTTAAAGGCTTCCGTTTAGAATCATTGGAAGCCTAGAAGGAAAACATTTGGTTCAGGCTAGCTCTCTGCAAGAGTAGCTCAGTTAATCCCTCCACCCGCCCCCCCCCCGCCGACTTTTAATCCAAGATCATTCAAACTTTTTCTCTTCAGATAACGATCTGATGCCCTCTTGAAAACCACTGTTGAATCTGCCTTCACCACACTTTCAGGCAGTGCATTTCAGATGTTAACCACTCAATGTATAAAATATTTGCCATTGTGTAACCTGTTGTTCTTTTGCCAGTTATGCTGAAGCGGCCTCTAGTTCTGACCCTTCCACCAATGTGAATAGTTTCTCCCTATCTACTCTACCCAGCCGCTGCACTACTGTCAATACCCCAATCAAAACTTTTCCAAGGAGAACAACACCAGCTTCTCCAGTCTTTCCACTTAACTGATGTGCCTTATACCTAGAGCCATCCTTGTCAATCTTTATTGCACCCACTTTAATGCCTTCACATTCTTTCTATCGTTGATGCCTAGAACGGAACACAATAATCCAGTTGAAACTGAACCAATATTTTAGAAAGGTTTATCTCAGTTTCCCTGTGTTTGCACTCTATGCTTCTAAAATTCAGTGTCACAAATACATTACATTAACACTGCAAAGAAGTTACTGTGAAAATCCCTGAGTCGCCATACTCCAGCCCCTGTTTAAGTACACCAAGGGAGAATTCAACATGGCCAATGCACCTAACCAGCATGTCTTTCAGAATGTGGGAGGAGCTGGAGGAAACCCACGCAGACATGATGAGAACATGCAGACTTCGCACAGGCAGTGACCCAAGCCCGGGAATCGAATCAGGATCCCTAGCGCTGTGAGTCAGCGGTGCCAACCATGGGGCCACCATGCCACCCCATAAAGCCCAGAATGAAATATTTGTAATCAATCATGCTCTCAACTTGACCTGCAACCTTCAATGAATTGTGTACATGTACCTTGATCAACCTTCTCTGTTGTCTCATCAAAGAAATCAAGCAAGTTAAATATGATTTTTCCTTAACAAATCCGTGTCAGCTTGCCTTAATTAATCTACATTCATCCAAGTAACTGGTAAATTTGTCCTGGGTTATGTTTTTTATGTGTTTTCACCATGACTGACCTGTAGTTGCTGGGCTTGTCTTTATATATTTTTATGAACAGGAGTGTAACATTTGCAATTCTCCATCCCTTTAACTAATGAAAATCAGAAGATTGTGGTCAGTGTCTCTGCAATTTCCAATGTGTACTGTATCAAACGTATCTGATCTGGTCCTGGTGACCTTTCAATTGGTTAAATACACCCAGCCTTTCTAATTCCTCCACTTTATCAATTTTAGAATCATAAAATCCCTAGAGTGCAGAAAGAGGCCATCTGGCCCATCGAGACTGCACAGACCACAATCCCAGCCAGGGCCGACCCCAATATCCCTACACATTTAACCACTAATCCCTCTAACCTACGCAGCTCAGGACACTAAGGAGCAATTTAGCATGGCCAATCAACATAACCCACCCATCTTTGGACTGTGGGAGGAAACCGGAGCACTCGGAAGAAACCCACGCAGACACGAGGAGAATGTGCAAACTCCACACACACAGTGACCCGAGCCGGGAATCAAACCCAGGTCCCTGTAGCTGTGAAGCAGCAGTGCTAACCACTGTGCTACCGTGCTGCTCATAATTTTACATCCAATGTCTTGGGAGAGGTGGCGGCACAGTGATATTTTCACTGGGCTAGCAGCCCAGAGATCCAGGCTCTAAGGATCTTGGTCTGAATTCCACCACAGCAGATGGTGAAATTTAAATTCAATGAAACAAAACTGGAATTCATAGACTTCCTGCAGTGCAGAAGGGGACCATTTGACCTGTCAGAAAGAGAATCTGCCTCCTTACCTCGTCTAGTCTACACGTTACTCCAGAACTCCAGCAAAGTGGTTGACTTTTAACAGCCCTTTGAAATGGCCGAACAAGCCACTCAGGTCAAGGGTAATCAAGGATGGGCAATAAATGTTCAGCCAGCAATGCCCACATCCCAGGAATGAATCAAAAAATGGCTCCCTCTTTCACTATGACTTTTCCAGCATTCTCTTCTTGGAAAAGTAAATGCAAAACCATGTTGTTTGCCTCAATATGTAAATCTGATTTTTCATCCCTACTAAGTGCTAGTCCTCCTCTTACCACCATTTTGCTATTTATGTCCCTGTAAGAGACTTTTGAACTTCCTTTTTGTTAGTTGTCAGTGCCAGTTTCTTCTCATATTCTATATTTCCTTCTCTTATTTATTCATTTTCATTCTGAATTTTGAAATTCAATCTGGTTCTCGCTTGTTTATCAATCTAACATTTGCCTTACTCTCCATCTCTGTCTCCACCTTTTGTTTTGTCTTACTTATCGCCACGTGGAAATGTACTCAACTATGTCAGACCAATCTCTTTAAAGGCAGCCCCCATTGATCCATTACAGTTTTGCCTGTTAATCTTTCATTCCAATTTACCTTGGCCAGATCCACTCACCTCATTTAATTTGACCCACCCTCAAAGAATTACTTTTTTATATTCCAGATCGCTTCTTGTGCTTTTCCATGGCTAATCTAAACAGCAAGGTATTATGATTCTTCTCTTCTCAATGTTTCTTGACTGACACTTGATTTACTTGACACATCTGGACTCAGCTGTTCCCTTTAACTGAAACTACAAGAATTGGGAAATTGGGTTTTGGACAAGAGGTGCAGAGGGGATGTGAGGAAGAACGTTTTTCTATGTGGCAAGTAGTAGTGACCTGGAACTCTCTGCCTATGAGGGTGGTGGAAGCAGAGACAATGAATAATTTCAAAAAGAAATTGGATGGATACTTAAGGGAAATAAACTTGCAGAGTTACAGAGGTAGATTGAGGAATCAGACTAACTGGTTCATGCTACAGAGAGCTGGTCAGAACTCGATGAGCTAAATGGTGTCCTTCTGAGCCATAATGACTTTATGACCTCACTTGCTAGAAGTAGATCCAGGCATGTCTCCTTCCTGGGTGGACATGCTGCTCTAGATAATTCTTGTGATCGCCCTTCAGAAATTTTTCCCCCTGTCTATCCTTTGCACTATTACTATTCCAGTCTATACTTGGATAATTAAAGTCAATATGAAAGTCTCCTTATCCTTCAAAGATGTCACTTCAATTCAATCAAACCTTTACAATATTCCACGACACTGTGCCCCATCATGCACCTTCACTTTTTCAACTCTGGTCTGCTACTCCCATCCCATCCTGCAGGTGGCACTGTCTTCAACCATTACACTCCTATACTGGGAATCTGATTCAGAAAATCATTGGACCATGTCTCCGCAGTTATGGTGGGATTGCAGCCCCCTGTGCCTCCAACTCTTACTCTGTGGTGGAAACTTGTTTACATCTCCACAATAGGCACCAATGGCCCAGAGTACACAAAGTGTGCCCGCCATACATCATTTTCACACTGCCAGAAACTCTGGTGCCTTGCCATTTATTCATTATATGGTGGTGGTGTCACTGGTGGTGGTGGTGGAAGAACGGGGTAGGTGGGGGAACCTAGAGAATTAATTTGTACAATTCTTTGGTCCTCCTTACTAAGAGGATTGATATGAATGTATATAACTTCTGTCTTTGGGGATCAAGAACTATTCGCTGACCTGGATCCCCATGGGATCTATGCATTCTTCTGAAGGCCAGAATACCCTTTCTTCCCGGTACCTCTATTCTCTTCTGGGTCTTACCAAGGTCAAGGAAGTGGGAATTTCCCAAAACAGGATACCACATCCAGGATCAGGAAGAGAAATCATGGGCTCTTCTTTTTCCAGTCCCGTGTTTCACCCCCTCCCCCAATCCCACTTCCCCTACCCTCCTCCAGCAATTAGCTCTTCCCCTCAATCATGCATTATACTTTCTCCCTTTTAAGATTCATCAATCATTTCACCAATTGTAGGAAGGTCCTAGGTAAAATGTTAACATTGTTATTGGCATCTGGATACAAATATTGTCTGATTTATATGCAGCATTGGTCATTATTATTAACAGCAGTAAAAATTTAATGCAGTGTTAGTTTGTGTGCATCCTACAAGTGATCCCACTGCAACTATTAAACAAACAATAGCAGACGGATTTTACTTTAACTGCATTGTGCAATCTTGTTAATTTAACAGGAAGATAACCTATTAGTTATTTGTAACACTGTGCTAACCATAACTGATTTTGCCCTCATTAACCTATTCTTCACTTTGCACCACATTTACATGTGGGAGTAAATGCATATTAGGGGAAGAATTCAATAGTTGCAACCCCAGGTAACTGAACAAGATTGTTTCCATTCCGGAAAAGAATTAGAAGATTTTCTACTGCAGAGTGTGTGATGTTATTCAATATAGTTATTATGTAGAAAGGATGTAATTGGATTCTATTTTATCAGTAATCTCAAAGGATAGAAAGATCAAATTACTCCTGAGCAGCAAAATAGAATGATTGAATAACACAGGATTTCACTGTCAGTGAGAAGCGTTGGAGTCCTCAGATGTCTCTGCGCAACATAACTTTAGTAGACCAGATGACAAAAACTGTTCACAATTGTATTTGTGTTTTCTTGATCCGCAAGTCTGAAAACTCTGCTGACTGCTGCTTCTCGCTACCACATATTTTCAATATTGACTACAACACAACTTTCTAATGATATTAAATTCCTCAAAAACTCACAAAAAAAAATTAAGATAGCGTGTGGTAATAGCTTAGTAGACAAAAGAATAAGATTGAAATCAATGGAAAAGACTCTTGAAAATCATTCGCTGAGTTACTAGGAGCCAATTATGCACCCTAACTTCATAATTTCACTTCACAAAGCCTACTCATAGTTAGCAACAAAATAATCAGAGCTCTAGCCCTGCTTCCATCTTCTATCCACGAGATCCACAAGATAATTATGGATGGAAAGGCCATCTCATCCATCCAGAATGATTATATGGACATACATATTAGGAGCAAGAGTCGCCATTCAGCCCCGTAATGCCAGCTGTGCAATTTGATAACACTGCGTATATTACATCGGTGAATACAAATTACAAGTATTTAACTGGCTATAAAGTGATTTGGACATCATGAAAGGTATTATATGAATGTAGGTTTTGTCTTTCTTTCAACATATCTGTGTACAGTACAGTAATATCCCCAACCTGCCCCCATACTGCCAATACCCTTCAACCTGCCCCCACTTCTCCAACATTCCCAATCTGCCCTCCTCTTTCAACATCCCCAACCTACCATCATTCCTCCAATACCCCCAACCTGCCCCCACATCTTCAACCTGTGCCCACTCCTCCAATACCCCCAATCTGCTGCCCTCTTTCAACATCCCCAACCTAACCCTATTCCTTCAATACCCTATAACCTATCCCTACTTCTCCAACACCTTTCAACCTGCTCCCATTCCTCAAATACTCCCAACCTGTCCCCATTCCTCCAATACCCTCTAACCTGTACCCATTCCTCCAATACCCTCTAACCTGTACCCATTCCTCCAATACCCTCTAACTTGTCCCCATTCCTCCAATATCCTCAACCTGCCCCTAAGCCTCCAACACCCCCAACCTGCTGGCCTCTTTCAAAATCCCTAAACGGCCTCCATTTCTCCAATACCTTACATAGAAACTGTACAGTGCAGAAAGAGGCCATTCGTCCCATTGAGTCTACACCAACCACAATCCCACCCAGGCCCCACCCCCATATCCCTACATATTTTATCCACTAATCCCTCTAACCTACGCACCTCAGGACACTAACGGGCAATTTTAGCATGGCCAATCAACCTAACCCGCACATCTTTGGACTGTGGGAGGAAACTGGAGGAAACCCACACAGACACGAAGAGAATGTGCAAGCTCCACATAGACAGTGACCCAAGCCAGGAATCGAATCCAGGTCCCTGGAGCTGTGAAGCAGCACTGCTAACCACTGTGCTACTGTGCCGCCCCACTTCTCCAACACCCTCCAACCTGCCCCCATTCCTCAAATACTCCCAACCTGCCCCCATGCCTTCAATACCCTCTTATCTGCCCCCACTCCTCCAATAGCTCCAACCTGCCTGCGTTCCTCCAATAGCCCCAACCTGCTCCAATTCCTCCGAAACCCCAAGCTGCTCCCATTCCTTCCATACCATCAACATCTTGCAACATCCCCAATTCTTGCCCCCTAGTCTCACCCGACTGGAAGATCTCACTGGCATAAACGGCCAGAAAATTCCAGTTTGTGAAATACTTATTCTGAAGGTTCTGGATTACCCTTTCAAGCCTGCAAGTTGTCCTCTGACTGCTCAGATTGGGGGGGTCAGGAAATTCCTTGTAAAACAAGATTGAAGAGTTTAAGTTTATTTATTAGTGTTACAAGCAGGTTTACGTTAACACTGGAATGAAGTTACTGTGAAAATCCCCTCGCCATATTCCAGAGCCTGTTTGGGTACACTGAGGTAGAACTTAGCATGGCCAATGCACCTAACCAGCACATCTTTCACACTGTGGGAGGAAACCAGAGCACCTGGTGGAAAACCATGCAGATTCCGGGATAATGTGCAGACTCCATAGAGACAGAGATCCAAGCCAGGAATCAAGTCTGGGTCCCTGGCACTTTGAGGCAGCAGTTCTAACCACTGTGCTACTCTGGAGATCCTGTTTGATATTACCAAGATGGATGTGGAAAGGATGTTTCCTCTTATGGGTGAGTACCAAACTGGAGGGCACTTTTCTAAGATTAGGGGCTGGCCTTCGAGGGTAGAGATGACGAGAAACTTTCTCTCAAAGGATGGTGCAACTTTGAAGCTCTCTGCCTCAGAAGGTGGTGGAAGTAGGGCCATTGAATATGTTAAAGGTGGAGGTAGATAGATTCTTGTTTGTCAAGAGAATCAAAGGTCATCGGGGTAGATGGGAATGTGGGATTCGAGACTCAAACAGACCAGCCATGATCTTGTTGAATGGCAAAGCAGGCTCAAAAGGCTGACTGGCCTGCTTCAGTTCTTATTTTGTATGTTTGTATGATCTGGGCCTCCCCAGCCCCCACGCCCTGATCTTTGGCAATGCCTGCACCTACCTCTCCTGGCCTCTGACCTCATCCTCCTCCCACCCCGTCTGTCCACCCTAACCACTCTTCTTATTTTGTATCATTGTATGGCTTTGTCCAAAGTGGATAGAGTCCCTGTTTCTTACAAAACCCTCAGCAACTCATTTAGGCTGGCTCAATATGTCTAAGTCCCAGGCTACTTCCAGGAAATTGCTTCAGACTCCTATCAGAGACATGGCATGGATCTACTGCAATGTATAGCAATTTTTGCCTCTCTCTTCATAAACATCTTTATCACATGAATTGCCTGTGAACCTTCAAAAATCTCCAGAAAAGTGATCTTTCTGAAAGTGCCTTCAGTCACCAACCCTTATATTATTCCAACTTCTATACCCTTTAAAATAGCTTGGGATCTTTTGTATTTTAAATTGCTTTATAGATATGAGCTGTCAACTTTGTGATCCAAGAATTACTCAACTAGTAGTTTGTTTAATTGTTTTTTTCCAATGCATAGATAATGTAGTATAAGGGTGTCAGACATGAAAGTGTTCATTTGTTTTATTCATTCATGGGACATGGGACATGGCTGGCCAGCATTTATTGCCCACCCCTAGTTGCCCTTGAGAAGGTGGTGATGAGCTGCCTTCTTGAATCGTTGTAGTCCATGTGCTGTGGGTTGACCCACAATGCCGTTAGGGAGGGAATTCCAGGATTTTGACTCAGCGACTACGAAAGAACGGCGATATATTTGTAAGTCAGGACGGTGAGTGGTTCAGTGGGGAACTTGCAGGTGATGGTGTTCCCATGTATCTGCTTCCCTTGTCCTTCTAGATGGAAGTGGTCATGCGTTTGGAAGGTGCTGTCTAAGGATCTTTGGTGAATTGCAGGTTTTCCTCAGGCTGTTCAGAGTGGAGAAATTGACACCCCCAACCAGTGTGAGAAATGGTGCAGGATCCTAGGAAGGTCATTTTAATGCATTAGCATGTCATTAGCAAGCACTCTCTCCGGGGCTTTGCCCTTTCATTGAATTCCATCATGAATTGTGACAGCAAAAGCTCTGTCATCCGCATAAAGAACCCTCAGAATGGCCTGGATATTCTGAGAAAGAGACAAATGCAGATGCTAAACCCACAGCCCACCCATTGCCCCTCCACCACTGTCTCTGCCAAAATAAAGGAGGGTCATAGATAGCCTCGAGGGTAGAACTGCAAGACTAATTTGTCAGAAGAGACTTTCAGTAATATTGAATTATATTATAGCTTTAGTTATGTTGCATCTGTAAAATTTAAATCTCTTCATGGCTTTTGTCCTTCAATTTCTTTGTAACCAACCCCTTCTGCCCACCCCAGCTCCATACTCTCTCCACCCCTCGCTAATTTTTTAATGCCCATTCTCATGCATCCTCCCTTTCTATTTCACTATTGTGAATTTGCCTTTGACTGCTTGCATTCAATTCTCTTTTTTCAAACCCCTCAGCCTATCCAAAACCATTTTTAACCACTTGTCCCTTTGATCCAGTTGAAAATACTGGTTAGAACCCTACAGTGTTGAAGGAGGCCATTTGGCCCATCGAATCTGAACCGGCCACAAGCCCACCCAGGGTCTATCCCATAGCCCATGCATTTACCCTAGCTAGTCCACCTGACAGTAAGGGGCAATTGTGCATGACTAATCTGCCTAAACCACATATCTTTAGACTGTGGGAGGAAACCGGGGCACCAGGAGAAAACCCACGCAGACAAGGGGAGAATGTGCAAACTCCACACAGACAGTGACCCAAGCTGGGGATCGAACCCAGGTCTCTGGAGCAGTGAGGCAGCAGTGCTAACCACTGTGCCACCAATTATTGTTCTACCAAGCAAATTTTGATAATTGGCTAGAAACCCAGATTCATTCATGAACAGGAAATGCCTTTGATTTTTATGACCTTTAATAACGATAAGTAAGAAAACACCAGGTAAAAATAATTGATCTTTGGAACACAACCAGATATTCTTACTTTTCACATCCAGCATCGATTCTCATATTAGAGGTGGGTAGTAGGTGGTTCAGAAATTTCCCGATTCAGGGTGCCTGCTTAAGGTGATGGGGAGTGGGAGTGTGTCCAGCACCTTCAGAAACAGTTCAGAGGCAGCCAGAGGGGCTGAAGAATGTCAAGGTGGGCTGTTAAAAGATTACCTTGGTTCTCAGATTTCATCCTAGCTGTTTGTTCACCATTAGGTCTTTTGGCCTATCACCACTCACATTCACTCACTCCCACTCACTCCACATTCCTCATTTCTGTCAACCCATGCCAATGTGTGTCACCTAGCCACCCTTCATGGTTCATCACACCCTTCATTCCAATTCCTAGCACTTCCATCTTCATTCATCCAGTGTGTACATGGTACAGGACCAATGAATCACAATGGCATCTGTGGAAACAAATACCATTCTGAACTTTATTTGAAAACAAATACTGTTACTACAGCCATATAAATGTTATTCAACTACCACTTTAAAGCATTGATAGCAGAAACTCCAAGCACTTCTCATTTTTGAAAAATATGTAAATAAACATTGAGCCACTGACAACAAAGATCAAAGGAAAAATGCTGTCAATGAGCAATGTTTTCCCTTGTGTACTACCATTTCAACAAGCTGTTGGAAGTCTGTGCTCTCAGCCAAGCTGCATAATGAGCGATGGAGAAACTGGCTAGGCTCAATGAAAATTGTCAGGGCTGGGAGATGACTACCCTCTCAGTGGATCCAGCAGGTCAGCACTGTAGGGAGCAGCCTTACTGTCTGTACACTTCTCCCATACTGGTGAAAACTTGGGGCGCACGAATAGGTGTTGGATTTCATGAATTGGGTTCCAATCAGATCCATTGAACCTCCCTGATACTGGGAAAATTCAGCCCAATCTGTCCGTTCCACATGTTTGCGGTCTTGATAGCCCGGGTCTAGCAGCTCAAGTTGCTAATGGAAAACAACTGCTTGTCGTAAGAGTCCTTTGTTTTGTAAAGACCCATTTCGACCTCCCAGAATTCCTAACATTAACTCATAAACTTTTCCGTGGTGTTAGACATATGGTTTAAGTCAATACATTTTGGGTTATTTTCTCCACCCTAGTCATGTTTCCTTACCTGCCACCCTTTAGCTCAAGGGCAGCGCTGGCAGCCACCCTTGCAATTAGTAAAATCCTCCCTCAATCTCCTGTCTGCACTTAGTTCCAGGAAAACACAATGAAAGGAGAATAACTTACAAAAGAAATGAAGGACGGGATTCTTCAATCTCGTTCATCCTGCCCCACTGCCAGCGAGAGTGGAAAATTTGGCATTTAGCCAACTCTGCATTTATTGCAGTGGCTCCGGGGAATCCCAGCCATAGGCGAGGTCACAGGTTTCCAATAAAAGCTGTATGCATTCCAGATTCAAGACGTCTTTGGATTGTAAATCAAATTACATTTGAATGTTTTTTTCTGGCAAAATGCATAAATCAATCAGTAGAGATTGACATTTGGTGAAATTACAGAGAAAATATTGCAAGGATCATTGCCCTGTGCTTAATGCCAGACTTTCAAAGTATTCTGTTTTCACAATATGCCCACGTTTGTTATTCCAGCTATCAGTCTGATAAAATGTTTGAAGAGCTGTCAGTGAATTTGAATGACAATAACATTGGATCGCCAGTCAACTCAAGTCATGTGATGGCCAAGTTCCAGGCAAAGATGATTTCGCAGAGCTTGTTTTATCATTCTGAAAGCACAGACGTGCAAACTACAATTGTACATAGATTGCATTGTATTAAAGGCCCACTGAAATCGGGATCCTGTCAACACATGAATTCGACATGACCAGAAAGCCAGCTTTATCATGTTTATTTAGTGTATTTGCAGCGAAGATTGGCAATGCTGAACGAGTTGAAATGTGAATAATTCAAGTGACCAGCCATCACCTCTAGCTGAACAGCTCAGAAGGAATGTGCAAACCTTATATCAGGAAAGTGTACCTATTATCAATTGTTACTGCAGAAATGATTGAAAGGCTGCCCATTCCAATGCAGAAATAACACCAAATGATTGGTTTGGCAGGTTTCCATTAGCAAGACAACTAGAAATAGCACAGAATATTCTCAGCTAGTAAAATAGTAATGAACGCAGTCCAATCCATGTGTCTCGTGCAGTATTTGCATTCAACCAGCTTTATCAAGTTTTGAGCAATTGCAACTGTGCAGAAGGTTTGTGAAACATTCTATCAGACTGATATCTGGAATAACTAACATGAACCAATTGGGAATATAGAATACTATGAAAGATTGGCATTAGGATACACAATGCAATGATCCTTGCAGTATGTTCTCCACAATCTCACCGAGTATGTCTTTACTGATCTTTGTTTGTATTTCACCAAAAAAATGACAAAATCCTTTCAGCCATGCAGAAATGTATCCACCAACACATCATTAAACAGTTACTTGGGCTTGACAGCATCAGGTCACCTTCACCTCCCTTCCCTCCATACGATTTCTGTTCAAGAATATTCTAAAACTAAAATAATTTGGGGGAATGCAGTGAGAAAGATGAAGTTCAATATCCTCCCACATACTCCCTGTCGATTGTAAATCCATTAACATTGCTAAAAATACAAGGCGGAGATTCTGCCAGACCGCCGCGCTGCTTGTGTAGCACAGCAGGCCAGGAAACATCAGCAGAGGCTGTTTCATGGGCTATCCCCTTGGCGGCCGAGCCTCTGCACAGTAATCAGTGCAGAGCTGGTTATCACACGGAAATCTCTATTTCCATATGATTAGCGGGATGGGACTGAAAACTCCGAGCTCACTAGCATCTGCCACACCCGCCAGGAGCGGTTCCGTCCAGTGGAGTTTACTCCTGCTCCCCCCTCACAGGGAAAAGGCAGCCAGACCACACTGGAAGGAAGAGAGGCCATTGAGGCCCCCAGTGGGGTCAGGTGTAAGGGGGTGCCACTTGGGCAGTGCCAGCCTGGCACCTTGGCACTGGCCAAGGGGCAAACTGCCACTGTCCAAGGGGTATTTTGGCACTGCCCACTAGGCCCCCAGCAGTACCAAGGACTGAGGCCAGAGTGGCAGTGCCTATTGGGGCTGTGGACTATTTTAGGTGACTGATCAGAGGGAGGACCTGCTGTCACTCTGAGATCGGTGGGGGGGTGAGGGCGATTGGGGCTGGACATCCGGGTGGGAGGTGGGGATGGCGGGTAGGGGTGACGGGGTTATTGGGGTCGGTCGTAGCTGCCAGGACAAGGGGGAGATTGGGCTGGCAGGGGTCAGGGGGCATCATTAGGGCTGGTCATTGGGATTGGGTTGGGACTGTCCAGGGGCAGGTGCTGGGGGGATGGGGGAGATTGGAACTGTTGGGGGTTGGTTAGGGAGGTCGAGGCCGCCTGGAGAGGGGGGGGAGGACGTTCACTCAGAGGGTGGTGGGTGAGTGGAATCGACTGCCGTCGGTGGTGATGGAGGCAAATTCGATAGGGTCTTTTAAGAAACCTCTGAATAAGTACATGGGACTTCATAGGATTGAGGGTTATAGGTAAGCCTAGTAGGTAGAGATATGGTCGATGCAACTTGTGGGGCGAAGGGCCTGTTTGTGCTGTAGTTTTTCTATGTTCTGTTGGTGTTGGCCTAGGTAGGTTTGGAAGGCCAGGGATCAGAAGTTCGGAGTGGTCGGGAGTTCGAAAGGCCAACAATGGGAGGTTGTGGGACTGGCCAGCAATTAGAAGGCCAACAATGAGGAATGACTGCACATGTGCCAATGTCTGCTCTGACAGATCCATGTATGTGCAATGCTGCTGGCTTCTCAGGGTGGCGTACGTTCTGTCCCCAGATTTCCAGCGTGAATCATGCTGGGGCACTCTGTGATGCACAGAGGAGATTCATTCTGGAAACCACACTAAAAAAAGTGTGATTTATTCCTAATTTCTCGCATGTTGGGAACTTAGAATTGTTTTGGTAGAATCTGGCCAAAATATCTGAGCTGACATGTTTAGTTCTAAGTGCCAAGATTCTATTGCTAGTAGCCATGTATTCATCAAACACTTTGAAAATTGGGAGATTATGGGCAGAATTTTCCCAAAAGTGACTAAGGACCCAATTCTCCCCTTTTGAAGCTAAGTACTCGTGCCAGTGGGAAAGGAAGCATGTTTCACCCACCCCAAAGATGCAGATGAGCTGATTTTGAGTCAGCTGACATATTGAAGAAAGTCCACTCCTACACGTTGCTGAACCTGGCGAGCTTGGAGGCTGTGGAGAAATTGAAATCCTTTGCATTCCAGGAGGGGGAAGACAAAGAGAACCCTGAGGTACTGCTAAAGAAATTTGAACTGTTGCCTGCCGCACAGTCTGTTTTAACCCTTGTACAGTGGACAATTAACTACGAGTAGACGTCTTGTTAGTATAACCAATATTTATTTAAACCCACATAATCAATAATCACCCACCCAACCAACAATAAGTTATCTATTAGAAAATACTAGAGTTCAAGTCCAATACAAGACCTTGACTTAACTTTGCGTGACTGGCAAGTACCCAAGCAGATATTGGCCTTTATCTGTGTGCTGGTCTTGGTAGTCGTCAGCATAGTCTGGTCCCTTTGTCTGGTCTGGCACTCTGGCTCTGGTCTTTCTTCTTTCCTTCTCGAGTGTGGTGGCTCTCCTCATGCTGGCGATGATCACCATTGTTGTAGCTTGTTTGTGGGGTCAGAGAGAGAGAGAGATTCCTGGTTGCGCAGCACCCTTTATACCCCGTTTGGTTTCACACCCCTTTTTGGCCATTGCCAATCAATTGATCAGGACTTGATCACTCTGATTGATAAGAGGCCAATCAGGTGCTACTACACCGATCTCTGGGTGTGTCCCCAGCGGCCATGTTTATAGGTGCTGGAGGCACATAGATCATATACCTCCCTCTTAAATAAGGGTTCACGGTGCCCTTATGTTTGGTACACAACCCAGTGTGACCAGAAAGTCTCTTTCATCCTGGAGATGAAACAATCCAATGTGAATAGAAAGTTTCTTTCACCCTGGAGATGACCCATATTCTGTTTGTTCACTCGTCAGGGTTGCAGCCTGTTTGTCTCTGTCTTTAACAGCCTGTCAGTTTAGTTTCTTGCCCAATTGTCCCAGAGTGCTTTACAAAACGCCATTTTAGATGGCCATTTGGCCATATTTTTCACACCTGTGAAAAATATGATCATAGATAGACATGCTTTCCACACTGCTAGTTGAAACCCAGTGAATCAATACAGTCGTGTGAGTCAACACTGAAAATTCTAGCAAAAAATTGTAAATTCATTGCTCTCACTGAAGAACCTGTAAGAGACCGTAAAGTGTGTGGAATACATAATCAAAGTGTGAACAAGCATCTTCTCCACGATAATAACTT
Organism: Carcharhinus amblyrhynchos; assembly: GCF_965287045.1. Lineage (NCBI taxonomy): Eukaryota > Metazoa > Chordata > Chondrichthyes > Carcharhiniformes > Carcharhinidae > Carcharhinus > Carcharhinus amblyrhynchos. Next base: position 80,260,885 of record NC_137328.1, read on the forward strand.
AACATTGGAATCTGCCACTAATATTTGCATGTTGAATGAACATTGCAAGAGAAGAACTAAAGAATTAGGAGAAGCTGAAGTCATTTCAGTATAATCACACTCTGCTCACACTGCAAAGGTCAGCACCCATAACGAAGAAGCGCACGCTTTGCATTCACCAAGCGCTGTCATAAGTGGAATCACTTTGCCAAGTGTTACAGATCAAAGCCATACCAACCAGCTACTTCTGCAATACATGCTGCAGGCAATTAGGTCTCCAAAGCTCAGCATTAAACAGGATGAATGAGCTGGAGATAAATCAAAAGCGTCAGCCCCTGGAAGCCATCTATTGTGAATGGGCTGATTTCATTGTCTCTTTGGCTGAAAAGGGTGAAATATCCACAACACTCAATACAGGTTTGATTTGATTTGATTTATTATTGTCACATGTGTTACTATACAGTTAAAAGTATTGTTTCTTGCGCACTATACAGACAAAGCATAGAGAAGGAAAGGATGCAGAATGTGGTGTTACAGGCATAGCTAGGGTGTAGGACAATATCAAATTAGTATGAGATAAGTCCATTCAAAAGTCTGCTGGCAACAGGGAAGAAGGTGTTCTTAAGTCAACTGGTACGTGACCTCAGACTTTTGTACCATTTTCCTGACAGGAGAAGGTGGAAGAGAGTATCCCCAGGGTGCATGAAGTCCTTGATTATGCTGGCTGCTTTTCGGAGGCAGTGGGAAATGTAAGCAGAGTCAATGGATAGGAGGCTGGTTTGCGTAATGGACCAGGCTTCGTTCATGACGTTTATAGTTTTTTGAGGTCTTAGGCAGAGCAGGAGCCATACCAAGCTGTGGTACAACCAGGAAGAATGCTTTCTATAGTGCTTTTGTAAAAGTTGGTGAGAGTTGTAGCTGACATGCCAAATTTCCTTAGCCTTCTGAGAAAGTCGAGGCGTTGGTGTGCTATCTTAACTATAGCATTGCTATGGAGGGACCATGAGAAGTTGTTAGTGGTTTGTACACCTAGAACCTTGAAGCTCTTGACCATTTCCACTTCATCACCATTGATGTAGGCAACGACATGTCCTCCATTATGCTTCCTGAAGTTGATGACTATCTTTTATTTTACTGATATTGAGGGAGAGGGTATTGTTGTTGCATCAGTTCACCAGATTCTCTCTTCCCTGTACTCTGTCTCATCACTGTTTGAGATCCAACTACAGTGGTGTCATCAGCAAACTTGAAAATTGAGTTGGAGGGGAGCTTGGCCACACAGTCAAAGGAATACATGGAGTATAGTGAGGGGCTGAGGTCAAAGCCTTGTGGGGCACCGGTGTTGAGGATGATTGTGGAGGAAGTGTTGTTGCTTATCCTTACTGATTGCCGTATGTGGGTTAGGAAGTCTAGGAGCCAGTCGCTAGGCCACAGAGTTTGGAGATGAGTTTTGTACAAATAATGGTGTTGAAGGGTGAGCTGTTGTCAATAAATAGGAGTCTTTGTTATCCAGGTGTTCCAGGGACGAGTGTAGGGCCAGGGAAATGGCATCTGCTGTGGACCTGTTGCAGCGATAAGCAAACTGTAATGGATCCAGGCAGTCTGGGAGGCTGGAATTGATTCATGCCATGACTAGCCTTTTGAAGCACTTCATGATGATAGATGTCAGAACCACTGGGTGATAGTCATTAAGGCACGCTGCCTGACTTTTCTTTAGTACAGCGATGACAGTCAGTCTTCATGAAGCAGATAGGTGTAAAGAGAGTTGCTCACAAAAATGCTAACTGAAAGTCAAAACTGATGCTTGGGAAAAATGTAATGTTTTGTTGAGACTGTTGTCGAAGAAAATGAATCCTGTGCTAAAGTCAATTCCACTAACCAAGTGAATCCTATTGTATATGGTGAATGAACCCTACATGTAGAAGACAGAGTTAATATACCTCCTTTCTTAAATAAGGGAACAACACTCGCTATTCTCCAGGCCTTTGGAGCCTCACCAAAGGATGTGAAGATATCTGTTAAGACCCCAGCTATTTCTTCCCTTGCCTTCCTCAGTAACTTGGGATCATTCCCATCTGGCCCCAGGGACTTGCTAATCTGCACGTCTTTTGGACTGTGGAAGGAAAACAGAGCATCCAAAGGAAACCCAAACAGACATGGAGCAAACATGTAAATTCCACACAGATAGTTACCCAAGCCGGGAATCGAAACCAGATCCCTGGCACTGTGAGGCAGCAGTGCTAATCACTGTGCCACCATGCTACCACACTTTGTCCTACATGGCATTCCTCAATGGCTAATGATGGACAATGCCAGGTAGATTGTGTGCAGGGAGTTACAGGACATTGCACATATATGGGCCTTTGAGCAAGTTACAAGCAGTCTCATTTATTCACAGCCAAAAGACTTGGCAGATCACACAGTATGTTCAACAAAGAAACTCCTTAAAAAATGCTTCTGTGACAAATCAGACTTTTATGCTGCATTCCTTAGTCTGCGTAACTTGGCAAAGAAAGGCCTGTCTTCACCAGCACAGAGAATGTTCTCCAGATATGCCAGGAGTATGATCCATGTTACCAAACCCTGCTGTAACCTAAAGTGAAAACAAATGTGAAGGAACCCCTTGTGAAATGAAAGCAAAGAGGGAAGAGTCACTATGACTGGAACACCCACAAACTCTGGAATCTGGAGCCAGGCCAGACAGTCAGAATGTTAACTACATAGGGTTATGGCAAACTGGCTATTTTCATTTACAGGATGTGAGCATCACAGACTAGACCAGCATTTATTGCCATCCCTTATTTCCCTTCAGAAAGTGGTGGTGAGCTGCTTTCTCAAACCACTGCAGTCCTGAGACATAGGTGTACCCGCAGTGCTATTAGAGACGGTAGCCAGGATTTTGACCCAGTGACAGTGAAGGAACAGTGATATACTTCCAAGCCAGAATAGAGAATTATTTGGTGGGGATCCTCTATGCAGTGGAGTCCCCAGCCATCTGTTGCTCTTGTCCTTCTGGATGATCGTCTATCATCCAGGTGCTGCCTAAGGAACCTTGGTGAGTTCCTGCAATGAAACTTACAGATTGTACACACTGCTGCCACTATTTGTCAGTAGTAGAAAGATTTAATGCTTGTGGAAGGGGTAGCAATCAAGCTTGCTTTGTTCTGGATGGCATCGACCTTCTTGAGTGCTGTTAGAGCTGCACTCATTCAGGCAAGTGGAGAGTATTCCATCACATTGTAGATGATGAACAAGCTTTGGGGAGTCACGAAGTGAGTTATTCACGGCAGGGTTCCTATCTTTTGACCTACTCCTGTAGCAATTAACATGTATTTATATGGCTAGCCCACTTCAACTTATGGTCAATGGTAATCTCCAGGATATTAATAGTGGGGGATTGAGTGATGGTAATTCCATTGAATTTAAGGAGAAATGCTTACATCCTCTTGTTAGAGATGGTCATTGCCTGACAATTGTGGCGCACGAATGTTGCTTGTTATTTGTCAACTCCAGTCTGGATGTTGTCCAGGTCTTGTTGCATTTGGACATGGACTGTTTCAATAATTGAAGAGTTGCAAATGATACTGAAGATTAAGCCATCGTCAGCATACATCCACACTTCTAACCTCATCAAGGAAGGTGATTGAAAAAGCATCTGAAGATGGCTGGGCTGAGGACACAACTCTGAGCAATGCCTTCAGTGATGTCCTGGAGCTGAGGTGACTGACCTCCAACCACCATAAGCATCTTCCTTAATGCTAGGTATGAGTCCAACCAGTGGAGGATTTTCCAGTTTCCACTGTTTCCAGTTTTGCTAGGGCTCCTTTGATACCATATGCGGCCAAATGCTGCCTTGATACCAAGGTCAGTCACTCTCACCTCACCCCTGGCATTCAGTTCATCTGTTCACATTTGAACCAAGACTGTAATGAGGTCAGGAGTTGAGTGGCCCTGATGGAACCCAAACACAGCCATGCTCCCCGACCCAACAGTTACATGGTTGTCTCAGATAGTACCCCATATGTCAGAATCGGGCATCGCCTGCTTCAGTTCCTTGTACCACCCCCGTAACTGCCACACTGGCTGAAACAGAGTGCCCGATTTTACCATGAAGTTGTACCTGTTCTTGGTCTTTAACAAAAACTTGTTAAAGTTGGCTGTGAGTTGGGTAGCACATTTCACGCCCACCTCCACGCTTGTTCACCCTCTACCAGTGGTTGAAAATGGCTGCCGTCGGGGCCATGTCTGAAACAGGCGCAACATCAATTTAAATGCATTTGCGTACATTTAAATTGACTTAATGGCTGCATGCCCAAACTTACCGGTACTTCCACCTTTACCACTGCTTTCACCGTCTAGATTTGGCACGAAACAGACATGGTCCGTAAAGGTCCGATTCGGGCACTCCAGCTTCTGAAGAGTAGGTTCCGAGCTGCCGGCAGCTCTCTGAGTCAGATGGTGGTGGGTGGCGGGGAGGAGGGAGGTGGGTGAGCTGGCTCTCTGGTGGAGGGAGAGGGAGGCAAGTCAGATGGCTCTGTGGAGGGAGAGGCAGGATGGGCAGGGGGATCAGGCAGGGTCCACTGCCACACTGCGTATGATCGGTAGGGAGGAAGGTGTCTGCTGCCACTCTGCATGTGATCCCTAGGGGGAAGGGGATCAGGGACCATGATCGGTCTGGGTTGCGGGAAGCAGGGTGACAAGGGGAGTCAGTAATGTTGTGGGGGTGGGGCAATGTCTGTGATGGCCAGGGGGAGGCATTGTCTGGCCGGGGAACAATGTTATGGAGATGCTGGCGTTGGACTGGGGTAAACACAGTAAGAAGTCTCACAACACCAGGTTAAAGTCCAACAGGTTTATTTGGTAGTAAATACCATTAGCTTTTGGGGTTTGCCCCTTCGTCCATTGAGGGGAAGTCCCACTCACCTGGGACATTTACTACCAAATAAACCTGTTGGACTTTAACCTGGTGTTGTGAGACTTCTTACTGGGAGCAATATGGCAGAGGAGTGTTTTTCTATTTTTTTTTACTGTGCATGTGCAGTTGAAGGCTCTGATCTGAGCTGCAGCATTTTGGGCACATGAAGCCCTGCCCACAGGCCCACAGGCTTCTGCAGTGCGATTTGGAATTGCTGATTTTTTTCAGGCAGAGTGCTTGTGGGGGCACTGAGAACGGGCCTAAAAGTCGGCTCTGAAACACTGCCCAGCGTTTAGAATTAAAATGGTAAAATAGGGTCCAGTCAGTCTGCAGTCCGTGCCTCCCACTCCAGCTGAAATGGAGGCCCTTCCTGCCACCAATGCAACAAGTCCAGCAGCCACATGCCCACCCTGGGCTCTCCTGGTGAATCCATAATGTGAGCATTAACTTGGCTATCTCCCAGGGATGGCTAACTGGTGTGACTACGCACTCGGAGAAGCTGAGTGGATCATAACCTCAGTTTAAGGACTACATACCAACATAAATATATATATATATATGTGCTGCTTCTGAAACGGGGAGGGTGGGGGGGTGGGGTGGGGGTAGGGATGGATGGAGACATGTTTGGGCTGTGCACCAATCTTTAGCTCAGGTTCATGCCCTTGTACTCAAGTAAGTTCTCCATTGCTATTTTATTGTCATTTCAGTACTGCTCTCTGCATGCAGGTACAGATCTCCCCAACTAAAAATGGGTAAGATATAGAATGTGCATCCATTCACATATTGCCATATGACCTGTGCAACAGTAGTGACAGACAATGTGGGGGAGAGCACCAGAAGATATTCTTGTGTCTGTGGCACCTTTATGACAAACCAGTGAAGTTATCACCTGCGTCATCATTCTCGCACAAGCAGTCAAGAATGCAAAAACCATTGGGCCATATTTCAGAGACTGAAATGGGATTCTGTAGGTGGGGGGCATGTTGAGGAGTGGGGGAAGGGGCTGGGTGGCGTGGTGGAGGAGAAGATGTTTGAGACTGCATCTTTAGTGTACACATGAAACTTTAGGATATGTAGTTAGAGTCTGGATTTAATGTCTCACTGATAAGATGGCCCCACCAACAACACAGCACTCCCTCAGTACAGCACAAAATTATGTCCTGAAGTGGTGTTCCCACCTCATCCCTAATGAAAAAACCCTAGAGTGGATATATTGGTATTGGTGCTTGCCATCGTAAAAATTACTGATGCAAGTCGCTGCAAGATGCTCAATTCAGCATTTCATATCTACCATCTTCATCTCTTGGACATCTAACGGATCAGAATATTGTAGAATGCTGACAATAGTTGTCCTCTACTTGAAAAAGTCTTACAAAGAACAAAGAACAAAAACAAAAACAACCCGGGGAAACAGGCCCTTCGGCCCAATGAGCCCGCGCCGCCATCCTAACACCGCCAGTCCCCCCCTCCACCCATGACCCTCATCCAATGTTTTATGGCCATCCACATTGAGGGAAACTAATTTAGGGACAATTTATTACTGCCAATCAGCCTAATAGCACATCTTTGGGGTGTGGGAGGAAACCGGAGCACCCGGATAAAACCCACGCAAGCACGGGGAGAATGCGCAAACTCCCACAGACACAGGCCCAAATCCATGTATCTGCACAGCAATCAGCGATAGTCACTGAGCTGTCGTCTTGCCCAGTATCTGGTCCAGTTTAGGCACACACTAATGACATGAAGCACTAGGCCAATCTCAAACAACCAAGAGCAGTCCAAGTACGACACATTGCGTGTATGCCCCTCGTTGGACACAAGGCGGACCGACTTAAAACCTGTGAATGAAAAAGAGAAAAAAAACATTATTATCGTACCATATCCATTTACCTTACCAGGGACTCCCAATGCTAATAACCCTTATTTAAAACAATCTCCTATATCCACCCATCCCCAACCCACTCATGTGCCTGTCTAAGTTACTCTTAAACAACTCTAGCGTGTTTGCCTCCACCACCTTACTTGGCAGAGCATTCCATATCCCCACTACCCTCTGTGTGAAAAACCTCCCTCTAATATCTGTGTTATACCTCTCCCCCCTCACCTTAAGCCCATGGCCCCTTGTCCTGTGTGTCTCTATCATAGGAAATAGCTTACCTCTGTTTACTCTATCTATACCCTTCATAATCTTATATACCTCTATTAGATCCCCTCTCAGTCGCCGTCTTTCAAGGAAAAAGAGCCCCAATTTATTCAATCTTTCCTCATACCCCAGTCCTTCCATACCAGGCAACATCCTGGTAAACCTCCTCTGCACTCTCTCCAGAGTCTCCACGTCCTTCCGGTAGTAAGGCGACCAGAACTGGACGCAGTACTCTAAATGCGGCCTAACCAACGTTCTGTACAACTGCAACATTAGACTCCAGCTCTTATATTCTATACCCCTTCCTATAAAGGCTAACATACCATAGGCTTTCTTTACCACACTCTCCACTTGCACTGCCACCTTCAAAGACTTGTGGACTTGCACCCCCAGCTCTCGTTGAGATTCTATACTCCTTATGGGCTTATCCTTTATCATATAACTACCCCCTACATTATTCTGGCCAAAATGCATCACCTCACATTTATCCGGATTAAACTCCATTTGCCAAGTATCTGCCCAATCAACCAGCCTATCAATATCCTGTTGTATTGCCAGACACTGCTCCTCACTGCCTGCCAATCCAGCCATCTTGGTGTCATCAGCAAATTTGCTGATCACACTACCTACTCCCTCTTCCAAATCATTTATATACACTACAAAGAGAAGGGGTCCCAGTACTGAGCCCTGCGGCACACCACTAGTGACAGACCTCCAGCTAGAAAAGGACCCCTCCACTACTACTGTCTGACTCCTCTTTGCAAGCCAGTTCTCTACCCATCTAGATACCTGGCCACATATCCCATGAGCTTTAATCTTCTCTACCAACCTACCATGAGGGACTTTGTCAAACGCCTTACTGAAATCCATACAGACGACATCAACGGCTCATTCTTCGTCGACCGTTTTTGTCACCTCCTCAAAAAATTCTACCAGACTCGTAAGGCAAGACTTCCCCTTTACAAAGCCATGCTGCGTATCCTTAATCAGATCGCAACACTCTAAGTGCTCATACGTCCTATCCCTAAGAATCCTCTCCATCAACTTGCCTACCACTGACGTTAAACTCACCGGCCTATAGTTACCCGGGTTATCCCTCCTATCCTTTTTAAATAACGGTACCATGTTCGCTATCCATGGTAAGATATTGTGGTGTGTTACAATGCAGCACTGCAGAGCATTACTGTTGTGAGGTTGACGATGAATGGGCGAAAACAAGGAAAAAGACCAAAAAGCAGAAGACAGTAGCTGCTTTAGTCTTTGGAGCAGTCCCAGATGTCAACTTCCCCCACCACCTTCCAGACCGAGAATCTGGAGTGCTGTCTTCTCAGAAACAGTCAAAATAGGCAGATATACAAGAATCCTACAGTTCGCATTGCCACATCTTGCTTCTAGATTTTAAAAAACATTGAAATAAGCAGAACTAAAGACACTTAATCACCAACTTGGCAGTCATTTGTGGAGAGTCAAAAAACAGCATGTTTGTGCTAAACTTGTGCTTGGTGTTTGTGGTTTGCAACATTGCAAGCACGTTTACTCATCTGTTAAAACATGAATATGACTATACATTTCAAAAATGAGTGAAGGATTGCCAGTGTTACTATGCATGATATGTTTGTGATATTCTCAGAGCTTACACTAAATTGTTGGTGGTACATATCGCAAAGCAATAGAATAGAAGGAAAAAAGGAAAGGCTTGCATTTATATAGTGCCTTCCGCAATCACTAAATGTCACAGTTAGTGTTTGTGGCAGTCCACAGGGTACACAGCAGCCCATCTGTGCACAGCATGCTTCCATAAATAGTAATGTGACAATGGCCAGAAATCTGGGGGGTAATCCTCCCAGCCTGCTGCACTGTTCAGGTAGTGCAGTGGGCTGGGAGACATCAGCGGAGGTTGTTTTGCAAGATTTCCACTGGGCGCCAGAGCCTCCATTGTTCTTCAATGGCATGTATTTTTGTTATACATTTTGAACTGTTTTTTGAAACGTTAACTCAATTTTTTTTTAATCTATTTACCCTGCTGCACTATTTCAGAGAAGATTAGGGAAGTTATCCCCAGTCCCCTAACTGATATTTATCCCTCGATCAACATCTTAGAATCAGGGCCGGGATTGTCCCAAAAAAATGATAAGTCTCCAGTGTGCGGGAAAATGAAAATAAATCCCGCTGTTTTTTTCAGTGTGATTTCCAGATTGAATCTCCGACAGTCTGTGCATTACAGAGTGTCCCAGCGGGATTCAGTCTGGAAATCTGTGGGCGGGGCCAATTCCTTTAAGATTTCCAGTGCCGTCAGCTCTGCACCAGAGATTAATGCAGAGCTGATTAAAATATGGAAATCTCATCAATCTGCTCTTTAGTGGGCCTGAGACTGAAGTCTCTCGACTCGCTGGCATCTCCCCCATCCCCCAGTAGGAATGGTTCACTCCAGTGGGATTTACTTCTGTCCCCCATTAACGGGGAACAGGTGGCCCAATCCATTGATGCCCTGTTGGGAGGTCGGGGGCAAGAAAGTACCTGTCAGACAGTGTCAGGCTAGCAATGCCAGCCTGGCAAACCTGGCACTGCCTAAGGGGCACCTTGGCACTGCCCATTGGGATGGGGCCCAATGGGAGTGGGTCTATTTTTGGATGACGATCCATGAGGGTGGGGGAGACCCTCTGCCATCCTGCCTTGGGATGACTGGAAGAGGGAGGGAAGAGGACGATTGAGACTGGCCATCTGGGTGGCAGGGGGGTCGGGGGAGGGCTTTGGAATTGCAGGGGGGATTGGGAGATCGAGACTGCCCAAGAGGACGGCGGGGGGGTGGAATCAGAATGTTGGGGCTAGCCGGTGTGGGGAGGGGTGACATCTTTACCCGGAAGGTTCGGGAGGCCAGCGATCATCGGTGGGGGATGGTCAGTAGGCCAGCAATGGAGGGTTATGGGACTGGCCAGTAATCGAGCTGGCCTGTGATCTAGAAGCTCGCAATGCGGTGCCAGTGCACATGCGCCGATCTCTGCGCTGACAGATCAGTACATGCACAGTGGCCCGCTGAGCGCTACGCTGCCAGCCTTGAGGGCAGAAATAGGCCCTGCCCACAGACTTCCAGAGTGAATCCGCTGGGACACTCTGTAATGCACAGAGTGTCGGAGATTCAATATGGAAATTACACTGAAAAAACCAGTGGGGTTTATTTTCATTTTCCCACACACTGGAGACTTATAAGTTTTTTGGGACAATCCGGCCCTGATTCTGAGATGTTGATCGAGGGATAAATATCAATTAGGGGACTGGGGATAACTTCCCTACTCTTCTCCGAAATAGTGCAGTGGGGTAAATAGACTTAAAAAATTGAGTTAACATTTAAAGAAACAATTCAAAATGTTCAACAAAAATACATTCCATTGAAGAACAAAGGTTCAAAAAGAAGGACCCAACTGTGGCTCACTGAGGAAGTTAAGGATAGTATTAGATTAAAAGAAGAGGCTTACTGTGTTACAAAAACCACTAGCAAGTCTAAGGATTGGGAATGTTTTAGAAACCAGCAAAAGGCCATTACAAGTTGATTAAAAAAGATAAAAATGGATTAGAGTAACATAAAAAGGATTGTCAGAGTTTTTATAAGTTATAAAAAGGAAGAATGTAACTAAAGTAAAAATTGAGCTACACAAAGCAGAGGCAGGAGAAATTATCATGGGGAGTGATGAAATGGTAGAGATATTGAACAAATATTGTGTGTCTGTCTTCACAGTGTAAGATGCATGTTCCATAGCAGATATAGATGATAACCCAGGAGCTAATAGTGAGGAAATTAATATCAGCAGAGATAAAGTATTAGAGAAACCTAAGGGGCTAAATTCTAAAAGTGTCCTCAGGACATACACCCTAGTAATCTAAAAGAGATAATGCAGAGATAGTGGATGTGAAACTTGTAAGTGCAGTTGACCTTCTCTTGGGAAATAAGGAAGGCCAGGTGACAGAAGTTACTGAGAGATCACTTTGGGACCAGCGACCATAATTCTATTAGTTTTAAATTAGCTATGGAGAATAATAGGCCTGGCCCAAAAGTTAAAATTCCAAATTGGGACAAGGCCAATTTTAATGGTATCAGGCAGGAACTTTCAACAGTTAATTGGGGGAGTCCATGGGAAGGCAAAGGGATGTCTGGTAAGTGACACGCTTTCAAAAGTGTGTTAACCAGGGTTCAGAGTAAACACATTCCTCTTAGAGTGAAAGACAAGGCTGGTAGAAATAGGGAACCCTGGATGACACGGGATACTGAGGCCCTGGTCAAGAAGAAGAAGGAGACACATGACATGTATAGGCCGCTGGGATCAAGTGGATCCCTTGAAGAGTATAGAGAGTATAGAAGTAGTGTTAAGAGAGAAATCAGGAGGGCAAAAAGAAGGCATGAGTTTGTTTTGGCATAAGACAAAGGAGAATCCAAAGAGCTTCTACAAATACATAAAAGGCAAAAGAGTAACAAGAGAGAGTAGGGCCTGTTAAGGATTGACAAGGTCATCTGTATGCAGATCCACAAGAGACGGGTGAGATCCTAAATGAATATTTCTCATCAGTATTTACTGTTGAGAAATGCATGGATGTTAGGGAATTTGGGAAAATAAATAGTGATGTCTTGAGGACTGTATATATTACAGAGAGAGAGGTGCTGGAAGTCTTAAAGTGCATCAAGGTAGAAAAATCCCCAGGACCTGATGAACAGTACCCCAGGACATTGTGGGAGGCTAGGGAGGAAATTGTGGGTTCCTGAGCAGAGATATTTGAATCATCCATAGTCACGGAGAGGTGCCTGAAGATTGGAGGGTGGTAAATGTTGTGTCTTTGTTTAAAAAGGGCTGCAGGAAAAAGCCTGGGAACTACAGACGGGTGAGCCTCACATCTGATGTGGGTCAGTTGTTGGAAGGTATTTTGAGAGATAAGATTTACAGGCATTTAGAGACACAAGGACTGATTAGGGACAGTCGGCATGGCTTTGTGACTGGAAAATCATGTCTTACAAATTTGATGGAGTTTTTTGAAGGTTATCCAAGAGGGTGGATGAGGGCAGTGCAGTTGATGTTGTCTACATGGACTTTAGCAAGACCTTTTACAGAGTACCATATGGTAGGTCGTTGCATAAGATTAAATCTCATGGGATCCAGGGTGTGGTAGCTAAATGGATACAAAATTGGCTTCTTGACAAAAGCCAGAGGGTGATTGTAGAGGTTTGTTTTTCAAATTGAAGGCCTGTGTTTAGCGGTGTGCCTCAGGGATCAGTGCTGGGTCCATTGTTATTTGTCACTTATATTAATGATTTGGATGAGAATATAGGAGGCACGGTTAGTAAGTTTGCAGATGACACCCAGATTGATGGTGTAGTAGATAGTGAAGAAAGTTATCTCCGATTGCAATGGGATCTTGATTGTCAGTGTGCTGACGAATGGCAGGTGGAGTTTAATTTAGATAAATGCGAGGTGATGCATTTCAGTAGATTGAACCAGGGCAGGACTTATTCAGTTAATGGTAGGGAACTGGGGAGAGTTACAGAACAAAGAGATCTAAGGGTACATGTTCATAACTCCTTGAAAGTGGAGCCACAGGTGGACAGAGTGGTAAAGAAGGCATTCAGCATGCTTGGTTTCATTGGTCAGAACATTGAATACAGGAGTTGGGACGTCTTGTTGGAGCTGTACAAGACATTGCTAAAGCCACACTTGGAATAATGTGTGCAGTTCTGGTCACCCTATTATAGAAGGGATATTATTAAACTAGAAAGAGTGCAGAAAAGATTTACTAGGATGTTACTGGGACTTAATAGTTTGAGTTATAAGAAGAGGCTGGATAGACTGGGACTTTTTTCTCTGAAGCATAGGAGGTCTAGGGACAATCTTAAAGAGGTCTATAAAATAATGACGGGCATAGATCAGCTAGACGGTCAATATCTTTTCCCAAAGATAAGGGAGCCTAAAACTGGTGGGCATAGGCTTAAGGTAAGAGGGGAGGGATACAAAAGTGTCTAGAGGGGCAATTTTTTCACATAGAGGATGGTGAGTGTCTGGAACAAGCTGCCAGAGGTAGTAGTAGAGGCAGGTACAATTTTGTCTTTGAAAAAGCATTTAGACATTTACATGGGTAAGATGTGTATAGAGGGATATGGACCAAATGGGGGCAATTGGGATTAGCTTAGGGGTTTAAAAAAAGGGTGGCATGGGCAAGTTGGGCCGAAAGGCCTGTTTCCATGCTGTAAACCTCTATGACTCTATGTAAGTCTTGCATGTCCTTGTACAAGGAATATAGAGAGTTAGCATATAGGTGCAGCAAGCAATTATGAAAGAAAATGGTACGTTAGCCTTTATTACAATGGGAATGGAGTACAAGATTAAAAAAGTCTTGCTACAGTTGTATAGCACTTTGGTGAGACCAGATCTGGAATTCAGTGTATAGTTTAGGTCTCCACATTTAAGAAAGGATGTATTTACATTGGAGGTGGTGCAGCAAAAGTTCACTGAACTGATCCCTGGGATGAGAGTATTGTCCATTGAGGAGAGGCTGAGTAAACTGGGCTTATATTCTCTGGAAGTTAGAAGAATGAGAAGCAATCTCATTGAAACATACAAAATTCTGGAGGGGCTTGATAGGGTAGATTGTTTCTATTGGTGGGGGAGTGTAAAACACAGAGCCCGATTTCATGCTAAGGGACTAATCATTTAGGACTGAGATGAGGAGAAAGTACTTCGCTCAAAGGGTTGTGAGTTTCTGGAATTCTCTCCCGCAGCAGGTTGTGAATGCTCCATTGTTGAGATAGACAGATTTTTGGTTTCAGGGAATTAAAGGATATGGGGAGCTGGCCTGAAATTAGAGTTGAAGCTCAAGATCAGTCAGCACTGTATTGAATGGCTGAGCGAGCTTGATGAGCCATCTGGTCCACTCCTGCTCCTATTACTTGCATTCTGAAGACAGATAGAGCCTCAGTTTAACATGTTATCAAAAACCCACATCAATTTAAGGTTGAGCACTCCCTCAATACTGCAGTGGGGTATTGCCATCATTTTTGTGCTTAAATCCTAGACTGCGATTATGAACCCGCAACATTGTGATTCAGAGGCAAAGAATGCTACCAGCTGAGCCACAGCAGAATAAACATTGAATGAACGCCAATACTTTGGTAACCACTCAAAGATCAGCAAATTCCTTCCTCATCTGCTTTCATGATTGTGAGATATGAGACCATATTCCCCCTTTTGGCAACCACTTTACAGACTGCTTGATGGTTCTGTTAATTGGAAGGCTCCCATTACATTGAAAACAGTACTCTTCTGTGGAGGACCTCCTGTTTTATAGCATTGAAAACTGCATTTCAACCATCAAATCCTCTTTCGTTCTCTTGTCATTTCCACCCTGGTAGCAGAAAAGTATCATCAGCAGCCTCTTAATAATTGCTGACTTTGGATATCCTCCCCCTTAGCCATCATGCACACCATAAGATGTGCACTCAGAGTGATTCTAAATTTTGGTAAATAGAGACCTTGCAAACAGCCAGAAGGCATTCACTGAGGAATTTACAGTGTTCCAGGAGGCAGTCAGACCTGTGACAGCTCAGGCTAGCCTCCTACATAGACGCTTGGCTCCTTGCATCACCTAAACCTGAAGGAAGATGCTTGTGATTAAAGTTCACACTTTTATTTCAAGTATTATTAATCTATTCATTGCCTTTAATGCATTCTTGTATAAGGGAAGTGATTGAGATCAAACAAGTCATCTTCCATTTTTATGAGTTATTTCAAAATGGTATAGCATAAACTATAGAAAACTTTCTATTTTCACAATATATAATGGGCAGAATTTTATCAGGAAGTCCTCCCGAGATCTGTACGATCCCGCCCAAGGCCAACAGAGAATGCCATTCTCCGAGCCTCGCTCGTTCCTGGAATCGGGACGGGTGTGCCAGTAAAGTTCTGGTCTATGTGCACCCAAAATAGAACACTTGAGTTGTATTGGGGAGTTTCCAAAGTTACCAATATTTGAGGATCAAAGTTTTCAAAAGCAGAAAGATAGAAACTAGATTGGGAGTAAGAATACTTCTATTGCAGTGTGTTACTAAGAAGGTTGAGAAAATAAGCCAGGTCAGTCATTACAACAGGCTTACTAACCACATATGACTGTTTTGATTTAGGTTGTGCTTTAAGAACATAAGAACATAAGAACATAAGAAATAGGAGCAGGAGTAGGCCATCTAGCCCTTCGAGCCTGCCCCGCCATTCAATAAGATCATGGCTGATCTGTCGTGGCTCAGTTCCACTTTCCCGCCCTCTCCCCGTAACCCTTAATCCCCTCTCTTATCAAGAACCCATCAACCCGCTTCTTAAAAATATTTAGCGAGGCAGCCTCCACCACTTCAACGGGCAGAGAATTCCAGAGATTCACCACCCTTTGAGTGAAGAAGTTCCTCCTCAACTCCGTTCTAAACCGCCTCCCCTTTATCTTGAGGCTGTGCCCCCTAGTCCTACTGTCTTTTTTGAGCGGGAAGAGTCTCTCCACCTCTATCCTATCCATCCCATTCATCATCTTATACGTCTCAATGAGATCTCCCCTCATTCTTCTAAACTCTAACGAGTACAAGCCTAGTTTATTCAGCCTCTCCTCATAGCTCAATCCCCTCAACTCCGGTATCAGCCTAGTAAACCTCCTCTGCACTCCCTCCAGGGCCAAAATATCCTTGCGCAGGTGCGGCGCCCAAAACTGCACACAGTACTCCAGCTGCGGCCTCACCAATGCCCTATACAGCTGCAGCAAGACCTCCCTACTTTTATATTCAATCCCCCTCGCTATGAAGGCCAGCATCCCATTCGCCTTCCTGACCACCTGCTGCACCTGCAAGCTGGGTTTTTGCGACTCATGCACAAGGACCCCGAGGTCCCTCTGCACCGTCGCCTGCTGCAGTTTTTCGCCACGTAAGTAATAGTCCTTCCTACCATTCTTCCTACCAAAGTGGACCACCTCACACTTGCCAACATTAAATTCCATTTGCCATTTCCTGGCCCATTCGCCCAAAAAAAATTTAGTTATTTTAATCTGCACAAAGCCTCATTTCTGATGTGCATTATTCATTCATGAGGTCATTCTCCGCAGTGTATGTGATATTAGCACCATGCCCAGTGGGATGGATTAGGGACAGATCTTGCAGCCCATAACTAAAATCCATGGGACATGCTGAACCATCAGCAAAACCAGCATCTACATTACCACAATCTGTAACCCAGCAAATTTCTGCTTCTGTGATACCATCAGGAAAGAAAATACATCAAGATTTCATGAAAACTGTAAAGGGCATTATTAGGCATACTGTACAATGAGGTGTAAACCCAAAAAGCTGTATCTATGCTCCTTTAGCAGTGGGTTTGAGGATGATGGGCTGTGAAGGGAGGTGCGTTCATAAAATCCAGCATGTGCCTATATGAAATTTTATGGGTGATGGTGGATGTATCAGATTATGGTGAAGGTGGAGACATTGTTCATAGCCATGTAAGGGCCTCATGCTGCCCCTGTCACTATTTTACCCATGACGGGGGGGGAGGCTCATGCTATGTGGGAGTTCCAGCAGCTTTAGTTGCATGTTCAGGTAGTGAGCAAGGGCAAGGAGGCAGTAATGCAGAGGTGCGAGTGACCTCCTTTATGAGCTCCTGTGTCCATTGGAGGCACGGCCTCCGAGATCTCATTTCCTCCCTAACTCATCCCCCTGTCTTCTCATCCTGACCTCCCATCTCCAAACTCCTCCTCCACTTGCACTTTCAATGGTCTCCACTGCAGCCTGCCTGTAGTCCCAGCAGTGACCAGGGCTCATGCATGGTGTGTTGGTGGGACAACAAAACTGTGGCTATCCAATTGGCCAGCAGTGCTTTGAGGCATAAATCATCGACTCCAGCCTATTAATGGTCAATTGCCTATTAAATGACAGTGGGCAGCTGCTCTTCCCTGGGGGACTTCCTACTTTTTCGCCAGAGGTGTTGATATTAGGATGCCACATAAAATCCAGCTGAAAGAAGCTACTAGGCAGGGCTACCTTCAGGTTAAGCATCAAAAATAGCTTTGTGGGGATATCCTGGGTGACAATCCACTAAAGATATGACTACTCACACTAGGACATAATTCCAACATTCAGGCAGAGGGAAGATATAAAGGCTGCCTTGGAACTACAAGAATGGCCATCAAGCAGGCAATGAGCCTTCTGAAGTTATGGTTCACATGGTGTCCAGTTTGGGCTACACCTCCAGTTCAGCCCTTAAAGGGTCTTCCATATCATGATAGTGTGGGTGTTCTGCATAATCTAACTTGGTAGAGAGGACTTGACTAGGTGACAGGCAGAAATAGTGAACGCACCATCTCCTCTGAGGAAGGCAAGGGGAAATTGCTGAGCGATCCGGCGGGCAAATGCTATGCACATGGCGGGACAATGGATATGACATTAACAAATGCAAGGAAACGACACAACTCCCTTATCTGCAAACAATCCATGGATATGAGAAGGTGCCTTACCATGGAAGTCTTGGTAAGTTGTGATGCAACTTTATCTCTTTGCTGGGGGCTCACTGATGAGAACATTTTAAATTCTTCATTCATCATAGTCCTAAATCTAGCTCTACAACCCCTAATCACCATTTCATAGGCACCATTTCACAATCTTAACACCTAAAGTTATGGGCCGTCGAAGTGGAGATGGATACAAAAACATAGATGTATGAATTTCAACAAATTTTAAGGTGCAATAAACAATCGCACAATGGTACACAGGAAAAACAAGTCACCCATTGAGCTCCCTTGTGAAACTGGATGCTTGACATGACAACTGCTCTATCATTCTGCCCCAGCAGCTAGGGCTGATGTGGGGGTATGCTGCTGCCTTACTGCTCCAGGTGTCCCAAGCAGAGAACCACTGGGTTGCAAAGCGCTAGCAAGGCCCACACCACCTGCATCTGTGCAGGAGCAACCTCTGTCATCAGGGCTAACTGCTGTGTGTGTCACTGTTAAATAGAGCAAGGGGTTGCCATCACCACCAGGTGAACCTGGCTTTCAGACATCTGCTCCTTGATCCTTTCATGGTCCATCTGTATTTCCTACTTATCAAGAATGGAATGACACCTGGAAATGGGTCCAAGCATCTCAGAACACTAACACAGCATTCATCATTTCCCCAGGATGAAAGCAGTGCTCACCTCTTTTATCCACTTGGTGACCTGCTGCTTGTGGCTGTCCATGAGGGTTACCATTATCTCAATGGAGAAGACCATGGCCTCATATGTCAGGGACATGGCATCACTCATGGCATCGATGGAGCCCTCGATCATCCCCACATGGAGATGAACAGCTTCTGGGAGTTCTGTCAGATCTTCACACATCTCACATTGCTGCTCTCGTACCAGCTCCATTGTTGATGATCTCTGAGAGTCAGTGTCTACCTGAAACTGAGCACTGCTGGGCTTATCCTCAATTCTCTGATGAGAACTTGGTGTCATTGAGCCCGATTTTACCAACAATTTGTGCCCGTTTTCGGGCGCGAAATCGTGGTAAAGTTGGGTGTGAGGCCTTTATTGTGATCTGCACCGGAGTCCACACAGATCGCCACTTTACCGAGACCCGTGAATGGCAGGGATCCGTTCCACGCCCAGATTGGGCACAACGATGATTTAAATGCATTTGCATGCATTTAAATTGAATTAATGAACTACCTGCCCAACTCCATCACCATTTCCCCCTTTACCACTGCATTCGCCGATCCGGAACCGCGCTTTTAGGGACTGGCTGAATAAAAGTCTGGGTTGGGTGGTCCAGCCTCTGAAGAGCGCGTTCAGTGTTTGCAACTGTTCTCTGACTCAGATCAGTGGTGGGGGTGGGGGTGGAGGCGGGTCAGATCATTCGCTGGTTAGAGGGGGGAGGAGGGGATTGAGGTCAGATCATTGTCTGGTTGGGGAGGAGGAGATGGAGGGGGGTCAGATGTATCTCTGGCAGGGGAAGGGTTGATTGTTGTCTGGTGGCGGGGGGAGAGGGCTGATCGTTGTCAGGTTGAAAACTAGTTTTATTGGTTCAACTTAGACCTGAATTCACATTTGAACATATTCAGAGCAAAGCTAGAACAGTTGTCTACAACTAAATTATAGTTTGTCATCTACACTTTGCAACACAGTACAAACCCCTGACCTAGTCGGTGCAAATCCAAATACAGCGTATTTGAATGGCTGAATACAAAAAAGTACTCAAAAATTCTGCACATTGTTATTCTTCAAATAAAAAAGAATGTTATTCTCTCATTTCCCCCATCCTCTTCCTCTTCCTCAAGTCCTCTGATGTACAGGACATTGTTACACCTTATTAGAACTTCGCCAAGGTGACCCGCTAAAACGCCATGGTCAGGTGGAACTTTATGGCCTCGCTTGTTCCAAAACTATAAAATCCTGCCCGAGACCAACAGACCTTCCCATTGTCCACACCTCGGCCGTCCGATCCCCGGGGTGGGGCGGTATAATTCTAGCCGCTGTCTTTGACATTTACTCTGTAGTTTGTTGCATCCGGCATACTTACCCTGAAGGTTAGAGTATAAGACAGGTATTGCACATTGTTTCATCTTTCTGAACATGTATAATAAAGTTCATTTCTGTTTTTTCAAAACCTGTGGAATCTTGAGGTTTTGTTCCAAAAGCAGGTATCATGAATCTCAACCTTTAACTACTTTAAACAAAAGGCTATTGATTCCCTATCCAGATCTCTCCCTACACCTAGGGTGACATGGTAGCACAGGGTGCCATGGTGGCATAAGCGTGGCATGGTGGCACAGTTGTTATCACTGCTGCCTCAAAGCGCCAGGCACCCGGGTTTGATTCCTGGCTTGGGTCACTGTGTGGAGTTTGCACATTCTCCCCATGTCTGTGTGGGTTTACTCCCACAGTCCAAAAGACCACTGCTGGTTAGGTGCATTAGCCATGCTAAATTCTCCCTCAGTGTACCCGAACAGGTATGGGAGTGTGGTGACTAGGGGATTTTCACAGTAACTTCATTGCAGTGTTAATGTAAATCTACTTGTTACACGAACAAATAAACTTTAAAACATCTTGGGGTCCAGCCAAGAATTGTAACAAAAATGTACTTCAATCTTTCTGAAGCTTGGACTGAGGTGATAGTGTGAGAGGTGCAATTTCATTTGAATCCACAGTAGATAAAACACAGAAGGATGGACCTGAGTTGCTTGATGCCTATGATTTCTATTTGCGAGCTGTTACTTAATATAGAAGATACAAGCTCTGGGCCAACTTCAGTGGGTTTTCCAGCTCAAATTAAAAGTAGTCTCTGTATTAGGAAAAGAACATGTTTGTATACCTGCCAGAAGTGCATCAATGTAGAATCAATAAACAATCTCGCATCACTGTGTGTTTTGTCCCTGAGTGTCAACTCCTTTAATAAATTTATGAGTATAAACTCCAGCATCTTAGACCTTTATTCCTGGCAGAGATAATAACTCCAAACATGTCTCTCTACCAAGATATTCTGAAGTCAAAAATCAGGTGGGTGTAAAACGGGCAGCTGCCAAGTCCAATTTCACCCCTATGTTAGGTTAGGAGGTACTGCCAATCCCCTTTCTGAATTAAATTTTGTTGTGTTGAACATTCACGCACATTGGCTAAAGCTCCAATTAAACTGCTAATTTAGTGAATCAACTACTTAACCCATATGACTTAGACAAACAATACTGCCAACTTGCATATCTTTATTTTTAATTCCTGAAAATCAGGTTTAGTACTTTTCCCAAAGTGAAGCCACTTTTTTTTGTTACATGTTGTACATAAAGCTGTTGTAATTAAGTTAATTTATTAGTCACAAGTAAGACTTACATTAACACTGTAGTGAAGTTACTGTGAAAGTCCCTTAGTAGCCTCACTCCGCCGCCGCCGCCTGTTCAGGTTAATGCACCTAAAAAGCATATCTTTCAGACTGTGGGAGAAAACCAGAGCACCCGGTGGAAACCCACGCAGACATAGGAAGATCGTGCAGACCCCACACAGACACTGACCCAACCCAGGAAATGGGTAAGATGTATCTGGGTAGGGGGCAGATGGATCTCTGGTGGGGGGAGGGGGCAGTTGGATCTCTGGAGGGGGCATTCTTTAGCTTAACTTCATTGGAACCTCTTCCTGTCCCTGTTTAAGTCAGGCAGCATGGTTGGTGCAGGCTTGTTCCTGTACTGTAATTTTCTTTGTTCTTTATGACATTTTTTGGCTGGCTCTCTGAAGTCAACTGACTGACAGCTGCTGTTCACTGACCCTTGAACTGTTCTGTTGACCTATCCCAGAGGGTCCCATTCTTGGAACCACTGTAACAATCATTGGAACATCCTGCCCCATTAAACATTGCATTCTCCACCACAGTTCAACATGCAGGGACATACCAACTTGAGTTCACAACAACTTTGCAAACTTGCAAACATAAAGGTTTTGGCCAAATCAGAAGGAAGTTTAATTCTTATACTCCTGTGTTCCACTTTGCACAAATGGAAGTAAGACAGTGGGAGTTAATTCTCAATAGGCCACTGAAACAAACTACTGACATTGCTAAAGTTAGTAAATCTCAAACTTGTAAAACCATGGCCCAAATCGTCCTGTCAGCATCAAACCCATTTGTGTGCAATCCTGAGGAGACAAGAAAAATCACCCACTTCACTCGCTTCAACTTCTCTGGTCAATCTTCTGACTGAAGATCCTACAGAACTCACTCAGTGCAGGTAACCTTGGAGATATTAGTTAAAAGAATCAGCACAGAAGCCTTGCCCCCATTTTATGACCCGAGATGACTTATTCTGCTGAGAAAAGTTTAAATATTCCAGTTTATTGGTGAACTGGGGGAGGGAAGAGGAGGTGGAATAACTGCCAAACACAATTCAAAAAATGTGAAAATCATGGGAGGAGTCAAATTTGTCAAATTGACCATGCTGTAATAGAAATGGGGGATAACAGTAATTGAATTTTTACTTTACTGCATGAAATTAACAATTGAAATGCTCCAACATCAGATGTTGTAAAATAACTAGCTGGTGGATGATTGAGAAGGGCCACATTAATTAAAGGAAGCTCATTCCAGGAAATTGCCATCATAATTTATTCAGGTGAAACAGTTTTTCAACATTGGCCATCCATCCTCAATTCCGCATCGGAATAATATTTGTAACAAAAGGTCTAAAAGAAGATGCATTCACTGTTAGAATCTCTACTCTGGCTGCCTCACTGTAAAGCCAGTTGCATATTTGTTTTTTATGGCCACTGATCCTTAGATTCGGGCTGGAATTCTCCAGAATTGTAAGCCCCGCCACTGTGGCCAAATCTCCATCCACAGCAGCAGGATCAGAGAATCCCAGCCGCAGGTGAGGTTGGAGAGTTCTGGCCTTGATTTCTCCTTTCTCACTACTAGTCTCAATAGAAGCCATGATGTAGAGATGCTGGCATTGGACTGGAGTGAGCGCAGAAAGAAATCTCACAACATCAGGTTAAAGCCCAACAGGTTTATTTGGAATCATTAACTTTTGGAGTGCTGCTCCTTCATCAGGTGAACGGTATCTGTATCGAAATGTGCAATCTTCTTGGAGATCCTCTCCACTTTGAGCTGATGATTTGCGGCGTCGATGGCAGCCATGATGTGGAGTTGCCAGCATTGGACTGGGATGAGTCACCTGATGAAGGAGCAGTGCTTTGAAAGCTCGTGATTCCAAATAAAACTATTGGATTTTAAGCTAGTGTTATGAAACTTCAGACTGTGCCAGCCTCAGTAGACCTTTGAGACTTCATTCTATCCCCAGGTATTATCTTACCAGTGTAATTAATTAATTGAACCTAAATATTATAGATTATTAAAGATAGCCTGGCTAATAGCGTAATATTGCAAGCTGAATTGTTTTGCCGGGTCTTATCAGGCTTGGACATCTGGTGAGAAAATTTTACAACCATCTCCTGTCATGATAGGCAATTGTCAGATTTTACTGATGCCAGAGCTCATTTAAAATCATTAACAGTCAGAACTGCTTATTGTCACTCTCTACATTTCCTTTCAAACATGCTGCAGTGGGGCATGTGGGTCAGGAAGAGGAAAGAAGTGAAAGGGCTGGGGGAAGAGAGCGGTTTCAGAGCACAAGATTTCACTTTATTTTTGCTTCCCCTTCCATAGCCTGACTGGGTCATTGGGTTTTAAGATCTTCAGAAGCTTTTGACAGGCTTCCTACAAATGCTACCAGACTTCTGAGTTTTTTCAGCATCTTCTGTTTTATTCCAAAAACAAACTTTGTGGTTTCATCTTGGTTCAGTGATAACATTCTTGACTCACTAGATGTGGGTTTAAGCCCCAGTGCAGGGACCTAAGACCGAGGGGATGATCTTGAGCCCACGCTCGCCAACGATATGAATGCTGATGGGGACTCAAAATCCGGAAGTCGCAGTTCTCGCTGGCAAGTTCATGATTTTGGATCTTCCCCACTCTGCACAGGCGATGTCATCATGTTCAACCAATAATGGGTGTGAACCTGCTTTATACTCAATGATTCAATTCATCTGAATAGATTTTAATATAATTAACCTGCCCCTGCCCCACCAGACATTCACCCCCTACCATACATTGATGTCACATCATTACGATGCTATGTCACATTGGCATGGTTGACAGCAGGTTCACCTGTCATGGGGTCTCCCTGGACATGCAAAGGGAGGAGAGGGACGTGGCCAGACTGGCATTGCCCCGGCACTGCCCCTTGGCCTAGGTTGGTACCCATACCCATGCCAAGCTGGCAGTGCCAAAGGAGAGGCCCCAGTGGGAGCTTCATGGCAGGGGGTTGGGGAAGGGGTGGATGGGTGAGTGGAGATGAGAGGGGATTTAGTGGTGGGGGATGAGGAAATGGCTGAGGTCTTAAATAAGTTTTTTGCCTCGGTCTTCACGGAGGAGGACGCAAATAGTTTGCCGGATATTAAAGATAGAAGGATGATAGGAGTTGAGGGCCTGAATGTGATTACTGTCACTAGAGAGGTAGTGCTTGATCGACTAGCGGGACTGATGGTGGACAAGTCCCCAGGACCGGATGGAATACATCCCAGGGTTCTGAAGGAAATGGCAGAGGTGATAGTGGGTGCCTTAGTGAGTATTTACCAAACTTCGCTGGATTCCAGGGAAGTGCCGGAAGATTGGAAAACGGCTAATGTTACGTCGCTGTTTAAAAAAGGTAGCAGACAAAAGGCAGGGAATTATAGGCTGGTTAGTTTAACGTCCGTTGCTGGAAAAATGCTGGAATCCATCATCAAAGAAGAAATAGCGAGGCACCTTGAGAAGAATTGTTTGATAGAGCAGACGCAGCATGGACTCGTTAAGGGGAAGTCGTGTTTGACAAATTCATTGGAATTCTGTGACGATGTGACTAGTGCGGTAGACAGAGGCGAACCGGTGGATGTGATGTTTCTTGATTTTCAGAAGGCGTTTGATAAGATGCCGCACAAAAGGTTGCTTCAGAAGGTTAGGGGGCATGGAGTTGGGGATAAGGTGTTAGCGTGGTTAGAGGATTGGCTGTCTAATAGAAGGTAGAGAGTTGGTATCAATAGGTGCTATTCTGATTGGCGGTTGGTAACTAGTGGAGTGCTGCAGGGATCTGTGCTGGGGCCTCAGCTATTTACCATTTATATAGATGATCTGGAGGAGGGGGCTGAGTGTAGGGTGTCGAAATTTGCTGAAGACACAAAGATGAGTGGAAAAGCAAATTGTGTGGAGGGTGTGGAAAGTCTGCAGAGGGATCTAGATAGGCTGAACGAGTGGGCGAGGACCTGGCAGATGGAGTATAGGAGTTTAGAAGGATGAGGGGGGATCTTATAGAGACGTATAAGGTAATGAAAGGGATGGATAGGGTAGAGGTAGAGAGATTCTTCCTGCTCAGAAGGGACAGCAGGACTAGAGGGCACAGCCTCAAGATAAGGCAGGGGGGGGGCACAGTTTAGAACGGAGTTGAGGAGGAACTTCTTCACTCAAAGGGTGGTGAACCTCTGGAATTCTCTGCCCGTTGAAATGGTGGAGGCTACCTTGCTAAATATACTTAAGTCACGGGTAGATAGGTTTTTGGTAGGCAAGGGAATTAAGGGTTATGGGGAGAAAGCAGAACTGAGCCACTTCAGATCAGCCATGATCTTATTGAATGGCAGGGCAGGCTCGAAGGGCTAGATGGCCTACTCCTGCTCCTATTTCTTATGTTCTTATGTTCTTATATTCTTATGGAGAGGTCATATACATATGGTAGAGGCCGGGAGTGGATGGCGTTGCTGGGGTTGCCGGTGGTGGCCATTGAGGGAGATGGGGGTGGTGGAGATGGCTGCCACTTCAGCATGTGGGGTTGGGAGGAGGGAATGGGTTGATGATCAGGATGGGGTGTTGGGTGAGAGGTCTATGATTGCGGGGAGTGAGAGCTGAGAGCCAATGATCGGGGTGGGGAGGAAGGCCAATGAATTGAAAGCTGGAGGTGGGGGGGTGCCGGAGAAGTGCCTACTCTGATCGGGATGGGAAGCCCCTGAGACCTCCATGGTGAGCTGGGGGTGGGGGGAGGTTTCCTCAGGTTACGATTACGGCACCCATTAGAGATGGCACCCTGATTTCTGTAAGATGTCTGACAAAATCAGGTTCATGACCCTGATTTCTGTGCAGCCATGTTTTGCTGGTGTGTCGAGGCCCTGCGACCCCTATATGACAGCATGAAACTTGCCCCCTTGATTCTTTTTGGCAGAGTTTCTAAGATCTGGAGAAAAAACTGATGTGTTTCTCAACACTCTGCCATTTTCTGGTAAGATTTAGCCCCATAAGCTACTCCGTGTTATTAGGAGCATTTTTATTTGAAGGAAAAATTAAACTGAGATCCCATCTGAACTCTCAGGTGTATGTAGAGGTTATTTATTATGGTGTATTAACTATTTAATTGCTATTTGTTGGTTGCCATATTTTTGATGTTGCAATAGTACTTTCATTTCCCAAGTACTTCCTTGCTGCAAAGACCGTGAGGTTGTTCTATCTCATGATGCAAATGCAGATTTTTTCATTACCCACGCAACATTAAAGACTAACTTCATTTCAATTTGCAAGATTAGGAGAGCTATATAATTCAATTGGCAACAAAAGTTTCCCTATCTTAATCAGCAATTAAATGTATAAAAAGAGGGTTAATAACTACCATAAATGGAAAAAATACATTCAGCAGTCTGGCACCACTGAGCTGCTAAACTGATGATTTACATGTGACTCAACTCATAAATGTTGAACATTTGAACATGATTTTGAAACAGGGTGAGTCAATCTTTTTTTCCACTCTCCTTAGCAACATTTATAATCATAAATTTTTTCCATTTACTCTGTCTGTCCCTAATAATTCAGTTTATGCTCTCCATCTGCACTCTTCATCTGCATGGATAATACCACACAGCATAACTTTGCTGTTATGTGTTTTTATTGCTGAACAAACACACAGGGGATCTGGTTACTGGGTGATGACTTTAATTATGCCCTCAGCCCTAAGCTAACTTGATTACCCAGGGGATGGAATCAAGCAGCGTGAGATTTTTTACAAAACCACACATCTCTGCCATTCAGTCTGTTTGATATCTGTCCTACTATGCACAGACAGGAAATAGACTCTTTTACATCATCCTTTTGAGACTTGACCCAAAACATTATTTGTTCCTAAAGTTTAACCAGAAATATTCTAATTCTTGACTGCATGTCAGTGCTTCCAATCAAAACTGTGATGTTCTTCGGCGCAGGCAATGCATACTGAATCAAAGTGATTCCTGTCTCATTGCTATCCCATTTAACCACATGAATGGGGTGATATTAAGATGATATATTTTTTAAAAAATATACTTAGTGCTGACATCCTGCGCAACACCATCCTCGAGTACTTTCTGAGCAGGCCATAGTTTGGGCAGTCAGTGCACCTCCCAAAACAAATGGGAACTTCATGACAACATTTTAAATTCGGATTCTTAAACTTGTTTAGGCTCCAATACAATGTACACCTCCTACTGGGCGTAGCTTGCAATGACTGCTCCACCCTATGGCATTGATTGTAGAGCAGTCTAACCCATGGCCCATAAAGCATGAATGTTCCACTGGGCTGCATGACAATCCCCTATTCCATGTTGCGGGTCTTCCTTCCCAACTTGATTCCCCCTGGGGGAGTCAGTGGATTACCCTCCCAGGCTGAGGTTAATAAAAAATGGGGGGATAGTCAGAGAATTTACCCTGTGAGACAAATATTTTGTAGCAATGGAACAACTTGAGCAATTGCTCATTGCTATTCCAGCAAAGTGTCAGTGTTATTACCCGAATTAAAAACAAACCTGTTAGGAAGCAAAAATTGCACACTGAAATCAACTGTTTACCTGTCTCTATAAACAAATTACAGACAGATAATAGTCAGATTAATCACAAGGTTCCCTAAAATGACAAATACTAGAGTAAAACCAATTACAGGATATTTGTCCGGTTGGCAAAAATGGGAAAAATCATATTTTCCTCCATAATTAGTGATTCAGTCACAGAGTTACACTCTCAAAAGCCAATGTTTCAATGTTACACATTTCTGAATTGTTTAAGTGGGTCACTAATTATGGGCAAATCATTTTTACATATTTTGTGATGAAGTATGTTGGGTCCCAGTTATTATCAAAGAGTGATAGAAAGATCCTGGAATTTGCAGTAAAAATTATCTGAGTTATTAAAGCTATTCAGGCCACGCAATGGATCGAGGGTGATTCGATACTGCTTTAACAAGAAAAGGCTTTATTCCCAATAGAAGAACAAGGTCTGATAATTACAAATGAAAGTGCTGTGCTCACCTCCCTGGTTCCAGCAGCGAGTCCCATGGTATGCACCCTTCTGCCGACTGATTCAGCTTTCTGCCAGGACAATCCATGGGATCCTCATCAATCTTGTGGCCCTCAGGAAAGGCCCCCCACCCCCTTAAACGACCACTACAGGCTGTGTGATTAGCAAAAGTCAGATGTCCAACAGTCTCACATAAGGTCAACATAAAGAGCTTGTTTTCCATCACTCCTGTTGACCTGCAGTACATTATTGTTTGAATGTATCACTGAGTTCCCCAAAATGTTTCCTCAGGTTCATCATGTGAGACAATGATAGCAATTTCCAATTTGGAAAAATATTACCCACCAGGGACAATTATTCTGCTAAGTTGCTGATTAAAACAATATTATCCAAGATCGACAAAATGGCTAAGCTGGTTTATGTATCTTTTACAAATTACATGCTTAAATAATTCAATGAGCTGAAGGAAGACTATTGCCTTGACAAACTTGATGCATATAGCTGTTTCCCAAGTACAGATTTTGCCTTGCGTTAATAAAACGATCTGTGCACACAGAAACTTCCTTTTTATTATTCCATAATAGCAGTAGCAAAAAAAAACTGTTCTCTGAGTAACATGGATTAGTCATGAACATGCACAAGTTTGATATATTCTCAATTAATGATATATTGGAAGGAGGACTTAAGTGAAATAGAGGTAGATGAAAAGAGGGAGGACATATGGGAGATGATCTATTCAGTCTCAAAGAACTGTGGCTCAAAATTGTGAATTGTAGCTATTATCTCCTTGCTGCAATTTATTACAATTTTATAGCCTTTCATGGATTATATTTCATATTGCGTCTCCACTTTCTGTGATAACCAATTGAATTACATCATCAAGTTTTACCCACAGTCACTTTATAAAATGCACTCCACATCACCTTAAGCCCTCAGTATATATACTGACTTTTCCCTAAGAGACAGGCAGTTTTGTACAGCAATGTGTCTGAGGCTACTGTGACATTTTATTGAAGCCAGTGCAGGAAGTACTTTAGTTGTTTTGATTAAATAGGCTGTAAATATAAACACTCCATGTAATTTATATTACACTGTCAACCTCCAGTACATTATTTTTTTAGATGCATCAATGTCGTTCCTTCTGCCATAAAATGTTATTAAAAAATTCTCAAAACATGACAGATTTTTTTAATATTGCAGAAGTTGCGCATAATACATCACTTGAATATAGTCCACGAAGTGCAATAAACGTATTTTACAGCAAAAGGAACAAAGTAATGACAGCACAGTCAGGAAGTTGATTCACATCTATGAATTCAACTGCTGCTGAAGGTTCATATTGCATCAGGGTGTGAATAAGGCGGTAATGTCTCTGAAATAAATGATTGAAGTACTGTGCATATCATTGCAGAAAGCCCGAGAGTCAGTTATCACCCCTGTACTAAATTGTCCATTAGAAATTGTCAAAGCTCCTTTGAATCAAGAGTGAGCTCTGCATCATATTTGTACAGGTGACTTGGGTCAAATTTGGTGTAAAATATACTGACAGCTGATCTTTGTCTAATAATGGAAAGTGTCCTGCTATTATTAGGTATTCAGCCAAATTTTATGTACTTGGGGAATTCAACTAATTTTCATAGATCTTGAAGACACATTGTATTATCTCTTGGGGTGTTTACACATCTTTAACTTCAGGTTATTTTTTACATCCTCATTCGGCCACTGTTACATATTTTAAAAGGTTGCAGGTTACACCTTCCAGAAATACTGGGGGATAGAGGGCCTAGCATGAAGGAGGAACTGAAAGAAATCCTTATTAGTTAGGAAATAGTATTGAGGAAAATGTTGGGATTAAACTTGATAAGTCCTCAGGGCCTGATTCTCTGCATCCCAGAGTACTCAAGGAAGTAGCCCTAGAAATACTGGATGCATTGCTGATCATTTTCCACCATTCTATAGACACTGGAAGAGTTCCAGTCGATTGGAAGGTAGCTAATGGAACCCCACTTTTTAAAAAAGGAGGGAGAGAGAAAATGGGGAATTATAGGCCGATTAGCCTGACATTGGTGTGGGGAAATTACTGGAGTCTTTTATTAAGGATGTAATAACTGAGCATTTGGAAAGTGGTGACAGGATCAGTCCAAATCAGCATGGATTCACTAAAGGGAAATCATGCTTGATAAGTCTTCTGGCATTTTTCGAGGATGTGACCAGTAGAGTAGGCAAGGGTGAATCGTGGATGTTGTGTATCTGGACATTCAAAAGGTTTTTAACAAGGTCTTACACAAAACATTAGTGAACAAAATTGAAGCTCATGGTACTGGGGGTAATGTATTGAAGTGGATAGAGAACTGGTTGGCAGATGGAAACAGAGAATGGGAATAAACATATCCTTTTCAGAGTGGCAGACAGTGACTAGTGGGATACTACAGGGTTCAGTGTTGGGATCCCAGCTATTCACAATATACATTAATGATTTAGATGAAGGAGTAGAATGCAATATCTCTAACTTTGTAGACAATGCTAAGCTGGGTGGCAGTGTGTGCTGTGAGGAGGATGCTAAAAAGTTGCAGGGTGACTTGGACAGGCTGGCTGAGTGAGCAAATACTTGGCAAATACAATAGAATGTGGATAAAGGTGAGGTTTTCCCACTTTGGGAAAGGCATGATTTCCCTTTAGTGAATCCATGCTGATTTGGACTGATCCTGTCACCACTTTCCAAATGCTCAGTTATTATATCCTTAATAAAAGACTCCAGTAATTTCCCCACACCAATGTCAGGCTAATCGGTCTATAATTCCCCATTTTCTCTCTCCCTCCTTTTTTAAAAAGTGGGGTTACATTAGCTACCTTCCAATCGACTGGAACTTGAATGTAGCAGTTGAAGAAAAGGGGAAGTGCAACGTGACCTGGGTGTCATGGTGGAACAGTCTCTGAAAGTTGACATGCAGGTTGAGCAAGTGGTGAGGAAAGCTAATGGCATGCTGGCCTTCAGAGGATGTGAGTATAAGAGTAAGGATGTCTTACTGCAATTATACAGGACCTTGGTGAGGTCACATCTTGATTATTGCATTTAATTTTTTTCTCCAAGTCTGTGGAAGGACATTCTTGCTAGTGAGGGAGTCCAGTGAGGGTTCACCAGTCTGATTCTTGGACTGGCAGGGCTGACATATAAAGAGAGACTGCACTGACTGGGCTTATACTCACTGGAATTTAGAGAATGAGAAGGGATCTCATAGATGCATATAAAATCCTGATGGGACTGGACAGGCTAGATGCGGGAAGGATGTTCCCAATGTTGGGAAAGTGCAGAGTTAGGGGCCAGAGTCAAAAAATAAGGGGTAAGCCATTCAGAACTGAGATGAGGAAGAACTTCACTCAGAGAGTTGTGAACCTGTGGAACTCTCTACCATAGAAAGCTGTTAGGGCCAGTTCATTAGATATGTTCAAGAGAGAACTAGATATGGCCTTTGTGGCTAAAGGGATCAAGAGGTATGGAGAGAAAACAGGAGTGGGACACTGAAAGTGCATGATCAATCACGGTCAAATTGAATGTGCAGGTTTGAAGGGCCGAATGTATTTTCTATGTTTCTACTTTAAGAGCCGGTTACTTGATTTAATGGTGATGTCATTAGGGTATTAGCAAAGATTGCTATTTTACTTTCAGTTTTTAAATTTGTGTGGAGAAGAGAACATCGCTTTCAAGACCGACTAAATAGACTGGGTTTGTACTAGTTGGAGTTTAGAAGGATAAGGGGGAGATCTTATAGAGACGTATAAGATAATGAAAGGGATGGATAGGATAGAGGTAGAGAGATTCTTCCTGCTCAGAAAGAATAGCAAGACTAGAGGTCACAGCCTCAAGATAAGTGGGGGGGGGGGTGGGGTGCAGTTTAGAATGGAGTTGAGGAGGAGCTTCTTCACTCAAAGGGTGGTGAATCTCTGGATTTCTCTGCCCTTTGAAGTGTTGGAGGCTACCTCGCTAAATATATTTAAGTCACGGGTAGATAGGTTTTTGACAAACAAGGGAATTAAGGGTTATGGGGAGAGAACGGGAAAGTGGAACTGAGCCACTTCAGATCAGCCATGATCTTATTGAATGGCAGGGCAGGCTTGAAGGGCTAGATGGCCTACTCCTGCTCCTATTTCTTATGTTCTTATGTTCACTAAAACCTATTGTATGTTAGTTTGAATCTACATGTGCAAGCCAAGTCTTTTTTTCTCTGTTAAAACCAAAACCCCGAACATAGTTAGGACATTACAGCCACTTAGCTTTAAAGTTTGCTTTGATTTTCTTTACTCTCACAGGAATATACATGCTTTCCACTTTGCTTATAATGGTCTTAAATTGTTACTTTTTTGAAATGTTTTCTTTAGTTTCTACATAATGATGACTTCTGATGTTAATATTTATCACTAATAAAACACAATTTTCAAAGGAAGTTTTAAAAGGCATAGCTCTTTTTGATATCTTTATGCTTTTTCCTACCAATTGTTTGCAACAATGTGCCAGGGATTGATCTTTAATTCCTGGGGAATTGACGATATTCCTGGGGGACAGGCAAACTACTCCACAGACACAAATAGGCACAAAGGGAAATTCAACATCCAAATTATTGCTGATAATTAAGGAAGGAGCCATGGCAGCCTGCTATCACTTTTGGCGTGCATTTAAACTGAGATATCACAGTGATTCTCCCATCCCTAATCTAAAAAAATTAACGCAGTAGGCTGGGAGAATCATGGTACGGGCTATACGGCGGGCAATGAGTTTTGCGGAATTAGCATCTCCAGCAGGGCTTAGAATAGTTCCCCACTTTCAGGGAACTGGGGGCGGCAGACGTGGGGGGAGAGGGGCAAAGGGATGGCAATGAGGGAGTCATGAGGCTGGTCAGTGATCGAGCTGGCCAGCAAGAGGCAGTCAGTGTGGGGTTGCTGCACATGAGCCAATCTTGGCACTGACAGATCAACGCATGCGCAGTAGCCCACTCAGCACACTGATTTGAGCCTGTCCAGTGGGAATAGGCTCCACCCCCTGAAATTTAATGATATTCATGCTGGTGACCTCTGCAGTTCACAGAATGTGGGAGATTCTTCTCTGAAATCCCACTGAAAAAAAAAACGTGATTTACTCCCATTTTCATGCAAAATCGACATTTAGAATTTTTAGGGAGAATTTTGCCCATCGTCTTGTTTGTATAGGCCAGTAATTTAAAGTACAGACTGGGAAGTTTCCCTTGATACATAAGAACATAAGAAATAGGAGCAAGAGTAGACTATATGGCTTTTTAAGCTGACACCATCACTCAATATGATATTGTTATGATATATGATATAAATGATACTTGGCAAGAATAATAGTAGGAGGGATTACTATTTAAAGGGCAAAAAGCTGTAGCATGCTACGGTGCAGAGGGACCTGGGGGTCCTTGTGCATGAGTCGCAAAAACCCAGTCTGCAGGTGCAGCAGGTGATCAAGAAGGTGAATGGAATGCTGGCCTTTATAGTAAGGGGGATAGATTATAAAAACAGGGAGGTCTCGCTGCAACTATACAGGGCACTAGTGACGCCGCAGATGGAGTACTGTGTGCAGCTTTGGTCGCCGCACTTGCGCAAAGATATTTTGGCCTTGGAGGGAGTGCAGAGGAGGTTCACTAGGCTGATACCAGAGATGCGGGGGTTAGACTATGAAGAGGGACTAAATAGACTGGGTCTGTACTCGTTGGAGTTTAGAAGGATGAGGGGAGATCTTATAGAGACGTATAAGATAATGAAAGGGATGGATAGGGTAGAGGTAGAGAGATCCTTCCCGCTCAGAAAGGACAGCAGGACTAAAGGGCACAGCCTCAAGATAAGTGGGGGCCAGTTTAGAACAGAGTTGAGGAGGAACTTCTTCACTCAAAGGGTGGTGAATCTCTGGAATTCTCTGCCCGTTGAAGTGGTGGAGGCTACTTCGCTAAATATATTTAAGACACGGGTAGACAGGTTTTTGACAGACAAGGGAATTAAGGGTTATGGGGAAAAAGCGGGAAAGTGGAACTGAGCCACTTCAGATCAGCCATGATCTTATTAAATGGCGGGGCAGGCTCGAGGGGCTAGATGGCCTACTCCTGCTCCTATTTCTTATGTTCTTATTGTTGCTCTACTTCAACTTTCCTCTTCTGACTGCTCTCCGTATCTCTTGAGACACTGAGAGACCACAAATTTGTCTATTTCAACCTTGTATATATTCAATTGTAGAGCTTCCTGAACCCTGTAAGTGGACAATTCCAAAGATGCATAATCTTCTGAGTGACAAAATTTCTCCTTGTTTGAGTCTTATAATGATTGATTACTTTTTCTGAGACTGTGCTGGATTAAGATTGGAGGGTAGCAAATGTAACCCCACTACTTAATAAAGGATGGAGGGAGGAAACAGAAGGAATTACAGAGCAGTTAGCCTGTTTGACAAAGTACCTCATAAGAGGTTATTGCAGAAGGTCAGGGGACTTGGAGTTGGGGGTAGGGTGTTAGCGTGGATAGAGGATTGGTTGTCAAATAGGAGGCAGAGAGTGGGGGTCAACGGGTGCTATTCGGATTGGCAGATGGTGACTAGTGGAGTGCCCCAGGGGTCGGTGCTGGGGCCTCAGCTATTTACCATTTATATAGATGATCTGGAGGAGGGAACCGAGTGTAGGGTGTCGAAATTTGCGGATGACACCAAGATTGGGGGAATGGCAAATTGTGCGGAGGGTGTGGAGAGTCTGCAGAAGGATCTAGATAGGCTGGGCGAATGGGCCAGGAAATGGCAAATGGAATTTAATGTTGGCAAATGTGAGGTGGTCCACTTTGGTAGGAAGAATGGTAGGAAGGACTATTACTTACGTGGCAAAAAACTGCAGCAGGCGACGGTGCAGAGGGACCTCGGGGTCCTTGTGCATGAGTCGCAAAAACCCAGCTTGCAGGTGCAGCAGGTGGTCAGGAAGGCAAATGGGATTCTGGCCTTCATAGCGAAGGGGATTGAATATAAAAGTAGGGAGGTCTTGCTGCAGCTGTATAGGGCATTGGTGAGGCCGCAGCTGGAGTACTGTGTGCAGTTTTGGGCGCCGCACCTGCGCAAAGATATTTTGGCCTTGGAGGGAGTGCAGAGGAGGTTTACTAGGCTGATACCGGAGTTGAGGGGGTTGAGCTATGAGGAGAGGCTGAATAAACTAGGCTTGTACTCGTTGGAGTTTAGAAGAATGAGGGGAGATCTCATTGAGACGTATAAGATGATGAATGGGATGGATAGGATAGAGGTGGAGAGACTCTTCCCGCTCAAAAAAGACATTAGGACTAGGGGGCACAGCCTCAAGATAAAGGGGGGCGTTTTAGAACGGAGTTGAGGAGGAACTTCTTCACTCAAAGGATGGTGAATCTCTGGAATTCTCTGCCCGTTGAAGTGGTGGAGGCTGCCTCGCTAAATATTTTTAAGAAGCGGGTTGATGGGTTTTTGATAAGAGAGGGGATTAAGGGTTATGGGGAGAGGGCGGGAAAGTGGAACTGAGCCACGACAGATCAGCCATGATCTTATTGAATGGCGGGGCAGGCTCGAAGGGCCAGATGGCCTACTTCTGCTCCTATTTCTTATGTTCTTATGTTCTTAATGTCTGTAGGACAATGCTGAAGTCTATTATAAAGCATGTGATAACAGGACATTTAGGAAATGTCAATGGGATTACACAAATTCAACATGGATTTATAAAAGGGAATCATATTTGACAAATTGGCTGGGGTTTTTTTCAGGACCTACCTAATAGAATAGATAAGGGAAAAAGAGTAGATGTGGTGCATTTAAATTTTTAGACACCTTTTAATAAAATGCCACATAAGAGGTTGGTGTGCAAAATTAAAGTGAATGGGATTGGAGGTAATATATAGGCATCAATTGAGAATTGGTTAGCAGACAGGAAACAGAGAGTAGGAATAAATAGATCTTTTTCAGAGTGGCGAGTATATATTAGACACTGAAAGAAAACATGCAGGTGTATTAAAAAGTTGGGAAGGCAAATTGTACATTGGCCTTCATTACAAGAGAATTTGAGTACAGGAGCAAAGGGTCCTTTTGCAGCTGCTCAGAGCCTTGGTGAGACCACACCTGGAGAATTGTGTGCAGTTTTGGTTTTACATAAGAACATAAGAAATAGGAGCAGGAGTAGGCCATCTAGCCCTTCGAGCCTGTCCCGCCATTCAATAAGATCATGGCTGATCTGTCGTGGCTCAGTTCCACATTCCCGCCCTCTCCCCATAACCCTTAATCCCCTCTCTTATCAAAAACCCATCAACCCGCGTCTTAAAAATGTTTAACGAGGTAGCCTCCACCACTTCAACGGGCAGAGAATTCCAGAGATTCACCACCCTTTGAGTGAAGAAGTTCTTCCTCAACTCTGTTCTAAACCGCCCTCCCTTTATCTTGAGGCTGTGCCCCCTAGTCCTACTATCCTTTCTGAGCGGGAAGAGCCTCTCCACCTCTACCCTATCCATCCCATTCATCATCTTATATGTCTCAATGAGATCTTCCCTCATTCTTCTAAACTCTAACGAGTACAAGCCTAGTTTATTCAGCCTCTCCTCATAGCTCAACCCCCTCAACTCCGGCATCAGCCTAGTAAACCTCCTCTGCACTCCCTCCAAGGCCAAAATATCCTTGCGTAAGTATGGCGCCCAAAACTGCACACAGTACTCCAGCTGCGGCCTCACCAATGCCCTATACAGCCGCAGCAAGACCTCCCTACTTTTATATTCAATCCCCCTCGCTATGAAGGCCAGCATTCCATTCTCTTACCTAAGAAAAGATGTCCTTGTCACAGGGGGAGTGCAGTGAAGGTACACCTGACTGATTGCTAGGGTAACAGGATTGTTGTATGAGGAGCGATTCAGTCGACGCAGTCTGTATTCACTGAAGTTTAGAAGAATGAAAAAGGAGTTGCATTAAAATATATAAAATTCTGATATGGCTGGACAGCCTGAGTGTAGGAATAATGGCCATGATTCTCCCACTGCTACCTGCAACTTTTCTGTCGAGTCGCGGTTTAAAGCCTCTGGCCTTAAACAGGGATTTACGCATGCACTGGGAATGCGTGCATATTTCCAGAGCCGGAGAACAGTCCCCGTCAGACCACGCTGAAAACCAGCAGGAAGGCAGGTAAGTAATCTAAATCTTTTCTGCGTGTATTTTAAATATGTTTATTAGTTAATTATTGGGGCCTTTTCAGGTCCCGATTGAATCTCCCACCCCACCAGGAATACTTCATTCTGGCGGGGTTCAGGCTAGCTCTCTATGTTTGGGAAACTAGAAGGAGACCCTGCTGGAATGAAGGGGGGCATTCAGGGCTTCCCAGAGGGTCAGACGGCGGAGGGGTGGTGGTCCCTGGGCATGTGCACCCTGGCAGTGCCAGACTGTTCCCCCAACACTGCCCAAGGGGCAAAGTGCCCATGTTGAGGGGGCACCTTGGCACTACCCATCGGGTATGGGGCAGTGCCAAGGGGACAGGACCTATTGTGGGTGGGGCCTGGCATGATCAGTGGAGGTGGGGGAGGTCCTGCTACCACTCTGCCTTGGGGTCAGTCTGGGATGAAGGGAGGGTGGCGATTGGGTTGGGCTGTTGCGTGGGGGGGGGGTTGGTCTGCCACAGGTAGGACCCCTCCTCGGGAGGGGTCTGACCCCAGGGGGTGGGTGTCAGTGGAAGGGGGTCTGCGGGGGTGGGGCCTGGACATCGGGGCCCTGAGGCGTTAATTGCCTAATAGGCAAAGCATTCTTTCCTCACATTTATGCCAAAATAGAAAAATTTTGGGGGTCTAATTTGGCTTTATAATGTACCTTGGGGTTCTGGTCTGGCACCCTCATACTTATTAAAGTTTCATTAATAGGTTCCAGCATTTTCCCAAAGGTCCTAGAAGTTTGTTAAATTTTAGTTTCTGTTAAGTTCTCCAACAGTTTTTCTCTCTGATATTAATTGCATAAGTTTCCTCACTATTAATAGCCCCATAGTTTCCATCTTGTGTCCTTTACAGTAAAAAACACACAAAGTGTATTTGTTCAATGTCTGTCATTTCCTAATTTCCTATGATAATTGCTGCTGTCTCTCCTCTAATAAACACATGTTTACCTTAGCTATCTGCAGCTTCATATATACTTGCATAAGTTTTCACAGACTATTTTTGTATTCCTTTCATATTTCACTTTGTCCCTATTTACTATATTTTTGGTTGCCCTTTGCTGGAACTGGATTTTCAAAGCAGTGTCAGGGACCTGACATTTAGATGAATTCCAAAACCTGAATCCATGCCTGAACTGCATCACTGTCCTAATGCTATTTTCCAATGTAAATAGGCTGAGTGGGCATGGGGTGCATTCAGCCCAGTAAGAGGCACTGAGCTCCTCCAGGAGGTGGGTGCTGTCTGTCTGGCACTATGTTGGGGTCTGCTGCTGCCTTGCCAAGGAGAGCAGGCAGCTCATCAAAGGGACAGGACAGTAAAGAGAGAACAGAATGGGCATGGACACAAAGTTGAGTGACAGTGTTCAATCCAGCACTGCATGATTCCTCAAATTTCACAAGAAAATTCAGATGGAAACATCTGGTTTCTTTTATACCACAGTGACCCCAAAAACTGTGCTCTGTCCAGAAAAAAAAATTCCATTTTGTTCTGGACAGACTCCTTAACAGGCTCTTTAAGGAGTTTAAAAGACTGTTAATTGGCAGAGAGTGAGTTTCTCATACCGTCCCCACTAGACCCATTGAGAATTATAACCTCTTCTGGAGGCAACAGGATCCAATGCCCCCTTCCAGCAACTTAATTTTCAAATTGTGCTCAGACCAATCATGGCCCCGCCAGCAATTGAAAATCTAACCCCTGATTTCTAAAACTTAGACACACTGATATTATTTGCCGCATATTAAGCATTAGTTTTTCATTGAATACTATACTTAACTTCCCTAGTAAGTCACAGGTGGCTGTTTCTTGCTGTGTTTTTGTTTTTAATGGAATGTATTTTTGTCATAGATTTTGAATAATTTGCTGTTAATCTTTTGCACTGTGCCACCATTCTTTTTAGTTTTTTTTCTCTTATCGGGCCTTCCCTTGGTTCAAGTGTGATGACACTTCTGCTTCAGGCAGAAGCCTACATGTTCTTTTGGGAATGTCCCTTAAATTCCAAAGTGAAACTGGGGAGCATTGTGAAAAGCATGTAATTGGTCTTCCAAACAAGCATTTCAGTGCTGACAAATGCCCATGTGCCCTGAGATTGCTGTAGGGATGAAAGTTAAAAAGCAATGACAACTGACTGGGAGATCGAATTACAGCAGGTCTCAGAACCTACCATTCAGAACAAATCCCTGTGAAGAAGGAGGGAAAAATGCTTAGAATAGAGCAGGGACTTGTATTACTGTATGTATTTGGGAAGATACAACAACAAAGAGAACAACAAAGAACAACCCAGCACGGGAAACAGGCCCTTCGGCCCAACGAGCCCGCGCCGCCGCATCCTCCTACACCTACCCTGCCCTGTGTGTATGTGAGTGGAACCCCTACTTAGCCAGATTCAGGGGAGAATAGTGTCAATTTGGTAAACCAATCAGCCTAAGAGCACATCTTTGGGGTGTGGGAGGAAACCGGAGCGCCCGGAGGAAACCCACGCAACCACAGGGAGAATGCGCAAACTCCCACAGACACAGGCCCAAATCCATGTATCTGCACAGCCTGCAGTGCTAGTCACCGAGCTGTTGCGGCGCCCGTCTACTGGTCCAGGATTAAGCACACACACCAACACGAAGTACTAGGCTACTCCCGGAACCTCCAAGAGCAGCCCATGCACGACCCACCGTGTGCATGCCCCTCGTTTGACAACAAAGTGGACCGGAATAAAAAGACAAAACGTTAGCATGTAATTCTACATTTCCGGTGTCGTCCCGAGGCTCTGACCCTATTTAATACCCCCTACTATAACCCTCCATCCTTGCTTCGCTCATGTGTCTATCTAAGTAAACCTTAAACAAGTCCAACGTTCCTGCCTCCACCACCCTACTCGGTAGCGTGTTCCATACCCCCATGACCCTCTGCGTGAAGAACCTTCCTCTCACATCGAAATTATACTTCTCCCCCCTCACCCTTAAATCATGACCTCTCGTAATTGTACCCAGTCTAGGGAGCAGTCTCTCACTATTGACTCTATCTATTCCCTTCAGTATTTTATATACCTCTATCATGTCTCCCCTTAATCTCCATCTTTCCAAGGAGAAGAGTCCCAGTTTCTCCAACCTTTCCTCGTAACTCAGTCCTTCCATGCCAGGCAACATCTTGGTAAACCTCGTCTGCACTCTCTCCAGAGTCTCCACGTCCTTCCGGTAGTAAGGTGACCAGAACTGGACGCAGTACTCCAAATGCGGTCTAACCAACGTTCTGTACAACTGAAGCATTAGACGGCAGCTCCTATACTCTATACCCCTTCCTATAAAGGCTAGCATTCCATAAGCTTTCCTCACAACCTTCTCTACTTGTGTTGCCACCTTCAGAGACTTGTGAACCTGCACTCCCAGGTCCCTCTGTATTTCTATACTCCTAATCGGTCCACCTTTTTCACGTAGCTCCTCTCTGCATTATTCCTTCCAAAATGCATCACCTCGCATTTGTCAGGATTAAATTCCATCTGCCATCTATCTGCCCAATATACCAACCTATCTATATCCTGCTGTGTCACCTGACGTTCCACCTCAGTATCCGCCAACCCTGCCATCTTGGTGTCATCCGCAAACTTGCTGATCACACCACGTACGCTCTCTTCCAAGTCGTTTATATATACTACAAAGAGGAGAGGTCCCAGTACTGAGCCCTGCGGCACACCACTGGTGACTGGCCTCTAGCCCAAAAAGGTCCCCTCGACAACTACTCTCTGTCTCCTATTGCCCAGCCAGTTTTCAATCCACCTAGCTACCTGTCCTTGTATCCCATGTGCCTTAACCTTTTCTACCAGCCTACCATGAGGGACTTTGTCAAACGCCTTACTAAAATCCATATAGATGACATCAAC
Source organism: Carcharhinus amblyrhynchos (assembly GCF_965287045.1). Lineage (NCBI taxonomy): Eukaryota > Metazoa > Chordata > Chondrichthyes > Carcharhiniformes > Carcharhinidae > Carcharhinus > Carcharhinus amblyrhynchos. Next base: position 80,301,820 of record NC_137328.1, read on the forward strand.
GGCTCTCCCATCGTCAACCGTTTTTGTCACTTCCTCAAAGAACTCTACCAGATTCGTAAGGCAAGACCTCCCCCTAACAAAGCCATGTTGCGTATCCCTAATCAGATCGCAACGCTCCAAATGCTCATACATCCTACCCCTAAGAATTTTTTCCAATAATTTTCCTACCACCGATGTCATACTCACTGGTCTATAATTACCAGGGTTATTCCTACTACCTTTTTTAAACAGCGGTACAACATTAGCTACCCTCCTGTCTTCTGGGACCTCACCTGTGTCCAAAGAAGAGACAAAGATTTGCGCCAGAGGCCCAGCAATTTCATCTTTCACCTCCCTAAGCAGCCTGGGATAAATACCATCAGGCCCAGGAGCTTTATCCGTTTTTATGCTACCTAAAAACCTTAGCACTTCCTCCCTCGTAATGGACATTTCCTGCCACTGATCTACAGCTCCCTCCAAGACACTACACGACACCGAACCCCTCTCCTTCGTGAATACCGACGCAAAGTATTCATTCAGGATCTCCCCCATTCCCTCAGACTCGATACATAGCTCCCCTCCTTTGTCCCTAAGAGGACCAATTTTCCCTCTAACCACTCTCTTGCTCCTAATATAAGAGTAAAATGCTTTTGGATTTTCCTTAATCCTATCAGCCAAAGCCATTTCATGCCCTCTTTTCGCCCTTCTAACTCCCCTTTTTAGCTCCCTCCTACTCTCTCTATATTCCTCCAGCGCACTCTCCACACCCAGTTGTTTTGACCTAACATACGCCTCCCTCTTCCTCCTGACCAAGTCTTTGATACCTCCTGTAATCCACGGCTCTCTAATCCTACCTTTCCCATCCTTCCGCTTAACCGGCACATGCCTTTCCTGCAACATTTTCAGTTTGCCCTTAAAAGCGTCCCATTTGCCAACCGTGGACTTGCCAGCTAACAGTCCCTCCCAATCAGTGTCCTTCAGCTCCCTCCTAATCCGGCTATAGCTCGCCTTCCCCCAGTTCAGCACCCTCCCCTTCGGACAGCACTCATCCCTTTCCATTTTTATCCTAAAGTAGACGGACTTGTGGTCACTGTTAGCCACATGTTCGCCTACCTCTACCTCAACCACCTGCCCCGGCTCATTTCCCAACACTAAATCCAGTATAGCCCCCTCCCTAGTCGGGCTAGTTACGTACTGCTCTAGGGACCCTGCCAACACACATTTTACAAACTCCTCTCCCTCCATACCCTCAGCTCTAGGCCCCTTCCAATCCACTCCAGGAAGATTAAAGTCACCCACTACAACCACCTTATTCTTTCTGCACCTATCCAAAATGCCTCTGCAAATACCTTCCTCCACTGACCTCGGGCTGTTGGGTGGCCTATAGTATACCCCTAGCATCGTAATCTCTCCCTTTCTATTCCTCAACTCCACCCACAGCGACTCAATCCCTATCTCTTCCATATCGCCCTCTCTCTGCACTGCTGTGATGTTTTCCTTTACTAACAGTGCCACCCCTCCACCTCTCTTCAACCGTCCTCTGTCACACCTAAAACACCTGTACCCAGGAACATTCAGCTGCCAGTCCTGCCCTTCACGTAACCACGTCTCCGTTACAGCCACCACATCTAACTTCCTCACAAACATCAAGGCCCTAAGCTCATCCGTTTTTCCTGTCACACTCCTCGCATTGAAACAGACACAGTTCAACCCACCAGTGTCCCTCGGAACCTCCTTCTCCCTGATAATTTTCCTTTCACCCAACTCACTCCCGGCCCCAGTGTCTACTGAGCTATCAGTCACATCCCCACCCCACCCCTCCCTATTAGTTTAAACCACTCCAAAACACACCAGCTAACCTCCCTGCTAAGACACTTGTCCCTCTCCCATTTAAATTTTCCCCACCTCTCCTATATAGGTGCCCTTCTCTCATAAATACCTCCCAGTGGTCTACAAAAGTAAAGCCCTCTACCTTGCACCAATCCCTCAGCCACGCATTCAGCTGCGTGATCTCGTCATTCCTAGCCCTGCTGGTACTAGGCAGCAACCCAGAGAATGCCACTCTGGAGGTCCTGCTCTTCAGTTTGGACCCCAACTCCCTAAATTGCCTACGTACATCTACCCTATTCCTCCTTCCTACGTCCCTCTCCCCTACGTGTATTATTACCTCTGCCTGGGTCCCCTCCCCTTTCAAAATTCCCTCTACCCTTTCTGTTACGTCCTGTACCCCTGCTCTAGGGAGGCAGACCACCATCCTGGAGTCACGCCTCTGCCCACAGAACCTCCTGTCAATGCCTTGGACCCTCCCATCCCCTACCACTATCACCTTGCCAGCCCCCTTCTGCCCCTCTAAGTCATTCTGGCCCTCCTGCCTATCCTTTTGTGCCCCTGTCGATGAATCTTGGGGGGCCACTGGGGAGGCCGGGGGACCATGACTACTCTTCTTCTTCCTCTTTTTCCGCCTAACAGTCGTCCACCCCTCCTGCTCTTCAGCCCCTGGGACCTCTTCTTGGTCATGGTTCCTAGCCATTATCTCCTCGTTTTCCCTGACCAGAAACGCATCATCTAAACGCCCCTCGAGTTGCCTGACCCGGGCCCTCAAGCGCTGCAACTCTAAACATTTAACACAGATGTGGACCTTCAGGAGACGTGATGCCTCCAAGAACTCCCACATGTGGCACCTAACACAGCTTATGTTCCTCCCCATAGCCCCTGCCATGTCCCAACCTCCCTTGGGTTTGTATGTGTCAAAAGTTGAAAACAGCAACTCACCTTCTCTAAACCTGCTCTCGCCTAAGCCCAGCGAGCCAAAGCCCTTATAACTCTCACTCAGCTCCCACTCACTCCGCTGCCCGCTCCCGACACTGCCCGCTGTATGCCGCTACCTTCTTTTTATACCCCCTGCTCCCCTTTCCCGACAATCCCTTCGCCTAACTTCTGGTACAGAAGTAAAATACACTCACACAAACCCCGCGAACTGGAAGTGCAGTCAGAAAGTGATTCAGAATAAATCCAGTACTCACCAAAGCCACAGCCACCAGGTACACTGCTCCGGAGAACAATGAAATATATGTTGAAATAAATGTTGGCGCATGGACAACGGATAGCCTTTAAATAGCTCCTACATACTTTACAGCAATTATACATTCCTGCGAGTCACACAAACCCAAAAGAAAAAGTCAATCAACTTTGGCTAACAAAGAAAGTTAAGGATTGTATAATCTTATAAGGAAAAATCTATAAATTTGCCAGACGTAGTTAGTAAAGTTGAGGATTGGACGCAAATAGAATAGCAAAGGTTGAGGGTCAAGAATAAAGAAAGGGAGAGTGGAATATAAATGTCAACTAGCAAAAAACACACAAATGGGCTATAAAAGCTCCTACAGTGTAATAAAACATTTGGCTAAGACAAATATGGGTCCATTACTGACAGAGTCAGGAGAGTTTATAATGGGGACTAGAGAAATGGAGGAAAAGCTAAATCATTACTTTTTATCTGTCTTCATTGAGGGAGATACAATAAATCTCCCAGAGTTAGAAATCTGAGGGATGATGGAGAATGAGGAATTGATGGAAATTAGTATAAGTGAGGAGGTTGTATTGGAGCAATTAATGGAACTGAAGGTTGAAAAGTATCCTGGGACCTGATATTCTACATCTGAGTGTTGAAAGTGATGATTATGGAGATAGTGGATGCTTTGATGATTCCAAAATTCCATACATTCTGGAATGGCTATTACAGATTGGAAGATAGCAAATGTCACCCCTTATTTATGAATGATGTTGCGATGCTGGCATTGGACTGGGGTCGGCACAGTAAGAAATCTCACAACACCAGATTATTTGGAATCACGAGATTTCGGAACGCTTCTCCTTCATCAGGTGAATGATACCAAAGCAATCCCTGCTCATATGCAGATAGACCATCGCTAAATGCCTACTAGCAAAATCCTGAGGTTGCCATTCACCAAAGATTGAACTCTGCCATATCAATACCATGGCTACAAAAGTTGGTCAGAGACTGGGAATTCTGCAGACAATAACTCACTTCTTAATTCCTCAAAGCCTATCCACCACCTATGAGGCACAACTCAAGAATGTGATGGAGTACTCACCACTGCCCCGGAGTGCAGCTTCAATAAAACTCAAGAAGCTTGATGCCATTCAGGACAAAGCAGCCCAATTGATTTGCATCATGCACCATCTTAAACATTCACTCCCTCCACCACCGATGCACAGTGGCAGCGTAGAATCATAGAACCTTGGAATCCCTACAGTACAGAAGGAGACCATTTGGTCCATTCAGTCTGCACTGACCACCATCCCACCTAGGTCCTAGTCCCATAATCCCACTTATTAACCCTCCTAGTCCCCCTGACACTAAGGGGCAATTTACTTTGGCCAATCAACCTAACCCACGCATCTTTGGACTGTGGGAGGAAACCGGGGCTCTCAGAGGAAACACAGGCAGACACAGAGGGCATGTGCAAACTCCACATAGACAGCCATCTGAGGCCGGAATTGAACCCAGGTCCCTGGTGCTGTGAGGCAGCAGTGCTAATCACTGTGTCACCATGCCTCCCTAGAGTGTGTACTATTTACAGGATGCACTACCGTAACTCGCCAAGGCTCCTTCGACAGTACGTTCTAAACCCACAATCTTTGCTACCCAGAAAGGCAAGAGCTGCAAATAACTGGAGACACCACCACCTTCAAATTCCCCTCCAAGTCACTCACCATCCTGACTTGGAAATATATCTTGAAATTATATCACCTTCCTTTCACTGTAGCTGGGTCAAAATCCTGAAAATCTCTTCCTAACGGCACTGGGGGTGTTCCTACAACTGATGGACTGCAGTATTTCAAGAAAGTGACTCACTATCTTCTCAAAGACAAGGGCAATAAATGCTAACATAGCCAGTAACGTCCACATCCAATGAACAAGTAAAAGAAATAACTCGAGGGTGGAATGGTGCAAACCAGCACGCTAATAAATGCTAACATAGCCAGTAACGTTCACATCCTATGAACAAGTAAAAGAAATAACTCGAGGGTGGAGTGGTGCTGACAAACCAGCATGCAGACAAATGGCCTGAAATTATCCACCCACCTCTGTTCTCATACCCATATTGAGGCCAAAATTCTGCCCCATGTCTCTGAAATAGTGATCAGGTCTCAACCAATTATCTCTATTTGTGCCACTCATTTATATATCATATGAATGCTTTGTGAATTCAAGATAACAAGGAAGGCTGGACACAAACAATAATAATTGTTACTTTTGAGAAACTGGGCACTTGTTTGCAGCACCACTAACATCATCGCTAAAAATGATTCCACAAAAGTAAGATTAACTTTGAACTAATTTCTCACTCCATCCTTTCCAACTTGCCTCTGCTTGATCCCTAATTATCTCCAGACATCTTCTTTTAAAGTCATTCACACCTGCACTGTTTCAGTTCACCTTATTTTCTTTTCACATTTGTTTTTCTGTTGGCCGTTCCAATATAAAATGATATTGGAGTAATATGCTGTGTTTAATGTATGTTAGCCATTTTGGAATTGGAATTAAGAGTTTTGCTGCTAGTTTTTTTTTACGTTGCCGTACAGTAACCCACAATAAATATCAGCCTGCTTAACTGGATCAGAATTTGCATGGGGACCTAAGGACGTTGCATATTGTTGCGACCTACCTATTGTCTTTTGCCCTTTTTAACTCATTTACGGGATGTGGGCATTGCTGGATAGGTCAGCATTTTATTGGCTATCCCTCACTGACATTGAGAAAGTGGTAGTGAGCTGCTTTCTTGAATTGCTGCAGTGCAAGTGGCTCATCTTCTCATAACTGGCTCCAGTTGTTTTATTTAAAGATAATTTGGTACAGGGTGAATTTTTGTTGCAGGCTTTTCAAAAACTCTGCTTGGAGGGCATGACGTTTATAGAATTCCTGCTGTGTTATTTGCAGATCAGTGTGAACTCTGTAGTGACATATTCCTACTCATTGTACAAAGTTGGACTGTGCATGGCAGACTATAAAATGGATTTAAATGCTGAATTTCAAACCTGAACTCAGGATAAATGATGACCGCGGCACAATTAATCACTGAATACGGGTAACATATTGGTGCAATATTATCAATTTACCAATGGACCAATGCTTTGGTAGTTGAATACTTTTAAAGATACAGATACCCAAAGCCCATTTCAAGTTCTATTGAAAATCCCACCCAGGCTCCATCCCCACATATTTTACCCGCTAATCCCTCTAAACCAAGCATTCCAGGACACTAAGGGACTATTTTAGCATGGCCAATCAACCTAACCCACACACCTTTGGACTGTGGGAGGAAACCGGAGCACCCGGAGGAAACCCACGCAGACACAAGGAGAATGTGCAAACTCCACACAGAGAGTGACCCGAGCTCAGAATCAAGCCCAGGTTCCTGGAGCTGTGAAGCAGCAGTGCTAACCACTGTGCTACTGTGCCACCCATTATTATAAATGATTATTATAAATGAATGAGTGGACAAACAACAAAGTAACAGAAATAATCAATAATTCAACAGAAAATGTTCACATTTGTAAATTCAGAAGGATGCTTTGCTTTCCTCTGAAAGTATACTCTGGATTGTTGTACTTTTTCTAATTTAAAAGGCTAAAGATATAAATGTGTCAATTGTTACCAAACCATACATTAAGATTTAAGATTGGAAGTTAATCCAAGTTCAATATCTGTATTGAAGAGCCAGAAATTTAGCAACATCTTAAATAATCATTTTCTGATCAATACCTATGCAAAATTATATTGTAAAAGTAGTTAAAAGTTACAGTGAAGGTTTCCAGTCCAACAGACAGCTTGATGCCTGGCAGCTATTAAGGAAATTGCAAAGAAAGATCACTGCATTCAGTTAACTATTTATAACAGAGAGCTCTTTATTTTTAAGTTACCTTCATGCTGGTGTACAAGCGTTGTGTAGATTAAGTTATCACAAATTCAAAGTAATGTGAGCTTCAAGGGCAAAAAGTAAAATGAATGTTGATGTTTGCAAAGACAAAATAAATTAGTACAGAAAAGGTTGCTTTTGTATATTGATGTGAGACAGAGCTCCCTATTTGCGTTTCAAAAGATATAGGAAATCTTCTATACTTACACAAAAGTGTTAAGTTAACAAAAAACAAACATTTCAAGACTTCAAAACTCATGTTGAATTCATCTCACGGGGATATATTTGGATCTTGAGTAACTGAGTAAGGAACCTGTGCGTGTAATTTTTTTATTCAATGTGACATATTGTGGAAATGAGTGAATATCACACAGCAAGCATAACAATGTTATGAGGTTAAATTTATTTAGTTCAATGCTGAGATTTTCATTTATGTATATATACTATTAATATCTTCCTTGGGCCCAAGTTGAAGTCTTGGTATTGTTGGCAGAGGAGCCCAAAGGGATTTCATATAAAGGTATAGGTTCTATTAAAGCAAGCAGTTAACAGGAGTTTTAATTACATGATGCAATTAACTCTCAATTGGTTTACTACCATATCTAGTACCTGCTTCACATCTTCAAACTATTTTTTAGCAAATTATTACGGAAACTACACAATCATTGTAACTACTGGTTATACATGAGAATAATGTCACTCTGGTTTCATATTGTTAATAATTTAGTTTTACTCATTAATGCTTAAATGTGTATTGAAACTGTAAACAATAGCCATCTGATAGTACAAAACTTTAGTATTGCTGAAAGAAGAGCCATGTTAGTTTTTTGTCTTGCACTGATCAGGACACTTCATAAGAATACCAGCATAAGGGGAAAGTAACAATTTATACTGTATAAGAAGAGGGTGCTGATTTTGGCAAGTGGATGCTGATTGGTAGAGACATTGCCATGAAAATACTATATCTAAAGCTGCATTTAAAAATGTCCTCATATGTTTTAATGAGTTCTGTCCTGCACTCAAATTCACCTTTGAAATGGAGCAGTCAAACTAACTCCCCTTCCTTAATGTACTAGTTGAGAAATCTGCCAGGGAGTTCTCCATTATAGTCTACCACAGGCCTACCTTCACTGGTCAACATACACAGTTCCACATGCTGTAAGATTGGTCTTACTGGCAATGTTGTAAATAAGGCCTTAGCCATTGCTGACCATGCAAGCTTGATGCTGAAACTGGGTGCATCAAAGGCATCCTGCAGGATACTGGCAAACTTATCAGGTTATTTAGCACTGTATATTGTGCAAATTCATGGATGGGCCTAACGCGATCACTTTTGGCTCTGAAAAGTGCCCAGTCTATCTCAGATATTTTATCCATGAAGGGCATGGTATCTCAAAAATTTGAACAAGAGGTGAAGCTAGCTATTTCATGCTGTTATAATGCAGTAGCAACATGATTGGTATTTGCCACTAACAGGATGCTGCCGTCAAACCAAAAAGTCGTTCTGCCTATCACACAAATGAGTAATGTGATACATGAATTTCAATGCCAGTACAGTGCTAGGTATGAAATTTAGGCTGCAAAATTCCAAGAAAAAGTCTAAAAGAATCCCATAAAGAATCAATAGTTTTCTCTCCTGATCACTGGGCCCCACCAACTCAGTTCCTTCACCAAAATATCACATGAACAACCAAAACAACAGCACATGAAGCACAAATTATTGGACCCAGTTGCTCAGCAAACTTGAGAGTTTCTGGGCAGCCATGGAAAGGCAAGAACTTTTTTCCCTACTCTTTACAAGGCAAGTGTCATGAAGAGAGCGATCCCTTGGCTGGAACTTGGAACAGAGACTCCCTATCCAGGGAATTTCCAATTCGATGCCTTGATGGGACACAACAAAAACAACATCAGCTTGCAGTTAACATGGCATGATGCCCTGAGGTGCTTAACAAGGGCACTATCAAGAAGAACACTTTTGACACTGAAACATGAATGGAGGTATCAAGACAAGTGACCAAAGGTTTAATCAGAAAGATAGATTTTAATAGAAACATTGAAACATAGAAAAATTACAGCACCAACAGACCCTTCAGCCCACAAGTTGTGCCGAACGTGTCCCTACCTACTAGGCTTATCTATATTCCTCTATCTTACTAAGTTCCATGTACTTATCCAAAAGTCTCTTAAAAAACCCTATCAAATCCGCCTCCACCACCACTGCTGACAGCTGATTCCACGCACCCACCATCCTCTGAGTGAAAAACTTACCCCTGACATCTCCTCTGTACCTACTCCCCAGCACCTTAAACCTGTGTCCCCTTGTAGCAACCATTTCAGCCCTGGGAAAAAGCCCCTGAGAATCTACTCGATCTATACCTCTCAACATCTTATACACCTCTATCAGCTCACCTCTCATCCTTCATCTCTCCAAGGAGAAAAGACTAAGCTCTGTCAGCCTATCCTCATAAGGCATACCACCCAATCCAGGCAACATCCTTGTAAATCTCCTCTGCACCCTTTCTATGGCTTCCACATCCTTTCTGTAAGGATCTCAGGTCCTTTCTGAGTACTCCAAGTGGAGTATACAGCTGCAGCATTATCTCCTGACTCCTAAACTCAATTCCTTGATTGATGAATGCCAGTACACCATACGTGCTATGTTAACTGCAAGCTGATGTTGGTTTTGTTGTGCCCCATCAAGGCATTGAAATGGATAGGGAGCCTCTGTTCCAAGCTCCAGCCAAGGGATTGCTCTCTTCATGTCATTTGCTTTGTAAAGACTAGGGAAAGATTTTGTCAACATTGTCCTCATAGTGGGAAGGAAATTCTTGGTGTCTATTTTTCCCAAAGGAATCAATATGACGACAATACAGGAAATCTCACACTCAGGTTAATTGTTTAGTAGACTTGAGTAATTCCAACCTAAATGTCACTGAACCGGGAACTCAGAAGCGCTCCCTTCTGTTTCTGTAAATTCTTATTATTCAAACTGTTCTATTAGTGAAATTACACTTGCAGCACTGGGCTGACACATCAGTCATTTAATTTAGGATTATTATAGCCATCAGACAAAGGAGATAGATCTTGATGGATACAAAATCAATTCTAAGAGATTAGATGGTCATAATATGATTTTACCCTGGCTCTGTGGTTTCCATAAAATCATCCAACTTCACCCCATCCCAGCCCATATGGTGTTGAAGTCCTCATTCATCACTGTGTTATTGTTACATTCACATAATTCAATAAAATTCTGCTGCTCTCCCTCACTCTTGTCTGACAGCAGATTTTCCCCTTGCATAGCCTGAAGGTAAAATGATGACAAACCCTTAGCCTGAAGGGTATAATATGCAACTGCTTACAAATTTGTCTTTCTCCTTGGTGTTTCTTTGCATCCAGAAACACCATCAATTGGATTCAAATATAGATCATTTTTTAACAGTATGTAGCACATACTGAAAGAAAAATGTTGGAATACATTATAAACAAAAGCCCATTCAGTGAAACAGAAGGTGTGACAAGAGGAACTACAACCAGAAAAAGAACCCCATCAGCCTGATGGTCTACTTCCTGGAATTTTGAAGGAGGCTGCTGCAGATATAATGGATACATTGGTTTTGACCATTCTTTAGATTTTCAAATGGTCCAAGTGAATTGGAAGGTAACACTTGTCATAATGTAACCAATGATAACATTGGATCTCTTATAATGTAACCAATGGGAACACGCTGTGAAGGTCAGCTGACCAGCTGACCCAGTAGACAATGTAACCAATGGCAAAATGATGTGGTGGTCAGCTGTATAAATAAAAAGCAAATGGGAATTATGGGAAACTTGTATGGACCAGGGTGTGGCTCCAAATGTTGGAGTAATAAAGTTTCTTTATTAAATCCTTTTCTTTGACTTACTTTCTGAAGTTAGTTCTTTTATTGCTTGCAACTGGAGTATCCTTCCTGTTGGATGAACAGCACTGCCCAATGGACACTGCCTGGCCATACCCCTGACTACCTGAAGGGCTTCATTAGCTTCCAATTCCCCCAACATGACCATAGTGCCAGGTCTGCACTAATGGAGTCCAGAAGTGATTGTTGCCATTGTGGCACCATGCCCAAAGGCTGGAAGGTTTTGTGCGCTGGATTTTGAATGGGCCTTTCTGGGAACAAAACGATTCACACCATTGGAGAGATGCCAGGAACATAACAAGCCATTTGGCACTGAGTGCCAATCGGATTTTTAGCATGCTAGTTTCCTGGTTTGCTGGGTGCAGAGAGATGGTAAAATCGTGCCCATACTTACTCTTTAACAACTATTTCATTACATTCTTCTGTTAATTCCATTAAAAACTATTTTCATATAACAATGTGGGTTTGAAGTATCTATAATAAGTTTCACCTGAAGTTAATTTGGATTTTGTTATGTATTTTAAGCAGTGTTGTTTATCCCAATTGTAAGTGCCCCCTGGTGCAAAGTGGATCCTTAGAAACCTCTTGTGTAGTGAGTTTGGTATAGGGTGAGATTAGTTCTGTACTTACAGAGGGTAATATGCAACTTGGCTGTTGCAAATGCTTTAGGAAAGTGTCATCCTTCAGGTGACATTTACAAGCTGATGTGAGCTATCTCTCTCATAGGTATTCCAGAACGCAGTACAGATTATAAACTTGAGATCACATGTCCGCTGTTGCTTATGGACATTGAAGGTTTAAAATGAAGAACACGACCTTCCCTCCATCTCTCCTTGCCTCCATCCCTCAATCATTTCCCTTCCTTCTGTCCCTTCCTCCCCTCCTTCCCCTCCATACCTCCCTGTTTGCAAAAAGAGAACAGAACCAGTATACTCTACCAGCAAAATGTTTTATTGACTATTGTGTTGATGTAAAAAAAATTCCAAAAAAGTTTGAAACAAAATGTCATACTGCAATTGTGAAAGTTAAGCATTAAGTTAAATGTCAGCATGGTATCAAAGTTTTGTATTTATAACACTATCTTGGTTAATAAATAGTTTACATAAAATGTTAGTGAAATTCTCCATGGGCGCAGTCAACGCCTTTCGCACTCATTGGGCACCGCAGGGAATGGGGTGCATTATTGACTTGAATAATCACATTTTAATTTGATGTGTCTTAAGATTCCTTTGTACTTTTGTTTTTGTTTGGGCTGTTCCCCTTCCTTTTGGGGAGCTGCCCCTTCTACTTTGTCCTAATTTAATTTGAGTTTGTTTATTTGGTTTGACCTTTAAAAGAGGATCAGCTCACCAGATTCTCTATCTCATTCCTGTATCCTATCTCATCATTGTTTGAAATCCGACCCACTATGGTGGTGTCATCAGCAAACTTGAAAATTGAATTGGAGGAAAATTTGGCCACACTGTTAAAAGTGTATAAGGAGTATAGTAGGGGGCTGAGAACATGGCCTTGTGGGGCACCATTATTGAGAATAGCCATGGAGGAGGTGTTGTCGCCTATCTATATTGATTGCGGTCTGTAAGTTAGGAATCCAGGTACAGAGAGAGGAGCCAAGCCCCAGGCCACGGAGTTTGGAGATAAGATTTGTGGGAATAATGGTGTTATAGTCAATATATAGGAGCCTGATATAGGTGTCTTAGTTATCTAGGTGTTCCAGGGAGATGGCGTCTGCTGTGGATCTGTTGCGGCAATAGGTGAATGGTATTGGATCTAGGCAATTTGGGAGGCCAGCATTGATTTGTGCCAAGACTAACCTTGGACAAGATAGGACAGATATTGTTTACAGGGTGGGAGGGAACTAGGAGAAGTGGATGGAAAGGGTGGATGCCAATGAAGTAGGAGGTAAAAGATAGGAATGGAAAGTAATTAACAGGGGGAGAGCCAGCAGAAACTGAGAGATTGGTGATCCTAGGTACCAATATGAACTGGGTGGTAGATAAAGACGGCCAGAGAAAGAAATGAAGAATACCATCTTAAATGAAAGAGAGTGGATGTAAATTAGGTTCAAGGGGGAAAAGAATGGCAGATTTAACTGTCAAGGGAGTAGGAAAAATGTGTCTCTCTGAAAGGGTGAAGAGCTGGATGAGGGATATCAGGAGATATCTAGCAGCACAGTGGGCCAGGAGACACCAATGAAGGCTCTGTAGTGGGCTTCCCCACTGAGTGGGCCACGGTCTCCATATATCTCTGGCCATTGGATTTCCAGCATCATCAGTTCCTCACCAGGAATCAGCACGGAGCTGTATAAATTATGTTAATGGGGATTTCTATGTCATGGGACTGACGTCTCTGGGCCCAGTAGCGTCTCTCACCTCCGTCAGGAGTATTTCACTCCAGCGGGTTTACTATAGCTCCCACAAGCAGGGAGCTTGCGGCCCGACCCCGTTGGAGTGAAGGGGAGTGGGCCATGGAGTTCTCCCAGGAGGTTTGGGGTAAGTGGGTTTGCTCCTTGGGCACTGTCAGCTTGATAGCGCCAGCCTGGCCCGTTAGCACTGCCCAAGGGACAAAGTGTCAATGCCCAGGGGACAACTTGGCACTGCCCACTGGGCACCGAGGAGCTGAGGCTAGTTATGACATGTCTGGGAGGCCAATGATCGGGTGGTGGTGGGGGTTGCATGGCCAGCGATGTGGGGTCGCAGGGCCGGCCAGTGACTGGAAGGCCACCAGTGCGGGCTACTGCACATGCGTCGATCCATCATAATGGAGATTGGCACACATACAGTAGCACTATGCTGCCGGCCTCTCCAGCGGGAATAGACCTCACCCATTGCATTTAAAGGGATTTACACTAGTACACTCTGCAGTACACAGTGCGTGGGAGATTAATTTTATATATCCCATTGAAAATACCAGTGGGCATTACTCCAGTTTTTTATGCGATTTTGCCCTTAGTTTTTTTTAGGAGAATCCCACCCATGGTATTTATGAACTGGATCTAGAGATTGTAGAGTGTTTTTGGAAACTTGTAGAGTTGTAGATGGTTGGACATCAGAGAATGATTATTGAGTGTGATATTCTAGTTGGTCTACTGGAAACACAAATGTCATCTTTTAAAAATCACTAATCTATCAATTTGTGATGTACCAATTGACCAAAAGTAAGTAGAATGCATCACCTTGCAAGGGAAGGTGGAAGATGGGCTTTGAAGGCCTGGCAAGGAAAAGTAAAGAGGAGGCATCATTGTGTGATGGGGGGAGAGGGGTTGCAGTTGCCCCAAAAGGTACACATGGCATCTTTCCAAAGGATGCCCTTGCTTTTTACCTTTTAAACATTTTGCTCAATAAAACAGGCCGCCCAGTCCCATGCACCTGTCATGCTATGGTGTGAACAGCATATTGTTCATTCGATTGACTTAGAAATAAGTTTAATTGCACTTTAAATATTTATTTCAAAATGTCAGGTAGGCTGCCGATTTTGGTACCTTCCCTTTTCTACTATGGAGGCAGCTTCAGGGTAGGTGGCAACAAGGGGTTTACCAATCTTGTATTTTACATACCCCTCACCTCCCAAAAAATACGCTAGCTTCTCTGTTTCCTGCTAGTTAGCCAATTCTCTATCGATGCAAATATATCACTCCACGAGCAATTAAGTTGTGCATGTGGCAACTTATCAAATGCCTCTTTGTAAATCTAAATGCACTACATCTTCTGGACTTCTCTGCCCTGCTTGTTATAGCCTTAAAGAACTCTAATAAATTTATCAAACGTGATTTTCCTCTCATAAAGCCATGTTGATTTTGATTGTACTGTGAGTTACTAAATATACATATGAACATAGGAGTCAAGAATAGCAGTAAGTCACTTACTTGGCTCCTTGAGTCTGCTTTGCTATTTGACAAGATCACAGCTGATCTGATTGTGGCCATTCCCTATATCCTTTGATTCTCTTGTTAATCAAGATTTTTTGCGAGAAACATCCGACTTCTTTTCATTCCAATCTGTAGGTCCATTGATATCCAGGATTCTCTGAACTTTTTGGTCCCAAGCTGTACCTTCATGAGAACATATTGGCCCTGTACTCTTGCTATTTCCTTTTTGAATGACTCCCACTGCTCAGATGTAGATTTGCCTATAAACAGTTGCTCCCTCTCCACTTTGGCCAGATCTTCTCTTATCCTATAAAAATCAGCCTTCTCCAAATTCAGGACTTTTATTTCCAGCCCATCTTTGTCCTTTTCCATAATTTCATTCAATTTCAGTTATGGTTACTGTCACCAAAATGCTCTCCCTGACACTTCTATCAGCTGGCTTCATTCCCTAAAATTAGGGCAAGTACTGCCCTCTCTTACGGAGGACTTTCCACTTGCTGGTATGATGACGCTGAATCTGGAAGCTCTGACTGTGGTTGCTCCCGCAACCACTACTGTGGAGTTCTGGGATCCAGGATTGCTTGCAGCTTCCATCCCAAATTCCAGAAGCAACCCTAGGCATTATTCAGGTGAGTCCAACTTCTGCATGTTGTTCCAGACTGGTGTATTTTCCCACTGGAGTGCAGAGGATCAGGCATGGGTGGAATATTCAGGTTGGGTATTCCATTAGCTGGATGCAAATAAGTTTAATGCCAACCTTCAGCAGCTTTCCTGATTGTCCATGGCGGGCATCAACGCTGGATCCCACATGAAATTCACACCGGCATCAAACCAATTTTTGGACTCCTATTGAATTCTTCTCCCTCCCCCCACAGCCACCGCCTAGGACCCGCCATGACGGCCCAAAATACTGGACTGAACAATGCCTTTCACCAGACCTCACTGGCTAGCCCATTGTTCAATATGGGGAGTTCAGCATATTAAATTCCTAGCGAAGTCTGTCACCAATAGAATATCATCTGTTGAAAGGAAGATGCAGAATACCTGCAGAATTTATTGGATCAGGTGCTGTCTCCTCCAAAGCAACTGATATCTATGTGACAACAGGCAGAGGAAACCTCACTGATAGTTGTAAGACTCCTCAACAATTTTCAAGTATGCTAGGTTCCTTTTCTTGTCTATGGAAATGCAGTCGCTTCTGGAGCGCGAAGCCTGTATCTGGCTTGAACAGAATTCTATTCATTGCTCTCAAAAGGGGCAACTCCATGTGAGTTAGTAATTCCTGGTTTTGTTCTCCTAGATGTTTGTCATTCTCCTCCAGCTCTCCTACAGCAGTTTTTAAGCATTCAGCATGAGTAGTGCCTATGCCTACCATCCTACCATTTGCTAGTAATTACTATGCCCTCCCACCTAACTTGTTCATTAAGACATTCCATCTGCTCAGCACAGACCACCAGCTTTCCAACCCTTCATGCGGATGGATGCTTCCAACAGCCTTTTGGAACACACACTAATTTGGTATAATGCCCTCTCCAGGCTGAGGCTGCTCTGATAAAGGGCACCTGGCTTGGCAGTCATTGCCACTAGCTCAGATGAACCATTTTGATAATGATAAACAGATGTTGGAATACAGAAAGATGATTTAGAGTTATTTTTGTGTTATTGAACATCCTTGTGGATGCTCACAATCTTTTGACCCTGCTTAGTTTCCTTAAGAGTTTTCTGGCTTCACAATGCACAGCACCACAATATACCTTTGCACCAGCCATTAATTGCATGGAAATGTTTGCAAATAGCAAATTAAAGTTATCCAGCTTTTGCATAACAGGTCTAACCTTCTCTTTAGAGTTGCTTTAGCTGGATGCTGTTTAATGGCTTAGCAGCTATCAGGGTTAAAAATAGTTTGACATTTCAGCCTTGGAGGCAAGGAAATTATTGACCATATCATTGCCAGTCAGTCCATCTTGCTAATAACTAACCCCAGGGTTTGTCATTGGCAATAGAAGGTGAAAATGCATAGTGTAATTACACTCATTAATACAGTGGAATCTCAAATGTGAGCATGTTTGTTCCATTGACTATGGCTACATGGATTGACAATCTAGTTATTCATTCAGCACAAATTGGTCTGATTTTTGTCATATTATGACCACAGTTGTCAACACTGGGCAAATCTCACATGTGAGATTGTTTGCTGTTAGTCACCTACATTCCCAAAATATCACCAAACAGTAAAAATGTAAGTGCAACTGAAGGTAGCGGCATCCATCATGCAGAACACAGAAGATGGATTTGAACTGATCCCATTGCTTTGTCTGGTCTGAGTCACTACTTTATTTCAATTATTGTTAGTGACCAGGCTCTCATGGAGATTATGGGAAGAATACCTGGGCAATAGTAGGCTAGGAGCAGCATTCTGTCAAGCACTTGATTACTCATAGACAGATTTCATCCTTACTGAATTTATAACAATGAAAGCAAGCATTTAAAATATGGCTCTCAGCTGCATCTTGGGAAAGGTTGAATAGGCGCTAAGCATAATGCAGCATAAACACAGGAGCTCATACACTATATATCTTTGCTTTTTTGTTCCTCTCCCCTTAGTCTTTCTGGTTGTGAAATTTGTGACTACTTTTCTTTCAGCTCTAATAAAAGTCATACCCAGTCATTTAATGAAATAGTTTCACTCGTGCTCTGGATGCTGGAATTGTCCATGATATTTTCTGTCTTTTTTTCATTTCAATTCCAATCATGCATACAGCAAATTGATAAATGATCACATTGTGATGAATGTGATATTAATTTGTTGAACACATTCAGTTTTCTGTTCGTCCATGATTAAAGGGTGTTCAATTCTTAACTTGCTCAAGCAGAAAATGGGTTCTGTCTTTTCTTACTTAATCTAATGCTAACACTGAAATGTACAGGAGTTCTAAATAGAGTGAACCGATCATACATCAAAGTATACACGACTCTTGGCTTTATAACAGAGGAATAGAGCACAAAAGCAAGGAAGTTATGATAATTGAACCTTTGTGAAACCTTGGTTAGATCTCAGCTGGAGTATTATGGCCAATTCTGGACACTACACTTTAGGAATGATATAAGGCCTTCAAAAGGGAGCAGAAGTAAGTCACCAGAAAGGTGCCAGGGATGAAAGATATATGAAAGAGATATTAGAGAAGCTGGGGTTGTGCTCCTGAGAGCAGAGGGTTAAGCAGAGATTGGATAGTAGAAAGGTTCAAAATCACAAAGGCCTTTGTTCGAGTACATAGGAAGGCAAACTGAGGCAAAATAAGGAAAAATAATGTTGTGCACTAAATTAATATGATCTAGAGTGCACTGCCTGAAAGCAGATTTAAAAATAATTTTCCAAAAATTGGATAAATACCTGAACTGGAAAAAATTGTGGGGCTATGGATGACAGAAACTCTCAGTGATGTAGTGGAAGCTGAGACAGATGTCATGATATCTGTGTTTGCTGCTATAAAACCCAGCTTGGTGCTATGCAAGCTCAGGCTGCTGCCATCAGGGATAGCAACACTCAAATGTACATACAAGCTCTTGCAATAGTCCAGCAATCTGTCATTCATCAGATGACTAAGGTTGCTAAGTTATCATCCTTGTCTCGGGATGATGGCATTTGTGCTTTCGCCACTGTCGCTCCACCCGAGCCCTTGTAGTTGCCTGTCAGCCTGCCAGCCCAGACTGCTACCCATGCCAAGGGACTGCAACCCAAAGCTGGGCCAAAGGGCTGTAGTCCAAATCTGGACCTAGGTGGTGCAGTCCAAAGTGAGGCACGGTGGTACAGTCCAAATCTGGGCCTAGATGGTGCAGTCCAAAGCTAGGCAAGGTTGTGCAGTCTAAAGCTGTGTCAAGGGACTGCAGTCCAAACCTGAGCCAAGGTGGGGCAGTCCAAAGCTGGGTCAAGGTTGCACTGTCTAAAGCTGGGCCAAAGGTAATCCTGCAATGCTACTTGTGTCTCCTTGATTGAATGCTTGTAACCAACCGTGCTGTAGCCAGAAGGTGAAGAACTCAGTTTTCTATTATTGGAATTTTATTGGTGTATTAGTTATGGAATTTGTTTTTAGTGGTATCTTTAACTTCAGGATTTTAACCAAGAAAATGTTGCAGTTGTATCAGATGGATTGAACAATGAGGAATTGTGGAGTTAAAAGTAATGCGGGGATGTGATTTCAGGGGAACTGGAAAATATGGGGTCTTCCACTTAAGACGGATGTGAGGAAGAATTTCTTCTGTGAGTCACTAATCTTTGGAATTCTCTTCCATAGAGAGCAATGGAGGCTGGATCATTTAATATATTCAAAGCTGAGCTAGAAAAATTTGAACCTATGAGAGAGTCAAGGATAATGGACAGCAGGCTGGAAAGCAAGTTAAGGTCACAATTAGATCAGCCATGATTTTATTGAATGGTAGCACAGATTTGATGGACTGAACAGCCTACTTCTATCTTTCATGATTATGAAAGCTGAAGGCATTTAAGAAGTTATTTTTGGCTGAGATCATCTATGTTAAGTCTCTGCTCCTCCTTTTCTGAAGAAACAGAGTAGTCAATTTTCCTCAGATGTTGGCTTGCCTGTTTCAGCAGTTATAGTTACAGAAGCACTTGGCTTCCACCTAGAGATAGACTCTCAATGAAAGGCACCATGAGCACCAGAAGGCTGCCCTGAAAGCATAATTACTTTAATTCCAGTGAAATCACTGAGGCCATTTAGGGACTGAAGCAGTGGTTGTGAGTGCTACTATTCCCCTCTTTCAGCAGAAATAGTAAGAGGCCTCTAACATCGGGTTAAAGTCGAAAAGATTTATGTGGTGGCATGAGCTTTCGGGGCACTGCTCCTTCATCAGGTGAGTGAAGGAGTGGTGCTCTGAAAGCTCATGCTACTGAATAACCCTGTTGGACTTTAACCAGCCTAGCCCAGTCCAATGCTGGCAACTCCACATCATGTTCAGCAGGCATCTCAGTGATAAGGAAAATCCAAGCTTGAGTGTCTCTACTAATAAATAAATCATTTGCATCAATTTTTAATACTTAGCACTAAGAAGAAATGCCTGAACAGCGACAAGATACTTTACCCAGAGAACTTATTGGGCAAATAATCTCAAGTGTTCAACTGATATTTTTACAGTCGTTTTAATTTCCAAGAAATTACAACAATTTGTTTTGTTGTTGGGATAATATTGAGATGCGAGTATCAGTATTACTTTGTTTGAGTTTTACTGCTGACAGATACTCAGTTTTATTAAGTTGGATACGATGTTTTGGTTGAATGATGAATGTGACAATTTAAGATTATTTAATTCCAGGAAAATGCACAGAAGCCCTGTAATGAATATGTTTTTGCAGTATTACTTTTCTTCAGGATGACATTTGCAATTGATAAACAACAATTGTTCAACTGTGAGACTTTTAAGTCCAACACTAACATTTCCCATGATGGAATGAAAGGTCATGGGGGTAGGCAGAAATGTGGAGTTGAGGTTACAATCAGATCGACCATAATCTTATTGAATGGCGGAGCAAGCTCGAGGGACCGAGTTGCTTACTCCTGCTCGTAGTTTGTACATATGAGGTGAGAATGCATGCCTATGACATCAAGATAGCATTTGACAGAGTAAGTCATCAAGGAGCCCTAGCAATAGTGGAGTTAATGGGATTGAAGGGGAAAACTCTCCACTGGTTGGAGTCATATTTAGCACAAAGGAAGATGGTTGTGACTGTTGGGGGTCAATGATTTCAGTTCCAGGGCATCACTGCAGGAGTTCTTCAGAGTGATGTCCTAGGCCCAACCATCTTCAGCTGCTGCATCAACAACCTTCTCCTCGTCACATGGTTGTGGGAATGTTTGCTGATTGCACCATTTTGGCACCATTCATGATTCCTCAGATACCGAATCAGTTCATATCCAAATGCAGCAAGACTTGGACAATATCCAGGCTTGGCCTGACAAGTGACATGTAACATTTGCGCTACACAGTGCCAGGCAATGACCATTTTCAACAAGAGAGAATCTAACCGTTTCCTTATGACATTTAATGGCACTATCAACATACTGGGAGTTACCATTGACCAGAAACTGAATTGGGCCAGCAATGTAAGTGGTTAACTAAGCAGGTCAAAGGTGAGTGATAAAGTGGCAGCGCTCCGAAAGCTTGTGGCTTGTGCTACCAAATAAACCTGTTGGACTTTAACCTGGTGTTGTGAGACTTCTTATTGTGTTTATTGCAGTCCAACGCTGGCATCTCCCCATCTGGGACTCAAGGCTCCATAGAGAGAACCTTCCAAATCCCCTGCCTCTTCCATGTAGGACAAGTGCAGTAGATACATGGGAACACCACAATGTGGAGGTTCTCCTCCAAGGCACTCAGCAGCCTGTCTTGGAAATATATTGCTGTTCCTTCACTGTTGCAGGGTCAAAAATCCTGGAACTCCCTCCCTAACAGCACTCTGGGTGTACCTACACCACAGAGACTGTAGCTGTTCAGGAAGGTAGCTCACCACCATTTTCTCAACGGCAATTAGGGATGGGTAGTAAGTGCTGGCCTAGCCAGCAACACCACATCCCTTGAATGATTTAAAATAAAACTCTGCATTGGAAGTTCACCATCTAGTGATTACAGATTGAGTACTAGCAGTACTTGTAAATGGTAGGGACCCATTGTCACAGACAGAATTTATTTGCTCCTTTACTGCTCATGTTTTGGTCTGGAAAGGTATGAAAAACCTTCTCTTATCTTTGGAATGTGTATTCCAATTGCATAATTCACCAGCAAGTTTTCATGCGTTTTAAAAAAGATAATTTATTCTCATGCGTTTACCTCAAATTCACAAAATGTCACACACAAACATTCCACTGGATATGAATAAAGATAGTGCACATTTTTACAGATGTCAGCTGATTCAACTGTGATTTAGGATTTCCAGTCTCCCACATGGCAAGCCTCTTTTCCCTGAATAGTTTGAATGTTGAAGTGAGGGTCTTGTAAAGTGAAGGGTTTTCAGAAGATAGTGGGGTTTCTTGTAGTTGAAACAAAAAGGGAAAATGCTGGAAAATCTCAGCATCTGTGAGAGAAAAGAGCTGATGTTTCGACTCCAGATGACCCTGAAATATCAGCTCTTTTCTCTCCCTACAGATGTGCCAGACCTGCTGAGATTTTCCAGCATTTTCCCTTTTGGTTTCAGATTCCAGCATTCGCAGTAATTTGCTTTTATTCTTGTAGTTCAATATCTAGGACGTTGGTTCTCAGGTGAACTTTAAAACTGGTATAGGTTATGTAGTTTGACTGCTGATGACAAGCTTCTGGTTTCAGAGTCTGGTTCTCAGACTGACTGATGATTGATGGTTTTTAAAAGGCAAAGATGACACTGTCTTTTCTGGCACTTTGGTGTTTTGCTGCAGACTACCATGGTCTATCCGCGTCTTTAGATAAAAAGATGGAAGTAGGCATGTTAGCAATATTCCAGGGATACCTTGATAGATGCATGAACGACAGGCTTAATGGACTGAAATGCCTGTTCCTGTGCTGTATTGTTCTTTTTTCATTATATCAAGGAAATTTCAATCACATGACCTATAATGCTAATTACCCAAAGTTATCATGCACAATAGGAAATAGCTGGTGGTCTTTCAAACTTTATTTGTGGATAACTGGTCTTGTCAGCTTTCTTTTACTACATTGAGAACCTGGAGACAGAGTCCTGGACCAGAACTTTACCACCTTGCCTGGCAGGGAATCGGAGTGTGTGAGGGTATAACAACGGAAATCTCCACTGGCCTCGGATGGGAATTTCCTGTCTCAACCGAGCGAGGCTGTAAAATCCTGCCCCTAGAGTCCAGTGGCTCTGCTTTGGGCAATATTCAAATACTGGCAGGTGGTGAATTCCATAGATAAAATTTGTCCTCTATCCATTCCAGGCAGAGCTCCCCCCTCCCCCCACCCCCATCCATGGTTATTCAATTTGGAACCTTCCAGAAGCTGGATGGTCATGCTGAATTATAAAAGATCATGTGACCCTTTGGCAGTCATCTTAATGGTTCAGCACTGCATATCTCAAATGAATAAAAGATAGTTCTGGAAGTTTCCACGAGTTTATAAGACCCTTGTCAGACCCCACTCGGAGTACTGTGTGCAGTTCTGGTCGCCTCTCTACAGGATGTGGAAGCTCTTGAGAGGGTGCAGAGGAGATTTACAAGGATGTTGCCTGGATTGGGAGGCTTGCCTTATGAAGATAGGTTGAGGGAGCAAGGTCTCTTCTCCCTGGAGAGACGAAGGTTGAGAGGCGACCTGATAGAGGTTTATAAAATGTTGAGAGGAATGGATAGGGTGGATTCTTGGAGGCTATTTTCCAGCGCTGAAATGGTCGCTACGAAAGGACACAGGTTTAAGGTGCTGGGGAGCAAATACAGAGGAGATGTTAGGGTTAAGTTTTTCACTCAGGGTGGTGAGTGAATGGAATTGGCTGCTGTCGGTGGTGGTAGTAGAGGCAAACTCGCTGGGGTCTTCTAAAAGACTTCTGGATGAGTACATGGGATTTAATGAGATTGGGAGTTACAGATAGTTCTATGGCCTGGTAGGTAGGGATATGATCGGTGCAACTTGTGGGCCGAAGGGCCTGTTTGTGCTGTAGTGTTCTATGTTCTATGAGTTCAGTTCTTCTGTAAAGTTATGAATTCAGTTGTAAAACACCCATGTTTAAATTATAGTTCATTTTGACTCAAGGTTAAGATATTGTCTGAAGTTATTTTTCTTTTCAAAAATATAGATCTCCTTCGAAGTATCATAAACTTTTGTATTTTTTGAATTACTGAAAAATTCCAATTGTAATTAGCCTGATAAAATCATTTAATTCACAACTTCATAA
Source organism: Carcharhinus amblyrhynchos (assembly GCF_965287045.1). Taxonomy (NCBI): domain Eukaryota; kingdom Metazoa; phylum Chordata; class Chondrichthyes; order Carcharhiniformes; family Carcharhinidae; genus Carcharhinus; species Carcharhinus amblyrhynchos. Next base: position 80,325,397 of record NC_137328.1, read on the forward strand.
TTAAGGACATCACAATGTTCAAGATGTAAACATCTCCAGCATTTACTGTTTTTATAAAAGTTCAAATACTAAAATCAGTGGTTGTTTTTCTTCCGTACCTATGGGAGTTTTGGCTTTAAGCTACAATTACTATAATTATTTTCCAATTATGATAATTGGTATAATTGTTGCTCATCAACACTTACAATTATGCAAACATTACATTCATGTTTCAATAAGCTTAAGCCACTTTTTCATCCATGTTGTACTTAAATGTTAAGTACTAAATTCTATCACAATTATAATTTAGTTTAACTTTAACCTTTACCGCATGAATAGGTTTAATGACATATTAAAGCTTGAATACGATGATTAATGCTGTGCAGTTGAAAATCTCGACACTTTAGACTTGGACGAGCTTGAACAATAAATTTCTGAAAGAAGTGGTTTACATTTTCAAATCATATTTACTTGAAATATTTATTCTTCCTACTTAAAAATGGTTATGATCTTTTTCATTCAAAAATCTAGTCACATTGGACTAGTTCTGAATCAAAGAATAATTTCTGGAAATACTGCATCCCAACAGGTGTAAGATGGTTAAACTAAGTTGGGTCAAGTTTCCATTTGTAATATTTGAACATGTTGGGCAGCGTCGGCCTAACTAGCGTATGGCATCTGGAAATTTAAAATATAGGTGAGTTAGGCTCAAAATGACTTGCACTCATATATTTTGCAATAGTTTACATAGGTTCAAGATTCAGTTTGCTCAAAATAGCTCCCCCTTGCTCTAGAAAAGTGTCCACACCACGGGCCAAAATTGAGAGATTTCATTGATTGCATAGTTTTGGGCAAAGCTTTTCAAATTGCACTAATTTTCTTAGGCATATAGGCACTATAGTAGGTAAGATTTTAATCTTAAAAATATTTATTTCATTAAAAAACTGACTGGCATACACACCAATGAAATTATTAAATGGTTTAGGATAGCTTTCATTTCACACCAGCTTACACTCAGAGAGAGGACTGACATGCTTAATAAAAATCTCTTTTGTGAATAACTCAGTGTTCGTGTGAATTAATAAAATGGCACCAGGTTACCACTCTTCATTATATCAATGAGTATTTTTTAAATTATAAGAATGCTTTTACATTCGATTACCCTGTGTTCTTGCACTAATTGATGGAAGTTTTTCCATTTGTGATACAGCAAATTAATGTTAGTAGAAACTTGAATTGTATCCTAACCAGTGCGATTTCAACCACATTTGAAGGCAAACTCTACCGCAATATTTTAGTTCCTATTATATATTTAGTTCCTATTATATAGTCTTTACAGTCTTTTTTCCCACCAAACTGTCTATATAAATTTAATTTACACACCAAAAAATTTGAGATGCAAAATTTTAGAACCTTGAATTGTGAAGTAAAGGCAAAAGTATGTATTAGTCCAAAAGTGTAGTAGTCTTGCTACATATTGGCATTTTCTCTTTTCACAACACAATGATAACCCATAATCATTGCAATTTAATTATTTCAATGACAGTTTTTTTTCCCCAGTAGTCAACTACAGATCATCATTTTATAAACAAGCAGTGAATGAAAAGTCACAATCATTCCTGCAATCGTTAACAGTTGATGCATCATCCTCTAAATCAGAGTACACTTGATTTTTAACAGAAATAAAAGGATATTAATTCAGCATTTGTACACAAGTCCACAAATGTTCATATATATTTGATTTATTAAAGTGTTCAATTTAGTACATTTCTCAAATGCTAGGTACAGCATTAAACATTTACAGAAACAATGTTTTGTAGATGGCACAGAGCAAAATTTAAAGATCCTTTTAATGCTGAGAAAGAAATTCTTTAACAAGACCAAATGTACAACACTCCATTGATATTAAAATTATTGTAAATGTTGCCCATCAGGTTAGTAAAACAGAATTGAAGCAACATTAACCTACTGCTAATATTTTCATTAATTTTTAATTATAGCTAGAAAAATATGTCCAGTTATGCTAATTAAGAAAATAAACCCTCTGACTTGAATAATAAGGAGACAAAGATGAACCTTCGGCTATTTTTAGCTGACACAAAAAAAGTATGAATCTAATAGATATGTTGTAATTTTTATCAAGTCCTGTCTTTATGTTCATTTAGAATAAGCTCATGTTATAAGTTGAATGAATTAGTGAAATCATATCATGGTGCTCATTTTGTGATTTAGCGTAGACCCTTTCTTGGTATATTTCCCAAATGTTCTGCTGCCAAGACAATATGTTGGGAAGAAGAGGTGCACTGACTTACATTTGTATAGCACCTTTTAGCACCTCAATCAATTACGTACATTTTGAAGTGTAGTTATTAATGTAATATAGGAAATGCAGCAGTCAATTTGCAAACAGCAAGCTCCAAACACGTTTTTAGTGAAGTTGATTGAGGAATAAATATTGGCCAGGACATGAAATATTTAGGACTTCAGCTAGCTGGGTATCTTCATGACACACTAATGAAGTCTTCCACACAGATGAAGATAAGGTTATCAGCCTTGTATAGATGGGCTTTATTTTTCAATGGGCTAGAATCAATTTCCTACCACTTAAGTTTATTAAATACGTGCATGGATCTTTCGGACAATTCTAATACCTATATAAATAAAGTATCTAGAAAAGAGAAGACATGCTAAGTAAGTGAAATCTGAGGATAGTTACTGATTAGGCTTGCTCCTTGTGATGCATGAAGCTTGTCTGAAATCCAAGATCAAAAAAGTTGCCTAAACAGACCAAGAAAAAGTAAAGATTACTTCATTATAGTGGTGCAATGGAATGGGATGAACAGAAGTTTAACCTCTCCACATCATTGTTGGTAGGAGGGAAAAGCCAGATGATGAGCCATCCCCAAGTCAGTCCTACCTCTTAGCTCAGAATGATTTTAGTGAAGCAATGGGATCAGAGCATGGTTCTTTTCATCTAAATTTATGCCCTTAGCCTGGGAGATGGATTCTTGGTTTTCACAAAAGAAGTCAATTAAGGTTACTCAGTTAGTCAAAAGAAAGCCTTGTGCTGACTTCTAATGAGGGTGCAGGGGTAAAGTGATTTGGAGGTACATAGGCATAGATATTTGAAAGTGTCAGTGTTGATTGAGGAACTGGTTAGTAAGATATGCAGGATCCTGTGCTTTATAAATGGGTGCATGAAGTGCAAAAGTAAATAAGTTACGGTGCTTTATAAAACACAGGATTGGGCTCAAGTGGGGCATTGTGTCCAATTCTGGGCACCATACGTTATGCGGGAGGAGAGGCAGTGCAGAAGGAATTTATGAGAATGTTGCCTGGAATGGGGGATTTTGATTACATGGATGGATTGGAGAAGGTGAGTCTGTTCTTCTCAGAGAGGAGAGAATTGAAAGGAGATATGACAGAGGTGTCCCAAGATCATGGCAGTCTGGATGGGGTGGATGGAGAGAAACTGTTCTGGCAATGCAGATGACGGTGCCTAGCTCAACTAAAAATGATGACTAGCACGTAGAAGTTTTGTATCACGATTGGCTAAAGCCATCAAAACAAAATTGATTTGTATCGGATTGCTGCATTAAATAGAAGTATAATTATTCTAAATGATTAAGAAATGTTCTCGGGTTGAGATGCAGCCAGCATAGTCTTTTAGAATGTATTTCTAATGAGAATCAGATCCCGTGAATGGTTCTCCTTTTGCTCGTTCTCATTTAGTTAGGAAATCCAAATTCCAGAAAGCTAATTTTTGAAAAATGGTCCAACTCAAGCACAGATAAATGTTGAGATTTTAATGAGGCTACGATGATGGAAGAGCAATTGGTAAGTATCCTGGCAGCCACAGCAATCCCAAGGTAAGTAGCAGTAATTGCTATTTTTAATTTTGGACTTGGAATCAGATTTTTTATGTAATTGGCACATTAGCAACATGAATAGGTAATAAAAAGTTATTATGTTGGGGATTAACACTGGAGTGTGGTTCTGCAGGTAAATTAGTTGGCTGAACACAATGTCCATTAAACAACCCGGAATTTTTCTAAATTCCTACTTAAAGTGCAGATCAGGTATGAGATGGTGAATTCCTAGTGAAACAAAGCTTTTAAAAATGGAAACCTGGTTATTTCCCATCTGGAGGAATTTGTTCTATTAAAAGTGATGATCACTTTATTCAATAGCAGTAACCTTGGATCAGGACTTCATGCTTAACTGGAAGAACTCCACTGAGCTCTTGGGAGGTTTGGATGGTACTTTAAATATATAGTTTAAATACCACAATTAAATACTGCCACAATCTAACGATTGAGGAAAATAACAATTGGTGGCTTTGAACTGGAACTTTAACCAGCAAGACTGAGGTTCAGGGTGAAGAAAAGAATAGTCTGCACTGGGAGGCCCTTTAATAGATCTACTGTTTGTACATGTTACTGTAGTAGTAAGTTGTTACAAACTCTAGACCTAGATTTAAACTACTGATTTGAAGATCTCAGCACCAGTGGAATGAGGGTGCTTTGGAAAATGCACTGAATCTGAACTTATACCAAGTGATTAGAGAGGTTTTTGTTTTTAACAAATTGCCTTTCCACGTTTATTGCACGTCGATGAAATAGACTTCACATGTAGCTATATTATTTTTCCAATAAGATAAGGAATTCAAATTGGTCTTGAAGCTAGAAATATGCTTTTTAATAGATTGAGCATTTAAACGGAGGTGAAGAGAAATTTCTTCATCCAGAGGGTGGTGAATGCATGGAATTCACTACGACAGAATGTATTTGAGGCCAAAACATTGTCTGATTTCAAGAAGAAATCAGACATAGCTCTTGGGACTAAAGGGATAAAGGGGTATTGGGGAGGGGAGGAGTGATCAGAACATTGAATTCAATGATCAGCCACGATCAAAATGAATGGTGGAGCAGGCTCAAAGATCAAATGGCCTACTCCTGCTTCTACGTAAAGTGAAGAATTGAACAAAGTCAAATAAAGTCTTAAACACAACTTAACATGGACGTAAGACATGGAATGTAGAGGATACAAAACAAAGGGTGTGGTTTTTATTTACAAAAGAGTTAAAGCCATTTATACATTAGCATTCTATTAAGAAACAATAGTCGTAACAGACGTTACTTTGAAACATACTTTGAAATAGTGCTACTACTCAAAAATTATTGTAATTTAACTTATAAAGACAACTATCATTTGCCCAAAAAAACTCCATAAAAGCAAAGTTTATTTTAATGGAAATTTAATTGAAAAGCATTGATCAACAATAAGCAAACATTCTTTCACAGTTCTGATCCCTATGCTCCTTTGCAAACAAAAGGAAACAAAAAAAAAATCAAACAAGTCATCACAGGAATCTCTTCAGGTAGTTAGTTTATAAACACTTACCTATTTGTGCACATCAGTGCATGTTCTGTACAAAATGACAGAATTTTGAAGTTTTATATAATGCACCGACATGCACACTGCAGTATTTTGATTAAACAGGCTGTAAAATCTAGTGTTAGTGCTACAAGCTACAGTAATTTTTTTTTTGTTCTGAGAACGTTGAAGTCTCACTACCCAAGGGTCCCACATTAATCGCTGGCTTTTTGGAAAAAAAATCCTGTGTACTGAACCATTTATATTCTAGGACTTTGATTCTAGTTTTAAAAAGGGGCCAACATTTGACTCAAAAAATACAGATCTCTGCTATTTTTTCAGCAGGAATTCTAGCTCCCATACTGTTTCAGTCCAAACTCAGATTAATGTTCAAATGTACAAAAAAACTGGGAAAATTCCATTTTGCTTTTTCAACCTTAAAAAGACTATATCATTATCAGTTTTGACAAAGAAATAAAAAATATACATTCTCCATTTTCATTTACACTTATTATAGAAACAAATAGTTACCTTATTAAAATAGTGCATTTTTCAATAAGATAGAGCAACAAAACAACTGTACAGTAACTTACAGTACAACTGTACACAACACATATATTTAGAGTTCATTCTGATACAACACGATGCAGGTAGTTTCTTAATATTGCTCTATAGTTTTCTTGCAGGATACGCTCTTCCAGATTGACTGCATTTACCTGTAAACAAAACAAAAATACAAAGTTTTTTTTAACCTTCTAACTGCAAATGTATAAAGCACTTTGTTACCTAAATAATATGTTTGTATAGGATAACACTAGTTGTTAATGAAGAAATACTTGACTCTTATACTGGGCACTAAAAGTAGAAAAGTGCTCCATTCTCTGGCTAACCTTCATTCCAATGAAAGCAGAAATTCAAAGTAATTTTAAGCAAGTCACAAGATGTAAATTGTATTTGTCAGTTGAAGATTTCAGTGCCACATCTGTATTACCATTATAAATCTAAAAGATGCCTGCTATGTTTTAGATTATTCTAAGAAAAACAGATGTGTTTCCTTTTCTAATTTTCAGGTATTATCCAATTAGAAAATGCTTTTGAGATACTGACAACATTTGCCCAAGAAGATCTACAACATTCACATGCATTTCTGGGAAAGATACTTAATTTTTAAATGTTAACTTTAGCTTTTAAGTGACTTCTTGTTAGCAAAGATCAGTTAGTAAAAAGGATTTGCATTAGGCATTGATAAAGTGAGACAACAAAACTGTCTACTTTAGCCTTGTAAAGGCACCTGTCACCATTCTGGATATGTTACAGTTGAGTATAGTTTTAGGGAATTATTCTAAAAAGCAAAACCCTGTAATTAGATAAGGTTCTATTTTGAGTGAAAGAAAGTTATAGATTGGCACTAGAACAGACACTAACTCAAACAAGGTTGGGTCAGTCGGCCCTGAGCTCAAAATCTACAATACAACTAATTAATTGACACGCAGTACTACGGCTATTATTGTGTGTAGTTGTTGGAAATGTTTGTTATCGCTGTACGCACCGTGGCCAAATGCACAAGGACTGAGGAAATAGGCTCAACATAAAACTGGACATTTTAAATTAATACAGCTAAAAACTATGAAGTTACTGCAGATCAAATGCACACAGGGACACATACCAGAACTGTCTTGCATATCAAACAGGAGTATTTCACCTTAACAATAGGGAAGTCATTATGACCTGAAACCAGAATTCAGACCTTTTACATATTGAATAGAGCACCTCAAACTTTATAATGTAATAGTCCTTATTGCTCAAAACATGACAAAAGGTACTCAGTCAGAAGGCATCATGATTGTGTATTCCCTAGTTTCAGCCAGACTCACAAGAGATATGTACAACTAAGATGACCTGGCCTAACCTCACTGGGTGTTGTGACCACCTCTGCCCTGTCACCTCATTGGCTGAAAACCAGGGAACGTTTGAAGGGAAGCAAAGGATAAAAAGCTATTTTCAAGACAAACTCCAGCAAATAATCTACCAAACATACTGTAACCTGGGATGATGCAAGAAGGCGTGTGAGATCCACCCTCGTACTAAGAGGACCCTGAGTTCATCTGTCATTGAGCCGAGTGAATTGAATCCAACAGCCTAATCGTGCTAACAGACCAGGTAACATCTATTTCTCAGACATTTAGCCCACTTTGGGGAAAGTTAACTTAATCTATTGCGAAAAAATTGTTTCTTTAATCGATGAGTGTTTTTAATAAAGCTAAGGTTGAACCACAGTGCTTTGTCTGTCTAATAAAGTAAAGGACTTGAGTAAGTGTAATAAACTGGTTGAAGACCTGTACAGAACATTTCAGACAGCAGCGTGTTTCCTATCTAAGTCAATAAATGCCTTTGAACCCAAATATGTTAGGGATTAACAGATTGTCTATCAGCAAACATTTCTATTAATGTAGGCATAGGCAGTAGCAGGTGCTTAGTAAAATGTGAATTAACACATTTTGAAAGTAGGAAAAAGTCAGACAAAAGGTTATTGGTGCCACAGATAAAGGTAATTAAAATGTATTAATTAAAAGCCACAAAAGAAGAAAACTGAATCCTTGGTGTTACCAAGAGTCAAAGAAAATGAAACTCAAGGGGGTAATATTGTACTTCTACAAAACATTATTCGGGCCATAAATGGAAAAAAGTACAAATTTAGGCACCCTGCTATATTGAAGACATACAGATAATGCAGAAACTACAGCTTAAATTCACTTTTTTTATATAGCAGGGATGAGGAGGTTACAGTAATGATGTGATACTTGACTTAGGATTTCTGTTCATTGGTGTTGAAGAGTAATTTGAAAAAAGCTAAAAATTATGAAAGATTAAGAAACTTAATAGGTACAAATTAAGAATTAAAAATAAACTATTAAAAAAATCATACACTGTAGCTGAAGCTTTTAAAAGAACTTAAGTGGAATTCAATATTTAATTTTCTTTCATGGGATGTAGGTGTTACTGGCCAGCCTAAGAACCAGGAAGCTCATGGAGAATAACAGTGTAGATGAATTAGATCAAATAGGCTGTTTCCTTGTTATAGTATTCAATGAACCTGTTAGATACAGACACCATGGACTAGGTTTAACAGAGTGCCTTGGTTCTAGCCCCCATAGCTAAAACGTCAGGAGATCCCACAAGGTGTTCCTGAGTAAATTATGCTGTCAGCAGCTTGAATTGCTTTAAGATGAGACTTTCGCCCCTCTCTCAGTAGCAAGTCCTGCCTTAGAGAACTATTGGTCAATTAGATGTCTGGAAGCTTGTTAGTTCCAATAGCACCATTTGGAATGGTGGCCACAGCTGGGACCATAGGCAGTCCCACCGCACCATGGAGTCCAGGAAAGTCTGGGACGGTGGGAGGGGTCTCACTGAGGCTTGCCTGTCTGTTCCAGCAAAGGGCATACCCTCTCTTCCCTGACACCAACCAGCATAGCTACAACTGCCAGGGTGCTCACATGGTATAAACACCTCCCAAACCCCTGCCTCGCAGGTAAAATACTAGCAATGGCAGGATGAGGTCCTCAAGTAGCCAGTGAATATGGTATGTTCAAAGTTATTAGATGTGAAAATGATTCATCTATAAAATGGTAACACACATCTTAAAAATATGCAATAATATATTTTACATGTTTGCGTCCTAAATGTAAAGAAAGTCAATGAATCAAGTTGGGGTACAGTTCCACCGGACAGGCATGTTAATCATCAGTGTTTTCAGAGGGCCTAAAGTTTACTTTGTCCATGTTCAACTTTAATAAGGAGTTGAATACCAGATATTCACTTCCAAACTTCTAGGTTGTTTTTTTAAAAGCTGTGTTTTGTATTTGTATTCATGTGCTGCCAAACCATATGAGGGCTGGATTTTATGCTTCCCCATTGGCAGGTCTGAAGGTGAGGTTGACAAGCATGCCATTGTGGAACTGTACTCCAGATTGACTCATTGACTTTCTTCAATTTAGGATGCAAACACGTAAAAAAAAAGCTGCAAATGTCAGTTTATATTTTTAAAACTTGCGTGGTTAGCATTTTATAGTCTAATAACTTCTACATCTAATGACTTTCTAAACTCATTCAACATTTGTCAATGTGAAATCATTTTTTTTCTACTTTTAAGAAACAGTACACAGGGTAGGAATTTACAGTGTAGTGGAAGCACAAATGCAAGTGCCAGTAGCAAGGCTCCCAGCTCCTCTTCAATCTTTTCCCACCTTTGGCAAAATTAGTTGTCACAGAGACATCTCTCACAACATTCTCAGTGATCACTACAGCAACCAATAGTTCCTACATAAATCATCCTTTGTGATTATAAACAAGGCACAAAAAGAGATGGAGAAAAAGTAAGTCCGACACACACAACATGACAGGTTATTCAGAAACATCAAATGTCAGGATCACAGACATTCTTGCTGTCACATTTATGACAATCACAGGAAAAAACATGATTGTATTAGTCATTAGATTTACACATCTCTGGTTCTGGTCTAGTGACATAACTGAATCATTCATCAAATCAATATCTAGCTAAATACATTAAGGTGAACTTCTACACAAGCTTTTCAATTTGACTGTTAAACTGATTAACATTCTGAAAATAGTACATTTGAGCAGTATTTAACAAATGATGACAACAACCCAAAATGGTACATAAAAAGAGTATTTTCTGAAGGTTATTACATGCAAGGCTGCATACAATTTATTACATAAAACATGATGCTACCTCCTCTTTGCTATTGGAATCACTGGAAATAGTTTAATACTTACAACTTCCTTAAAACCTCCAGGAAAGATGGTTCTGGTTAAGCTTCGATAATTTTACTTAAAAACTTATTGAATTTAATAAGATGTATTTAAAAGTGATGCATTTTATGAATTAACCAATAGCTTTCTACTGGCAGAATTTTACGTGTCCTGGGTGGATGATGCCTGATCTGAAAATAGCTCTTGATGGTGTCGGTTGTGAATCCAGACACAGGCAGGCAATCCGTTTTTCAACTTTTCTCAGTCACTGTCAGGAAGTTGGGGTGCCTCAATTTGAAGGCCCTTTCAGATTTGGGACATCCTCCCTCCAGGATCTGGCAGCTCCGACCTTCCTCGCCTCCCCTGGCCAATCTCCTGATGCCGAGGTCGCCCTGCTTCCTGCGACATCCCCGCCCACCAGGGCATCCCAAACCAGGACTTGGTTTGAGGCAGAGCACTCCTGCGCACCACCATCACCCCACCCACCCCCTCTCACCAGCACATCCCAAACCAGGACTTGGTTTGAGGCAGAACACTTTGCAGCGCTTTGCCTGGAGAGTTTGGAGAGCTGTTGACTAATCAGATACGGATGGAAGTCCTACCCAGTGCCATTTAATGCTCAATTCAGTGGGCTTTTAAGAGTCAGAGGGAGTGCGTAACGTGCCAATTCTTAGGATGACCTTGAAAGTTACAATCATAAAATCAAAGAGTATTTTTTCAGCCAAGATAAATTAACTGAACACCATTAAATAATGTGTTTCATTTACTAAAATACTCATAGATTTGAAATATCAATTTGAAACTAAGATAAAGGGATGATTCGCCCAAAAAAATTTGAAGCGCTAAATTGGCAGGAAAAATGGCGTAAATCACAATTGTTTCTCTCACCGGGAGTTCAGACTTGAATCTCTCACATTCTGTGCATTGCAGAGGTCACAATTCTGAACGTCATTAAAAGCTCAGGGGCTTTGGGCCTATTCATGCATGCACCGTGGCCCCGAACTGTCAGCTTGCAGTTTGCTGGCCAGCTCAGGACCCCCACATTGCTGCCCCTTGTGATACCCCCATGGCCCAATAGCAGCCCACACAAGCATTCCTGGGCCAGCCCCGATCACCCCCACCCCACATACCACCCCCTACCCGGAGCACTGCAATCTCCAGCCTTCCCCAACAGTGATGAGCCCCCCCACCCCAGTCCAACTGATCACTCCTTAAGCCCTGTCTACAATAGACCTGGTGGGAAGTGTCAAGGTGCCCCTTGGGCATGGGCCCTTTGCCCTTTGGGCAGTGTCAAGGGGCACAGACTGGCACAGCCAGGGTGCCCATGCCCTGGTGGCACCAACCACTGCCACCCAATCCCCAGGTGGCCCTGATTGCCCACCCTTCACTCCACTGGGGTTTCCCGCTAGTTCCCCGAAGTGGGGCACTACTCTAAACCATGCCTGAGTGAAATACTCATGGCAGGATGGGAGGTGCTATCGGGCCCAGAGAATTCAGTTCTAGGCCAAATAATCACATTTAAAATAGATTAAAAACAGATTAAAAGGACTTCCCCTGATCTTCCCATCCATTTCCAGTGTGGTTTTGACCGTGCTGCTCTCGGGCTGTGGGAGGCACGGATGCATTGAGAACACATGAGTGAGTCCCACGAATTGGCACATGCGCACATCTCCCATTCTGACCCACCAAAAAATTAGCAGGTTGGAATGGGACAATCGGCCCCAAAATTTCTCGATTACTGACTTGCAGTTCATATTCATTAAAACTACATGATTTAAATATTTTGTGGCACATTTGTTTTAAAGTTTATTTATTAGTGACACAAGTGGGCTAACATTAACACTGCAACGAAGTTACTGTGAACTTCCTATAGTCAGCACACACTGGTGTCTATTCGGGCACACTGAGGGAGAATTCAGTTTCACCAATGCACCTAACCAGCACGTCTTTCAGAATGTGGCAGGAATCTGGAGCACCAGGAGGAAATCCATGCACTTACAGAGAGAACGTACAGACTCTGCACAGACAGTGTGGAATTGAACCCGGGTCCCTGGCACAGTGAAGCAGCAGTGTTAAGCACAGTGTTTTACAGTTGGAAAAGTGACTGCATAATTTTCTGGGTGACAAGCTCCAGAAAGTAGTCTATGCTTGTATTTTCTTCTTTTCCAGCTGAAGTTGCTCAGCAAATAGCATGATTGAAGGGAAAGTCATTCTTAGGTCAATATTCTCCTTGGTGTGTTTTTCCAAATTATATTTAAATGATCAGATTTAAAATAGATCTTTAGGGGAAAAAAATCTATTTTTTCTCAGCAGTTGAGAGGTGCATGGTTTTGAGCCTCCACCCTCCTGCTAGATTGTTCAGTGACATTTGGTGCACCTCCAGAGAAAACCGTGGCCAGCTGGCTCCCGACTTCAGACAGATCAACTTGCTAGGTCAACAACGCGTACTTGTATTGTGCCTTGAATTAAAGAAAACAACCAAAAATACATTATAAAGCAAATTCTGACACTGAGCAACGTAAGATAATATTAGGGAAGATGGTCAAAGGCATGGCCAAAGATGTAAATTTTAAGGAGCATCTTGAAGGAAGAAAGAGAGGTAGTGAGACGGAGAGGTTTACAAAGAAAATTCCTGAGCTTAGGAACTAGGCAGCTGAAGAGAGCCACCAAAGATCTGATCAATTAAAGTCAGGGATGCTCAAGAGGCCTCAGTCTCAATTATATAGGATGATATTTGTGAATTTACTAAGTGCTATTTCTGTACTATAATCGGCAGAAACCCGATTAGAAGGATTCAGACACGGAATTCCAGGAAAATACTTTAAATATTTTATGGCATATTTGTTTTAAAGTTTATTTAATGGTGTCACAAGTAAGTTTACATTAACACTGCTATGAAGTTACTGTGAAAATCCCCTAGTCGCCACACTCCAGCACCTGTTCAGGTACACTGAAGGAGAATTTAGCATGGCCAATGTACCTAACCAGCATGTCTTTCGGACTGTAGGAAGAAACTGAAGCACCAAGATGAGAATGTCAGATTCCACACAGATAGTGACGTAAGTTGGGTCCCTGATGCTGTGACACAGCAGTGCTAACCACTGTGCTGCCCAGGGTTTAGGGAAACAATTAAATATTTTCAAAAATTGCTCTAAGTTACGTTAATTTCCTGAAGATGTAAACATTCTGAGTAAAGACCCAATATCACATAGGTTTAAGCATTTTAACACTGGAACCAGGCAATCTAGTGGTGTAGATTCACCATAGATTAATAAAGATATAAACAAGAAAAAAAAAACGAGGCATCATTTCTAGAGCAAAATAATGCAAAAAAAGAAGTTATGTTAACAGGCATAGAATCATTAGACTAGGCAGAATACTGATCACAGTACTGGTACCTATATTACAAAAAAGCACTGGAGAAAGAGGAAAAAAAGATTTACAAGTATAATACCAGAGCCAAGAAGATACAACTGTCAGGAACTACTGAAAGCCCAGGTCTTTTTTGTAGAAAGACAGATTTCAACCTCCACTGACTAGGTAAAATCCAATTACTGTAATAAATATGAAGACTATTAAGTCTAGTCATGCGCCTCCGTGTTGATTGCTCCCAGCAACAGAAGAGAGTTCTGCACATTCCTCTGAAAGAGGTTGTGGAAAATGCAAACCACACATCTATATGCTAATTAATGTTGTAGTAATAGTATTATCACCATCATGGTGCATACGCAGCACTCAACTTGCAAGCTTTTTTTTTGCAGAAACTATGTTATCTTTGTAGGAGTCTCAATTGCTTTAATGGGAAGTGTTATTAATTAGACAAAATTTTACATATTGATATTACTGTGTATGTTTATTTATTGGTTAGGTACTATCAAGGCCTGGCCTCCCAACTTCTTATCATAATTTTTCTCAAAATCTTTGGCCTTTTGACTTTTACAGATGCACCATAGAAAGCATCCTTTCTGGTTGTATCATAGCTTAGTATGGCTCCTGCTCTGCCCAAGAACACAAGGAACTACAAAAGATTGTGAATGTAGCCCAATCACCAGCCTCTCATTCATTGTCTCTCTCTGCACTTCCTGTTGCCTTGGCAAAGCAGCCAGCATTACTGTATGTTACAATAATAAATCAAATCAAATAAGATCAAGTGTTGGATCAAGCTCAATATGGGTGCAACGCCTGATCTTGTCAGGTTGGATCTTGTTTATCTCCTTTCTGGGGACCATGAATTCTTTATTGCAGAGCTGTAGAGGTTGGGTCATTAAATATGCCTGAGGCTGAGATGGACACATTTTTAATCAGTAAGGAAATCAAAGGTCCTGGGAATGAGATAGAAGAACGATCTCATTGAATGGCGGGTGAGTGAATGGTGGGTGAATGAATGTGGGACCGCGGGTAGGAGAGTGAAAGAGTGAGTGCAGAACAGAGAGTGAATGAGTATAGGGGGAGAGGGAGAGAGAGAGAGAAAGAGAGAGAGAGAGAGACAGAGAGAAAGTGTGTCTCTCTTGAATCTCCGCATTCCCAATCATCCTTACTCCCACACACCAACACATATCACGCCCACTCACCGTGAGTGAGGATGAGTGAATGAGCACCGAGACTGGGAATAAGCTAGACACACATACTGTGTCCTCCATACAGGCAAAAGGCGGGGAATTATAGGCCTGTTAGTTTAACGTCTGTTGTAGGTAAAATGTTAGAATCCGTCATCAAGGAGGAAATAGCGAGGCATCTTGAGGGGAACTGCTTGATAGAGCAGACGCAGCACGGTTTCGTTAAAGGGAAGTCGTGTCTGACAAATTTACTGGAGTTCTACGAGGATGTGTCTAGGGCGGTGGATAGAGGAGAGCCGGTGCATGTGGTCTTTCTTGATTTTCAGAAGGCGTTTGACAAGGTACCTCACAAGAGGTTACTGCAGAAGGTCAGGGGGCATGGAGTTGGGGGTAGGGTGTTAGCGTGGATAGAGGACTGGTTGTCAAATAGGAGGCAGAGAGTGGGGGTCAATGGGTGCTATTTGGATTGGCGGATGGTGACTAGTGGAGTGCCCCAGGGGTCGGTGCTGGGGCCTCAGCTATTTACCATTTATATAGATGATCTGGAGGAGGGAACCGAGTGTAGGGTGTCGAAATTTGCTGAGGACACCAAAATTGGTGGAAAGGCAAATTGTGCGGAGGGTGGGGAGAGTCTACAGAAGGATCTAGACAGGCTGGGTGAATGGGCCAGGAAATGGCAAATGGAATTTAATGTTGGCAAGTGCGAGGTGGTCCACTTTGGTAGGAAGAATGGTAGGAAGGATTATTACTTACGTGGAGAAAAACTGCAGCAGGCGACGGTGCAGAGGGACCTCGGGGTCCTTGTGCATGAGTCGCAAAAACCCAGCTTGCAGGTGCAGCAGGTGGTCAGGAAGGCGAATGGGATGCTGGCCGTCATCGCGAGGGGGATTGAATATATAAGTAGGGAGGTCTTGCTGCGGCTGTATAGGGCATTGGTGAGGCCGCAGCTGGAGTACTGTGTGCAGTTTTGGGCACCATACTTACGCAAGGATATTTTGGCCTTGGAGGGAGTGCAGAGGAGGTTTACTAGGCTCATGCCGGAGTTGAGGGGGTTGAGCTATGAGGAGAGGCTGAATAAATTAGGCTTGTACTCGTTAGAGTTTAGAAGAATGAGGGGAGATCTCATTGAGACGTATAAGATGATGAATGGGATGGATAGGATAGAGGTGGAGAGACTCTTCCCGCTCAGAAAGGATAGGACTAGGGGGCACAGCCTCAAGATAAAGGGAGGGCGGTTTAGAACAGAGTTGAGGAGGAACTTCTTCACTCAAAGGGTGGTGAATCTCTGGAATTCTCTGCCCGTTGAAGTGGTGGAGGCTACCTCGCTAAATATTTTTAAGACGCGGGTTGATGGGTTTTTGATAAGAGAGGGGATTAAGGGTTATGGGGAGAGGGCGGGAATGTGGAACTGAGCCACAACAGATCAGCCATGATCTTATTGAATGGCGGGGCAGGCTCGAAGGGCTAGTTGGCCTACTCCTGCTCCTATTTCTTATGTTCTTTTGTTCACAATGATCTTTATTAATTACTCTTTTAAATCATCAATTTATTGCTTTGACATTGCTTGAAATGGAGCAATTTATTTATATTCTTCACGTCTCACTTACATTTGAAATTCACGTTTGACATTGTGCCAAAAGTTATCTTTTGGAAACAAAAACAGAAAATGCTGGAAAATCTCAGTACTTATCTATTTTACTTTCACTTTTCTGAAATTTGCTCATCAGCCCCTTGAGTGAGAAAAGAAAAGTACCCCCTTCACATCCTACCCAAATGAAAAGGTTGTTCAAACCTGCTCTAGCCTCATGGAGAATAAATAAGATAAAGCAAGATGTTTGAAACATTAAAATTTTGTTTGGAAATAATTTAATTAATAAAATGCACTGTTGAAATAATGCTTAAGCCCATAAATTGATTAATAGTTATGTTATTGCTTTTCAGCATTACTGGCAACAACATTTGTCATCATCTGAACATCTCCCTCCTTTGGCTCAGTATCAATATTATGCACCTGTGAAACACCTTGAGATGTGTTTCATTGTTTAAACAGGTACTGTATAAATGTCTTCAAAAACAGGCAGATTGCACCATGACTGAACATGTCTCACCCTACAGTCAGAATTTAAAATGTATCCAATAAAGATTATACAGAAAAAACAAGAAACCTTGTACTTGCAGAGCCATTGCCAGTTGGATTAAGTTGCTAAACTCACATGTCCTCAATGCAACTAATAAATCCTGTTTAGGGCCTTCTCGCATTTGATAAATGATTGTACAATGATATACTGAAAATGGCGGAGCCAGCTGATTCAACCTTTGGAGCTAAAGCATCTACAGGTCAGACTGGATTTTTTTTTAAAGAGTTACATTAAGACAGGACACTGAAGATGCAGGAAATCTGAAATAAAAACAAACTGCTGGAAATATTCAGTAGATCTGGCAGTATCTGTGTTGTGAGAAGCAAATAACTGAGTCAAACATGACTCTTCTTCAGGTGTTTAGTTCTCTATTGATTTTTTTTTAAAAAAGCTTTGTGCTTGCCACAATACATTAAGCCTTTTGCTGCTGAATTGTGCTTCAGACCAATTTTCAATAAAGTACCTGGAAACCTACTGATGAAGAAATGGCTGGGTAGAGAAAAACTGAATATGAGCAATAAAAGAAAAATGAACATAAGCGATCTGTTATTTAACTTCTTAAATCAGCATTTCAGAATGAAATATAGCAGCTACCTTTTTACCTTATTGTGTACACTTGGAAATCTGCACTGAACATTAAATTGTGAATGCACTGGCCCCTTTAACACCTCTTGGATCAATGAAAGCCCAAATCACGGTTCACTTTCCAACTGTTTTTATCCCAGGTGCTGATAGGAGAGAAGAAATCTTAGATTTAAGGTGGAATAGTACTGGCAGCGAGTGTGTTCTGGAAAAAGAGATATTGGTGTGGGAGGGGGAGGAGTGGCATTAAAAATATAGTTCAATATAACAATGAAATTAAAGTGTTCAGTCTCTGCTCTGAAATCCTGCCCGCAAATACCATGGTAGCAAACGCCACTAGCTTTCAGAGTGCTGCTCCTTCATCAGATGAGTGGGAGTTCTGTTCACAAGCAGGGCACATAAAGGCGAAACCCAATTTACTGAATAATGGTTGGAATGCGAGTCATTACAGCTAATCAAGTTTTAAAGATACAGACAATGTGAGTGGAGAGAGCATTAAGCACAGGTTAAAGAGACAGGGCAGTTAGTGAGATTTTGCAAGTCCAGGGGGTTACAGATAATGTGACATGAACCCAAGATCCCTGTTGAAGCCACCCCCATGTGTGCAGAACTTGGCTTTCAGTCTCTGCTCAGCGATTCTACGTGTGTCGTGAAGGCCGCCCTGGAGAACGCTTACCTCAAGATCAGAGGCCAAATGCCTGTGACCACTGAAATGTTCCTCAACAGGAAGAGAACAGTCTTGCCTGTTGGTTGTCGAGCAGTGTTCATTCATCCGTTGTAGCGTCTGCATGGTCTCCCCAATGTACCATGCCTTGGGATATCCTTTCCTGCAGCGTATCAGGTAGACAATGTTGGCCGAGTTGCAAGAGTATGTACCGTGTACCTGGTGAATGGTGTTCTCACGTGAGATGATGGCATCCATGTCGATGATCCGGCACATCTTGCAGAGGTTGCTGTGGCAGGGTTGTGTGGTGTCGTGGTCATTGTTTTCCTGAAGACTGGGTAGTTTGCTGCGGACAATGGTCTGTTTGAGGGTGTGTGACTGTTTGAAGGCAAGAAGTGGGATGTGGGGATGACCTTGGTGAGATGTTCATCTTCATCAATGACATGTTGAAGGCTCCAGAGATGATGTTGTAGCTTCTCCGCTCCAGGGAAGTACTGGACGACGAAGGGTATTCTGTCCACCATGTCTGTCTCCTGAGGAAGTTGATGCGGTTTTTCGCTGTGGCACATTGGAACTATCGATCGATGAGTCGAGCGCCATTTCTTGTTCTTATGAAGGCATCTTTCAGCGTCTGTTCTGATCCTCCTCATCTGAGCAGATCCTGTGTGTACGGAGGGCTTGTCCATAGCGGGTGGCTTCTTTAGCGTGTTTAGAGTGGAAGCTGGAGAAGTGTAGCATCGTGAGGTTATCCGTGGGCTTGCGGTACAGTGAGGTGCTAAGGTGACCGCCCTTAATGGAGATGCGTGTCCAAGAATGCAACCAATTTCGGAGAATAGTCCATGGCAAGTCTGATGGTGGGATGGAACTTGTTGAGGTCATCATATAGTTGACACATATGCCCAAGCCATCAGGAGGTGCATCAACACCAAATTCATCAGCCGCATTCACAAGACAGCCCTGAACATCATCCAAGCACCACACCATCCTCGCTCTCAAGACCAAATACAACATTGTCATCAAACCAACTGACAGAAGAGGAGCCAGAACAGAATGGATTACTGCAAAGAAGTGTACCAACAACTGAACAAAAAGGAACACTACAGACAGTTACCCGCAGATCCAACCAAAGAACACACCCCTCAACTCAATACTCTGATCAAGACTTTTGGTCCGGACGTTCAGAGCACCCTCCGTGCTCTCATCCCATGTATTCCCTGTGTTGGAGATCTCTACTGCCTCCCGAAGATACACAAGGCAAACACACCCGGCCATATCTGGCAACGGGACCCTGTGCGAGAACCTCTTGGGTTACATCAAGGGCATCCCGAAACCCATTGTACAAAGAACCCCCAGCTTTTGTCGCGACATTACAGACTTGCTACAGAAACTCAGCACACATGGAGCAGTTGAACTAGGAGCACTCCTCGTCACAATGGATGTCTTGACATTCTACACCAGCACCCCCACGATGATGGCATTGCTGCAACTGCCTCAGTACTCAATGCCAACAACTGCCAGTTTCCAGATGCAATTTTACAACTCAACCGTTTCATCCTGGACTACAATGTCTTCACCTTCAACAACTATTCTTCACCCAGACACACGGAACAGCCACGGGAACCAAATTCACACCTCAATATGCCAACATTTTCATGCACAGGTTGGAACAAGACTTCTTCACCGCGCAGGAACGTCAACTGATGCTATACACTAGATACATCAATGACATTTTCTTCCTTTGGACCCATGGTGAACCATCACTGAAACAACTATATGATGACCTCAACAAATTCCATATCACCGTCAGACTCACCATGGACTACTCTCTGGAATTGTTTGCTTTCTTGGACATGCATCTCAGCACCTCATAAGAACAAGATATGGCACTCGACTCAGTCATCGACAGTTCTGACGCGCCACAGTGAAAAACCGCACCGACTTCCTCAGGAGATAAACATGGGACACGGTGGACAGAGTACCCTTTGTCGTCCAGTACTTTCCTGGAGCGCAGAAGCTATGACATCATCGACACGGATGCGACCATCTCACATGAGAACGCCATCCACCAGGTACACAGTACATACTCTTGCAACTCAGCCAACTTTGTCTGTCTGATATGCTGCAGGAAAGGATGTCCCAAGGCATGGTACACTGGGGAGACCATGCAGACTCTACGACAACAGATGAATGAACACCGCTTAACAATCACCAAGCAAGACTGTTCTCTTCCTGTTGGGGAACACTTCAGCGGTCACAGGCATTTGGCCTCTGATCTTTAGGTAAGCGTTTTCCAAGGCAGCCTTCACAACACACAATGCAGAGTCGCTGAACAGAAACTAATAGCCAAGTTCTGCACATGAGGACGGCCTCAACCGGGATCTTGGGTTCATGCCACACTATCTGTAACCCCCTGGATTTGCAAAATCTCATTAACCGTCCTGTCTGGAGACAATACACATCTCTTTAACCTGTGCTTAATTCTCTCTCCACTCACACTGTCTGTACCTTTAAGATTTGATTAGCTGTAAAGACTCGCATTCTAATCATTATTCAGTAAATTGGGTTTATATCTTTATGTGCCCTGTTTGTGAACAGATCTCCCACTCACCTGACAAAGGAGCAGTGCTCCAAAAGCTTGTGGCGTTTGCTACTAAATATACCTGTCGGACTTTAACCTGGTATCGTGAGACTTCTTACTGTGTTTACCCCAGTCCAACACCAACATCTCCACATCATGCAAATAACATGGGTCAAACTTAGGACAAAGCAGGGCAAACATAAAAATAATGACAATTCTGCAAAATATCCTTAAGTAACTCCTTTCCAAGTTGCTTTTCTGCCCCGAATCCATCAATAATATAGACTATTATACTCTACGGATGACACAACTATGGTTATTTCTCAGGATGGAACTGAATCAACTGCAGGAAATATTCACGACAGTCTTCTCCTGGCCACTAACTCTTTAATTCTTAATGGTCACTACTTTCTTCTCTGTGTTTAAGCTCTCTCTGCTACATTTTCCTGTTTTATGTCATAATCCTCACTATTCATGCTACCTGCCTAGTAACTGATCAGTAGTCCCATTCTCCTTTATACTTTCAGCTTTGTCTCAAGTTTTACACATATTATTTGCAGGCATGATTTCAGGGCAGGAACTGTACATTTTAATTTCATTGTTATATTGAACCATATTTTTAGTGCTATGCCACGCATCTTGGATAAGCAGTTGAGAGATGAACCATGATTTAGGTGTTCATGGATCCAAAAGGTTTAAAGGGGGCCAAATGGTCATAAGGCAGACTTCAGCAGAGATCTTGCAGAACTGAGAACAAACAACTTGCTATGTGTGAACAAGATGATAAACAGTTCCCAGAGATAAAGGGAAAGAACAGTGCTTTGAATCCTAGATTAGACAATTGGGCTACAAGGCTGCCATATGTTCACAATTTGGCATAGAAATACTGGCCGCGGACTCACCTGCACCAAAGATGGAGCATCAGAAGCCAATAGATTTGAGAGTTTGATGTGCCTTGGGTGGGTACATACGGTTGAATTACATATTTTGTAATTGGTCCATTCGAATGATAGATAGGCAATTATTAGTTTAAATTAGCCTCCACAGACGTTATAGGCAACACAGTGGCACAGTGGTTAGCACTGCTGCATCACAGTTCCAGGAACCCGGGTTCGATTCCAGCCTTGGGTGACTGCATGAAGTTCTCTCCGTGTCTGCATGGGTTTCCTCCGGGTGCTCCGGTTTCCTCCCACAGTCCAAAGACCATAGAATCTCTACAGTGCAGGAAGGGGCCATTTGGCCCATTATGCCTGTACCAACTCCCCAACAGAGCATCTTCCCCAAGCCCAACCTCCAGCCTATCCCCCATAACTCCACTCATTTGCCCCACTAATCCCCCAACCTATAAATCCTGGGACACTAAGGGGCAATTTAGCATGGCCACCTGGCCTGCACACAGTCTGAAGATAGGCAGGTTAGGTGGAGTTTCCATGCTAAATTGCCCTTAGTGTCCCATGATGTGTACATTAGATGGATTAGCTATGGTAAATTAATCAAGTACAGAGATTTGTAGCTTGACTCATTTGCAACGGCTGGTGCCATGATAATTCTGCTGCACTTTGATACTACTGCTTGTGTCAGATCTTATTTACATTGAATAAAATATAACCAATATCACTCGTAAAGGTTATCGTTTGTATCATCACAGGCTACAGATAAAGGGATAATGGGTTCACTGCCTCCCTGAACCCAGATATCTAACATGCTTCAGAATACAAATTACACAATGTCCATTTATATAGCGACTATAAATGTGGAAATAGGCTGAAGTGTAGACAAAAACTAATGCTGCAAATCTTTGTATGCTGCACTTCCTGTCAGAAATTAAATCTGAACAGCATGTGAAGGGTTTCTTGTACAGAGAAATTTAAATGTGGATGAACTTATTTGCTGAATCAAAAAAGTGTGTCAGGCTGCTTGGCACAGATAGTAATTAATGGAACGTCCGTCACTTGTCTGTTTCTAACCTGATAAAATTTCCTGAAGTCTTTATATTCCCAACCATTACCATGAGACATCAGTCCTCATAAAATTTGTCGCTAGCTTATCTTATTGCTATACAACATAATGCACTCATGAAATAAAATAAACTCTAAAGCACAATATCAATGAGATGCTCATTTGAAGATTGTTAAATTAAGCTCAATTTGAACCCATTTAAATTTTAATTGTGCACTTTATATTTTTTCTACCTTATATAAGGGATGCTCATCACTATATGTTTTGAATCTTCCAAGTTGTTTCTCCCCTAATAAAGGAACTGTACATGATTAATATTAATATTCAGCAAGCTAAAGAATGCTAATACTTGCACATTTTTTCCAAGTGAGGTGTGCAGTGTCAAATACCTCTGGATCAGATAGAGCACAGGCAAGGGTAATTTTGCTGTAACAAGAGTTTTATTCATATCCCTCGTGTGACAGTGTGACTTTTTTTTGCCTGTACCTTAATCTACGTGGTCTCCCAGAGCTTGTTAGGAACAATTGCATGCTTTGGGCCCACAAAACCAGTCAACAAATTGAGACTGATCAAAATCTACTGTATAAATAGGCTAATACAGCCTGAAAATATAAAACTTATCCTGCCACCCTGTACTGACTCCAATACACATTTCCAAGGTGAAAAGCCAGCATGCTGACAGTTCCAAGTAGTAGATTATTTTTGAAAAAGCACTTTTTTCACCAACTGAAATTGTAGAATGCAGGTACACACAAACATGTAAACTATCAATCTTTTAAAATGTTCTGCCATTTTGCCATTTTTCAGTTGCAATTAACTGATCTTTTCTACAATGTATAATTCTTGATGATTATCAGTTTAAAAAAAAGCCTGCATTTCAGCTAACCCCATCATCCTACTGAGCTTATCAACTGTTTTGTAACAGTAATATGCATCACAGGACTTGCAGCAGCTCATTAAAAGGAGATAAAAGTAATATGAACTCAAATATTTGAGTGTGAAATCTGAAGTAGATACATTTAAAGATCTTGTTATATGGGAGGGGTGGAATCAAACAAATCAGTTGTTATTTGCTCACCTTTCAGGCTAAATATAGCTCAATGTCACATGTTAGTTTGTCCTTCAGTGAGCTGGAATGTTCCCACTGGTGGGGATTCGAAAACTAGAGGTTATATAAAGAAATCACTAATAAATCCAGTGAAGAATTCCGCAGAAATTTTTTTTATTCAGAGTGGTAAAAATGTAGAACATGCTACCACAAGGGGCAATTGAGGCAAATAGCATTGATGCATTTAACAGGAATGTAGATAAGCACTTGAGGCAATAAGGAATGGGATATGCTGATGTCTCAGAAGGACATAAATATTGGTATAGACCAGCTGGAATGAATGGTATGTTTCTGTGCACCTAGTTCAACATGCAGGTTCAATTCTTTCAATGATTATTCAGTACAACATTTTAAAAGAAAATTACTGTATCCACACAAACTGACAAGTGGGTTGGTAACCTGCTGTTCCAGATGTTCTAATAACAACTAGACAAAAAGTCCTGTACATTTCAAGAAACAAAATACTATTATGATTTAGGTTTGTGATTCGTTTCCAAAATTATTACATTTAGAATTGTGGGGCCTGGAGCACAATTTTAACAAAGGGTTCTACAATAGTAATACTTCTGGGACATAAAGATAAACCGCATAGCTATCAACTACATAAATTGCCTGACCTGTACAATAGTAGAATATGAATGAATTAGATTATCTGCATTTTCTGCAGACAGATGCACTGCTGCCGGTGAAGATTTTTCTCTCCAGTGAAAACGTTGAGTTTTTACTGCAGCATATACATCACAGTTGGACATTTGGACCGGCTTTCTCAGCTGAGCTGCACTAGATAACCAGGTCTAATCCTGTTAATTCAAAGTCACTTAATTCAAACTGAGTCACTAAATTGTTTTAGCACTAAAGTTTTGCTCTGCTGCATTATTTCAATTACTTAATTAAAAGATTTTCTGATAATTTGGCCTTTCAGCATAAAAACATTCATTGCAATAATCTGTAGATACTAAATATATTTAATGGAGTTACACACATTCTCCAAAAGATATAATAAAGCTAATCCTGTAATTTAAAAAGTTATCTCAGTATCTAGAGCTAATGATGTCTTTGTTTTTCATGGTACAAACATCCTGTTAAATCTGACTTGTGTTTCTTTTCTGACCAATGAGCAAAAATTTTCATAAAGGAAACTTAAATCCAACTTTTCCCCTGATCAAGAGACATTAACAACACACAAACTTATTCATTGACAGGAAATCTAAAGTCCCTTTACATCACATATTTTTTTACTTCCTACAGCCCTGATCTACCAGTTGCACTAGCCATGGGTGCGAATCCCATAATGGCTACTAAATCTTGTTTCAAAAACGAAAACCAGTTGTGATGACCGCGTTAGGGCGCCATGGTTAAGTATACCCCAGGGTGACGAGGGACATGGCTTGGCAGTGCCAACCAAGCAATGCCAGGTCTTCTGGGAACTCCATCAGGGGTTTTTCCCCTTATGTGTGGTGAGGTTGGGGGTGCTGGGGGAGAGAGGAGAAGGGAAAGCCTTGATGCCTACGAGGAGTGGGGGGGGGGGTGGGATTAATGTTGATATTGTTGTGGTCGGGGGAGGGGGTAGTAGGGTCCAATTTCTTGGGGCAGGGGATTATTCAAATTGGAGATTAGCAAGATTTCTGGCCATGGAGTCTTCACACCGGTTTTCTCTCCTGAGCCAACCCACTGTACATTTTTTGGGAAGTTTCTACCCCATATCTTGAAAACAAAGTACTGCTGAATTTTCAATTAAAATGTATTTGTCTAAACATTAAATGATTTGCAATCTTAAAATCATTTCAGCATTACTAAATTGTTAATTATACTTATTTACAAGTGTCAGATAGTTTGTAATTTTTTTAATGAATCAAACCCAAGTAGTTTTTATTGAATGATGAGCTGTGTCAAATTCTGGCAGACGCATGAGAAGGAACCCTATGAAATTTATGAATGGTGCCGTAAACCTACAGTTTAGGAGACGTGCCAGACTTCAGTGACTCAGCTTGAAAGAGTCTGCATTCCCTTGTTTATAGTTTGCTCAAAAGACATTCCACAAAGAATATTTGCAAGTAACTTACTGTAATTAAGTTGACTATAATAGAGGTCTTACCCCAAAAAAGGGGCAAAGATTTTTCCTTCCCAAAACAGTTGGTTGGAAAGCAAGTTGTGAAGAGGGAACAAAGAGTCTGAAAAAGGATACAGATGGGTTAAGTGAGTGGACAAAAATTTGGCAGATGGGAGTATAATGTGGGAAAATGGAAGCATGGCCACTTTGCAGAAGAATGGGGAGAGAGTGCATAAATCTGTGGTACGGTGGGGGGAGTCTCTGTAACTGGTACATAAATCACAAAAAGCCTGCGTGCAATTGCAGCAAGTAACTGGGAAGGTAAATGGATGATGACCTTTATTGAAGGGTGAATCGTGAATAAAAGTTGCAAAGTGCTGCTACAGCTGCTGAATCTGGAGTTGTGGGTACAATTTTGGCCTCTTTACTTAAGGATGGATATAACTGCATTAGACATAGTTGAGAGATGTTCACTTGGCTAATTCCTGGGGTTCTGAGGAAAGGTTACGTAGATTTGAACTATACTCACTGGAGGTTGGAAGAATGAGAGGTTATCTTATTGAAACATATATGTCCCTGGGGGGCTTAGTAGCATGGATATTGGGAGGACGTTTCTTCTTGTGGGACAATCCAGAACTGGAGTCACAGTTTAAAAATAAAGCACATCTCATTTAAAATGGAGGTGAGGAGGAATTTCTTCTCTCAGAGAATTATGAAATGCTGGGATTATTTTCCCCAGAGGCTGTGCAGACTGGGTCATTGAATGTATTTGGGGCTAAATTAGACAGACTTATAATCATTGTGGGGGCAGGCACAAGAACATAAGAAATAGGAGCAGGAGTAGGCCATCTAGCCCTTTGAGCCTGCCCCACCATTCAACAAGATCATGGCTGATCTGAAGTGGATCAGTTCCACTTTCCTGTTTTCTCCCCATAACCCTTAATTCCCTTGTCTATCAGAAATCTATTTACCTGTGACTTAAATATATTCAGCGAGGTAGCCTCCACCATTTCATTGGGCAGAGAATTCCAGAGACTCACCACCCTTTGAGTGAAGAAGTCCCTCCTCAACTCTGATCTAAACTGCGCACCACCCCCCCCCCCTTATTTTGAGGCTGTGCCCTCTAGTTCTGTTATCCTTTCTAAGCAGGAAGAATCTCTCTAGCTCTACCCTATTTAGCCCCTTCATTACCTTATACATCTCTATAAGATCCCCCCTCAGCCTTCTAAACTCTAACAAGTACAGACCCAGTCTATTCAATCTCTCTTCATAGGCTAACCCCCTCATCTCCGGCATCAGCCTGGTGAACCTTCTCTGTATTCCCTACAAGGCCAATATATCCTTTTGCAAATGCAGTGACCAAAACTGCACACAGTACTCCAGTTGCAGCCTCATCAGTGCCCTGTACAGTTGCAGCAAGACCTCCCTGCTTTTATATTCTATCCCCCTCGCGATAAAGGCCAACATTCCATTCACCTTCTTGATCACCTGCTGTACCTGCAGACTGGGTTTTTGCAATTTGTGCACAAGGACCCCCAGGTCCCTCTGCACCGTAGCATGCTGCAGCTTTTCGCCCTTTAAATTATAATCCCTCCTGCTATTATTTCTACCAAAGTGGATAACCCCATATTTGCTAACGTTATACTCCATCTGCCAGGTCCTCGCCCACTCATTCAGCCTATACAGATCTCTCTGCAGACTTTCCTTGCCTTCCATGCAATTCACTCTTCCATTCCTCTTCATGTCATCATCAAATTTTGTTACCCTACATTCAGCCCCCTCCTCCAGATCATCTATGTAAATAGTAAACAGTTGAGGCCCCAGCACCGATCCCTGCGGCACTCCACTAGTCACCAACTGCCAACCGGATCTTACAAGCTCTGGGTGGGTGAGACAAAAGGAGGTAAGGGGTAGAATTCTCCCATTTTCAGGCGAAATGCTTACACCAGCAGGAAAACGTGAGTTTTCTCTGCTCTCAAAAACAGGTCCACCCCTCCTCCCAAAAAATTAAATGGTGCCCCCGCATTGACCAAGGGAGAACCACAGTATTTATATAGCTGGCCAGTTCAGTTTCTAGTCAACGGCAATCCCCAGGATGTTGACCTTAGGAAATTTAGCGACAGCAAGGGGAGATGGTTACATTCACTCTTCTTAGAGATGACATGAATGTTCCTTGCTATCTCTCAGCTCAAACAGGAATTTCCAGATCTTGTTGCACATGGACACAGACTGCTTCAATGTCTGAGGACTTGCAGATGGTGCTGAACATTGTGTGCAGTGATCAGTGAACATTCCCACTCCTGACCTTATGATGGAAGGAAGAATAATAGAACACCAGCATCTCCCAAGTTGTCTTCCAAGTTACAAGTCTTCCTTGCCTAGGTATAAATCTCTATTCCTTCACAGTCATTGGGAATGTAATGCACAGCAACCTAGCACTATTATAACTTGACTAATACTACAAAGTAAAATTATTCATTAAAAAAAACTCCCACAAATTTACATCATGCCTTTCATGACCGATGGATATTTCAAAGCACTTTACAGCCAATGAAGATTTTTTTGAAGTGTAACTGCTGTTTTAATTAGGGATCATGGCAGCCAATTTGCACACAGCAAATTCCTGGAGAGCAATGTGATTGTGACCAATTAATCTGTTTACAGACAACAGCGCAGGACGGATGCTGTTGTCAATGCTGACCTTTACAAGATTGTTACGTTTTAAAATGCCCTTTTTAATTTATGCCAGAAGTACTCTAGTTTGGATTCTTGTCTATATTCTACAGGACAGGCACAGCTTGCAGAATATCATTCTCCGTTGGCCTCGGGCAGGATCTTACAAGCTCCAGGTGGGTGAGAACATAAAATTTTGGCGTTAGTCTTCACAGCCTTCTGTGGTAGAGAATTCCACAGGTTCATTTCGCTTTGAAGACATTTTTCCTCATCTCAGTCACAGAAATCATAGAAACCCCACAGAAAAGAAAGAGGCCATTCAGTCCACTGAGTCTGTACCGACCACAATCCCTCCCAGGCCCCACCCCCATATCCCCACACATTTAACCCACTTATCCCTCTAACCTACGCATCACAGGACACTAAGGGGCAATTTTACCAATCAACCTAACCTGCACATCTTTGGATTGTGGGAGGAAACCGAAGCACCTGGAGGAAACTCACACAGACACGAGGAGAATGTGCAAACTCCACACAGACAGTGACCCAAGCCGGGAATCAAATCCAGGTCCCTGGAGCTATGGAGCAGCAGTGCTACTGGCACAGTGCTACTGTGCCGCCCAAAAAGTTGATCCTGTATCTTGAGACTGTGTACCCTGGTTCCAAATTCCCCAAGCTGGTAAAACACCCTGTACCTAGTCTGTAAAGATTTTTGTACATTTTAATCATATCTCCTCTCATCCTTTTAAATTCCAGTGAATCCAGGTCCAGTCAAACCAATCTCTTTTCACAGGACAGTCCTGCCAACCCCATTATCAACTGAGTGAATCTCTGACGCACTCCCTCCATGGCAATTATATTCTTTCTTAGGTAGGGTCACCAAAACTGCATGCACTACTCCAGGTATGGTCTCACCAAGGCCCTTTACAGCTGCAGTAAGACATCCCTATTTATGAACGCAAATCCTTTTGTAATGAAGGCCAACATACCATTTGTCTTCCTAATTGCTTGCTGCATCTGCCTCTCCACTTCAATCAACTGGTGTACAAGGGCGCCCACATTCCTTTGTACATCCATACTTCCTAATATATCACCACTTTAATAATCCTCTTCCTTTCTGTTTTTCACACCGAAATGTATAATTCCACATTTTGCCACTTTGTACTGCATCTGCCATGTATCTGCCCACTCAACCAACTGGTCTAACTAAATCATTTTGAAGCCTCCTTGCATCCTCCCCACAACCACGATTCCACCTAGTCTTGTGTCATCAGCAAACTTGTACATTTGGTTTCCTCACCTAGGTCATTTATATATATCATAAACAGCTGGGTGCCAAGCACTGATCCCTGCAGTACCCCATTAGTCACTGTCTGCCACTCAGAAAAGACCCATTTATTTCTACTATGTTTCCTGTCTGTCAACCAATTCCTGATCCATGCCAATGCATTTCCCATTACCCATGTATATTAATTTTGCCCACTAACCTCTTAAGGGGCCTTATTAAAAGCCTTCTGAAAGTCCAAATATACCACATTCACTGATTCTTCTTATGAGTTCTACTAATTGCATACTCACAAAATTCCAGTAAATTTGTTAAGCATGGTTTGCTTTGCATAAACCCATCAATCCTGATACTTGAAGACTGGTTGCCTACCAACATATTTTATTCACACTGAGAATAAATGCCTAAATTATTCCTTAACCTAATTTTTTAATGGTTTTCTAGCGATATTATGGCAAATATTTTGGTCCGAACATTAAATGAACTAGGTTTAGTTTGACTTACTATATAGTTTATAGGTTAGCATCAGGCTTGAAGAGATTGGTATGATTTTTTAAAAATGTTCATTACTTGCAGAAGGTTTACTGCATTCATAGGTTAATGGTAATCAAATTGGGTTACAAGAGAGGCCACTTACATCTGAGGTGAACAGAAATAATATTTCATGAAAGCTACCAAAAAGATAAACAAGGATTACGATATACTTCAGGAGCTGCAGCATATCTTGTACAGAAGTGTTCTTTTGTAAACTACAAACAGTAGTTTACACACTTATGTGAATGGATTGTACAGGTTGTGGGAATAACCTTAACAGTAAAAATAAATACCATTTCTGAAGAAGTTCTGGTATTTGCCCAAGTACATTCAGCAGACTGACTGCTAAACTGGGGAGGAAATTTCTTTAAACACAAGTACCAACTCATGCAGGTAGCCCAAAGAAATAATTTTTAAAATCTGCCCTTGAAATATGTTGTTTTAAGTTAGTCTTACAGCCTGTGCAACATGTTCATTTAAAATTTCCCATCACTGGGGAGGCCCTCTCTTCAGTTATTGTAATATAAACAGGAGTCCTCAAGAGGTACATCATTACATCCCCTGACTTGTTTTCAAAAGAGCAGTAATGACACTACCAAATATCATTCAAGTAGAGGAACAGGGATGTCTTGATACAATTATGATGTGGAGATGCTGGCATTGGACTGGGGTAAACACAGTAAGAAGTCTCACAACACCAGGTTAAAGTCCAATAGGTCTATTTGGTAGCAAAAGCCACTAACTTTCCAAGCTCTGCTCCTTCGTCAGGTAAGTCACCTGACGATAAACCTGTTGGACTTTAACCTGGTGTTGTGAGACTTCTTGATGCAATTATGTGAGGCCTTGTTGAGGTCGCACCAAGAATACTGTGTGCAGTTTTCGTCTCCTTATCTGAGGGAGGGTGTTCTTGCTCTAGGGAAGGTTTACCAGACTGATTCCTGGGAAGGCGGGACAGACGAATGAGGAGAGGTCGAGTAGTTTAGGATTATATTCGCTGGAGTTCAGAAAAATGAGGAGGGATTGCATAGAAAACTATAAAATTCTAACAGGACCAGATTTGGTAAATGCAAGAAGGATGTTCCCGATGGTTGGGGAGTCCAGAACCAGGTTCACAGTCTGAGGATACACGGTAGACAGTTTAGGACTGAGATGAGGAGAAGTATCTTCACCCAGAGAGTGCTCAGCTTATGGAATTCACTACCACAGAAAGTGATTGAGGCCAAAACATTATATTTTTTCAAGAGGCAGTTAGATACAGCACATGAAGCAATGGGGATTACAGGGTATGGTAGGGGAAACCGGGATCAAGCTACTGAGTTGGATGATCAGCCACAATCATGATAAATAGTGGAGCAGGCTCGAAGGGCCAAATGACCTCTTCTTGTTCTTATTTCCTATATGTCTATTATCAATATTTATCCCTCAATCACCAAAACTAAAAGAGGTTATCTGGTCAATGACCTCACTGCTGTTTGTGGGATCTTGATGGGTGCAGACTATCTGCCTCATTGTCCTACAACAGTAGTTACACTTCAAAAATATTACATTGGTTGTGAAGCATTTTGGAATGCCCCAAGTTTGTGACAAGCTATTATATACATGCAACAAAAGCATAAAATGCTGGTAAATCTCAGCAGGCCTGATAGCACCTATGGAGAGCTGATCTAATGTTTTGAATCTGGGTGACCGTCTGTCCATTTGCTTCAGATTCCAGTCCAGCATCCACAGTAATTTGTTTTCATAATATAAACGCAGGTTCTTTCCTTCTAACAAAACAAGTAGTTCTTTAGTACTTTGTTCAAGTGTCCATCTTTTTCTAGGGTACTGCTCATAGAATCCCTACAGTACAGAAGAAGGCCATTCGGCCCATTGAGTCTGTACCGACCACAATCCCAGCCAGGCCCTATTCCCGTAACCCCACATATTTACCCTGTTAATCCCTCTGAAACTAGGGTCAATTTAATACGGCCAATTAACCTAATCAGCACATTTCTGGACTGTGGGAGGAAACTGGAGCACTTGGAGGAAACCCACACAGACATGGGAAGAACTTGCAAACTCCACACAGTCACCCAAGGCCAGAATTGAACCTGGGACCCTGGTGCTGTGAGGCAGCAGTGCTAACCACTGTGTCACCGTGCCACCTCAAACTGATGTTGAACTTTAAAAAAAATTCCCTTGTTCAGTGTTCCAAAAACCAATTGTAGCACAACATGACTATGACTAGCTAACTCAGCAGATTAATGATCTAACTACAGGCTTTCCAGGTCTGCTCAACATAATGTTACACAAAACAGTGTTTTCATCTACTGAGTCATTTGGGAGAAGGAAAAGGGAGTAGGGGTTGGGTTGGTGGGATCTGAAAACTTTAAGGAGTGGTCAAAAGAATTCATATGAGCAGTATCCCTGAAAATATGACTATAATAAGATTGATTTTGAGAGTCCTAGCAAACATCAGGAAATTTTGGTTTAACTGTTTGATACCTCACTCGAGGCAACTGTGGGGACAAGGGTTGTGGGTGAAAAAGCAAACCTAATGTTTGACAATTAGGTAATTCAACTATTAATCTTTTGAGCCCTGAATTTACCCATCCAGAAGTTGAGGAATACTGAAAGAATGCACACATTTGGTAAACCTCTTCTTCATGGTTTTGATGCATTAACTGTCAAGTTGGTTGACCAAATAAAGATTAGCAATTTGGGTTTGGACTAGCTGGAAAGAATGCTTTGAAACAGGTTTAAACAAAGTCAAAATTACTGACAACAGGTCAAGCGAGAACCGAGGTTATGAAATCCACACAATAAAAAACCAACAAAAACCAAAAATATGAACTCCGTACTGTTGCAATGTTAACCATGCTAGCAAGTCAGAGATAGAATTTAAAAATCATTTTTTCTGCAGAAAACTATTAACCGCAAATACAAGGGCTGTCACTGTCAACATTCCAATGACGGTGTCATAAAGGCTATTTGAAAAACAATCAATAAAATCTCTGAGATATGTCCAAACTGTTTGTGTAAAATCAGATGAGTTACATGGAAAGTAGTTGCAGGTTATAAAAGTGAAGGATCGCAATTGATTAGAAATTCATCTTATTTTAAAATTTTCAAACCAAGCTATTGAGAATTTTTTTTGCCCAACATGAAATACATATTTTCATCCCAGAGATAAAGCCCATTTAGATAGTTCCAAAGAGCTCACGTATAAGTTAGCAAGCAGCAAGATTTCAGTGCATGCCATAGTACTGCTGCAGTTTTAACCAGCGAAAACCACACGTTTACTAACAGAAATTACCAATATAACGTTTTGAAATTAACAATGGAAGGAATGCCAGCCTACAGTAGACCTATTTCATCAAGCCCCAATAGTGAACCAGGTAGGCTGCTCAATTATCTATACTGTGGAGATCTTGGCCTGCCTTATTCAGATACAGGGCTACCAAGTCTTTCAAACTCAGTTTCAATATTCCATGGCCTTAGCTTTGTAGTCATAAATAAGAACATAAGAAATAGGAGCAGGAGTAGGCCATCTAGCCCTTCGAGCCTGCCCCGCCATTCAATAAGATCATGGCTGATCTGTCGTGGCTCAGTTCCACTTTCCCGCCCTCTCCCCATAACCCTTAATCCCCTCTCTTATCAAAAACCCATCAACCCGCGTCTTAAAAATACTTAGCGAGGCAGCCTCCACCACTTCAACGGGCAGAGAATTCCAGAGATTCACCACCCTTTGAGTGAAGAAGTTCCTCCTCAACTCCGTTCTAAACCGCGCCCCCCCCCCCCCCCCTTTATCTTGAGGCTGTGCCCCCTAGTCTTACTGTCTTTTTTGAGCCGGAAGAGTCTCTCCACCTCTATCCTATCCATCCCATTCATCATCTTATACGTCTCAATGAGATCTCCCCTCATTCTTCTAAACTCTAACGAGTACAAGCCTAGTTTATTCAGCCTCTCCTCATAGCTCAACCCCCTCAACTCCGTTATCAGCCTAGTAAACCTCCTCTGCACTCCCTCCAAGGCCAAAATATCCTTGCGCAGGTGTGGCGCCCAAAACTGCACACAGTACTCCAGCTGCGGCCTCACCAATGCCCTATACAGCTGCAGCAAGACCTCCCTACTTTTATATTCAATCCCCCTCGCTATGAAGGCCAGCATCCCATTCGCCTTCCTGACCACCTGCTGCACCTGCAAGCTGGGTTTTTGCGACTCATGCACAAGGACCCCGAGGTCCCTTAAGTGAACTGGTTTGAAAGCAGGGGGTAATAATATATCAAAGGCTGCAGATACCAGAAAGGGCAGTGAAGAAAACGAAAGTTAGAATCATAGAATCCCTACGGTGCAGAAGGATGCCATTCAGTGCATCAAGTCTGCACTGACAACAATGCCACCAAGGCCCTATCCCCATACAATTATCCCGCTAATCTCCCTAAATCTAAGGGTCAATTTATCATGGCCAAACCACTTAACTCACTCATCTTTAGAGTGTGGGAGGAAACCAGAGCACCTGGTGAAAACCCATGCAGACATGGTGAGAACCTGCAAACTCCACACATCACACAAGGGCAGAATCGAACCTGGGTCCCTGGCGCTATGGGGTAGCAACGCTAACCATTGTGCCACTGTCCCACCTCTAAAAGGACAGACAGATTGAGTGGAATGACACCAAATACAGTCATGGAATGAAATAATTTATTTTGGACATCAAAAAGTAGATGCTGAGACAGTGGTGAGCAACCTGTGGCCTGTAGGTCACACGTAGTCCATCAGGGTTCAGCCCATGAGATATTTCAATCACTGTTGCTGATGCGCAGGGTTGCCAGATCCTGCTGGTTTCTACCTACGTAGTCATTTTTCTACTGGTATGACGAAAGTGATATGCACGTAAAGCAAAGTGAAGTGAGGTGAGTGTTGATTACATACACCATTGACTGAGAGAGCCGTACTCCCTCTGCACCCAATCAAAGCATAAATATTTCATTTGTTTTTACCATTTGAAGATGATGACAGTTCCATTAATATATGAATGATTACACATTTTCTATAGCTCAATATGAAATATTCGACATGTTTGAAAGTATTCATTCTTATTCATGGGGTCTTGGTTAGTGAACATTTCAATCATACAGCCCCCTGAGATGAGGGAGATCCAATCATGCGGTCTACTCACCAGCTTAAGTTGCCTATAGCTACACTAAGGTGTACGTGAACAGGGGGATTTAGCAATCTCAGTACCCAAGTCAGTAAAATCTAGTTCTCCCCTCAAATTAAGAGCATTAATTTAGTTGCACAGACTACAAATCAGAAATCATTTGTTGTATTTTACTTAGTGTTTGGACACCCCTTCCCTTATATAATAAATGCATTATTCTCAGTTTATTCCTGAATATCCAATTTATATATACAAATATATTAAATTTTACTGGAAAAATGTTTGATCACCTATTGTGTCGCTCATAGACAAAATGAGA
This sequence comes from Carcharhinus amblyrhynchos, assembly GCF_965287045.1. Lineage (NCBI taxonomy): Eukaryota > Metazoa > Chordata > Chondrichthyes > Carcharhiniformes > Carcharhinidae > Carcharhinus > Carcharhinus amblyrhynchos. Next base: position 80,361,114 of record NC_137328.1, read on the forward strand.
AAGCATTTTCAAAAGTGAATTGGTACTTCTTTTGGCGCAGACATTTCTAGCCAATTGTTTAATAAGGAACATTTAACAGTGGATGTTAATTACTATAAACAGACAACTCTGAACAGGCAAATAGCCTCATTTTTAATTCAAGTCTGATTTTAAAAGGTATGTTTCACACCCAGCATGGTAGAGGGAAAGTGATTAATCCCACTGAATCATAAAACAGGAAGGGGACTTTAAGTGGGTGGAATTTTCCCATAGTTTGTTAGAGTGATAGGCTTCAACTGAAAACTGGTGTGTACCTCTCCAGATGCACTGCTGAGCTGGCAGACCAGGTCTTGAGCCACTCTGACAAAAAGAAAACTAGGATTTGTGGCTTGTGCCATAAGTCTGGCAAGACAGGGCCTGATAGAGCCAGCAAGGCTGATTCCATTGAGATTGGGGTGCCAACTTTAAATGACGAGAATGACACTGAACTCCCCCCATCAGCCCGCGCACCCCCCCCCACCAAACCATGAAGGTATCAGAGGCTTGCTCTTTCTCCACCCCCCCACTTACCCTCCAAGCAACTATTACAGCAGTATTGCAACCGCTCCCACTCCCCCCGTACTGCAAAGTGCAAAATACGCCCCCCCCCCCCCCCAACTATTCCTCAATGCATGTTCCCCACCCCCCTCAACGGTTGCTCCCCTGTCACTGCAAGATCCCACCATCCCCCCCATCCATGGCCTCTCTCTCGTCATGGCCTCCCCTACAAAAGATTTGCTGTTCCCCCCTCCTCTCACTACAACTGTGCTCCCAAGGAGCCACCCTCAAGGCACTTCTCTGATGCAGGTTGGTACATGTTGGTACTGCCAGGTTAGCATTGCCCAGGCATGCCGTTTCCCCCTAGGGGCTATAGTGGCCTCGGCGATCCTGATGGGAACCCCTAGACTGTTTCCTGTTGTTGTGAAGCTGTTGCGAACCTCATCAAGGTTTGAATATTCAGTAAGAGGGGAGGGCTGGTGTGTGGGCCCTTTATTTAGATATCATTACATTAAAATATATTCAAATTGGGTTCCCATCTTTTGTGGGTGGGAACTTCTCTACGTCACCGAGAAGGGGTGGGGAAAAAAACAAAATCGGGAAATCTCATTTCCTGACTCTTGCAAGATTTTGCACCCGCGTCGCTGTTCTTGCTAACAGCAAATGTGGATGCAAAGTCACCCCCGGTGTGTCACACTGTGTAACAAAATACATAGCTCATTCATAAAGCTTCATTAAAACGGTACTGTCTACTAATCCTGGACTAGCAAAATTAATGAATGTTAGTGGGAAACAAGTAGGAGAATAGGATTGGATGAGGAAGCTTATGTGGAAAAAGATACAGATGCAAATGCAATAGGATGGCTTATTTTTATTCTAATACATTCTATGATACTACAATTTGGAGAATGAAACAAAAATATTCTTCACTTTCCAGCTGTGCTAGTGTTGAGGCAATAGATTAACAGCATGTTTTGTGCAGTAAATGGCTTCCCAACTTGTTTCACAGGCATATGACTGTTCAAAATCAGACACTAAACCAAAGAAATAAAAGGGAAAATAACCAAAAGCCTGTTCAAGGAAGTAGGTTTTAAGAATGTCTTAAAAGAAGGAAGACCAAGTGTGGAGGGGAGAAGTTTAGAGAGGAAATTTCACAGCTTAAGGCCTTGATAGCTGTGATGGTGCAACAATTAAAACAGAATATTCAAGAGGCCAGATTTGGCTCAAAGGGCAGAAGGAGAAATTTGAAAATATGACTGAGAATTTTAAAAATAGAGGTGTTGCTTAACTGGGAGTAAGCAAGTTACTCCCAGTTAAGTAGACACAAAGTGAATGTGACCTGATGTGAGTTAGGACATAGGCAGCAGAATTTTGGACGGTTTCATGGTAAGGAGGGTAGCAGTGTGTTAGGATAGTCAAGTCTACAGGTAATAATGACATTGGCATGGGCTTCAGTACCAGATAAACTGAGGCATGGGCAGAGATGGGCAATGCTCTGGGGGTGGAAATAGACAGCTTTACAGAAGGCAAGGATGTGGCCCATCTTGAAGATCAAATACTGCACCAAGGTTGTGAATAATCTAATTCAGCCCCAGACAATGCCACACATCAGGATTACCAAACCTGGAATCCTACATTTATCTGGAGTTTCAGACAGTGTTCTAAATGTGGATTTGCCATATGCTTTTTTACATTCCACATAAAGAAGTACTTTGAAATTCTGTTCCATTTCCTAGAATGAATGTAGTAAGTGTTCACAAGAAATAGTTTGGGATTTTCAATTTCTGATCGCTCAACTGGAGTACACACTTAGTAATTCAACCAACTGAAGTGACCTATCCTACTTGACTACTTAGCGTTTCATAATATTCGTAAATTATTGCACAATTTCATTAGTGTACTTCACCATTTCATAATACTGGAATATCAGAATAGAATTTTCAATTGAATAAATCTATTAAAGCATTGCTGCTGATTACCCCATGTATTACAGGAATATGCTGAAGCATTTTTTAATTTGTACAATGTTATTTACACTTGTTTGATGAGGCAAACAATGGTAAGTGATCAGTTTATTTCTTTTTCCATTAATTGGCATCTTCCATATGTTTGCGTTACGACCCTGGAGACTAAACGAAGAGAACGAACTAATTACTAACTTCATTGTTTGTTTTTGTTATTAAAAAAGAGCATATATTTGATTAATCACTCACCTTCTCGGATGATGTACATCAAATAACGTATCATCTTCATCATCATCTTCCTGATCTAAAGGCCTCATTTCCATGTTTTCTAGATTTGTATTCAGTATACCATACTTCCGGTTTTTTCTATTAATTCTCCTCATCCTAGATTGAAATAAGAATTTATAGTAAACATCTCATATTGACATTAAAATAGCAGCAGTTAATTTTGGCTATCCTGCTGATTTCAAGTGGATGCCATAATACAGGACATTCACTGGTAAAAAAAAATGAGGAAAACTACCTTATAGCTCTACAAAACATTTCAGATATCTTACAGCAACATTTTCTCCCAACACACCCTGGGCACTGCTATGCCTTCTTCAACAGACTGCAGCAATGTCATAGAATGTACTCCAGGGCCAATTTAGATACGTGACTCAGCTCAGTTTAAGCTTAATCTCAATGTCTGCTATTTTATACTTTTGTTAGCACTATTGTACCAAGCATTATACTGAGGTACTATTTCTAACAGGTTTTTGTCAGAAAGATCGAAAAAGATTGAAAAGCAGTCACAAATCAACAAAGACATATCACGAAACTTCTATAAATATACATTTGCCAGAACCTTTGTAACATCCATTGAGGTCCAGAAGAACTGTGTAAGTAATTTGGGACTGCCATTTAGCTACACTGTGTCCTTCTCTGACCCTTGCTTTGAGCTTTAGTAATGTTCAAAATAAAAACTATCTTTATATATTTTCACTCAATTTGGACGGGGGGAGGGAAGGGGAGAGAACATAAGAACATAAGAAACAGGAGCAGGAGTAGGCCATCTAGCCCTTCGAGCCTGCCCCGCCATTCAATAAGATCATGGCTGATCTGTCGTGGCTCAGTTCCACTTTCCCGCCCTCTCCCCATAACCCTTAATCCCCTCTCTTATCAAAAACCCATCAACCCGCGTCTTAAAAATACTTAGCGAGGCAGCCTCCACCACTTCAACGGGCAGAGAATTCCAGAGATTCACCACCCTTTGAGTGAAGAAGTTTCTCCTCAACTCCGTTCTAAACCGCGCCCCCCCCCCTTTATCTTGAGGCTGTGCCCCCTAGTCCTACTGTCTTTTTTGAGCCGGAAGAGTCTCTCCACCTCTATCCTATCCATCCCATTCATCATCTTATACATCTCAATGAGATCTCCCCTCATTCTTCTAAACTCTAACGAGTACAAGCCTAGTTTATTCAGCCTCTCCTCATAGCTCAACCCCCTCAACTCCGGTATCAGCCTAGTAAACCTCCTCTGCACTCCCTCCAAGGCCAAAAAATCTTTGCGCAGGTGCGGCACCCAAAACTGCACACAGTACTCCAGCTGCGGCCTCACCAATGCCCTATACAGCTGCAGCAAGACCTCCCTACTTTTATATTCAATCCCCCTCGCTATGAAGGCCAGCATCCCATTCCTGACCACCTGCTAGCTGGGTTTTTGCGACTCATGCACAAGGACCCCGAGGTCCCTCTGCACCGTCGCCTGCTGCAGTTTTTCGCTAGAGAGAGAAAAAGAGAGAAGGGCTGTTGGGCTTAAATTCTCAATTCTGTTTCCTTCACAATTTTATCTTAATTCATTGCCAAACATAGAAATGTAAAGCAGAATATAGTGCTCATTTTTAAATTAGTGGGACACACGATTAATGTATTTTCTGGGCTACCATTTCCAATTCCTCAGCAACTGAAGCAATCCATGATCAAATGCAGCAAGACCTGGACAATATCTAGGCTTGTGCTAAGTGTCAAATAACAAACACGCCAATGACCAGGCAATGGCCATCTCCAATAAAAAAGAATGCAAACATTGCCCCTTGACATTAATTGGCATTACTAACCATCACCGCATCCCCCTCGATCAACATCCTGGAGATTACCATTGATCAGAAACTGAACAAAACTAGCCATATAAAAACTGTGACTACAAGAGGAATATGAAGTCTCACAACACCAAGTTGAAGTCCAACAGGTTTATCTGGTAGTAAAATCCACTAGCTTTTGGAGCGCTGCTCCTTCGTCAGGTAAGTGGGAGTTCTGTTCACAAACACAAACTCCAGTTACAAAATAATGGTTGGAATGCGAATCTTTACAGGTAATCAAGTCTTAAAGATACATACAATGTGAGTGGAGAGAGCATTAAGCACAGGTTAAAGAGATGTGTATTGTCTCCAGACAAGACAGTTCGTGAGATTTTGCAAGCCCAGGCAAGTCGTGGGGGTTAAAATCTCAAAATCTTGCAAAATCTCGTTAACTGTCCTGTCTGGAGACAATACGCATCTCCTTAACCTGTGCTTAACGCTCTCTCCACTCACAGTGTCTGTACCTTTAAGACTTGATTACCTGTAAAGACTTGCATTCCAATCATTATTTTGTAAATTGAGTTTGTGTATATGTCCTGTTTGTGAACAGAACTCCCACTTACCTGACGAAGGAGCAGCACTCCGAAAGCTAGTGGATTTTGCTACCAAATAAACCTGTTGGACTTTAACCTGGTGTTGAGAGACTTTTTACTGTGTTTACCCCAGTCCGACACTGGCATCTCCGCATCATGGCCAAAACAGCAAGTCAAATGCTAGGAATACTTTGGCGAATAACTCATCTCCTGATTTCCCAAAGCCTGCCCACAACCTACAAAGCACAAGTCAGGTGTGATGACACTAAGATGAGTGGTAGAGCTAAATGTGCAGAGAACACAAAGTCTGCTAAGGGATATAGATAGTCTGAGTGAGCAAGGGTATGGCAGATGGAGTACAATGTTGGTAAATGTGAGGTCATCCATTTTGGTCAAAATAACAGCAAAATCGGCTATTATTTAAATTGTAAAAAATTGCAGCATGCTGCTGAGCAGGAGGGCCTGGGTGTCCTTGTGCATGAATCACAAAAAGTTGGTTTGCAAGGGCAGCAGGTAGCTGAGAAGGCAAATGGAATTTTGTCCTTCATTGCTAGACAGTTGGAGTTTAAAACATGGAGGTTATGTCGCAGATGTATGAGGTGCTGGTGAGGCCATACCTAGAGTACTGTGTGCAGTTTTGGTTTCCTTACTTGAGAAAGGATATACGGGCAGTGGAGGGGGGCAGAGGAGAGTCACTAGATTGATTCTGGAGTTGAGAGGGTTGGCTTATCAGGAGAGACTGAGTAGACTGGGACTAAACTCATTGGAATTCGGAAGAATGTGAAAACTTAAAGAAACATATAAACTTATGAAGGGAATAGATAAGGTAGAAGCAGGGAGGTTGTTTCCACCGACAGTTGAAACTAGAACTAGGCCTCAAAATAAGTGGGAACAGATTTTGGACTGAGTTAAGGAGGAACTTCTTCACCCAAAGGGTTGTGAATCTGTGGAATTCCCTGCCCAGTGAAGCAGTTGAGGCTACCTCATTGAATGTTTTTAAGGCAAGGATAGATATATTTTTGAACAGTAAAGGGATTAAAGATTATGGTGAGTGGGCGGCAAGTGGAGCTGAGTCCTCAAAAAGATCAGCCGTGATCTTATTGATTGGCGGAGAAGGCTTGAGGGGCCTACTTTTGCTCCGAGTTTTTTTGTTCTTATGTGATGGAATACTCTCCATTTGCCTGGATAAATACAGCTCTGACACAACTCAAGAGGCCCAACGCAATCCAGGACAAAGCAGCCTGTTTGATTGGCACTCATCTACAAACATTGACTCCCTTCACCTATGACAAACAGTGGCAGCAGTGTGTACCATCTACAATATACACTGCAGAAATTCATCATTTTTCACCGGCTGGGAGATGCGTATGGCTCAAAAAAACTGTCGGGGAACCCGCACAATGGGAGAATCGTGGCCCTGGAGTGGGAATTGAACCCAGAATCTTCCATTTGAGAGGTGAGCATACTTCTAGCTGAACCATTGTTGCCACACTTTCAAGTCTGGAATCCTGGCAAATTTTAAAAGTTTACACTGTATTCCAAAATCCAAATCATTTACAGCTATCAAAAGATCTCCACAAATCACGATCTCAATATCCCTTGATCTCTTCATTATCCAAACAAGCTATCAAACTTTTTCCTGAGTGCACTCAATGACTACACACCACAGCTGTCTGGGTAGTGAAGTCCAAAGATTCACAATCCTTTGAGTGAAAAAATGTTTCCTTGATTAACTCTGAGTGGCCATTCTCAAACTGTGACCCTATGTTTTAGATTCCCAATAGCCAGGTGAAATATTTCCTAAGGCTCCTTGGGCAGCACTTTCCAAACCCAGAACCATTATCAGCTAGAAGGACAAAAACAGCAGGCACAAGGAAAGCCTCCACTTAAAAGTTCTCCTCCAAATCACTAACACACTAACTTAGAATTCTATTGCCATTCCTTCAAAATCTGGAACTCTGTCCCTAACAGTACTATGAGTGCACCTACACCACATGCATTGCAGCGGATCGAAGGAAGCTCATCACCACTTTCTCAAGGGGCAGTTAGGGATGGGGAATAAATGCTGGCCTAGTCTGTGACGGTTACAACCTGCAAATAAAATAAATTTAAAAAACTAAAGTGCAGAAAAATGTCAGAGGAAATGTGCGATTCTGGCACTCATCATGATTGAATTGCTGAACTCTACATGACTGGAAACAGGCATAGGACAGCAGAGATTCACAATTACAAAAATGGCTAACAACAAACCGTTGGATTTAACAATCCTAGTGGCAAGATTTAATTTACCAATAGAAATCAGTCTTCAAGTATCCACTGGACTGACTCAGATACAATAATGAGATACACATCATGTATAATAGAAAGATAACTTAAAGGAGCACAAATCCCATATGACATATCCAGTCTTTGGCTTCAAGGGCAGCCTGTCATCTGCACACAAACCGAATGAGATTGAGGATGTTTGGAGGAAAATGACAGCAAGAAATGAGTGCAGTGTTAGCTGGCCTAAAACACTGTCTTAAAATTAAAATGCCATTTGCACTATTAGCTTCAAGGCCGTTTGCACCTTAGATACATTTTCAAGGCTCTTGCATGACCGAAGATTCCTCACTCCTATGCTACCACCTTTAACATGTCATTTTAGCTAACCCACCCCCACTGCAAATGATAAAACCCCCTTTGCTTGTTCCCCAAGCTAGGACTTTCCTCCATTTACCAAGTGAATTTGTCCAGAAGGGGCTATCCCTCTCAATCTCTAGGAGTCATTTTCCTAATAAGGCCACATAACGATTCCACATTCTGGTTTGGAATTTCCTGACATGATGACATTAGATAATTTAACCAATATATGGGTATTACAGAAGTAAAGAAGCAACTCCAATATTAAATGGGATTCCCCGTATGAGCAAAAGTGAGGTACGGTATACAGTTGACTCATGGAACAAACCACCCTTAGGTCATGAGATGCATTACATGGTCACTGGACAATCATCCTACCAAGATGGGAAAAGAAATAAAAGTACACACAAAAAAAATCAATATGCAAAAAATGTTGCACAAGGAAATAGTTTAATTTTGCCAAAATAAAATATAGCTATTCACTCACTATAGTCACCTCACTGTAAGAAGAATGTGGAAGCATTGGAGAGAGTGCAGAGGAGATTTACCAGGATGCTGCCTGGTTTGGAGGATAGGTCTTATGAGGAAAGGTTAAGGGAGCTGGGGCTTTTCTCTTTAGAGCGGAGGAGGATGAGAGGTGACTTAATAGAGGTTTATAAGATGAGAGGGATTGATAGAGTGGACGTGCAGAGACTATTTCCTCAGGTGGATGTAGCTGTTACTAGGGGGCACAACTATAAGGTCCATGGTGGGAGATTTAGGAGGGATGTCGGAGGTAGATTCTTCACTCAGAGAGTGGTTGGAGTGTGGAATAGACTGCCTGCTGTGGTAGTGGAGTCGGACACTTTAGGAACTTTCAAGCGGCTATTGGATAGGCACATGGAGCACACCAGAATTCTAAGGAGTGGGATAGCTTGATTTTGCGATTGGACATAGCTCAGCACAATATTGAGGGCCGAAGGGCCAGTACTGTGCTGTAATGTTCTACTCTATCCTCAATGACTACATTGGGGATCCATATATAACATTGTTCAAAATCCTTTTCCCCCAAAAGTAATCATGATTCAAAATTAGAGCTGCGTCATTCATGTGTAAAAGGAACACATTGAAGTTTAAGCTTTGTAGTCATGTTTATACGGCATAATTTCATACTTTGACAAGATTCCGGCCTTTATTTTCTCCTATGCTATAACAACATTATCAGGTGCTTCAGCAAATCAAATGTGGCAATTTAACCTTTAAACTGCCAGCAGATTCAGGAAATTACAAATCATTGAGGTTGAGTGATTTTGTAAGACGTAATTTGCACACTAACACATTGGGAGAAACAGTATAAAGATCAATAAAGCTAATTAAAGATCAAGGATAATATATATCTTTTTGGTACATTGTTGCAAATAGTATAAACAGTGTCTTTAATTTGTCAGGAGCATGGAATCTCAGTTACACTTGTTTAGTTTTGAATTTTTTAACCTATAATTGATGGAAGCGCAAATTTTTAACTGCGGAGCAAGGATAACAGTGCATCTAGGATCTTGATGAATACAGGACAAAACATGTATGTCCTTAACCTATGAGATTAGAAATAAACAGGGAAAAGACCAAGAAGGAGGATGAATTAGAGTGGGCGAATTCAACGTCAAGTCAGATGGAAAAATAAACAGATGGAAAGAAAGACAGGATTAGGAGAGAATGAAAAAAGAGACAATGAAAAAAGATACAAAGAAAAAGTAAAAATGTAGATTTATTTCTTATATGTCCAAAAAATTATGACCTTAGGGAATAAGACTGCACACTTTTAACTGTACATCTTCTGGCCAAGAAAAGTTGAAAGTAGGCATTAATAATTGTCACTGAAAGGGTACTAATAATAAGGTATGCTATTAATTATTCAAACTAACTATGTGGCATTTTTAATGGGTAATTAGTGTGCAAATACAGCAACTTGATCAAAATCATGGGGAAGAGCAAGATGACATTCTCAAGAAGCTAACAGTGAAGCAGTGCACACAGGATAAGGAGGGATAATTTACCATAATCAGTCACAAAGGATATTAATTGTGATACTGATAAAGACTTTTTCAGTATTGTGTCAGGGCCTGCAACTTGATCAGTGGAGTTTGAAAACAGAATTGAGGAAAGATACCATCAATTTGAGTGGTGATGGTAGTTTCAACTGTGAGCAAAGGAAATTTAGTGATGGGAGAGTATATGCAAGGACAGAGGGGTCAAGGATAGGGTTTTTTAAGATGAGTGAAGCTGACATTTCAACACAATGTGGACAGTTTCTAAGGCTAGAGGACCATGGACATTGTCAGTGAACTTGGGGTCAAGGAGGCAATTTGCTTTGCCAACAGTTTGATGGGAATAGTGCCAAGGGAACGAAAGGTCAGTCTAAAGGACAAGATGAACTGAGAGAGGAGATAGAAAATAGAAAAAATTGTGGGTTCAGGTAGGATTGGGGACAACCTTAGGGGAAATGTGAACTGATGAAATAGGGGACGGGAAGAAAGTGACTGACAAAGTAGTTTGTGCACTTATTGTTGGAGACCACTAGCCACATCCTGTCAATTGGAATACATATCCATTATCCCTACTTCGTTTTCTATCTCCCCAATAAATTCCCTACCCATGTCAAAAGGTTGTCTCCAATTTCATACAAAGAACAAAGAACAACCCAGCACGGGAAACAGGCCCTTCGGCCCAACGAGCCCGCGCCGCCGCATCGCCCTACACCTATTCTACCCTGCATGTCTACGAATGGGACCCTACTCAGTCAGATTCAGGGAAGAAATAGTGTCAATTTGGTGGAAACCAATTAGCCTAAGAGCACATCTTTGGGGTGTGGGAGGAAACCGGAGCGCCCGGAGGAAACCCACGCAGCCACAGGGAGAATGCGCAAACTCCCACAGACACAGGCCCAAATCCATGTATCTGCACAGCTAGCAGTGCTAGTCACTGAGCTGTTGTGGAGCCCGTCTATCGGTCCAGGATCAAGCACACACACCGACATGAAGTACTAGGCCACTCCTGGACTTCCAAGAGCAGCCCACGCACAACCTGCCGTGTGCATGCCCCTCGCTTGACACGAGGTGGACCTCCACCTGTGGAATAAAGACAAAACATATTAGTTATACAGCCTGCCCTTCCGGTGTCTCCCGAGGTTTACCCTATTTAATAGCCCCTACCATATCCCGCCATTCCCGTTTCACTCATATGCCTATCTAACTGCATCTTAAACGAGTCCAACGTGCCTGCCTCCACCACCCTACTCGGTAGCGCATTCCAGACCCCCACAACTCTCTGTGTAAAGAACCTTCCTCTTACCTCCAAATTATACCTCCCCCCCCTCACCCTTAATTGATGACCTCTTGTGTTCGTACCCAGTCTAGGGAGCAGTCTCTCACTATTAACTCTATCTATTCCCTTCAGTATCTTATATACCTCTATCATGTCCCCTCTCAATCTCCTTCTTTCCAAGGAGAATAGCCCCAGTCTCTTCAGTCTCTCCTCGTAACCCAGTCCCCCCATGCCAGGCAACATCCTGGTAAACCTCCTCTGCACCCTTTCCAGAGACTCCACGTCCTTCCGGTAATAAGGTGACCAGAACTGGACGCAGTACTCCAAATGCGGTCTAACCAACGTTCTGTATAACTGAAGCATTAGACGGCAGCTTTTATACTCTAAGCCCCTTCCTATAAAGGCTAACATCCCATAAGCCTTCCTAACAACGTTCTCCACTTGTGACACAACCTTCATGGATTTGTGGACCTGCACTCCCAGGTCTCTCTGTACATCTATACTCCTAATCGGCCTACCTTTTATCACATAACTCCTCTCTGCATTATTCCTTCCAAAATGCATCACCTCGCATTTGTCAGGATTAAATGCCATCTGCCACCTATCTGCCCACTGCACCAACCTATCTATATCCTGTTGTATCACCTGACAATCCAGTTCTGTACCCGCCAACCCTGCCATCTTGGTGTCATCAGCAAACTTGCTGATCACACCACCTACTCCCTCTTCTAAGTCATTTATGTAGACTACAAAGAGGAGAGGTCCCAGTACCGAGCCCTGCGGCACACCACTGGTCACTGGCCTCCAGCCCGACAAGGTACCCTCCACAACTACCCTCTGTCTCCTATTTCCCAACCAGTTCTCAATCCACCTAACTACCTGGCCTCGTATCCCATGCGCCTTAACCTTTTCTACCAGCCTACCGTGAGGGACTTTGTCAAACGCCTTACTGAAATCCATGTAGATGACATCAACGGCTCTCCCATCGTCAACCGTTTTTGTCACCTCCTCAAAGAATTCCACCAGATTCGTAAGGCAAGACCTCCCTCTAACAAAGCCATGTTGCGTATCCCTAATCAGATCGCAACGCTCCAAATGCTCATACATCCTACCCCTAAGTATTTTTTCCATTAACTTCCCTACCACCGACGTCAAACTCACTGGCCTATAATTCCCAGGGTTATCCCTACTACCTTTTTTGAACAACGGGACCACATTTGCTACCCTCCAGTCTTCTGGGACCTCACCTGTGTCCAAAGAAGAGACAAAGATGTGCGCCAGAGGCCCAGCAATTTCATCTTTCGCCTCCCTAAGCAGCCTGGGATAAATACCATCAGGCCCCGGAGCTTTATCCGTCCTTACGCTACCTAAAAGCCCTAGCACTTCCTCTCTCGTAATAACTATATCCTGCAACTGAACCTCCGCTCCCTCCAAGAGACCGCACGATTCCGAACCCCTCTCCTTCGTGAATACCGACGCAAAGTATTCATTCAGGAGCTCCCCCATTCCCTCCGACTCAATACACAACTCTCCACTCTTGTCCCTAAGAGGACCAATTTTCCCTCTAACTACTCTCTTGCCTCTAATATAGGAATAAAATGCCTTAGGATTATCCTTAATCCTACCGGCCAAAGCCATCTCATGCCCTCTCTTCGCCCTTCTAATTCCCCTTTTTAGCTCCCTCCTACTCTCTCTATATTCCTCCAGCGCACACTCCGTACCCATTTGTTTTGACCTATCATACGCCTCCCTCTTCTTCCTAACCAAGTCTTCAATATCCCCCGTAATCCACGGCTCTCTAATCCTACCTTTCCCATCCTTTCGCTTAACCGGAACAAACCTCCCCTGCAACCATTTCATTTTGTCCCTAAAAGCCTCCCACTTGCCAACCGTGGACTTGCCAGCTAACAGTCCCTCCCAGTCAGTTTGCTGCAGCTCCCTCCTAATCCTGCCATAGCTCGCCTTTCCCCAGTTCAGCACACTCCCGCTTGGACGGCACTCGTCCCTTTCCATTTTTATCCTAAAGTAGACGGACTTGTGGTCACTGTTCGCCACATGTTCGCCTACCTCTACCTCACCCACCTGCCCTGGCTCGTTTCCCAACACTAAATCCAGTATAGCCCCTCCCCTAGTCGGGCAAGTTACATACTGTTCTAGCGACCCTTCCATAACACATTTCACAAACTCCTCTCCCTCCATACCCCCAGCTCTAGGCCCCCTCCAATTCACTCCGGGAAAATTAAAATCACCCACTACAACCACTCTATTCTTTCTGCACCTGTCCAAAATACCCCTGCAAATTCCCTCCTCCACTGACTTTGGGCTGTTGGGTGGCCTATAGTACACCCCTAGCAGTGTGATCTCTCCCTTTTTATTCCTCAACTCCACCCACAGCGACTCAATCCCTATCTCTTCCATATCGCCCTCCCTCTGCACTACTGTGATGTTTTCCTTGACTAACAGTGCCACCCCTCCACCTCTCTTCAACCCTCCTCTGTCACACCTAAAACACCTGTACCCAGGAACATTCAGCTGCCAGTCCTGCCCTTCCCGTAACCACGTCTCCGTTACAGCCACCACATCCAACTGCCTCACAAACATCAAGGCCCTAAGCTCATCCGTTTTCCCTGCCACACTCCTAGCATTGAAACAGACACAGTTCAACCCACAAATGTCCCTCGGAACCACCTTCTCCCTTATAATTTTCCTTTCACCCGTCTCTCTCCCAGCCACCTCCCCACCCCCCTTCCCTATTAGTTTAAATCATTCCTGAACACCCCAGCTAACCTCCCTGCTAAGACACTAGTCCCCCTCCCGTTCAAATCCTCCCCACCCCTCCTGTACAGTTGCCTTTCTCTCCTAAACACCTCCCAATGATCTACATAAGTAAACCCCTCTACCCTACACCAGTCCCTCAACCATGCATTCAACTGCATGATCTCGTCATTCTTAGCCCTGCTCATACTGGGCAGCAACCCAGACAGTGCCACCCTAGAGGTCCTGCCCTTTAGTTTGGCCCCCAACTCCCTAAATTGCCTACGGACCTCTCCCCTACTCCTCCTTCCTATATCCCCCTCCCCTACGTGTACTATGACCTCTGCCTGGGTCCCCTCCCCTTTCAAAATTCCCTCTACCCTTTCCATTATATCTTTTACCCCTGCTCCAGGGAGGCAGACCACCATCTTGGAGTCGCGCCCTTGCCCACAGAACCTCCTATCAATCCCTCGGACCCTCCCATCCCCTACCACTATCACCTTACCAGACCCTTTCCGTCCCTCTAAATCAGTCTCCCCTTCCTTCCTATTTTTCTGTGCCCCTGCCGACGAACCTTGGGGGGCCTCCGGGGAGGCCGGGGGACCCTGACTACTCTTCTTCTTCCTCTTTCCCCTCCTAACAGTCGTCCATCCTCCCTTCTCTTCCGCCCTTGAGACCTCCTCCTGCTCATGTTTCCCAGCCATTATCTCCTCATTCTCCCTAACTAGAAACGCATCTTCCAGTCGCCCCTCGAGTTGCCTGATCCGGGCCCTCAATCGCTGCAGTTCTAAACATTTACATGGGTTTTCATTTTTGCTAACATTCTCATGTCAGACTTTCGTGAGTGTCTCTGGAGATCAACATAAATCATACCCACAAACATTTGATATTAAGATGTTTCAAATGTTAAAAGGATTTGTTCAGGTGAATATGAAGGACCCTCTCAAAGGAAAAGAAAGAATACGGGGACATGATCATAAAAATGAAGCTGTTATTCACGGAGGAGGACGTGAATAATTTGCCGGGTGTTAGCGATGGAAAGGTGGTAGGAATGGAGGGTCTTAATGACATTACTGTTACTAGAGAGGTGGTGCTCGACAGACTGGAGGGGCTGATTGTGGACAAGTCCCCAGGACCGGATGGAATGCATCCGAGGGTTCTGAAAGAAATGGCGGAGGTTATAGTGGATGCCTTGGTGGTTATTTTCCAGACGTCGCTGGATTCCGGGGAAGTGCCGGAAGATTGGAAAACGGCTAATGTTACGCCATTGTTTAAGAAGGGTGCCAGGCAAAAGGCGGGGAATTATAGGCCGGTTAGTTTAACGTCTGTGGTAGGTAAAATGTTAGAATCCGTCATTAAGGAGGAAATTGCGAGGCATCTTGAAGGGAATTGCTTGATAGGGCGGACGCAACACGGTTTCATTAAAGGGAAGTCGTGTCTGACAAATTTACTGGAGTTCTATGAGGATGTGTCTAGGGCAGTGGATAGAGGAGAGCCGGTGGATGTGGTCTTTCTGGATTTTCAGAAGGCGTTTGACAAGGTACCTCACAAGAGGTTATTGCAGAAGGTCAGGGGACATGGAGTTGGGGGTAGGGTGTTAGCGTGGATAGAGGATTGGTTGTCAAATAGGAGGCAGAGAGTGGGGGTCAATGGGTGCTATTCGGATTGGCGGTTGGTGACTAGTGGGGTGCCCCAGGGGTCGGTGCTGGGGCCTCAGCTATTTACCATTTATATAGATGATCTGGAGGAGGGAACCGAGTGCAGGGTGTCGAAATTTGCTGATGACACCAAGATTGGGGGAAAGGCAAATTGTGCGGAGGGTGTGGAGAGTCTGCAGAAGGATCTAGATAGGCTGGGCGAATGGGCCAGGAAATGGCAAATGGAATTTAATGTTGGCAAGTGTGAGGTGGTCCACTTTGGTAGGAAGAATGGTAGGAAGGACTATTACTTACGTGGCGAAAAACTGCAGCAGGCGACGGTGCAGAGGGACCTCGGGGTCCTTGTGCATGAGTCGCAAAAACCCAGCTTGCAGGTGCAGCAGGTGGTCAGGAAGGCGAATGGGATGCTGGCCTTCATAGCGAGGGGGATTGAATATAAAGGTAGGGAGGTCTTGCTGCAGCTGTATAGGGCATTGGTGAGGCCGCAGCTGGAGTACTGTGTGCAGTTTTGGGCGCCGCACCTGCGCAAGGATATTTTGGCCCTGGAGGGAGTGCAGAGGAGGTTTACTGGGCTGATGCCGGAGTTGAGGGGATTGAGCTATGAGGAGAGGCTGAATAAACTAGGCTTGTACTCGTTAGAGTTTAGAAGAATGAGGGGAGATCTCATTGAGACGTATAAGATGATGAATGGGATGGATAGGATAGAGGTGGAGAGACTCTTCCCGCTCAAAAAAGACAGTAGGACTAGGGGGCACAGCCTCAAGATAAAGGGGAGGCGGTTTAGAACGGAGTTGAGGAGGAACTTCTTCACTCAAAGGGTGGTGAATCTCTGGAATTCTCTGCCCGTTGAAGTGGTGGAGGCTGCCTCGCTAAATATTTTTAAGAAGTGGGTTGATGGGTTCTTGATAAGAGAGGGGATTAAGGGTTATGGGGAGAGGGCGGGAAAGTGGAACTGAGCCACGACAGATCAGCCATGATCTTATTGAATGGCGGGGCAGGCTCGAAGGGCTAGATGGCCTACTCCTGCTCCTATTTCTTATGTTCTTATGTTCTTATTCAGGAACAAAATCAGGAACAAGTATATAGAAATATAAAACTCTCACCATCAAAAAACTGCAAATGCTAGGGCAATGAGCGCTTTCAAGAGAGATAAATTGTTAGGTAAGGATGTGGATTAAAACAGGTAAATGGAGTTGAGGTGCAAATCAGCTATGAACTCAGTGATCAGCTCAAGACGCAGAATACCCCACTCTTTCATATTCCTTACAAAAAGAATAAGAAGTAGCTTACATTTATATAGCATTGTTTACAACACTGGATGTCCCATAGTCCTTACAGCTGGTGAAATATAGTCACTGCTACAACATAAGAATGCTGCAACCAATAAGCATGTAGGAAATTCTCAAAAACAACAATTTAATAATGATAGATTATCTGATCTTGCAATGTCAATTGAGAGATAAATATTGGCTGGATAACAAAGATATGTCCCCTGCTCATCTTCAAAATAGTGTCCTGGAATATTCTGCACCCACCTGAGAGGGTTTCATCTGAAAGTGGCATTTCTGACAGTACAGCACTCCCTCAGTACACTGCACTGAACTGTCAGCTTAGATTGTGCTCAAGTAACAAATGGGATTTGAGAATGCAAAACTTTCTAACGGAACAAGCAAGAGTGCCACCAGCTGAGCAATGGCTGACCTGAACAATCCATCACCAGGACAGCACATTCTGTTTTGAACCGACTGTCGACAACACAGCTGACCTGCTTCATTGTTGAGGGCATGATGACAATGTCAATGTCTACTGAAATTGCAGCCAACCCTAATAATACCATACACTTCAGGGATGGTGAGTCTCAAAGTTAGTGGTCAGTGTTTAGTATTATTTCTCCAATTATTATCATCAGCAGATACTGCCATGTACAGGTCAGCTTTATGGTCTGTATATTCTTAATTTTGTTCAAGAAAGATCTTGAGTTTGCAATACCTGATGTTGGCAGCGCTCAATAGAACTAAAGATGTATTCTTCCTCCTGGTTAGGATGTGGAATGTGCTACCTTGGGGACGGTGGTGGAAGCAGGTTCAACTGAGGCATTCAAAAACAGGCTGGAAGAAAGAATGTGGTGCGTTATGGGGGGAAGTTGAGAGAATGGCACTAGGTGGATTGCTCACCTGGAGAGCTGACACAGATATGATGGACTGAATGGCTTATCTCTGTGCTGTCCACATTTCTGTGCTTTCCTCTTATTACTGCAGCCTTCTGGTTCTCCAGCCTGGGCTGTCAGTGTTAACATGAACCAGGGGCACTGCCCTACCTGGGAATCCCTCCCCCTCACCTGATGGTCCTCACTACGAAGTAGATGACGACCAGGGCAGTGACCACCACCAGCACATAGAGAGCTCTCTGGATCATCATGGTCTGTTCCACAGGGGACTCAGTCCTGTGCTGTCCGCCCTCCTGGTGCTTGCCTGCCGTCGCCGCCGTCAGCCCGGTGCTGTCGCTGCTGCTGTTGACTGGGTGCCCCGGTGCCTGGCCCGCCTCCGTCCGGTTTCCCAGCGACTTCATCAACAGCGACGCCACCATGGAAGCGTCTTCGGCCCACATCAGCAGCCACGGCACGCACAGACCCCGCCACATCTCAGAGCCGCAGGCCGCTGCTGGCTGTCAGGCCGCTCGGCCCGGCACCCCCCTCCACACCACTCGACTCGACTCGCTACGGCTGCGCAGTGCAGCCTCCGCCTCGCGCCGGGAACACAGGTTCGCGCAGGCTGACGTCACCAACCCGGAAACGCTCAATTGTTTCCACAGAAGATCCGGCATCCTGCTGCAGCACACAGCATTACTGCCTGCTGCGTTACTGCCTGCTGCAGCACACTGCATTACTGCCTGCTGCGTTACTGACTGCTGCACCACACAGCATTACTGCCTACATAAGAAGTAGGAGCAGGAGTAGGCCATGTAGCCCTTTGAGCCTGTCCCACCATTCAATAAGATCATGGCTGATCTGAAGTGGCTCAGTTCCACTTTCCTGCTTTCTCCCCATAACCCTTAGTTCCCTTGCCTACCAAAAAACTATCTATCCATGACTTAAATACATTTAGCGAGGTAGCCTCCACCACATCAACGGGCAGAGAATTCCAGAAATTCACCACCCTTTGAGTGAAGAAGTTCCTCCTCAACTCAGTTGCTGTACGACACTGTATAACTGCCTGCTGCATCGCACCCTGCTGTATCACACCGCGTTACTGCCTGCTGCATCACAGCATTACTGTCTGCTGCACCACTGTGTTACTGCCTGTTGTACCACACCATGCTGCATTACAGCACATTACTGTCTGCTGTACCACACCCTGCAGCATCACACTGCATTACTGTCTGCTGCACTGCACTGCATTACTGCCTGCAGCACCACACCCTGCTGCATCACACCGCATTACTGCCTGCTGCATCACACCACATTACTGACTGCTCTACCACACCCTCCTGCATCAAACTGCATTACTACTTGCTATACCACACAACATTACTGCCTGTTGTATCATACTGCATTACTGCCTGCTGGATCACACTGCATTACTGCCTGTCGGATCATACTGTGTTACTGTCTGTTGGATCACACTGCATCACTGTCTGCTGCATCACACTGCATCACTGCCTGCTGCACCACACTATGTTGCATCACACTGCATTCCTGCCTGCTTTGTTGCACTGCATTACTATCTGCTACATCACATTACATTATTGTCAACTATATCATACTGCATTCCTGTCTGCTGTATCACACTGCATCAATACCTGCTATGATGTGGACTTGCTGGCATTGGACCGAGATAGGCACAGTAAGTAGTCTCACAACACCAGGATAAAGTCCAACAAGTTTATTTAGTAGCAGGAGCTTTCAGAGTGCTGCTCCTTCATCAGGACATTCACCTGATGCTGGGAGCAGTGTTCTGAAAGCTCGTGCTACCAAACATATCTGTTGGACTTTAACCTGGTATTGTGAGGGTACTTTGTAACTGCCTGTGGTACTACGTTGCATTCCTGTCTGCTGTATTGCACTGTATTACTGTCTTCTGTACCACACTGAATTACTGCCTGCTGTAGTACTCTGCATCACGTTGCATTACAGTCTGCTGTATTCTGCTGCATTACACTGTATTACAGTCTGCTGTATTGCAGTGCATTACAGTCTGCTGTATTACACTACATTACTAACTGCTGTATTACAATGCATCACACTGCATTACAGTCTGTTGTATTATGCTACAATACTGCCTGCTGTACCACACTGCATTACTGCCTGTTGCATCATAAGACATAGGAACAGAATTAAGCCACTCGGCCCATCGAGTCTGCTCCGCCTTTCAATCATGGCTGATATTTTTCTCAATCCCATTCTTCTGCCTTTTCCCCATAACCCCAATCCCCGTATTAATCAGGAACCTATCCAGCTCTATCTTAAAGACATTCAATGACTTGGTCTCCACAGCCTTCTGCAGCAACAGTTTCACAGATTCACCAATGTCTTGCTGAAGGAATTACTCCTCCGGATTCCCAGCTTGGTTCACTGTCTGTGTGGAATTTGCACATTCTCCTCGTGTCTGCATGGGTTTCCTCCGGGTGCTCCGGTTTCCTCCCACAGTCCAAAGATGTGCAAGTTAGGTTGAATGGTCATGCTAAAAACATTTGCCTGTTTATGTCCTGAGATGCGTAGGTTAGAGGGATTAGTGGGTAAATATGTAGCGATATTGGGGTAGGGCATGGGTGGGATTGTGGTCAGTGCAGACTCGATGGGTCAAATGGCCTATTTCTGTACTGTAGGGCTTCTATTCTGTCTCTGTTTTAAGGGATTGTCCCTTTAGCCTGAGGTTGTGCCGCCTGCTTCTAGTTTTTCCTACGAGTGGAAACATCCTCTCCACATCCACTCTATCCAGGCCTTGCAGTATCCTGTAAGTTTCAATAAAATCCCCCCCTTATCCTTCTAAACTCCAACGAGTATGAGTCCTCAACCGTTCCTCATACAACAAGCTCTTCATTCGAAGAATCATTCTCGTGGACCTCCTCTGGACCCTTTCCAAGGCCAGCACATTCTTCCTAAGAAACGGGGCTCAAAACTGTTCACAATACTCCAAACAGATGTCTGCATCAGAACCTTATACAGCCTCAGAAGTACACTCCCGCTTTTGTATTCTAGTCCTCTCAACATGAATGCTAACATTGCACTTGCCTTCCTAACTGCCAACTGAACCTGCATGTTAACCTTAAGAGAAGCTTGAACAATGGCTCCCAAGTCCCTTTGTGTTTCTGATCTCCTAAGCATTTCCCTATTTAGAAAATAGTCTATGCCTTCATTCCTCCTTCCAAAGTGCATAATCTCACACTTTTCCACATTGTATTCTATCTGCCACTTCTTTGCCCACTCTCCTAACATATCCAAGTCTTTCTGCATACCCTGCTTCCTCAATACTAGCTGTCCGTCTACATATCTTTATATCATCTGCAAACTTAGCAACAGTGCCTTCAGTTACTTCTTCCAAATCATTAATGTATATAGTGAAATGTTGTGGTCCCAACTCCACTAGTCACAGGCTGCCATTTTGAAAATAAAAGATCCCTTTATCCCCACTCTCTGCCTTCTGCCAATCAGCCAATCCTTTATCTGTGCCTGGATCTTACCCTTAACTCCATGGGATCTTAACTTATTTAACACTCTCCTGTGCGGCACCGTGTCAAAAGCCTTCTGGAAATTTAAATAAATCACATCCACTGGTTTTCCTTTATCTAACTTCCTTGTTACCTCCTCAAAGAACTCCAACAGATTTGTCAGACATGACCTCCCCTTGACAAAGCTGCGCTGATTCAGTCCAACTTTATCTTCACTTCCAAGAACTCTGCAATCTCATCTTTAATAATGGACTCTAAAATCTTGCCAGTAACTGAAGTCAGGCTTTCCAGCCTATAATTTCCCATCTGCTGCCTCCCTCCCTTCTTAAACAGTGCCATTACATTAGTTACTTTCTACTCCTCTGCTAACCTCCCTGCCTCCAGTGATTCCTGAAAGATCACCACCAATGCTGCCACAATTTCCTCAGCTATATCTTTTAGAACTTTGGGGTGCAGTCCCTAGAGTCCAGATGACCTATCCACCTTCAGACCTTTCAGTTTCCCCACAACCTTCTCCTTAGTGATAACCACTACACTCACCTATGCCCCCTGACTTTTCTAGAGCTCTGGCATCAATTTTGATAGGAATAACAGCAAAATAGAACATAGAACATTACAGCGCGGAACAGGCCCTTCGGCCCACAATGTTGCGCCGACCAGTCTTATTTCTAAAAAAAAAACATTGACCCACTAATCTAAACCAATCCCTTTTCGTCCATAAACCTATCCACCAATCTCTTAAACGCCCCCAAACTAGGCGCATTTACAACTGCAGCAGGCAGGGCATTCCAGTCCCTCACCACCCTCTGGGTAAAGAACCTGCCCCTGACATCCGTCCTATAACTACCCCCCCTTAATTTAAAGCCATGCCCCCTCGTGCTAGATTTCTCCATCTGAGGAAACAGGCTATCACCATCCACCCTATCTAAACCTCTAATCATCTTATATGTTTCTATAAGATCCCCTCTTAGCCGCCTTCTTTCCAGTGAAAACAACCCCAAATCCCTCAGTCTCTCCTCATAGGACCTCCCCTGCATACCAGGCAACATCCTGGTAAACCTCCTCTGCACCCTCTCCAAAGCCTCCACATCCTTCCTGTAATGTGGGGACCAGAACTGCACACAGTACTCCAAGTGCGGCCGCACCAGAGTTGTGTACAGTTGCAACATGACGCTGCGACTCCTAAATTCAATCCCCCTACCAATAAACGCCAAGACACCGTACGCCTTCTTAACAACCTTATCTACTTGATTCCCAACTTTCAGGGATCTATGTACACATACACCTAGATCCCTCTGCTCCTCCACTCTATTCAAAGTCCTCCCGTTAGCCCTATACTCAACACATCTGTTATTCCTACCGAAATGGATTACCTCACACTTCTCCGCATTAAACTCCATCCGCCACCTCGCGGCCCAGCTCTGCAACCTGCCCAAGTCACCCTGCAAACTTCGACACCCTTCCTCACAATCTACCACACCTCCGACTTTGGTGTCATCAGCAAACTTACTAATCCACCCAACTATACCCTCATCCAGATCATTAATAAAGATTACAAACAGCAGTGGCCCCAAAACAGATCCCTGAGGCACACCACTCGTAACCGAACTCCATGATGAATAATTACCATCAACCACCACCCTCTGTCTCCTATCAGCTAACCAATTCCTGATCCAAGTACCTAAATTACCACCAATCCCATACATCTGCATTTTGTGCAGAAGCCTACCATGGTGAACCTTATCAAACGCCTTACTAAAATCCATATATACCACATCTACTGCCTTACCCCTATCCACCTCTTTGGTCACCTTCTCAAAGAACTCAATAAGGTTAGTAAGGCACGACCTTCCCGCTACAAAACCATGCTGACTATCTCTAATCAATTCATTACTCTCCAAATAACTATAAATCCTATCCCTAATAATTCTTTCTAAAACCTTGCCCACTACAGAAGTAAGACTCACTGGTCTGTAATTCCCAGGGAAGTCTCTGCTCCCCTTCTTAAACAATGGGACAAATGGACGTTATTTAAATGGTAAAAAATTTCAGCATACTGTTGTGCAGAGAGACCTGGGTGTCCTTGTGCAGGAATCGCAAAGGGTTGGTTTGCAGATGCAACAGGTAATTCAGAAGGCAAATGGAATTTTGTCCTTTATTGCTAGAGGGATGGAGTTTAAAAACAGTGAGATTATGTTGCAGCTGTATAAGGTGCTGGTGAAGCCACACCTGGAGTACTGTGTACAGTTTTGGTCTCCTTACTTGAGAAAGGATATACTGACACTGGAGGGGGTGCAGAGGAAATTCACTAGGTTGATTCCGGAGTTGAGAGGGTTGGCTCATGAGGAGAGACTGAGTAGACTGGGGTATACTCCTTGAGATTCAGAAGAATGAGGGGAGATCTTATGGAAACATATAAGATTATGAAGAGCATAGATAAGATAGAAACAGGGAAGTTGTTTCCACTGGCCGGTGAAACTAGAACTAGGGGGCATAGCCTCAAAATAAGAGGAAGTAGATTTAGGTTTGAGTTGAGGAGGAACTTCTTCACACAGGGTGTTGTGAATCTGTGGAATTCCCTGCCCAGTGATTAGTTGAGGCTACCTCATTGAATGTTTTTAAGGCAAGAATAGATACATTTTTGAACAGTAAAGGAATTAAGGGTTATGACGAGCGGGCAGGTAAGTGGAGCTGAGTCTACAAAAAGATCAGCCATGATTTTACTGAATGGTGGAGCAGGCTCGAGGGGCCAGATGGTCTACTCCTGTTCCTAGTTCTTATGTTTTTATCCCACTGGTGTCTTCCACCGTGAAGACTGATGCAAAGTAACTACTCAGTTCCTCTGCCATTGCTTTGTTTCCTATTATTACTTCTCCAGCCTAATTTTCCAGTGCTCCAATGGCTATTTTTACCTCTTTCTTACCTTTCATATATTGAAAAAACTCTTCCTATCTTCTTTGATATTACTAGCTAGCTCACACTCCCATTTCATTTTCTCCCCCCACTATTGCTTTTTTAGTTGTCCTCTGCTCGCTTTTAAAGGCTTCTCAATCCCTTGGCTTCCACTAATCTTTGCCACTTTGTATGCTCTTTCTGTGGCGTTTATGCTGTCCCTAACTTACGTTGTCAGCCATGGATGCCTCGTCCTCCCCTTAGCAGATCTCCTCCTCCTAGGGATGAATTTCTGTTTTGTCTCCTGATTAATCCTCAAAAACTCCTGCCATATCTATTCCACTGTCTTCTCTGCTAGGCTCCCTTTCCAATCAACTCTGGCCAGCTCCTTCATGTATTTGTAGTTACCTTTATTTAATCATTAGATCTGCCTTATTGCCTGCTGTATCACACTGCCTTATTGCCCATTGTATCACTGCATTAGTGCCTGCTGTATCACATTGCATTATTGTCTGCTGTATTTCACTGCATTACTGTCTGCTGCATCAAACTTGCATTACTGCCTGCTATATCACATTGCATTACTGCCTGCTCTATTACACTGCATTACTGTCTGCGGTATCTCACTGCATTAGTGCCTGCTGTATCACACTGCATTACTGCCTGCTCTATTACACTGCATTACTGCCTGCTGTATTACATTGCATTATAGCTTGCTCTATCACACTGCATTACTGTCTGGTGTATCTCACTGCATTAGTGCCTGCTGTATCACACTGCATTACATGTTTGTTGCATTACACTGCATTATTGTCTGCTGTATCACACTGCATTACTGCCTGCCATATCGCACTGCATTATTAAACAAAAAAAAGTGTGCAAGTGGCTCCTTACGAGAGCACACGCACAGAGTGAAGTTCTGACTGCCGAGTTAACAACCTGATGAAGGAGCAGCACTCCAAAAGCTCGTAATTCCAAATAAGCCTGCTGTACTGCACTGCATTACCATCTGCTGTATTACCCCCTGCGTAGTGACTTAGGATTCCTAACAAAGCACGGAAATTCCAGCTTCAGGTCCACGGACCTTTAAATGGTCCACCAAATTTTCTGTCCTGCCCACTGTGATTCTCCTGGCGGGTGGGAAAGGGATAAATCCAGTCTGTGTGTCTTGGGATGTGATCTGAAAAACAGTGATATATGTAGTTACAGCCTTCTAGTGTACTGTCAAAGCCTCTTTAACCATGGTTTTGCAGCTTATACCTTACAACTCCAGCAATTTCCCAGCTTTGCCGCATTTAATGATTCTTAACCCTTTCAGGTGCCATGAAACTTAATGGACGGGATTCTTCTAAAAAAATTCTAAGAGCCGAATTTGCATAAAAACTGGAGTAAATCCCACTTTTTTTTTAGTGGGATTTTCAAAATGAATCTCCCACACCGAGCACTTGTGAGATTCATGATGAAAGTACAGGGGTGGGGCCTCCTGCTGCTGGAGAGACCGGCAGCATGGCATTGAGCAGGCGGTGCACGTACTGCTGGCCTTCCGATCACTAGCCTGCCAGATCACTGGCCAGTCCATTCGCTAACCAACACAGCAACCCCCCATCTCTAGCCATGAGACCCCTCACCCTCCCTCCCCCACCATCGCTATCCTCCCAGACATCTGCCAATATCCCACCCCTGATGTCCCTGAACACCCTCCCCCTCCACAGTTCCAACTACACCCCTCTGCCCTCCACCCCCCCCCCCCCACCGACCCCGCGTCCCCGATACTCCTGGCAGGCCACCCCCTGTCCCAGTGGCCAGTCCTGATCAGCCCCTTCCCTCTCTCTGCCACTGATCCCCAGTGAAGAGTGGCAGCAGGACCCTCCACCTCCACCGATCTATCCCGCATAGGCCCTGCCCCTATATACCCCATACGCTCCACACCCTCTGACCCCATCCTCCTGGCACTACTCAATGCCTGGTAGGCAATGCCAAGGCACCCCTTGGGCAGTGCTGGGGGCCAGGCTGGCATTGCCCAGGAGGCACCCTCCCCTTACAGTCCTCCTGGGGACTCTCCATGCTCCCCCCCTCACTCCAGTTGTGTTGGGCTGACTGTTAGCTAAGAGGAAGTGCAAAGGAAATTCATTAGTTTGGTTTCTGAGATGAAGGAATTGATCTACGAGCAGAGGTTGAATAGATAAGCTGACATATTTCCTGAAGTTTAGAAGGATGAGAGATGATCCAGCTGTGCATCTAACATTTTTCAGAGGCTTTCCAGAATAGATGCTTAGGAAATATTTCACCTGGCTATTGGGAATCTAAAACATAGGGTCACAGTTTGAGAATGGCCACTCAGAGTTGATCAAGGAAACATTTTTTCACTCAAAGGATTGTGAATCTTTGGACTTCACTACCCAGACAGCTGTGGTGTGTAGTCATTGAGTGCACTCAGGAAAAAGTTTGATAGCTTGTTTGGATAATAAAGAGATCAAGGGATATTGAGATCGTGATTTATGGAGATCTTTTGATAGCTGTAAATGATTTGGATTTTGGAATACATTGTAAACTTTTAAAATTTGCCAGGATTCCAGACTTGAAAGTGTGGCAACAATGGTTCAGCTAGAAGTATGCTCACCTCTCAAATGGAAGATTCTGGGTTCAATTCCCACTCCAGGGCCACGATTCTCCCATTGTGCGGGTTCCCCAACAGTTCTTTTGAGCCATGCGCATCTCCCAGCCGGTGAAAAATGACACTGCTGAGATCCCACTGAAACTCGGTGGGCCGCTGTTTGGCATGAGTTTACATACCTTTGCATGCAATTATCAGAATCCATACAGCAACCTGCGCCCACGTAAGTGTCTCTCATCTCTTTGGCGTGATGTAATTTTGGCGTAAATTAGAACAGGTATTTAAAAGATGCAACCTGGTATTGCAGCCTTGAACTGGCATAAGGAGATAAGTGCTGCGAGCAGAGCACAGGAGATGTTGCAGGCAGGCCCTGGAGAAGCCTGGTGGCTTTCCTCCTGCCACCTTCAAGTGTTGGCCCATTAATGAGTAACATCTAATGGGGGGGCTTCCATTTCCTCACAGTTCCCTGGGTGAGTTTCCATCAGGGAGTCCCACTCCCCCCTCCTATCCTCCAAGCAGCGCTGAAGCTGACTCTGAGAGGAAGTGTTAAGGGCTCCTGCTTCCCCTTCCCCTCCACAGCACTTTGCAGTGGCATTGTCTTGCTGCAGGGTGTGATCACGGACTTGACTGAGTGCTGGTGTTCCGGGATGGGGGAAGAGTGCACCATATGCTGACTGAGGCCTAACCAGAAGAAGCAGCTGCTGTTCCAGGCCGGAGTGCAGAGGTTCAGACATGGACTGTGTGGAATCTGCTGTCACTGGGCACACAGCAGGTGCTGATTTGCAGTCTGTCCCTGCCCTGTGACACGGACCAGCAGCACATGCCTGTAACAGATGCTGCAATTGCACACGTCTGCACACTGACCTGCATAATCTGTGCCAACATTTGTCATGATGGGACTCTCACAAAACCCAAATTGGGCCTCACATGGCACCATGGATTGTGTGGGGTTGCCAACTCCCACAAGTCGGGGTACTGGCCCAAGTGACGGATTGAGGTGGTGCTGGGTCTATGGGTCTAGATAGGCTGGGCGAATGGGCCAGGAAATGGCAAATGGAATTTAATGTTGGCAAGTGTGAGGTGGTCCACTTTGGTAGGAATAATGGTAGGAAGGACTATTACTTACGTGGCGAAAAACTGCAGCAGGCGACGGTGCAGAGGGACCTCGGGGTCCTTGTGCATGAGTCGCAAAAACCCAGCTTGCAGGTGCAGCAGGTGGTCAGGAAGGCGAATGGGATGCTGGCCTTCATAGCGAGGGGGATTGAATATAAAAGTAGGGAGGTCTTGCTGCAGCTGTATAGGGCATTGGTGAGGCCGCAGCTGGAGTACTGTGTGCAGTTTTGGGCGCCGCACCTGCGCAAGGATATTTTGGCCTTGGAGGGAGTGCAGAGGAGGTTTACTAGGCTGATACCGGAGTTGAGGGGGTTGAGCTATGAGGAGAGGCTGAATAAACTAGGCTTGTACTCGTTAGAGTTTAGAAGAATGAGGGGAGATCTCATTGAGACGTATAAGATGATGAATGGGATGGATAGGATAGAGGTGGAGAGACTCTTCCCGCTCAAAAAAGACAGTAGGACTAGGGGGCACAGCCTCAAGATAAAGGGGAGGCGGTTTAGAACGGAGTTGAGGAGGAACTTCTTCACTCAAAGGGTGGTGAATCTCTGGAATTCTCTGCCCGTTGAAGTGGTGGAGGCTGCCTCGCTAAATATTTTTAAGACGCGGGTTGATGGGTTTTTGATAAGAGAGGGGATTAAGGGTTATGGGGAGAGGGCGGGAAAGTGGAACTGAGCCACGACAGATCAGCCATGATCTTATTGAATGGCGTGGCAGGCTCGAAGGGCTAGATGGCCTACTCCTGCTCCTATTTCTTATGTTCTTATGTTCTTATGTAGCCAATGAGAACAATCTGTCATTCTATGCTCTTTCCAAACCCTACTATGCAGATGGACCTTGGTTTGTTTGATCTGGAACTGGCCATGTTGGTGGCAGCAAGGACAGAAGCGGAGGAGGACGAGGCAGCTCAGGAGGTGGTGGACATGGAGAGACCACCACAAAAGCAGCCGCCACCAGACCGTCAGGAAGGAGGGCAGAGGGCTGCTACTGAGGGCCAGGAGGTGGATGAGCAGGCTCCCGAGAGGATGCACAGAAGGCAGGGTTTGCTAAGGTCAAGGAGGTGCAGGCCCCACAATTCATTCGAAACCATCTCGGAGACGATGTGCCACCACTGGCTGCTGTTGTCCAAGACCACGGTGAGACACCTTTGTGAGGTGCTCTCACACCTGGCACCTCAGGGGAGCAGCGAGTGTGCACTCTCTGTGGATGTGAAGGTGACGGCACTCCTTAATTTCTATTCCTCCAGGTCATTCCAGGCTCCCAGTGGCGACCTAGCTTGGATCTCCCAAGTGTCCATGCACAGATGTGTGCAGCAGGTCTCAGGTGCCCTGTGTGTCCGGGCAGGGCAGTGCATTAATTTCAATGTGGGCCATGCATAGCAGGAGGTCCAAGCTCTTGGCTTCGCATCCATCACCGGGATCCTGGATCTGCAGCTCACAGTGGATGGGACGCACATTGCCTTGTGGGCTCCCCATGCAGGGCCACAGCAATTTGTGAACCGGAAGGGATTCCACTCCCTGAACGCTCAAATCATCTGCGACCATTGGCTCAAGATCATGCAGGACGATGCACGTCACCCTGGGAGTGTTCATGACAGCTTTGTGACCCGACAGTCGGACATCCCTGGGCTCTCTGAAGAGCAGCCCAGGCTCCCGGGATGGCTACTGGGTGACAAAGGATACCTGCTAAGGTCACGGCTGATGACACCTGTGTGGATCCCCGAGACCGAGGCGGAGACAAAAAGGCCCATGCAGCCACCCATCCGTCGTTGAGCGGTGCATCGGCCTGTTGGAGAAGTGGTGCCGTTGCTTGGACCACTCTGGGGGGGGGCCTCCAGTATGACCCGGTGCATGCATTACATGCCGTTATCATTTGCTGCGCTCTGCACAACATCACCCAGCAGCGGGGAAACCAGCTGGAGCAGGAGGAGGAGGAGTGGCGAGGTGGGCACCCATATGAAGATCCAGAGGAAATTGGGCGGGCGGTGATGGCAGGTGTCTGGCAGGGAAGGGCAGCGAGAGATGCGTCGATTGCAAACTGCTTCACCTAGCTGGTGCCGTGCAGTGAGGGGGCTGCAACCATCACACATCCACCACACCCCAGGAGCAAGTGCAGCCACTATTCTCCCTCCAAACCAACCTAGGCCCTTAAACCACCACATCACCCTTCCCCTGCCCCTCTCATCCCACCACCCTATCCCTCAAAAACATCTGAAGCTGTTAATGTGCCTGGGCTGGCAATGGTTGAAGGCTGGAGGATGATAACAACTCACTGTTGTGCACACTGGGATCCTGGCCCTAGTGCAATTCAATCTGACTCCTCCCTGTACTCCGAATGCATGCTGCCACCCTGGCCCATGTAAGCGTTGGGGACACATGATTTTTGGCCAAGGAGGAGGGGGGAGGGGGTGTTACTTGCAGCAAGGATGTTCTGGTGGACATTGAGGAAGGTAGGGCAGGCACTCTGAAACATGAGTCTGCAAGTCTCAACAGACAGCACCTCTGTGTTTGGGAGTCAGGAACACTGAGCTGTCGGGGTGGGGGGAGGAGAATCAGATTAATCAGAGCATGATGTGCAATTAACAGTTTAATGTGTACTTAATGTAAATGATCACCAAACCCTGACTAATGCTGACCTTCACCCATGCTCTCTGGTGAACTACAACTTTCTAACTTAATGCTATCTACTGCTTCTTCTAGGTGCTACCCCAGGAGGTGGAGATGTCCGGCTGGGATGCATGCCCCGTTGCCTGTGATGTCCCCTGGGTGGCTGGGACCTGGAGGGCCATGGCTGACTTGCGGATGGTACTGTTTTGGTGCCACATTGTCATCTTGCTGGTTCTGAGATGTCCCGGTGTGAGGATGGGGGGAACTGGAAGGCCTCTGGACATCTGGGATCTCCTGGGTGGAAGACCCCAGCATAGGCCCAAACCTTTCCTCCTCCGTTGGGGTGCCCAGAGGCCCTGGGGGCATTCCATCAGACACCAGGGCACCTGGACTGAACTCCAGAAGCTCCAGTGTCACCTGGCTCTGCCGGCCCTGGAGACCTAGATCCATCTGCCCATGATGAGTGACCCCTCAGCCCTGGCTCTCTGAGACTCGGCCAAGCTCTGGAGCCCCTCCATTGTTGCATTCTGTGAGCAAGCCAGGCTCTGGAGCCCCTCGGCAGTAGCCCTCTAAGCCTGGGCTAAGTTGGTAAGGCTCACAGCCACAGCCTGCTGTGTCTCCAGAATGCCAGCAAGAGTCCCAGCCATGGCCAGCAGTGTCTCCCACGTGCCCCCAACACCCATGACCATCGAATCATGTATATCAGAAACACATTTGCCCGTGGCCTGTGTCTCCAGGATACCCTGGACCCTGTCACCCATGAGGACAGGCCCCTGAGCCAGATTTTACGCTGTGGTCACCACCCTTGCATTATTGACCTGGTTCGCATCCTGCAACAGCACTCTGTTTGACTCCCCTAGACGGCCTTGCAGTCACAGCGTGGTCGCTGACAGCCCTTCCACAACTCCCTGGGTTTCCTGATGTATCTCCATCAGCCTTGGGAGGAACAAACCCAGAGGAACAAACCCAGAGGCCCAGCAGCTGGCTTGGGGACAGCTAACTTCTGGTCTCCAGCAGACCTACGTGTGCCCGGGCCCTCAGATGTGTCCGCCTCCACCCGATGTGCATCAGCGGCTGTGACGTGCTCATCAGGTTGTGATCCAGAAGCCTCAACACTAAAGATACCCACCGTAGTGATCGTCTCTGTGTTAGTGGGTTGTGTGGTACATGCCGGTGATACTTTAGTGGTGCTGCCCTCGGGGAATTCCTCAGTGCCTCCCTCCGAGGTATCATCCTGGGATCCGTGGGCATTAGGCTCCAGAACAGCAAGGCCGGCGGCAACACCCGAAGGGCCGGGTTCCTCTGGGTCCAGAGCTGCAATAAAGAACACACATTAGGGGATCGGGGACAAGGCATTCCATACAGCATTGCATTTACTTTGAGGAGGACCTAGGTTGACGGTGCACTTCTGCTCGCTTGCATGCTATATGCCGACCTGGTTGTTGGTGACAATTTGGGATGGCCCATCACCCCCTGCCAGCTCCATGGCACGCTCCTCTATGCTACTCAGCTGCCTCAGGTCAGGCACACCACCACCAATCTGTGTCGTCTCCCATGCATTGTGGATTTTCTTTTCCTGTGGGAACATAACATGGATAGCAAGCATTAACATATTGCAGTGCATGGTGCGCTTTGCGTGCCTGTGCCTTGGGCGTTGTGCTGGCAATTCTGGGGAAAGCGGTCACCACTGAAGAGTGCTCATTGAAGAGTGAGGGTTAGTTTCTATTCCTGGGGGAAAGGTCACTTGTTGCATGGCCTTCAGGTTGCAGGGTTGGAGATCCGTGCCAAACATGTGCAAGCTTTCAAGAGGGATGTTCACTCACCCTTACCGCTTTCAGAAGATCGTACAGTTTCTTCCGATACTGCCAGCCAGAGCACTGTGTCAGGCGCCTGGTATTCACCACTTCAGTCACTTCCTCCCACAATGCAATGGCAAATGTGCCCTTTGGGTTGGGGCCCTGGCCAGGGAGCAGACGATGATGCCTCTCCTCCATGGCATCTAGTAGGTGCTCCTGGTCTGCCTCCAAAAACCTGGGAGCTAGTTTACGAGCAGCCATCTTTATGGTGTGACTGGCTGT
This sequence comes from Carcharhinus amblyrhynchos, assembly GCF_965287045.1. Classification (NCBI taxonomy): domain Eukaryota; kingdom Metazoa; phylum Chordata; class Chondrichthyes; order Carcharhiniformes; family Carcharhinidae; genus Carcharhinus; species Carcharhinus amblyrhynchos. The sequence goes on from NC_137328.1 coordinate 80,393,547, forward strand.
GTGTCCATTTCTGTAGCTTATATACAGCTCTGGCTTATCAGGGGAGTTGTGAGTGCAGTGAGTGTGGCCAGTCAAGGGCCCGTTGCCAACAAATACTTGTGAGAAATTTTGAGGGCTGCTTTCAGTTGAGTGTCATGCAAGTCTTGGGGTGCTGATAGGCTGCCATTCGATAGACTGCTTGTGTCTGGAGGGGATGAGGGGGGTGCAATACTCAGGGCTCCTATTCGATAAGCTGCTGTGTCCAGTGGGGTGCAATACTCAAGGCTCCCATTCAAGAGGAGGAATGATCACAAGCTGGGATTGTGCATGTCAGCACAACGCTAGTTCTCTGCAGGGCAGCAGTGAGGACAGTTTGTTCAAGGGATGGAGGGATGGAGACTTGCATTATCCAGATCCATGGGGGCATGTGGTGAGTGGGCAGCCATGTCTGTGTGTGGGGGGAGTGATCAGGCCAGTGATGTATGTAAGGGGGTTTGTGGAAGTCAGCAGTGAGGCCAGTAATGTGTGTAGGGAGTGTTGTGGGGGCCAGGGGTGAGGCCAGTGATGTTGGGGGGGGGGGGAGTTATCGGGGCCAGCGATGAGGCAAGCGATGTCTCTGTGGGAGGGTTGTGGGGGCCAGCAATGAGGCCAGCGATGTGTGTGGGGTTTGGATGGCAGTGATCTGGATGCTGGGAAGTCTTTTCCATGATCACCCAGCAATGTACGCATGAGCAGGTTCTTGCTCAATTCGCTGATTTCAGGCTCCTTGGCCCCGCTCCCTGAGCCTTTAATGATATTCACAACTGGGCCCTCTGCATTGCACATTGAGATTTGGGTGAGAAGCTGATCCATCATAATAATCATGATCTAAAACAGTTTTTTCGCCAATTCAGCATTTTTGGGAGAATCCCCCCCACCAAGGCTTGTGCCTTAAAATCACAACTGACACTCCAGTGGGAGAACTGTGCTGTTGGAGTTGCCTCTCTTTCCAGATGGACGTTAAACTGTGGTGCCAACTGCAGGCTCATTTGGATGTAAGAGATCCCATGGCACTATTTCAAAGAATGGCAATGGAGCTGTTGTTGGTGTCCTGGAAAATAGTTATCCCTCAGTCAATGCCACAAAAACTAGGGATTATAACATTGATGTTTGTGGGCGTTTGAATGGTGCAAATGGGCTGCTACATTTTCTACATTACAACAGTGGTTATACTCTTCAAAAAGTACTTCTTGGCTGAAATGTGCTTCGAGATTACTATTGGTCATGAAGACTATATAAATGAGACTGTTTCCTTTTCACAGGAAGTAGACAGACTAACAGAATGGGCAGACTGATGGCTGACAAAATTCAATATCGAGAAGTGTGAAGTGCTGACTTTCTCTTCCACCTGGTGCAGACTTAACAGTGGCCACCGACTGTTGAGCCAGCAGTCCTTAGTTTGGCTGGAAGCTCATGGAGGAGGGCAGTTGGCAGATGGGAGCCTGATGGCAGCTAATTAGTTGCCTGACACAGGTAAAATGCACCTGGGGGTCTCACAAATGGTGGAGGTGGGATTCCCCCCGGCTTTCCAGCTCATTGGTAGAAACGCCGTCTCAATAACAAGATTCAACAATGTAATTTTGTGATCTATGAATGCTATGGATTTGAGGTGAAAGAGTAGCTATCACCTTGTTGAATGATAGAACCAAATAGTCTACTCCAGCTGCTATTTCCTATTTATTTGTGTTCCTATCAGTTGGGTTGAATTGTCTTTTTCTGTAGCCTAAATTCTATATAATAGTAAAAAAATTGTTACATACACAACAAAAGTGTATGCAGCCAAAGCTTTTCTTAAAGCTGGTTATGGAAGACTGTATTTTGATATGTTATTCTATTGTCTTTTACTAGAAATAGATGGACAGATTGATATTGTGGCCTTGCGCCTGAAAAAGCGGTTAAGGCATAATGACATATCTTCAGAAGTTTTGCCAACCGCCAGAACAATTATACTCCCTGCCACACTCCCTGGAGGATGTAGGTATCAAAGTTGGAGAGGACATATAGGTGAGTCGCATTATACAGGCAAGGCACAGCAATTACCAGCAAGGAGCGATTAGGCTGTTTCGACTATAATGGCCAAACGAGACTGGCTTACAACCTATAGATTGCTGACTGACAGAACTGTGTCTGTACAAAATACAACAGAGGAGCACAGGAGATGGCATCACCTAAATCTGCAAAATCTTGGATGAACATTTGTCCATGTATCGCCAGTGGCAATTCCTGTGAACTCTGTGTGTACAGGTGATGAAAGCTGTCGAAGCAGCTCCTGTAACTCCTCAGTCTTCTCTCGTACAACACCGCGTGGTCAAATTTTAACAATATTCTTTGGATTTGTTTCAACACACTGAAAGATTAGCGAAGACAACTTTGAGGAAAGGATCCGCTCATCTTATAACTGCCTAAGTTCTGCGGTCAGATAAATCAGTGGTTGGGTGAATGCCCAGCCACATTGGCATGAATTGATAAGTCATAAATGAGGGTGTCTGTTCAACTATTGCCAAAGCTACAGCAGCAGGTGTTACTGTGGATGGCCCAGGAACTTAAGCAGGGAGCCACCACCAGGATGTGGTGGACAGAAATGCAGGGCCTTTGTAATACACAGCAGAAAATAGTCGACAGTTACTTAGAATTTCTTCTATCAGTAAAATCTAGCCACAGGCCAATACACTTCTAATGGCTGAAATGTTAGGTCTGTAACAAATGAGGAGCCCTGAGCTCCATGCCCAGTTCCCTAATCTGCACTCCCATCAGAAAGACGCAAGGTATGATTTGAGAAGCTGTACACAATAATGTATGCGAATGCGACTGGGGACAATTACTTTGCAGTTGCGGTTTTCAGTTTTAAGAAGTGGTGTCACTGGCGCAGTCATTGGAAGAGATTCTCAATTAATGTCTGAGCTGTAAGTCTTCCTTGCTGCATTGTCAATTGTAATTTTCATCCTCTTGCTCTGCTATGTTTTCATCATCCTATTTTTCCAGTCACGGTGAGATTTCTTTGTAGGACAAATTCATTCAGCATGTACCAGAGACCCAATTATTTGTGAGCCCCACGGGACAGATAGTGCTCTGAGGCATTCCCAGTCAAGGCGTCTGAAGTGCTGTTTTAAGATCCTGGTGGTATGCTCAATAATCTTGCTAGCTCTGGCTGGAGTTTTATTGTATTCTACTTTCACCTTTTGCTGGTGGCAAAAGTGTATGAGTCCTGTCTGCAAGGTTAGTACTGGCTGTTGTAGAAGTTTAAATTACAGAATAAGGGAAATCAGCCCATTGTGTTTATGTTGGTTCTTTGCCAAACCAGTCCAAATTCTTCATCCTGGTGATTCAAATTGAATGCCTAAAGCTACACAAGTTACTCTAACTGTATTCTAATCAATATTTTGCATGACTTTATCATTGCTTATTTACTTTTGTTTTCTATGTTCCAATTTAGAATTCAAAATAGTGTTGTCTTTTTCTGCTGTTTTATCCACTATATTCACACTTGAAGAGAATTATGTAATTGAACCCCTAGCTCTCTCTATTCATCTACACCATTCAGCACCTTTCCTTCAAATATGTACTCAAGTTCCTTGTGATATTTTTCCAGCAACAGGCAGCCGCCAATCTTTCAGCTCTTTCAAAAAAAATGTGACAGATAAAATTAAGGCACCATGAAAGATCCCAAGGCAATAACCATTTATCTGTATGATTTCATGCTGGAGGGTTCATACCAGCTGAAACAAAATCCATTGTACATTGGGTTTAGTATCGTAACATCAACGTAACCCCTGGTTCCTTGGACCCCAGGAAAGCTACCAAATCAATAGAATTGTGTTGTTGCTGTTAATCAGTGGCAAAAGTGACATGTGTACTGTGTCAGCCAACTTGCTGGAGTTCAGAAGAATGAGGGGGGAATCTGATTGAGGTATATAAAATGCTAAAGGGGATTGATAAGGTGGACTTTGAACAGATGCCCCCCCCTCCCCCTCGTGGGATAAAAAGTTGTAGATACAGTGTGAGAGGAGGTAGATTCAAAACTGAGGTGAGGAGAAACTACTGCTGGGACATACCCCCAAAAAACTAAGTGGGAAAATGGGAGAATTCCCCACCTGTTTTTGGGGTGTACTTAGTGGAACAAATCTCCAGCACTCTGTGCTCCAGCCCATCCTTATCACATGCCAGTGCAATGCAGCCCACATTCATCCTATTGTTTCTTCTGGGCGAAAATTTGCAAACATTTGTCTCCTAAGCTGCATTTTAATAAACTTCACCTCATTCAAAATTCCCCAATCCGATTGCTTTCTGCATAAAGCTGTACAAAAACTCTAATTCCAAAATCTTGGTCAGCTGCCCATCCTTTAGCACAATTTTCAAATCCTCATCCTGATCATCCCCTGTGGCCTCAAACCACCCCAACTCTGCAGTTTCCCCTACTTTGCCTCTTGGTCTCAGCTCTGCAGCTTCCTCCACTACGCTTCTTGCAGCATTCATTCCTCTAACCTTATCTGCAGCACATTTCCTTGACATTCTGCACCAGAGCCTTTAACAAACTTGTTCAGAAAGTTTGGAATGTCTTCTCTAACTAAGTGTTGTCCAATATTATTTTAATGCTTGCTAAACTGGTGGCATTTTGGTGACAATATTTGTCACAAGATACAAAATATATGCAATATAAATAAAACATTAAAAATAGGGTTGTGGTTTTAAAATACCAATAGTCACAATCAAGATCAATACACTCACCATCAGAAAAGGGTTTAATTCAAATATTCTGTAAAACAAACCTATGTATACACTGTAAAAGGGTGTTGACAATCTATTAACCAGAGTGCTCTGTTTCTGGCAGTGTGAGCAAAGAACAATATAGCTCAGGAATAGGCCTTTTATTCCACCAAAATCTGAACCAATACATGGTTTCTATTCCTCTGTTCTCTTTCCATTCATGTGCCTATCAAGATACACCTTCAACATTGTTAATATGCCTGCTTCCACCATCTCCACTGGCAGTGCATTTCAGACAACCAACACCCTCTGTGTGAAAAACTTTCCCTGAACATCTCTGCTAAATATACCCCCTCTCACCTTAAACCTGTGCCCTCTTGTAGTTGACCTTTCCACCTTAGGGCTATCCACCTTATCCATGCCTCTAATAATTTTGTAAACTTCTATCAGGTCGCCCCTCAGACTATGTCTTTTTAGTGAAAATAATCTGTATTTATCCAACCTCTCTTCATACCTAAAACTCCCAGACCATGCAACATCCTGGTAAACTTTCTTTGCACCCTTGCCAAAGCATCCATGTTCTTCTGGTAGTATGGCAACCAAAACTGCATGTGGCCTAACCAAAGTTTTATCCAGCTGTAACATAACTTGCCAATTCTTATACTTGATGCCCTGGGTGAATGAAAGCAAGCATGCTGTATGTCATAGAAATCATAGAAACTTTACAGTACAGAAAGAGGCCATTTGGCCCATCGAGTCTGCACTGACCATAATCCCACCCAGGCCCTATCCCCATATCCCTACATATTTTACCCACTAATCCCTCTAACCTATGCATTTCAGGACACTAACGGGCAATTTTAGCATGGCCAATCAATCTAACCCACACATCTTTGGACTGTGGGAGGAAACTGGAGCACCCAGACAAAACCCACATAGACACAAGGAGAATGTGAAAACTCCACACAGGCAGTGACCCAGAGCCAGGAATCAAACCCAGGTCCCTGGAGCTGTGAAGCAGCAGTGCTAACCACTATGCTATCATGCCACCCGTATGTCTTCTTGATCACCTTATCCACCTGTGTTGCCACTTTCAGAGATCTGTGGACCTGTACACCCAGATCCCTCTATATGTCAATGCTCTTAAGGGTTCTGCCATTTACTGTATAATTCGCACCTAAATCTGATCTTCCAAAATGCATCACCGTGCACTTGTCTGGATTAAACTCCATCTGCCATTTCTGCGCCAAAGTCTGCAAACAATCTATATACTGCTGTATTCTTTGTGCTTCAGTTTATTTATTTTTAATCTTTAAGAGTAAACTGTCTCTATTTTATCAGTGTTAATATATTAGGACAATGCTTCCTGAACTATTTTCCAGAGTGATTCCATTTTACAACTTTAAAATGAACATGAGTCCTGATGTCAGCAGAAACAGAAAGCAATGTATTATTATTAAATTATTATTAAAGTTTGCATATTATGGATATGCTAATACATCAGCTGGGATTCTGCCAAAAATCAAACTAAATGCCCAACAGGTGGGAAAACAGGAGAATCACCTGCCTGTTTTTTGGGCATACTTACCTGAATGAATCTCCGATATTCTGTACAATAAAACTCCCCCTCATCTTCCCAGCTCAGTTGCATGACCTCCCAGTTTTGCCCACACATGATCAGTCATTAAGCTACATTTGCCTGTTAGGGTACTCATCACTACTTTTTGAAGCCAACAAGCACCTTGGGGTCACCATCCATCCCTCGTATTTGATGGCAAAAAGTCTGTGTTTTCTGGACTGTTCCACCAGATTTTCCTCCCTAAAGTTGTCATTATTGCTTTGGAGGAGGGGGATGTTTGCAATCTCAAAAGCAATCTTTGTGACCCCAGGGGTTGTGACCAACAGTTTAGAAGCCCCTTGAGTAAGGAAAGTTATGAGAAAAAAGAATCAATGAATGTCGACATATTTATCTGACTCTTGCTTTGTTTTTGCTGTCATCTATCATGTCTTAACATAAACCTTTGACTCATGGCCAACCTGCTGTTATCTTATCTTCTGTGCCAGCAGCATCTGACTCTTTTCAATTGCTCATTTCAACAGATCTACTAAGAAGGAGGCAGCACACATTTTGATGTTGCTGCACTGCCCCAGCTTGCCAACATTCATATGGATGGATAATCCATCTTGGACTTCTTTTAAGGTCCCCAGCAGCAAAGATGCTGGTTTTCAACCAATTGGATTTGGTCCACCTGATACCAAGAAACAGCTGAAGGCAAAGTCTATGGGTCCCCACAATATTCCGGCAATAGTACTGAAGGCATGTGCTCCAGAACTTTCTACATCCCAACCAAGCTGCTCCAGTATGTCACAACACTAGCATTTCCCAGAAATATGGAAAATTGCCCAGGTATGTCCTGTACACAAAAAAACGGGATAAATCCAACCTGGCCAATTACGATCCCATTAGTCTACATTCGATCATAGGCAAAGTAATGGAAATCCAACAGCACTTACTCAGCAATAATCTGCTTTCTGACACTCAGTTTGCACCACTCAGCCCTGACCTCATTACAGCTTTCGTCTAAAAGTGAATAAATGAGCAGAACTCGGGAAGGTAACAGTGACGGCCCTTGACATCGAGGCAGCATTTGACTGAGTGTGGCATCAAGGAGGCCGAGGAAAACTGGAGTCAATGGGAATCAGGGGAAAACTCTCTACTAATTAGTGTCCACTAATTAGTCTCCACTACCTAGCACAAAGAAAGATATATTGCTGTGGTGTTTTGGCGGTCAATCATCTTAGTCCAAGACACCAATGCAGGAGTTCCTTAGGGTAGTGTCCTAGGCCCAATCATCTTCAGCTGCTTCATCACAAGATCAGAATTTGGGATGTTCCCAAATGATTGCAAAATGTTCAGTCACATTTGCAACTCCTCAGAAACTGAAGTAGTCCATTTCTAAAGGAAGCAAGACCTGAACAATATTCAGACTTAGGCTGATAATTGGCAAAAGTCATTTGTATCATACTAAAGCCTTGCACTGGCCATTGTTATGTGTAAGAGGGGGTTTAATTTAAAACAGCCTTGATTTCTTCTCTCACCATCTATCCATAAACAGATTTTTTTTAATTTTGCCCTTTATAGGCGGTTTTGGATTTTCCCCCACCTTTCATTTTTCTAGTGATCCAATCTGCTATTAATAACCCATTGGCACATTCAAGGTAGGGTTAAATCAAAGGATTAGTTTATTTTACACACACTCAAAACAAGGAAAGGGGCATTCACAGCATACTCCTGGTATCTTCACACGATAAAAGAGTGGTAGGAGGAAGGAAGAGGTTCAGGGCAAAGTCCACAGAGAAAATGAGAATTATTGGCTGGGATTTTCTGGCCTCCTCCACCAGTGGGATCTCCCAGGCTCGCTGAAGGCAATGCCTAGCCCTGGGTTCCCCAATGGCAGGATCGGTGAGCAACTTGAATGAATCATTGATTTTGGAGGGATCAAAAGATCTCACCAGCGGCTAATGGCAAGTTGCCTCCACCACCAGAAAACCCGCTGCTGGTGGGCTGGAAAATCTTGACCACTGTTTCAATGAGTCCAGAGTGTCAAATCAAAAGTCCAATGGTGTATTCCTTCAGAGAATTTAGCAGGTTGAAGCTGATGAGAGATAATCCACTTTTCCAGTCATGTTGATTTCATGGTGGGACAAGTGCATAGAAGTGAATTAATCTTGTAGTAGACACTGGTACAGAAATGTAGACATCCTGGTGGAAAATAATGTAGATGAGACAATTTAAACCTGGGCAGATGCCTGTTTCTGCTGCTGCTTTATTGGTAGAAGATGTCAGACTGCCTTTGTTCAGTTCCACAAGGCAATATTATAGATTCTAGCAGCTTGGAGACGGGGGTCATGTAATATAACTCCCACTTCTTCTCCTTGGTTCAAACAAAGGATATATATTATAAATCTGGATTCTTGAGATGGTCAATGTTGCATCCATCAATACATTTCAGAGTGTTCAGGATCCCTTTATCTTCACAGATGTACTGTCTCCATTGGCCAGAGCTGTGCCATAGAAATATGCAGGATCTTTGTGCATTTCCTTGAAATTTAACTTGTGCAGTCATAGTTGCACCAGTATCTCTTTAGATGTTTTCTGAAGGCTAGAAATTCTTTTTGCGTGAATCATAACTTGTCAGATTTCTGTCTGTGTAAAACCTTTGTCCATTATAAAAACATAATTCTATAAAGTAGCCTGGATGATATGTTTTCTCTTTCATCTTGTTTTCTGGGCATGACACCATCTCCAACAAAAGAGAATCTAACTATCTCCCCTTGACAATCCATAGCAATACCATTGCAGAATCCCAAATATAAATATCAGGTCATAGGCTGGGAATTCTGGGGAGAGTAACTCACCTCCTGACTCTCCAGAGCCTGTCCAACATTCATATTATCTGTCAATTTCATTCGCCACTTCTCACATTCACTCATGATTCTAATGTCCAATTGAGAAACTTTGAGAAATTTAGCTACATTTTAAGGACTATATAAATACAAGGTCTTGATACACCTTTGGACAGCAAATGGGCTTATCCATTTAGCCTGAATTCAGCTCAATAAAAATGAGTGTCAAGGACTGGAATATAGAGCAGGTATTGGTCTTCTTCATGCGTATTCTTGGAAGAGAAGCCACCATTTTTTCATAATTTCCTTCCTGAACTTCTGCTTCTTTAGGCAAATCTCTTTTCTAGTTGTCAAGCATCTACGTCTGGTTTAATTTGTGGTAATCTGATAAACTCAATGTGTTCCATACTAACAAAAGCTGGGAGTATGGCATGAGTGTGACCTGACGCGGCACTTTCCCACTATTGTTAGTGATTCTCTGTCAATTGAAATGCTGGTGATTTTATTTTTCATAGTCTCCAACAATGAGCAGAACTCAGCAAACAGCCAAATAAATAAAATGCAACCATACCAGTTGCTGATGTTGGGGCATTATAATTGAAAAATAATGCAGCTTGCACTTTTTTATCTATTATGTCAAAAACTTCCTTACTATAATGCACAAGCACTATTTTCCTGCACAACAATTTGGCAGCATTTGAAAAACAGATGGAAAGTGTGCATATATAGCAATCTCAAATTTACTGTACAGTGACCTTCAGAAGTGAGTCTGGCTCCACAGTAATTTATAGGTTCATTTGGTTAACTAGATTTGTGATCTATGTCATTTTTTAAATCACAAATTTCTATTCTCTGACCTTGAGAGTTCCAAGGTCACCTTTGCATTGGCAACTTTACAAGTCATTTCCAAGCTGCCAGCTTTTTGGCAAGAGATTTCAGAGATATGTTGCTGTTTGTTTGAAAAATGGTCCTTCGGAAAATAGGGATGACTGTATTGAATATTTTTAAGACAACTCAGATTAGCTCCTAACAGAATGTTTGAAGGCAGTCTAATCAGTGATCAGCTTAAAATATGTGAGGAATTGAATCATTTGTCAAATAGAAATTTTCAAAGGAAAAGTTGTCCCACAATGAGTCATCTGCAATATCTTGTCAATACTATTGCATTATAGATGGCCGAATGATTAAGGGCAAAGATAGCCATCTGATTAATGTCATATATAGAGGTTTTTCTTAAATGTCTTACTAAATAAATAGATTTTAAAACAGTTTATTCTCATTTTACTTCCCCACTCATATCCATCATTCTTCTAACTCTTGTCAACTGCACATTCTGTTGTTTGTTTGCATGACCATCAGTGACAGAACTTTCCAATATTTTACCCTGGGCCTATCTCTTTTCCTTTTGCCAGAGTTTTTCTCACCTCCAAAAGCCACGTTAAAACATATCACATTGAATGCATCTTTTGTTAAAAAGTTGACCTATATAATATAGATATTCTCCTGGTGTCCTGAAAAAAACAAGGTGCATAAAAATTGCTGGTTAAGCTGACTGGTGGTATTGTTCAGATATTAGCCATTTTCATGTGTATTCTTGAATTAGATGGAACAATTCTGTTGCAGTGACATTCTCAATCTCCTTAGGCACCCTCTTCTATTATTTTCAGCTCATTATATTGTAGAAAAAAAAGAGTTCTGGATGTCTTCTATGGGGTAAGGCCTCCTCAAGATTCAGGAGGATTGCATTCCTCAGGATTTCCCTCGAGGAAGGTGGACAATTACTTGCATATTAAGTATCTACTAGCAAGGGCAAATGCTGGAAAATCTCTTCAGGTCTGGCAGCATCTGTAAGGAGAGAAAAGAGCTGATGGTTCAAGTCTGAATGACCCTTTGTCAAAGCTTTTTCATGTCTTTTATCTTTGACAAAGTGTCGCCTGGACTTGAACCATCAGCTGTTTTCTCTCCTTACAGATGCTGCCAGACCTGATGAGATTTTGCAGCATTTTCTCTTTTGCTTTCAGATTCCAGCATCCACAGTAATTTGCTTTTATCTAGTTGCAAACACTTGATATGCCAATGAGATAAGAAGAACTTAATAGATTGATATTAAAACATTGCATTGCTGGGTTTAGTTTGTTTTCCAATAGGAAGATTATGTTATATAAACAGGAAATGCTGGAAAGACTCAGCAGGTCTGGCAGCATCTGGGGAGAGAGAAACAGTTAACATTCCAAGCCTGTATGGCTTTTCTTCAGAGCTCTGTGTGCCTTAACTTTCCTCTCACCACTCTTGTCAATGTAGCTGTGCCAACCTAATTCTGTTGCTGCTAATTTTGTATGTGTAAGTTTTAAAATTCAAATTGTTATCCGCATCAGCAGTGTTGCCTACATCAAGCACTGTCAACAAGTTAAATGGTGTTATTTTCTTATGTAAGCTGTAGAAACCATGGCAGCTGATGACTAAATGTCTATCTGTTCCTATTTGCAAAATTATTTCAAACCAAAATGTAATCTATAGGAACAACAGTGGGAACTACATGAAGGGTTTAATAAGCTGTGGAGAACAGGCTACAAAGTTTATTGAAGCCTGGCCATTAACTGTTCATATATCTAATTTCTACAATTAGTCCTTTAACATAACCAGCAATTATTCAAAATGTAATCAGTCTAATTTCAAGTTTTTGCAATCATCATGTTCGGATATAGAGGCTGACATCACATTGACGCTCCTGTTCGCTGCCTTGAGCAGTTGCCTCTGGCAGATAATTAAAAATGGCTTGTCATTGCCAAATATTAGAACAATAAATGGGAGGGTTATGACTTAATTGTTTTCGGCATATCTTTCCATTCTTAAAATGTTTGTAACCTATTAACATGAGCATGTTTTTTTGTGATAATGCAATATTATGAAACAGGCAACTTTAAACACTCTGTTTTGTAAGACTGATAGTGAGGTTCTGCTGAGGGACTTTAAAAAGCTCGGGGCAAATTGAAAAGCAGAGCCACAAAGGGACTAACCACTGGTGTGGGGAAGGAAGGTGAGTCAGATGGCCCTTTGGTGGTGGTGGTGGGGGAAGGCGGGTCAGATGGCCCTCTGGTAGAGGGGAGGGAAATGGGTCAGATGGCTCTCTGATGGGGGGAAGGGAGGTGGGTCACATAGCTCTCTGGTAGAGCAGAGGGAGGTGGTTCAGATGGCTCTCAGGTAGAGAGGAGGGGGATGGGACAGATGGCTCGCTGGTGGGGGGAAGGAGGTGAGTCAGATGGAGGAGCAAAGGGGACAAGGTGGGGGGGGGGGGGTCCGCTGCCACTCTGCATGTGATCAATGGGGGAGGTGAGGGGGATCTGTGGCCACTCTGCATGTGACCAGTAGGGGGAAAGGGGGAGTCTGCTGCCACTCTGCGTGTGATCGGTGGGGAGGGAGGGAAAGGGGGAAATGGGCCGTGATCGGTCTTGGTGGAAGGGGTGAGGGGATAAGGGGGATAGTAATGTTGTGGGGGTGGTGCATACACAATTGAAGGCTCCTATCAGAGCTGCAATGTTTTTGGCATGTAAGGTCCTCCACAGGCTTCTACAATGTGATTCAGAATTGCTACTATTTTTTCAGGCAAAGTGCGTATGGGGGCACCTGAGAACGGGTCTCAAAGTCGGATCCGAAACACTCCCTGTTTCAAGTCTGCCCAGAACTTCGAATCAAAATGATAAAATAGAACCTACAGTTTGAAGCTGAGGAATTTGTGTCTGAAACTAACATCATAACCTTAAGAACGACAAGAGTAAGAAAGCAGAACTGGCTAAGATAGACTGGGAAAATAGGTTAAAAGGTTAAGATGGTGGATAAGTAGTGACAGACATTTAAGAAGATATTTAGTGACTCACAAGAAAGATATATTCTGTTGAGAAAGAAAAAGTCCATGAGAAAGGTGGATTATCTTTGGATAACTAAGGAGGTTAAAGATGGTATCAAATTGAAAGAAAAGATGTACAATGCTGCAAAGATTAGTGATAAACCTGAAATTTGGGAACATTTTAGAAACCAGCAAGGAGTGACTAAAATAACAGCAATAAAAGAGAACTAATGAGAGTAAAATAGCAAAATAAATGTAAAAACAGACATTAAAAGCTGTATATAAAGGTTAAGTGGTGCATAAAAAGGAAGAGATCAGCTAAAATGAGCATTGGTCCATTGAACATAAGAACATAAGAACATAAGAAATAGGAGCAGGAGTAGGCCATCTGGCCCTTCGAGCCTGCCCCACCATTCAATAAGATCATGGCTGATCTGTCGTGGCTCAGTTCCACTTTCCCGCCCTCTCCCCATAACCCTTAATCCCCTCTCTTATCAAAAACCCATCAACCCGCTTCTTAAAAATATTTAGCGAGGCAGCCTCCACCACTTCAACGGGCAGAGAATTCCAGATATTCACCACCCTTTGAGTGAAGAAGTTCCTCCTCAACTCCGTTCTAAACCGCCCCCCCTTTATCTTGAGGCTGTGCCCCCTAGTCCTACTGTCTTTTTTGAGCGGGAAGAGTCTCTCCACCTCTATCCTATCCATCCCATTCATCATCTTATACGTCTCAATGAGATCTCCCCTCATTCTTCTAAACTCTAACGAGTACAAGCCTAGTTTATTCAGCCTCTCCTCATAGCTCAACCCCCTCAACTCCGGTATCAGCCTAGTAAACCTCCTCTGCACTCCCTCCAAGGCCAAAATATCCTTGTGCAGGTGCGGCGCCCAAAACTGCACACAGTACTCCAGCTGCGGCCTCACCAATGCCCTATACAGCCTCAGCAAGACCTCCCTACTTTTATATTCAATCCCCCTCGCTATGAAGGCCAGCATCCCATTCGCCTTCCTGACCACCTGCTGCACCTGCAGGCTGGGTTTTTGCGACTCATGCACAAGGACCCCGAGGTCCCTCTGCACCGTCGCCTGCTGCAGTTTTTGAAGTGAGGCTAGGGAATTAACATTGGAAAACAAGGAAATTAGAGACTTTGAATAAATATATTGTATCCTCGTGGTAAAAAATGCAAGAAGTATCTCAATGGTCATAGAAGATCAAGGGGCAAAAGGGAATGAGAAACTTAAAGCAGCCACTTCCAATAGCAAAAAGGAACTCAGGAAACTAATAAAGGCTAACATGTCTGTTGGACCTTGTGCATACATTCTGGATATTAAAAGAAGTGACTGGAGATAGTAGGTACATCCTTGTAATCTTTTAAAATCCCCTCAATCTAGAAAAGTCCCAGTTGATAGGATGATCAAAAATATAACGGCCCAATCAAAAATAAGTAGACACAGAACAAGAAACAATAGATTGTTTGGCCTAACATTTGGCATTGGGAAAATGATGGAACTCACCATGAAGGATAGCAGCAGGAAATCTAGAAAAACCATGATACGGTCAAGCAGAGTTAACATGGTTATTTGAAAGAGAAATCATATGACAATTTTATTAGTGTTGTTGGAGGATGTAACAAGCAAGGTGGATAAATGGAAGTCCACATAATATATTTAGATTTGCTAAAGGCATTCGAAGAAGGTACTACATAAAAGGTTACCACAAAAGATAAAAACTCATAGTTTTGGAGGTAATGTGGAGGTAATAGGGCCTGGGATAATGAACAGGAAATAATGTGATCATTTTCAGGTTGGCAAGTTTTAACTAGTGGGGTGCCAGAGGGATCACCGCTGAGGCTTCAAACTATTTATGATCTATGCTAATTAGTTCAATGAACAGACCAACTGTGTTGTAAACAAATTTGCTGATGATGCATAGAGGTAGAAAAGGATATAACAGAATGGGAAAAATAGCAGATGGAATATGTGAGGTTATATGAAAAATGTGAGGTTATCCACTTTGGTAGGAAGAATTGAAAAATGAAGTATTACTTAAATATTATTTAAACAGTACAGAGGGATCTGAGTGTCCTTATACAAAAATCACAAAATGTTAGCATACAGGTACAGCAAGGGGGATGGAGAATAAAAGTCAGGGAGTCGTACTGTAACTGTACAAGCCAAGGTGAGATTACAGTTAGAATACTGTGTGCAGTTTTGGTCTCCTTACTTGAGGAGGGATGTACTTATATTCAGTTGAAGAAGTTCCAAGATGGTTCGTTTGGCTGATTCCTGGGATGCCAGAATTGCCTTATAACAAAAGATTGAGCAGGTGGTGCCTATACTCAATGGCGTTTTGAAGAATGAGGTGATCTTATTGAAATATATAAGATTCTGAGGAGGCGTGACAGGATCCTGAGAGGATGTTTCCCCTCATGAGGAATTATATCAAAGGCTGATTTAGATAGATTTTTGATCTACTTGGGAGTCAAGGAGTATAGAGCGCAAACAGAAAGTGGAGTTCAGACCACCATCAGATCCATGACCTATTTGAACGAACCAAATGTAATGTTAATGTCTGACTATTCCCCAAAATACTCTTGAACAACAACAAAATGATAATTCTGCAAAATGCTGTCATACACCTCCCCAAAATTGCTGGATCTAAAGAAATCCATCTTCTGTCTGCCAGCACCTGCTAACCTGGTCTCCCCTGTAAGCATGAATCGATCAAGACTATCATTTCCATATCCCTGATGGCTTCTGTTGTGTTGCACCATTTGGATTAACCATCTGGGAAGGAAACGTCATATAGGACAGCATGATGGCACAATGGTTAGCATTGCTGCCTCACAGTGCCAGGGACCTGGGTTCAATTCCCAGCTTGGGTCGCTGTCTGTGCGAAGTTTGCACATTCTCCCTGTGTCTGTGTGGCTTTCTTCCGAGTGCTCCTGTTTCCTCCCTTACTCCAAAGGTGTGTGAGTTAGGTTGATTGGCTAGGCTAATTTGATCCTAGTGTCAGGGCATTATCAGGGTAAATATGTGGGGGTGATGGTAATAGAATGGGATTGTGCTTGAAGCAGACTCAATGGGCTGAATGGCCTCCCTCTGCACTGTTGAGATTCTATGATTCTATGGAGTGTAAGCCCTGCCATGATAAGTGCATGGATCAATACATTTGCAATGAATAAATCAAAAATAAATTGTCACAATCAAAATAATATTCCAACTTTATTTGAACATTGACTTAAGTTACTTAAAAGCTGAACTTTTTCCTTACAAAAAATAATTGTCAGAATAAATTGTGTGATAACTCAGCCTGAGAAAACTTTTTCCTGACTAATGAGAGGTCATAGAAATCATAGAAACCCTACAGTGCAGAAAGAGGCCATTTGGCCCATTGTGGCCCCGACCACAAACCCAGCCATTCCCTACCCCCATATCCCTACATATTTACCCACTAATCCCTCTAATCTACACATCTCAGGACACTGTGGAGCAATTTTAGCATGACCAATCAACCTAACGCACACATCTTTGGACTGTGGGAAGAAACCAGAGCACCTGGAGAAAAGCCACACAGACATGAGGAAAATGTGAAGCTCCACACAGACAGTGACCCGAGCTGGGAATCAAACCCAGGTCCCTGGAGCTGTGAAGCAGCAGTGCTAACCACTGTGCCACCATGCCACCCACAAACTTAAAGAGCCTCCAATCTAACCTCATGTGTGTAAGTTCACAATTTAACTACGAGATGGCATTTCCTCCTTTAGCGTTTGGTGTTGCTGACAATTAATGGGAGCATTTTGTACTAATTTGCCTATGTTATCTTTACTGGAAAACATAATGAGGTACTTGACTGCTGATTTCTCTGATCACTGCTTTGGGCTAACATTGGCTCATTAGCTGCTCAGCTGGATGAAAAGAAGTCCCTGCAATTGCAGACACTACTTTTGCTACTCACCTCACTGGACTCAATCTCTCTCTGGCCCTTCCAACAGCTTTCGTTCATAGGTGTATCCTGCATAGCTCCTGACCAAGAAATCATCACTGAGGGTAAACTCAAGCTAGCTAACTGGCCTACTTGCAAGTGTCCTACTTTTATGGAAAAATATTGAAAAAAAGCATCATTTGGGATCTGACAATCACGCCGAAATGCTACTACCCCCCACCACCCCCTGCCGCCGCCGCCACAGAATCGGAGCAGGCGAGGAGCGGACAATGAAAATGTCTGTTGACCTCAGACAGGAATTTTTGCTCTTGCTTGAGCGAGGCTGTAAAATCCCGCTCTTATTCTCTGAAATACATTTCAGTACAGCCCACGTGCAATGCTATAAGTGCAGTTATATTGCTATTTGTAGAATATGTGCATAATGGAAAACTAATTCCTTGAGGAAGAGGTGAAGGAATGAGATGCTAAGCTGCAGAAATAGGTTTGCTAGCTGCATGGTGACCACTGAAGTGCAGTGTACCAGTCTACTTTAAGCTCGAGCTGATGCTGATTCTCCTTTGGTTTTGAGCATATGCATTCTATTGCAGATTTCATGGGCATGATTTTATGTTTTGAGTCAGGAATTCAATGTTAGTGCCAAATGGGGTCCTAAACCCACATCATGTTGGGAGCAATCACATGACCTTGATTTTACCTGCATTGTCCAATTATTTGCCCTAGGACACATTTGTTGCGCAATAGGCATGTAACAGATATCGCTCATGGAGTCGAGGGATGGAAAACAGTAGTGGGAGAAAAAAGATGGGAAGTGAGACTAAAGATGAGAGGAATAGAGAATTGGGGAGGCGGGCTGGGGGGTTAGAGTGGGTGGAATGTTGACCTGGATGTAGAGGTCGCATATGCAAGGGCATGGTGAGATTATTAATGAGAATAGGAATTTTAAATTTAAGATACTCAGGGATGAGAAGCCGATGGAGTGGGGAGAGGGTGGTGGGTGAGTAGGACTTTGCGTGGGATAGGATATGAATGGCAGAATTTCAGGCAAGTCTGATTTTAAGGAAGGTGGATGATGGAAGGCTAGCAAGATGGATTTTGGAATAGTTCGAGTGCAAAATGATGAAGGCATGCAAGAAGTTTCAGGAGTAGGTGGGCTGAGCAAGGGAAAGAGTTGATAGGATTGAGAAAGCAGTCTCAGCGAGGGAAGGGAATGGCATCTAATAATTAGCTCAAGACTTAACTGGATGGCAGGACTGGAAGTGGTGTGGTTTGGACTGAGTAGTGAGAAAGGGATAGAGCTGAGAAAGGGATAGAGCAACAGAGGATTTGAGTTTATGCTGGGACTGAATATGGTGACTTTTGTCAGTAATGAGATCTGTGGCCTTGTGAAACAAAGGGAAGAATTTAATTCCTTATCCATGGTGATTTGGGTATTGTTGGTGGGGGATGAGTGTACAATACCTTCTCACTTCTGCCCTGATTAAATCCATGGCAGAAAGGCTCATGGATTGTAGGTTCCTGCTTAATTATTCCGAAGCCATTCTTTGCTTCTACTGAAATGTATTTCTTTTTTAAGTAGCTGTTCACAGTTCAGGTTAGCCTTATGATGTGCGAGGACGTTTTTAACCTATGGGTACAGCCAAGGATGAGAGCTTTGCACTGATGCCTGCAGCAATTATTCTAATGAACAGACAGCACAAAATTGATGTGCTGCCCACATTTCAATCCCCATGCCTGTTGTCAGGGGTTATCCAATTTAGTGAGTTCTTTGTAATCACATTCATATGCCTTTTCACTTTTGCCAGTGGGTTCCAGTCTTTGTTGTACAGGCATTCAACACTCTGGGACAACTCATTTATGCACAAAGCACTATATAAATGCAGGTTTCACATTCTGCTTGCATTGATTCACATAAAAAATCCAATTTGTTCAGATCTCTTTGAATGCTATGATCTTCATTTACACGAGTCACTGACCTTATGTTAGTATTATCAGCTAATTCATTTTTAAAATATATTATATGTTCTTTTTGCTGTATTTGGAAATAAAATTCATATTTTCACCATAGCCAATTTAGTCAATTTACAGGCGCTATTTCCTACTGAAACAATTGAATAATTGAATTTTCAACATGATGTCTTGTACAGCTCTCATACAGTTGGAAGCTATGAGAACACAAGGCAAAGGGATAGCTTTTCTAATCACGCTCACTGTGGGAATCATCATGGGAGGGACAGAAAATTTCTTGGTGGATCATTTAAAGATCTGTTGACTTCAGGTGGGAATTTCCTGTCTCAAGGCTTGCATGATGGACAAACACCACCAAAAACCTTAGATTTTAGCCAGATTGTTATCGAGTTCCAAAATCTTTTGCAGGGTGAATGCGTGAATCATTACATTTATCTCATTTCAAAGAAGCAAGGTAACCCATTCTCATCCATGCTTTTTCAATATCTTCATCAATGAATCACATTACAAATAATGAACTTAGACTGGATACTCTTCCACCACCGATGATGGGAGCGAAAGGTGGAAATTTGTTATTAATGCCAACTTCATAAAGCCTCTGACTGCCTACCCCTGTCAATATCTCTCATAATTTTGTAGACCTCTACCAGGTATCCCCTCAGTCTCTGTCTTTCCAATGAAAACAATCCTGGTTTATTCAACCTCTCCTCATAGTCAACACCCGCAAGACCAGGCAACATCCTGGTGAACCTTCTTTGTACTCTCTCCAAAGCCTCCAAGTCCTTCTGGTAGTATGGTGACCAGAACTGCATGCAATACTCCAAATGTGGCCTAACCAAAGTTTATATAGCTGCAACATGATTTCCCAACTCCGGACTCAATGCCCTGACCGATGAAGGCAAACATGCCGTTTGCCTTCTAAGTCACCTTGACCACCTGTGTTGTCGCATTTAGGGAACTGTGAATCTGCACACCTAGCTCCCTCTGGAAGTTAATGTTCCTAAGTGTTTTACCATTTACAGTATAATTCACACCTAAATTTGATCCTTCAAATTTGTCCTGATTAAACTCCATCTGCCGTTTCCGTGGCCAAGTCTCCAATCTATCTATATCCTATTGTATCCTCTGACAATCCCTGACACTAGCAGCAACTTCATCAATCTTCATGTCATTCGCAAACTTACTAATCAGACTACCCACATTTTCCTCCAGATCATTTAAATATAGTGTAAAGAACAGAAGTCCCATCACTGATCCCTGTGGAACACAACTAGCTACAGATCTCCATTCTGAAAAATACTCTTGCACCACTACTCACTGACTTCCATGACCAAGCCAATTCTATACCCCTTTGTCCAGACCACCCTGAATCCCATGTGATTTTAGTTTTTGTACAGTCTGCCATGTGGGGCCTTGTTAAACACCTTACTAAAGTCCATATAAACTACATCCGTGGCCCATCCCTCATCAATTATCTTTGTCACCTCTTCAAAAAACTCAATCAAGTCGGTGGGACTGAATTCATTCCTTTATTCCCGTCCTGCCAAGGGAGACTGTGTAGACTGGGACTATACTCATTGAAATTTAGAAGAATGAGTGGGATCTTACAGAAAAATATACCATTATGAAGGGAACAGGCAAGATAGAAACAGGGAGATTGTTTCCACTGGTGGGGGAAACTAGAACTAGGAGGCACAGCCTCAAAATAAGAGGGAGCAGATTTAGGACTTGAGGAGGAACTTCTTCACCCAAAAGGTTGTGAATCTGTAGAATTCCCTGCCCAGTGAAGCAATTGGCCTACCTCATTAAATGTTTTTAAGGAAAAGATAAACAGATTTTTGAACAGCAAAGGAATTAAGATGAATGGGCAAGTAAATGGAGCTGAGTCCATAAAATGATCAGCCTTGATCTTATTGAATGGCCAAATAGCCTACTCTAATTCTTATGTGCTTAAGTTTTTATGATTGTGCAGAGAATTATCAGAGCAATGCATTTACACTGAATATAGTCAGTTAGAGAAAAGAAACTAACCTGCTGCAATAAAGGGCTTACAAGAGCAACTGCCACATTTCTCACTTAGTTACAGAATCTTTAAGCTGCTGCTTTTAAATGTCAGAGCAGCAAAACAACTTATTCCTTAACAATGAGAGTGTGTCTAATGACAGCATGCTAGGCTTTCTCACAGATCACTCGCTATATATAACCCTTCAAATAGTGGTAAATTTCAGGTAATGTTTCAGGCACTTCTGGTACGCTCCACGTCAATTGCAGAGGAGCAAGAGAAACATTAACTTCCAAATACCAACACTAAGCACAACAAGGGAAGCAGGCACTTGTGCATAATATTCACTCACTACAGAAATTTGGCAGAGTGGTGGTGCCAGTAACGTGGTCCCCAGTTGAATAGACTGCTGAGTCCTTAAAGCTGCTCTCTGCATCAGGTCGCTGCTGCAGCTGTCAACTCCTGCTCCCCCATCACAATGGCATATTTCTAAGGCTTTATATGGGAATGCAGCCAGCAACCATTAGAAATATCTCATTTGAAACTGAATTTAAGAAAATTTACATTAGGCCAATGCTGACCAAACAGAAATCTGCCCTCACATAATAAAGTCACGTTAATGACGCAATCCTCTAGTTTGAATGTATAGTTGATTTGTTTTTGAAAGAGATACCAAGGAGGGTTCAAATATATTAGAAACTTGTAGCACTTGGTATGCAATTTATTTTGCTGGCTCAAGATTTGTATCTAGCCAGCCATCTATGAGACAGACCACTCTCGCGCAAGGAAGGAACAACTGCTGCATTTATTTAATGTCTTTAATGTAATAATCTGGTCCAAAAAGGTGTTTTATCAAACAAAATTTGATACTGAGCCACATGAGATATGAGATGAGAAGACCAAAAGTTTTTCAAGGAAGTAGGTTTGAAAGGGCATTTAAAAGAAAAGGGAGAGAAGGAGAGGTATCGGGAAGTTAATTTCGGAACTTAGGGATGTACGTTTGAATGAATAGCTATCAATAGTGGAGAGGTTAAAATCAGGGGTATGCACAAATCCACAGTTGGCAGACTGGGGGACTCTCGGAGAGTTGTACAATTGGAGGAGGTTACAGAGACAGGGAGGGTGAACCTATTGTGGAATTTCAAAAGGGACAATACAAATTTTAAAATTGAGGTGTTGCCAAACAAGGAGCTAAAATAGGTCAGAGAGCACAGAAAATGCATGAAAGGGACATGGTGCAAGTTAAAAAAAGATCAGCATTAACATTTGTGCTGCACAAGTACCAGACAATGATACTCTCCAACAAGTACAATAGGAATTCAAGAAAGAGAGAATCTGACCATCTCCCAGTGACATTCAAAGGCATTACCATCGTCATTTCCCCCACCAGCAACATCCTGGAGATTATCATTAGAAACTTAACTGGGCCAAATACTGTGGCTACAAGAGCAGGTCTGAGGCTGAGAATTCTGCAGCAAATAACCCATTTCCCGACTGCCCAAAGCCTGTCTGCCATCTCTAAGCCACAAGCCAGGAATCTGATGGAATACTTTTGATTTGATTTGATTTGATTTATTATTGTCACATGTATTAACATACAGTGAAAAGTATTGTTTCTTGTGCGCTATATAGACAAAGCATACCATTCATAGAGAAGGAAAGGAGAGAGTGCAGAATGTAGAGTTACAGTCATAGCTAAATTGAAAGATCAATTTAGTGTGAGGTAGGTCCATCCAAAAGTCTGATAGCAGCAGGGAAGAAGCTGATATCTTCAGCTGTCAGTTGATGCATGACCTCAGACTTTTATACCGTTTTCCTAACGGAAGAAGGTAAAAGAGAGAACGTCCAGGGTGTGTGGGGTCCTTAATTATGCTGGTTGCTTTTCCGTAGCAGCGTGAAGTGTAGACAAGCTCAGTGGATGGGAGGTTGCTTTGCGTGATGGACTGGGCTACATTCACGACCCTTTGTAGTTTCTTGTGGTCTTGGGCAGAGCAGGAGCCATACCAAGCTATGATACAACCAGAAAGCTCTCCATTTTCCTGGATGAGTGCAGCTCCAACAACACCCAAGAATCTCAACACCATCCAGGATAAAGCAGTCTTCTCGTTGGCACCCCATTCACATCACTTTAAACATGCACTCCCATTCATCACCAATGCACAGCGGCAGCAGTGTGTACCATATATAAGATGCACTGCAGCAATACACCAAGCCTCCTTTGACAGCACCTTCCAAACACATGATGTCTACCAGGTAGAAGGATATGGTCAGTAGGCACACAAGAACACCACCAACTGCAAGTTCTTCTCCAAGCCACACACCATAATGGCTTTGAACTGTGCAGAGGTTCAAGAATCGGCTCACCTATCACCTTGTTCAGGACAGTTAAAAATGGTCAACAAACACTGGACTAGCCAGTGATGCTCACATCCCATGAAAGAAAAATCAGAAGGTTTTGGATGAATTCAAGTTTAGGCAGTATGGAAGATGAAATATTGAATAAATAATACTTGCTATTTTAATAAATGACATTATATATTAAGATAAACATTTTGGTGTGTCCCATAAGAAATTCAGTTATTGTGTTATTCAATAGATGATTTATAAGCATCCAGAATTAACTCACTGTTATCAAGTGATAAACATTTATTTTGTAACCATTTATTAACTACCACTGATTAAATGTGGTGAAACGTAAAGTCAATCTATATGAGAAATTGCTGGAAAAAAGGCATACCAAAACTTTCGCCTTACAATCATCGGGACTCTTGTAAACGTACCAATATAAAGGGAAAACAACAACTTATCCTGTATGAAAAGTAAGCGCTGATTTGTTGACAAGTAGTCTATGATTATAGAGGCGTTGCAAATAGACAATGTGCCAAGTGACTGACAGTTACCTGACAGCGTTGTTTGAAATTTAAGCCAGTCAGTTTGATCTTGGACTTTCTTCTCAAACACAAAAGGCAGGATTTTCCACCCATTCTCACCCCAATGCTGGAAAATCCTGCCCGAGGTCGATGGACTTTTGCATAGTCTGTGTCCCACCTGCTACAATTTCTGTGGCAAGTGGGATGGGAAAATTCTACCCAAATTGTTGTTTTCTCCTTGTATCAATACTCTTGCGAAATGTCCTGATGAGTGCAAGGCAAGAAACTTTAACATGTCTCTTTCTATAGCAATACTCAAGTTCTATACTACCAAATGACTACTATTATGATATATATGGATATTCATAAGATATATATAGGAGCAGAGTTAAATCATTTAGCCCATCGAGTCTGCCCGGCCATTCGATCATGGCTAATGTGCTCCTCATCCCCATTTTCCTGCCTTCTCCCCATAAATTTTCAACCCATTTCCAATTAAAAATCTATCTAACTCCTCCTTAAATGTACTCACTGTTCCAGCATCCACCACACTTTGGAGGAGTGAATTCCAGAGATTCACAACCCCTTGAGAAAAGTAGTTTCTCCTCAACTCTGTTTTAAATTTGCTACCCCTTATCTAAAGACTATGACATTTCATCCTAGAATGCCCTACCTTTATTGACTTTATCCATACCTTTCATCATCCTGAATACCTCAATTTGATCTCCTCTCATTCTTCTAAATTCCCGAGAGTATCGGCCTAAACTGTTCAAACTCTCTTCATACAACAAACCCCTCATCTCCGGAATCAATCTAGTTAACCATGGTTGCCTCCTATGCCATTACATCTTTCCTCAAATATGAGGACCAAAACTGTGCATTATACGCTAGGTCTGGTCTCACCAATGTCTTGTATAGTTGCAACAATACTTCCTTACCTTTATATGGCAATATTGACTATTACAATATATCATTAAGCACATTTAAGGTTTTGGGGTATGCCATGATATATGTCCAAAATATTTCATTAGCTCTATCAATCGCTCTATGAACAAGTGAACAAATGGGATAGTTTTCCACTAAAGTCTATTTCTAGATCTAGAGAAGCTGAAAAGCATTCTTTGTTCCTTCTACTCTAGGCCTGAGAAACAGAGTACGTAAAATGAGTACGTGTTCATAAACATCATCCTTAAATTTAAAAAACTAGAGAAACACCTCAATATAAATTTGTGATATATTCTAAACTGATAAAATAGGAATTGGAAAATACTGTAAGACATCTCTTGTAACATGCTGCATAGCATGGCTTTTGTCAAACTCCCAAAGAAAGCCATCTAAAAGGTTTAATGTATTTATTTGAACTTGAAACTGTTTTTTCCCTGGGCTATTTTTTTCCATTTAACTCCACATGCAACCACTGAAGGGAAAAATACAAAGTTGAATCAATCTTTTATCCTTTCATTATTTCAACTAGACACAATTTGTGATTTCTATCTATTTTTTGTTATATTTAGGTCGGTGTTTGAAATTGTTTTGTCGGCTCTCAAGAGCTCAGAAAGGAAGCATACTCAACACCAATTTAAAGGTTGAAAGGCATTTGTCACCATTTTGAGAATGTGTTCAATTGGTTCATTTTATCTCCAAGCACTGTTGTGCTAGCTGTGGAAGCAAGTTTATGCTACAGTATGTTGGTCGCAATGTAACCCTTCGTAATGAAGTGGTTTGGAGCTTTACATTTTCTACACACCGTATTTCAGATGTAACATCAAAGATAGATTTTCATCCCATTGGTCAACATTGTTCATGGACTTTTTGTTGCCAATAGGATCAGCGCCCAGTTACATTTGTAATTATTTGGGGTAGTTGTAGATGGCATTTGGAACAAGTTTTCCTGTTTAGAACAGCCAGTCCTTTGCCGTTCTTTCCAGTCACAGAAAACCCTCATACTCAGCAGTTTGCCAATCCCATGCTACTACCCCTTGGTGACTTTGCAGCAATCTCCATAAAACGTAGAACAGTACAGCAGAGTACAGGCCCTTCGGCCCTCGATGTTGTGCTGAGCTTTTTCTGAAAGCAAGATCAAGCTATCCCACTCCCTACCATTCTGGTGCACTCCATGTGCCTATCCAATAACTGCTTGAAAGTTCTTAAAGTGTCCGACTCCACTATCACAGCAGGCAGTGCATTCCACACCCAACCACACTCTGAGTAAAGAACCTACCTCGGACATCCCTTCTATATCTCCCACCATGAACCTTATAGTTATGTCCCCTAGTAACAGCCCCCAAATGTAGATTTATCAGTTAACTTAGTGAGAATAAATAGAGATTAGCATTTGGTCTTGTTTAAAATATACTTATTTATTTATAATGTCTTATTTTCTTGAATTTTCATTTACTTTCCCCCAAAATATAGACTGTTGCACAAATTTTGAATGGTGTCCATTGTACTTCATCTGTTTGCTGATCCAATTGATCTTGTGACACAATTCTGCCAATGTGGATAGCTTCCTATTCTTTTAGTCATCAAAATGGCCTATGCCTTCCAGCCATACTGCTTTATCAATAAGCTCCCTGACCAAAATGAAACTCCTACTATAAAAGTCCTGGGCCAAAATTCTTTGGCCATTCACGGCAGCGGGATTCTCCAAACCCGCCGGCATCCTCGTCTGTGGGTTTCCCGCTGGTGTGGGATGACAATTGACAGCAGTGGGACCAGAGGATCCAGCCACTAACAATGTGCCACCTCCTGCTGGTGGGAAATACATGGCTAATAGGATGGAGAATCTCACCCCTTGGTTCTGAAATAAAACAGAAAATGCTGGGTTAACTTAGCAGGTCTGGCAACATCTGTGGAAAGAGACACACAGTCAACATTTCGAGTCCATTGACCCTTCTGTTGAAAAGGGATAGAATTGTGATGAATTATCTATACCAGGAGAGGGGAGTGAGGCAGAATGGAAAGTCAGTGATAGATCAGAGCCAAGGAGAGATAGGCAAAGATGCCGTGTACATGAGACAAAGAGGCTGTTAATAGTGCCATTAGAAACTGAAGAGTGGTAACAGTAGCAAAAGTTGGATAGCAGGATGTGTTAACAGGAGAACAGAGATCTGTGCTCAGTGGGGGAAAAACTGAACAATCAGGGCAGTGGCCACATGGAAGGGTAAGTTGTGTTGGGTCAAGACAGGGGAACCGAATAATAGAAAACTAAGAATAAAGATCAAAACATCGCAGGAACTGGCTCTTTGGCCCTCAAGGCCTGCACCGACCTCGTTGCCCTATCTGGACCAACCGCTTGTATCCATCTATTCCCCGTTTGTTCATGTGTCTATCCCAATGTCTTAATTGTTACTAATGTATCTGCTTCAACCACCTCACTTGGCAGTGCATTCCAGGATCCCACCCCCCTCTGTGTAAAAAACCTTCCCCTGCACATCTCCACTAAACGTTTCCCCTCTTACCTTGAACTTGTGCCCCCTTGTAATTGTCATTTCTGCTTTGGGAAAAAGCTTCCAATTATTCACCCTATCTATACTCCTCATAATTTTATAAACTTCTATCAGGTCAGGCCTCAGCCTTCATCTTTCCAGGGAGAACAATCCCAGTTTATTTAATCTCTTCTAATAGCAAATACCCTCCATACCAGGCAACATCCTGGTAAACCTTTTCTGTACTCTCTCCAAAGCCTCCGCGTCCTTCTAGTAGTGTGGTGACCAGAATTAGACACAGTATTTCAAATGTGGCTAACCAGCATTTTATATAACTGTAACATAATTTGCCAATTTTTATGCTTTCTTCACCATCTTTTCCACCTGCATTTCCAGTTCTAAGGGTCTGTGGATCTGCATGCCTAGATCTTTCTGTGTGTCTGTGCTCCTGATGGTTCTGCCATTTATTTTTTTGCCCCCACCTGAATTGGATCTACCACAATGTATCGCCTGACATTTGTCTGGATTAAATTCAATCTGTCACTTCTCTACCCAATTTTCTAGCCTATCTATATCCTGCTGTATTTTCTGACAATCTTCATCACTATCCGCAACCCCACCAATATTAGTATCATTCCAAAACTTGCTAGTCAGACCATCTAATTTTTTCTTCGAAGTCATTTATATATATTTCAAACAGCAGAGGTCCTAGCACTGACCTCTGCAGAATACCACTAATTCTGGATCTCCATTCAGAAAAATATTCTTCCATCACTATCCTCTGTCTTCTATGGGCAAGCCAATTCTGAATTCATCTAGCTAGTTCACCCCGATCCCGTGTGATTTAGTCTTTTGCACCAGCCTGCCATGTCAAATGCTTTACTAAAGTCCATATACACAACATCCACAGCCCTTCTCACATCAATCATTTTTCTCACCTCCTCAAAAACTCAATTAAGTTATTGAGATGAGACCTCCCTCAAACAAAACCATGCTGTCTATCGCCAACATGACCATTCATTTCTAATGTGTGTAGATCATATCTCTAAGAATCTTCTCCAACAATTTCACTATCACTGACGTCAAGCTCGCTGCCCTATAATTACCTGGGTTATCCTGACTATCCATCTTAAATAAAGGGACAACGTAATTTAGTGTTGTCCCATTATTTATCCTTCAATCCTCTGGGACCTCACCAGTGGCCAATGAGGAAGCAAAAGCGGTGAGTCAAGGTGGAGGGGAAAGTGAGGGTGGTATGTGTTCAAATTCCACAACGGCTGAGATTGAAAAATAGGCCCTGTATAATGTATAGTGAAAGCAAGTCTGTATTGTGACCTGGATGAAATGATGTTGGGTCATGTTCCCGATGTCGTTGTGTCCAAATATGATAAACGGATGGGCTTGTTGGCAGCCTGTCTAGTTTATTTAAATTTAAATGCTTAACTTGCAGATGTGGCAATTGACTGGAATAATACATGCTGGGAGCAATAAAAGCTGAGAGGATGTGAATCATGCCAGGTGGGGATCTCATTTTTTTCACTGAAAGATTCTGAAGGCTGTTTAAAAGTCACCAGCTGAGACAATAGTTTGACCTCAGCAGTTTAGGCTGCTGTGTGTACTGTTACTGGAAACAGTTTTTCCCAGGCGTACCTTTATTGCTTTGAGATGGCATTTGGCCTGCAGAAAGATGCATTTTCAACCCTCAACTATACCTCAGCCTGTTTGGGTGTAAAACCCAGGGATAGTGACCTCTGTGGGAG
Organism: Carcharhinus amblyrhynchos; assembly: GCF_965287045.1. Classification (NCBI taxonomy): domain Eukaryota; kingdom Metazoa; phylum Chordata; class Chondrichthyes; order Carcharhiniformes; family Carcharhinidae; genus Carcharhinus; species Carcharhinus amblyrhynchos. The sequence continues at coordinate 80,422,491 of NC_137328.1, forward strand.
ACACAACATCCAGTGAGCAGCTGAGGAGGAGAAGGAGGAGGAGATTGAGAATGGAGTAGGCCTGATTGGTCAGGAGCAGGATGTGTTGGTGGTGCGTGAAGGTGGCACACCAACACAAGAGCAAGTAGCTGATGGAGACATAATGCTGCAACCACAGAGCAAGGACTTATCCTGCCAATCATGTATATAGGCAGAGAATCAGTTATCTTCAAATGTCAAAGAAGACTCAGACTGTCTACAATTACAGTAACCTCTCTCTGTGACATGCTTTTTTTCATTTGTTCAGGGGATGTGGGCATTGCTGGCTGAGCATTTATTGCTCATCCCAAAATGCCTTTGAACTGAGTGGCTTGTGAGGCAATTTTCAGAAGGCATTTAAAAGTCAACCACATTTCTGTGGGTCGGGAGTCAGATGTAGGCCAGACCAGTTAAGGGTGGCAGATTTCCTTCTCTAAAGGACATTGGCTCAGGGGATGATTTTTATGACAATTGTTTGATGGTGATCCTTAGACTTTTCATTTCAGATTTTTATTGAACTTAAATTTCTTCATCTGCCGTGGCGAATTTGAACCCATGTCCCCAGGATAATACCCTGGGTCACTGAATTATTAGTCCAGTGACCTTACCACTATGTGACAGCCTCCCCTGGCCAGGGTAATAGTTTCTAACTGTATGGATAGTTACCCAATGCCAGCAGCCATTAAGTTCACTGTGATGCTGAATTTCATTGCCACAAGATCCTTTTGGACAGCCTATGGAGATCCTCAGTAGAGTTATGCAGCCATTGCATTCAGGTCTTAACAGATGCAATGTTCCAAAGGGCAAAGGAAAATGTTACCTTTTCAATGGGTCACTACAGTCAACTGGAATGAGCCAGGGACTTTGTGGCAGTTGCAGCTTCTCCAGGGTTCAGGAAGAAAAAGATTGCAGTCACATCACTGTAAAGGCTCTAGCAGACCAGTCCTGTACATTCATTAACACGAAGGGTTACCATTGCTCAAATGTTCAGTTGGTCTGTGATCAGAATCAAATAATCAAGCAGGTATTTACAAGGCACCAGGGTGGCAAGCACAATGCCCACTTTCCCCAGAGTTCCCAGGTGCTGGACATGTTCATTGGGTCTGATGCACTGGGAGGTTGGTTTCTGGGTGACAAGGGCTACCCTTTGAAGAGATGATAATCCTCAACTTCACTTTCTCACTTTATTCCCCATTGCACTTGATTCCCTTACTGATTAAAAATCTGTCTATCTCTGCCTCAAACATAGTTTAGAGCCCTCTGCGGTAAAGAATTCCAGATTCACTACCCTCTGAGAGAAGAAATTCCTTCTCATCTCTATCTGAAATGAGTGATCCCTTACTCTGAGATTATGCCCTCTGGCCTTAGATTCTACCACAAATGAAACAACCCCTCAGTATCTACGCTGTCAAGCCTCTTATACGTGTAAATAGAGTCACCTCTCATTCTTCTAAACTCCAATGAGTAAGACCCAACTTACTCAACCCCTAGAGAATTCTTCCATTCCCAGGATCAACCTGATGAACCTTCTCTGGACTGCCTCCAAAACCAGTATACCTTCCCTCAGATAACTGGAACAAAACTGTTTACAGTATTCCAGATGTGGTCTAATTTGTGCTTTGTATAGTTTTAGCAAAACTTTCCTATTTTTACACACCATTCCCTTTGAAGTAAAGGCTGACATTTCATTTGGCTTCTCTATTACTGGCTGAACTTGCATGCTGGTGAATTTTTGTGAATTATGCACAAGGACGCTAGATCCCTCCATGCTGCGGTTTTTCTCATCCATTCCATTGAGAGCAGCAGCAGAAACTAATCCATGAGGGTTGCCCAAACCATTGGCTTGGTCTCTGCCAAAATGTTTTTCCTTAGCACCGACTATCCCTTTCCCAAGCAACAGTCTGGGGTTGAACTGAAGTTATTCATAATAATGGGGCCATATGTGGCTCCACAATGAACTTCTTGACAACATTTCTGTGCCAAAACTAACATCATCTATTTATACCTCCCACTGCTTGTTCCGCTGTTAAATCAGATCATCTATTAATGTTTATATTTTTATTGTCACAAGTGGGCTTACATTAATACTGCAATGAGTCGCCACACTCCGGCACCTGTTTGGATGCATGGAGGGAGAATTTAGCATGGTAAATGCACCTAACCAGCACATCTTTCAGACTGTGGGAGGAGACCGGAGCACCCGGAAGAAACCCACACAGACATGGGGAGAATGTGCAGACTCTGCAAAGTTTCCCAAGCCAGAATTGAACTCGGGCCCTTGGCACGATGAGATAGCAGTGCTAACCGTTGTGCCATCATGCTGCCTGTCTGCTGCTGAAATACACATCCATGGCTTTGTTATCTCCAGACTGTCCATTCCTATGCACTCAAACCTCTGCTGCCCTTGTTCTAATTCACACCAAACATCATTCACCCATTATGTCTGTACTTGCTGACCAACATTGGCTGCCTCTAAAGGAAGACTTGCTCTTAAAATTCTCTTCCTTGTTTTCTAATCCCTCTATGACCTCACGATTTGGATGTTGTTAGTCTTCTCCAACCGTATAACTCTCCGAGATATAGGCACTCATCTAATTCTGTTATCTTGAACATTCTCAATTTTAATCTCTCAACCATTGCGGATATGCCTTCAGGTGCTAGGATGCTAAGCTTTGGAATTCCTTCCCTAACTTCCTCTGTCTCTCAACCTTTTCTTTCAGACACTCTTCAAAACCTACCTTTTTGACCAAAGCGTTGGTCACCTTCCTTAACATCTTCTTATATGGCTTAGCATTAACTTTTGCTTGATAATGCTCCTGTGAAGCATCTTGGTGTGTTTTAGTACAGAACTATATAAATGTAAGCTGTTGTTGTTCTTCTTCAAAGCCCTTCAGTTTGACAATCTACATTGTTTTTTCTCTTTTATTTTGTTGTTTGAATTCTTCTCTGGATTCGGAGCATTGTGCACCTGAAGAATGCAATTGAAATCCATGTTTTTGTTCCCAGTTGACATTGTAAGAGACAAAGCTGATATTGCATTGGGAATGTTAACTTGGAGCAATGTTCACAAGAACAATTTGTCCTTCTCATTTCATTCTGGCTCATTTTCAATAACATTTAACAGGCCTTGGTGTACTTTCTGTGTTTTCTCACATCTGTAATTTCTCGCTTAAATAAAGAAGCAAAGCTTTGGACCTGAAAACTGAAAAATCTAATTTGGCATTAGCCAATAATCATTAGAGAAATGTGTCCTCAATACCGACATCTTGTTTGTCAGCAGTTTTCCTTTCACAACTGGAAGTGAATACTAACAAAAACAATTCGGGAGTACAAAGTGGAACTATTTGTTGATTGCTATGCCTCTTGTACATGTGATTTACAGCTGTTCACCATTTTAATTTTTTCACCTCAGTTACAAATGTTATTTATGATATGCACATACTCAACTAACATAAGGGAAAATTTGTAAATTAACATTTTTATAATTATTAATAGAATAATGCAATAAATATTATTATTATGACAGCTTTACTGAAATATTGACATCTCCAAGTATCATAGATATCATAGAATCCTACAGTGCAAAAGGAGGCCATATGGCCCATCGAGTCTGCGCCTACTACAGTCCCACTCTGGCCCTATCCCTATAACCCCATGCATTTATCCTAGCTAATCGTCCTGACACTAGGGGCAATTTAGCATGGCTAATTCATCTAACCTGCATATCTAAAAAGATTAGGCAGCTACTGATCATTACAAATTTAACAGCATGTTGATGCTCTTTTTCAGAAATCCATAATAACTCTAAAGTTTGAACTAAATAGATGGGTCTTCAGACAAACAGACAGACAGATGGATAGTCAGATAGACAGATGGGATACATAGTTAGATAGTTAGAGAGATAGACAGATAAATAGACGGACAGAAAGACCAAAAGAGAGATGGATGGACTGATGAGCGGGTCGATGTTGGACAAACAATAAGCATGTGAGGATGCATCCATTCAAGATCTCGACCACTAAGAATGCCAAAGTTTATTGACAAACCTGATCTGGGCTCCCCATTACATGGATCAGGAACTTTTCACATAAGGCCAGGAAGCAATATGTCTTGGTCCTGCACTAATTTGTAGCCCGTCCAGCACTTTACTGTTGAAGGGACAGTGGGATGATGATAGAAGAACTATAGATTTTCATGCATTTTCTATCAAGAGAATCTATTTTCACATAAATCCTTTTTTGAAACAGGAATTTCAAAATCATTTGACAATCAATGATTATATTGTAAAAATGTAAGTGGAATAGTACCTTAAATGTGTCTTCACTGTCAACTTTAAATACATGCTCTTAAATGTCAGTTTGGCTGAATTATAGCACTTTTCCAGTGGATCAGATGGCTGCAGTCAGCGACTATTAAAAATTTGAGTACATAACCTAGAAATACAAAACTGCTATTTTGTTGGTGATGCCACCTCAGTTGACATATGAAACTGCAGCTTCCACTGGTTTAGTTGAGCAGAAGTGTTTTTGTAGAATAATAGTTCAAAGATCAACAGTTTGTCTTGCTATCCATCCCTCCATCAGCCACTATCTTCAAAACAAATTACTTGTTAATTCACCCATCTTTCTGTTTGTGTGACTTTGTTTATGCAGATTAGCCACTGTTGGCGGTGTTGGGAGGGAGGCAGAGGTTGGAATCTTACGAGTACTTGGCAGCATGTTGGTTCCAGTGATTAAAATGGCATCCAGAGAAATATGCTGCTTTTCTCTCCAGATCTTGTCACACTCCATGAAAGGCAAACAGATAGATGAGTTTCAGGCCACCATGCAGCGGAATGGGACCTAAATATACCAGCAAAGCCCGGCTGCACTGAGATTGGGGCACCATTTTCAAGGGGTGCCCTGATCTGAATTTGGACGATCCTCCCCCCAAGCCTATCACAAAGGTCTCAGGGCCTCCCCACAATCTGATCAGAGGTGGTACTTCTCTCCCATCCCCCTCACCACCACTTATCAGATTCAAAACTTCTTTCCCTCCCCCCAACAGTCAGTGAAGGCACACACTGCCCCTTCCTCTGAACATTGGACCCCTATCCCCCCATCCACACAGTCATTACCGGTATAGTTTGGCACTACCAGGATGGATGCCAAGGGGGCATTGACAGGCCACAGCCTGGCCATGCCCCTCACCCCTGGAGGCTATGCTTATCTTTACACCTCTGGGGGGGGTGTGGGTAGGGAGGAGGAATTCCCAGGCAGGGTCACACCTGGGTGAATCAGCTGTAAATTGCACTGATTCATGTTGGTGTGGTGTGAATATATGGCCGAGCGGCATGTCAATCATAATAAAATTGATTAAAATGTGTGTAAACCAAATTCACACCCATTGTAAGTGTGAATCTGATTACACTGCTGGCATGGGGCAACAAAAATCAGAAGGCGTGATCTCTCCAGCAAAATCTGCGACTTTCGGATTTCACCAGATCTTGAGCCAATTTTGGCAATCTCACAGATGGCAAGAATGGGCTCAAGTTCCTGCCCGAGCTTTTAAAGTTTTTAAAGATTTCTTTCACAGGATATGAGCATTGCTGGCTAAGACAAAACTGTCCATCCCTAATTACCTTTGAGAAGGTGGTTATGAACCACCTTCTTAAACTGTTGCAGTCAATGTATTGGACCCACAGTGCTGTTAGGAAGAAAATTCAGGACTTTGACACAATGACAGTGAAGGAACGATGATATAGTTCCAAATCATGATGGTGTATGACTTGGAGGGGAACTTGCACGTTTGGTGTTCCCATGCATTTGCTGTCCTTAACCTTCAAGATGGTAGTGGTCAAAGGTTTGAAAGGTACTGTCTAAGGACCCTTGCAGAGTTACTGAAGTGCATCTTGTAGATGGTATACAGTGCTGCCGCTATATGTCAATGATGGAGAGAATGAATTTTCAAGATGGTTGTTGGGGTGTCAGATAAGCCAACTGTTTTGTCCTGGATGGTATCAAGCTATTTGAGTGTTATTGGAGCTGCACTCAAAGAACAAACAACAAAGAAAATTACAGCACAGGAACAAGCTCTCCGGTCCTCCAAGACGACCATGCTGCTCATTTGAACTAAAACCCTCTACCCTTCTGGGGAGCATATCCCTCTGTTCCTATCCTATTCATGTGTTTGTTAAGATGCCCCACAAAAGTCACTATTGTATCTGCTTTCACTACCTCCCCTGGCAGCAAGTTCAAGGCACTCACCACTCTCTATGTTAGAAAAACTTGTACATCTCCTTTAAACATTGCCATTCACTCCTTAAACCCATGTCCCATAGTAATTGACTTTTCTATCCTGGGAAAAAGCTTCTGACCATCCACGCTGTCCATGCCCCTCATAATCTTGCAGACTTCTATCAGGTCGCCCCTCAATCTTTGTTGTTCCACTGAGAACAAACCATGTTTCTCCAACCTTCCCTTATAGCTAATGCCCTCCATACCAGCCAACGTCCTGGTGGATCTTTTCTGCACTCTCTCCAGAGCCTCTGGTGATGTGGCGACCAGGCAAGTGGAGAGTATTCCATCACCGTCCAGACTTGTGCCTTGTAATTGACTGCAGGCTACAAGAAGTCAGAAAGTGAGTTACTTAAGGTGAATTCCCAGCCTCTGAGCTGTTCTTATCATTCCAATATTTATATGTCTGATTCAGTCCAGTTTCTGGTCAATGGCAACCCTCAGGATGTTGATGGTGGGTGACAGTAATTCCATTGAATGTCAGTGACAGATGGTTAGATTCGCTCTTCTTGGAGACAATCATTGTCTGGCACTTGTGTGGAGTGAATATTAATTCCACTTATCAGCTCAAGCCTCATTGTTTTCCTGGTCATGCTGTAAATGGGCATGGACTGTTCCAGTATCAGAGGAATTGCAAATGTTGCTAAACATTGTGCAATATTTAACATTCCCATTTCTGACCTTAGATGAAAGATCATTGATGAAGCAGTCGGTTGGGCCTAGGACACTACTCTGATGTATGCCTGCAGTGATGTCCTTGGACTGAGGTAATTGGCATCCAACAACCACAACCATCTTCCTTTGTGCCAGGTATGACTCCAACCAGCGGACAGTTGTCTCCCTGATTCCCATTGACTCCAGTTTTGCTAGGGCTTCCTGATGACACACTCTGTCCAACACTGCCTTGACGTCAAGCACAGTTACGCTCACTCACCTCGAAAGTTCAGCTCTTTTGTACATGTTTGAGTATGTGCTGCTTTATAGCATGGTCAATGGCGCCTTATATCAATTTGCCGAGTTAATTACATAATATCAGTGACTACTCTTCAAAGGTAATTAATGGATTGCAGCTTTTAATGATGGAATGAGAATGTGATAAGAATCTATATAAATGCAAATTTTTCCCTTACTAAATAATGAATTAATTTAAGCTGTAGTATATTTCTACTTACCAAATTAAAAGGGTGTCAAGTATCTCCCCAGTTTGTATCTTGTGTTTGGATATGCCTGCTGGCAATATCCACATGGGTCACACTAGGAATTCCAGTCAGGGAGATATTTTCTTACCTGCCTTTCACTGTTAGGCATCCATGTCACTGTAGCTTCAATTCTGGTGCCCATATTGAAAAGTCAACCTGGTGCCAGGGTGTATCAGGGTCAGGGTGAGAGGCTGGCTGGTAACGCATGCTCCAATGAAAAAGAAGATTAAAATTTGTAGTCATTTGACTACCTTTGTAAAGGGGATGGAGAAAATCAGGTAAAGAATTGCCTTTGCCGGTGTTAAGATGGAATAGGTTTGTGGCTAACCTTGAACTTTGAGGTGATCTTCACATCTCGCAGTCAGTAGTATATCTTGCTTGTCTTGTTTGATGAACACCTGGGGAGTTCAGGCTAAAGCCAAGGGAACACTTGACCCAGCAGGCCCTTCCTCCAGACTGTGCCCCTCTGACATTTGGAGTAAAACATGTTTCCAGGCTGATTCACTGGACTTTGGATGTACTTCCGCTCAATGTATGGAAGGAACCTGTCAGAATACCTGAGCATTTCACATTTTCCCACTTAGGTTTCCTGTACATCTTCTTCTCCCCCAGGACAATCTTTCAAATCCAGCTCACATGTAGGAAGAAAACTTTCAGACTTTGTGGCAGCTCATCCCCCCAGGATAGTTCAGTAATTGCTTGTCGAGTGGTTAGTCTGATTTGAAATTCTGAAAATCCTAGCACCATCACTATACATGTGTGGATGGTTTCTTATCTGATGCCACTGGCAAAAACTGGATTATGCTCTTTAAGCTACGTATGTGTCTCCTAAACTTCAATAACATGAAATATTTGTAACTGACATCGGCGGGAAATGTCTGCAGGATGTAAAGGCTGTTGTTTGGCTCAATATGTTTCATTCATGAATAAAGATCAATCAACGATTCATTCAAATGTCACATTACAATCAGCAAATTTTGTCAACAAAATTAAAATCCATGGAATAAAAGGGATAGTGGCAGCACAGGTACAATGCTGATGGAGTGCCTGGAAACAAAGAGAAATTCCTTCTCGGATTGCAAGAAGATATAGAGCAGTGTTTCCCAAGGGTCAGTACTAAGGCTACTACTTTTCTTGATCTATGTTACTGAAATCAACTAGGGTTTTCAAGGCAAAATTTCAAAATTCAGAGATGCCACAAAAGTATTCTGGATTATGAGGAGGCTCCCAAAGGGCTCATGGAAGCTCAGCCATTGAGTATGTTCAAAGCAGATGTCTATAGATTCCCCAGTACCAGTTACATCAAGGGAATGCAGGGATAATATGGAAAGAAGGGGTAAAAGATCAGCCATGATCTAATTAAGTGGTGGAGGAGGCTTCAGGAGCTGAATAGCCTATACCTGCCCCAGTATTCCTCTGCTAATGATAGGCTTAAAGGTCAGTTCTTTCTGTAGTCATGGAGACCCTGTGGACCTATAAAAATGGCAGGTGGGATGCAGATGTCCCATCCCCATTTCTGACATATCCCATTTTACACTTGTAAGACAGAGGGGGAGCTGGGCTTGACTCACACAAGAGGGAAACCCAAACACACAGGGTAATTTTAACTTAGTGCTGAGTTCAGACAGACTCCATTAGAACATAGTAAGAACATAAGAAATAGAAGCAGGAGTAGGCCATCTAGCCCTTCGAGCCTGCCCCGCCATTCAATAAGATCATGACTGATCTGAAGTGGCTCAGTTCCACTTTCCCGCTTTCTCCCCATAACCCTTAATTCCCTTACCTACCAAAAACCTATCTACTCGTGATTTAAATATACTTAGCGAGGTAGCCTCCACCACATCAACGGGCAGAGAATTCCAGAGATTCCCCACCCTTTGAGTGAAGAAGTTCCTCCTCAACTCCATTCTAAACTGCCCTCCCCCTTATCTTGAGGCTGCGCCCTCTAGTCCTACTGTCCTTTCTGAGCGGGAAGAATCTCTCTACCTCAAACACACAGGATAATTTTAACTTAGTGCTGAGTTCAGACAGACTCCATTTTCACTGCAGCAAGGGCCTTAATCTACAATGTCTGAGCACAAACTTTTAAGGTAAGTGATCTTGAAGGATGGACAAAGTCTGTAAAACTGTGATGATGTGAAATGATTTCAATCCCCAATCTTTTAAACAATAAAAAAGGCCATATGCTCTGTAGGAAAACTTCTAATGCAGTGAATGGCTAGGATGTGGAATGCATTGCCTGAGATGCTGGAGGTGGATTCAGTTGTGGCTTTCAAAAGGGAACTGAACAATTATCTGAAGAGGAAAAATTGCTTGACTGTAAGGAAAGGGCAGTGGAAAGGGACTAGCTGAGTTGCTGTTACAGGGAACCAGAATGGGCTGAATGCTTCTTTTGTACTGCAATCATCCTATGATTCCATGACTCTACAAAATCACTAATAAACACAAAGATCACATTGAAGGACTACTGATTGGTATTGCTGAGAAAAGAGTCAAAATTGTACATCACTGTTGCCATTTCTCAGGTATACAACAGGTCGTCTAATTCGTTATCTCACTGTTGTATGTGAAAGACTTTCTGTGTGTAAAGAATGGCTGCTACAATTCCTTGCATTACTGCAGTCATGCACATGCTTCAATAGTGTCCTGAGATCATGAGAACCTGTATATAAGTGCATATATTAATGCAACTTTCTTTTCCTCTCCTTCCTTCTTTCTTTCCTTTCCTCCTTCCAACAATGCAAACTTCTTTCTTTCTTCCATGTTGGCCTGTTTTATTCCTTCTTGCAGTGAGATCGCAGTTGTTCAGCTGCTAATGGGCAAACAAAAGCTTTAATGGCCCTTCAGGTTGGGGCACTGCATATTAACAGATGGTCCAATTGTGGCTCGGAGTTTGTGTGCTCTTCCCATTCACCATTCTGGAGGCTAATGGGGCCTCCTACCCCACACAAAATGGGGTTCTGCAGCAAGATTTCTAGGTCAATACATCATTACACAGAGTGAAGCTGCATTTTTAAAAGGTAAATATAAATGAAAGCATGTTTGCAGCTGAAAAATTGGAATTTTGCTGTGGAGAGCACAAAGACTGTTTCACAGAAGTATATCAAAGAACAGTACAGAACAGCAACAGGCCCTTCGGTCCCAAGCTTGCATCGATCACGTTGTCCTATCTAGACCAACCGTCTGTATCCTTCTATACTCCGCCTGTTCATGTTCCTATCCAGATAAGCCTTAATTATGGCTAACATATTTGCTTCAACCACCTCACTTGGCAATGGCTTCCAGGCCCCCCACCACCCTCTGTGTGAAAAAAGCTTCCCCTGTAAATCTCCACTGAACCTTGAACTTGTGCCTCCTCATGATTGTCATTTCTGCCCTAGAAAAAGCTTCCAACTGTTCACCTTATCTACGCTCCTCATAATTTTATAAACTTCCACCAGGTCGTCCCTCAGCCTTTGTCTTTCCTGGGAGAACAATCCCAGTTTATTCAATCTCTCCTCATAGCTAATACCCTCCATACCAGGTAACATCCTAAGAAATCTTTTCTTTACTCCCTCCAAACCTTTTCTGTACTCCACCATATCCTTCTGGTAGTGTGGTGACTAGAATTGGTCACAGTATTCCAAATGTGGCCTAACCATTGTTTTATATAACTGTAACATAATTTTCCAAATTTTGTACTCGCGCCCTTGCCGGTGGAGACAAGCATGCCATATACTTTCTTCACTGCCTTTTCGATCTGTGCTTCCATGTTTAAAGATCTATGGACCTGCATGCCCAAACCTATCTGCATGCCTATGCGCCTGATGGTTCTGCCATTCATTCACACCTGAATTGGATCTACTAAAATGCATCACCTTGCATTTGGCCAGATTAAATTCCATCTGCCATTTCTCCGCCTATCTATTTTCCAGCCTATCTATATCCTGAAATCATTTGAATCTGTGTTGAAAGTAAGGAATTAAGTTTCTCGTAGTAAGATGAAAATTGTTTTTAAACATTCTTCTGCACCAAATGTTCTCCTCTTTTTCATGAAAAGTGTTAGATGTTTTACAATGCAGTTTTCATTCCATTGTCTCAGTTCTGCAAAGCTAACTCTGTTCCTTTCCATAGATACTGGCAGACCTTCTGAGTATTTACAGCATTTCCTTTTTTTAATTTAAAATTCCTTTGATTACTCTGAAGAAGTTGCATTAATATTGTCTACATCCCTCCTGCCTTGAAGATGTGTGAAGTGTCCAAATATCCCTTTAGGAAAGATAAAGCAAACATCAGCAAATGCTGAAATCCCGAATGCTGAAATTATGCAAATGTCTGACTGCATTTGCAAAGAGAAAGTGTTTCACATTCTGTGCATAAGACCTTTCTTCAGGTCCACTTTTAAAATGTATGTTGTTATGTACTTTAGTATAACATCATGAAAGAACTCCTCTGACATGGAGAAGGTGGTGGCCTAGTGGTATTATCACTAGACCATTAATCTAGACACTGTTATGGAGGACCCAGGTTTGAATCGCACCATGGCAGATGGTGGAATTTGAATTCAACACAAAATATCTGGGAATTAAGAACCTGTTGATAACCATGAAGCCATTTTTGATTGTCGGAAAAACCCATCTGGTTCACTCTTGTCCTTTGGGGAAGGAAATCTGCCATCCTCACCTGATCTGGCCTACATGTGACTCCAGAGCCACAGCAATGTGGTTGACTCTCAACTGCCCTCCAAGGGCAACGAAGGATAGGCAATAAGTGCTGGCCAGCCAGCCAACCAGTGATTTCTATGTCCCCTGAATGAATAAAAAAGCATCAAAACATGCTTGCATCATGAAGTGAACTTTGCAAAGAGATTGTTGTGTTGCGTGTTTGGCACTGAGGTGGAGTTCTTTGGGCTTTGTCTGTTTTCTTTCTTTTTGTTTGTGCAAGGGCTGTGGCCATTGCTGGGTAAGCCAGCATTTATTGCCCATCTCAAACTGGCCTTGAGAAGATGGTGAGCTGCAGTCCATATGGCACAAGTACACCCACACTGCAGTTTGGGAGGGAGTTCCAGGACTTTGGCCCAGCGACAATGAAGGAATGGCAACATATATCCAAGTAAGAGTGGTGAGGTCTTGCAACTCCTTTAGAAGTTTCTCCCTCTTTTTGTAGAGTCTTTTTATATTCTTCCTGCTAAATAAATCAGATCATATTTCATCTGTCACTTCTCTGTCCAATTCATCAATATTTCTGTCCTTTTGAAATTAAAAACTATCTTCATCACAGTTGACAACATTTTCAATCTTTGTAACATCTACAAATTTTGAAATTGGACCCTGAACATCCCAGTCTGGATTATTAATATATATCAGGATGAGTAAGGGTCCCAACACTGACCCCTGGGGAACTCCACTACAAATATTCCTTCAATCTGGAAAACAACCATTTATCACTCTGCTTCCCTGTCACTCTGCCAATTTCTTATCCAAGTGCCTGTTTTCCTTTTTATTCCATAAACTAGAATGTTTTCGGTGGATTGGGTTAAAGTAATAGAAAAAGTAATAAAGCTTAAGTCAGCCATGTATTTCAATGCATGGAATGTGGTAACTAAGATTGGTGAATTACAGGCACAGATTGCTGTGTGGAAATATGATGCTGTGGCTAAAACAGATACTCTTTTCAAAGAAGAGCAGAAGTAGGTGTTAATTCATCCTGGGTGCAAGGTGCACAGGTAAGCTAGGAACTGAAGAAAAGGTATGGTGATGGGATGGTGACAGTTGATGAAGGAGAGCATTGATGTGCTAAGGTGTCGTCTATAAGCCATCAACTAATGGAATGCTTGCAGAGGAACAAACTTGTAGTAGCAAGCTTACTTCAGACATTACGAAGATTAGCAATGAGCTATTCAGTTTGTAGATGCTCTTGATCACGTTGTTCCAGTTTTTGATTCCACAGCTTTCATGCATAATTGTAATGCCTCATCTTATTTTGTTGTTGCTTTGGTGCCAGCTAGTTTTAGTGGCCACATCTGTCAACAAGAAATGTCATGAAAGATAATCTGCTGGGTTGAACCTACCTGACTGATGATCAACATGGAACTTGTTGTAGTTTTGAGTATCCATTGCTCTGTTTGAGTTGATGGTTTGCTCTATGGATTGTTGAACAAGCTTTTTTAGTTGTGAGTGGTTTTTTTTTCAAACTCAGAGACTGGTTCTCTTCCACATTTGCTGCTGATTGGCTCACTAATGATCCCAGCAACAGCCAATGTGGGAAAGAAATGACCTGTGATTGCAGGAGCATTTGTTGTAGAATCTTCAAACTCACTTGCTGACTTTTTGAACTGGTTGAATAGAGAAGCAAGTGAGCCAGATGGTGGCCATGTATTGGACATGCCTGCTATAGGAAGTATGTAGAAGAGTTATGGGGACAGAGAGAAATTAGCTGCTGATATGGGAGAAGAGGCTGTTTGCTGGTGGGTGGGATGTGTGTGTGCTTGTCTATGTGAATGAGGGAGTGTGTGTGTGAGCAAAAGAGTGATCATACGCATGTATGGGCACGTGTGTAAGTTTGTGTGAGTGAAACAGTGTGTGTGTATGTTTGTGAGTGAGAGAGTAGGGGAGTGGGTAAGAGAGAAAGTTTTCGGGCTGAGTTTTATCATCCCGCCTGCCATGGGAATCAGAGTGGGTGAGGGGTGGACTACGGAAAGGTCTGTTGATTTCAGGCAGAATTTTCCAGTTTTGCGGCAAGCGAGGCCAGAAAATTGCACCCTTCATCCTTTCAGTGTGTGTGTGTGTGTGTGTGTGTGTGTATTCTGTGAGACACGGTCTGTGTGTGTAGGAGAGGCTCTAGCTCGCTCCTAGTCTCAAGATTTCCATTTTGAGGCCCTGCCCAAACCAATCACAACAAAGTCGAGGGAGGCAGAAATGAGAAGGGAATCCTGTTCATACAATCTCACACTGCCAACTGCCTCAGAATCTGCCAGGAGAGCAGAAATTTCAACAGCATGTGCAGTTCTGACTCTGAATGCTTCTCACTGTTTCTTCCCAAGAACTTCACTCATATTTTTTGCTGGGAATCAGAGGAAATCATTCAGAAGCAGGAATGCTGATGGAACTTTCTCCTTCTAAAATGGCTATAATACTGCAGGCTGCAGTGACTCCTATTGCTGCTGACATTTAGGTCAGCTAACTCAGCATAGAACAGGATCAAATCTGGAACATACTATAACAGCCTACTGGAGCCTCCCAACAAATCATTGTCAGAGGACATTGGACCAATGCAGATATTGCATCAACCGAATAACATAAGGAGAAAAGGCTTGATATTTTTGTAATCAGGCCAAAGATTCTCTCTCCTCTCTTCAGCCCTGAAGAGAGTTCTGGATTTGTCAAAGGGGAACCAGAAAATGAAGAATAACCCAGTTGGATTGAGATTCTGGGCTCCCCAACTCCTCCTTCCTCCCCACCACAGCAGTGGAAAGGAGGCTTAGAAGCTCCATTTGTGGCACAGGGATTGGCAGATCTTCTGCCATCTCTTCACCCACATCAAGGTGGTGCAACTCAGGGAAGTCCTGGCATTCCAAAGGAAAATCTGCTCACAATTCACAGGCCCAATAGGCAAAGTTGACTCCACAGTCTTGCTGATTAAATGTTCACTTTAGGGAAATATTTAGTTGCTTCTCAGCTTCACTTCCTGCAGTGTTTCAAAAAGGCAGCTCAGTACTACCTTCTCAAGGGCAACTAGGGGTGGGCAATAAATACTGGCCAGCTAGTGATGCCCAGATTCCACAACTGAATTAAAAAAAACCCTCCTCATCAAAGTATCATAAACCACTGCCATTCAATATTGTCAAAAACATGAAAAAATATTGTGCTGTTAAATTGCTGCTTCTTTTCTTTTTTGGGTTTGTGACCTTTCCGAGCTCTGGATAGCTTAAGATCTGTTCAATTCAACTTCATTTGGCCAATGCTGCATCTGAATTTCTCTTGATATTTTTTATTTCCTCATGATCTGTGGGCATCACTAGCACAGTGAGCATTTATTGCCCATCCCTAATTTCCCTTGAGCCATTGTGTTGCACAAAGATAGAAGCGTTGGAAACAAAAACAACCCAATTATTAGTTTGTTTGTTCATGGCACATAGCATCGTATTGAGGGCTAAGTAACATATTCAATCACGCGTTAAAATCAATAAAAATAAGCTTTTTTGCAGAGACCATGATAAATCTGCAGAAGACTTTAAGACTTCCCGGGGCCCTATGGGATAGCTTTAGCCATATTTTAAAGGAAGCTCGGTCACCATATCGAAATCCCTTCAGCTGGGATTTAGTATGCCGGTATTAGGGAAGAGAAAATCAATCATTGTTCCAGTCCCAGATTGCTATACAGCAGCAAGTTGTTGAAGAATATTGTGCGAATGGATGGCAGGCAATGATACAATTGGGCAGAAAAGCAACCATGGTTAGTCAATCAAAGCTAATTGTCTAGGTTTATGCATGAACCTTGGGAAAAGTAGTGGGTGGTTGTCAACATCCATGCAGTTATCCACAAGTATTAATCAACACCTTCAGGACAGGAATTTGAGATAATAGTAGAACAAAAAAGATGTTAATCTATAGTTGTACAGTTTTTTATAGGGTTATTTAACACTTGTATCTGTGCATAGGTATAAAGGTGCCTTTTGAAATTCATATCCACATTTGAGAGTGAAACGCAACCTCTGTTAACAGCCGTGTAATAGCAATGCTGTGTTCGTGACTTTCCTATTACACCTTGTAATGTGGAACGTTTTTTCAAAAAACGTTGTGTTTGTGATGTTCCATTACATCCTGAAATGTGGAACATCTTTTCAAAAACATTCCTTTTAATTCTGAATGGCTTTTCAGCAATGGCGCTAAACATTTTTGACTAAAGGTTTGTACCCAACGCATTTTGTAGGTGGATCTTGTCTTTATCCTGGAACTTAATTCAAAAACTATGAATGAACTGCAGCATATTTAGAGTTATATACATCATTTTATGAATTTATAAGACCACCTTTATTCTATAAATAGCTGTAGCGTTTAGTCACAGCTGAAGCACAAAGACCAAAAAATATTGTCTCAAAATATCATTGGTTCAGCAATGTCAAAAATAATCTGGTAAAGCTATTTCTCACACTGTTTGGAAATAAAACAAGAAACATCAATCAAAGTGGAGCTCATTTATACCAGGGGATGTTTTATCACACCTATGATCTCCATGTTGAAAAGATAGTTTGGCATCTTCTCAAGAGCAATTAGTAATGGCTGCAAATGCTTGCTTTGCCAGCAGCACTCATTTCCAATGAAAGAATAAAATGTTTCTTAAAAATTCCTTCCACATGGAAGCTTGCAGGTCTGAAACGTTGGCTGGAATTTTAACTCCCCACCCATCATGGGATTCGGAGCGGGCGAGGGATGGACAGTGGGAAGGCCCGTTGACCCCAGCGGGATTTGGCGATTTTGGGATGAGCGAGGGTGTAAAATCCTGCCTGTTAACTCTGTTCTCCTCCCCACAGGAGCTGCCAGATCTGTTGAGTATTTCTGGCACTTTCTGTTTTTAGAACCATGAGGCCATAACCACTTCTTACTGTTGTTTTTTAAAAATATATTTGTAAAGTTTCATCCAACAGAAGATGTTTCATATTGAAGTTAGAATGTGGAATTTAATTGCATCGAGGTTTCATCTTTCCAGTGGTATCAGTTCAGACCATCTTGAGACTAAATACATGATAAAAGAAAGGAACTGAATTATGGTTACAACTGTCGCCATCGCAGGGAAACTGGCCTCACAGAGACTCTTTCTCAGAGTTCCACACAACAAGCTTATATTTAGAATGGTAGCTGCATGGTGTCACCTGCAATAATAACAATCATTGCATCTCACACTGCACCATGGGGCTCTATTTTATCATTTTGATTCCAAGTGCTGAGCAGACTTGAAAGTGGGAGTGTTTCGGATCCGACTTTTAGACCTGTTCTCAGGTGCCCCCATATGCACTCTGCCTGCAAAAGTATCAGCGATCCTGAATCATGCTGCACAAGCCTGTGGGCGGGGCTTAACACACCCAAAACCCTGCGGTTCCGATTAGAGCCTCTAAATGCACATGCGCAGAAAAAAAAAATGATAGAATGCTGCTCCCCTGCCACATCCCTCCTGTACCAGATAATGCTTCCCCCTGGGCCCACAGACATTGCCCCATCCCCACAACATTACTGACCCCCCTTATCCCCTCACCTCTCTGACACACAGACAGATCGCGGGCCCTTTACCACCAGCCCCACCCCCCCCCCCACCACCAAATTCAGGCAGAGTTGCTGTGGGCCCCACTTCCTCTCCACTGATCTCAGGCAGAGTGGCAGCAGGCTTCCCTTCCCTCCCCAATGATCTCAAGCAGAATAGCAATGGTCTCCTTTCCCCTCCACTGATCTCAGGCAAAGTGGCAGAGGACTCCTGCTTCCCCCCACTGATCTCAGGCAGAGTGGTAGCGGATTTCCCTATCCCTCCACTGATCTCAGGCAGAGTGTAAGTGGACCCTCTTCCCCACCACCAATCTCAAGCAGAGAACCATCAGATGCTCGACACTTACCTCCTCACTAACTGGACAGCCTATATCGGACTTCTTGGGAGCATGTCTGTTTTGCACCGATTCTGGATCGGTGAACACGGTGGTAAAGGGGGAAGTGCTGATAAAGTTGGGCGTGCAGTCCATTAAGTCAATTTAAATGCTTGTAAGTGCATTTAAATGGCTGTTGCACCTGTTTTGGGCACGGCCCCAATCGCGACCATTTTCAGGCCTTGGTAAAGGAGGAACCAGTGTGAGCACGAATTGTGCTACTCACCTCACGCCCGACTTTACCAAGCTTTGCGCCCGAAAACAGGCACAACTTGCTGGTAAAATTGGGTCCATGGTATCTGACTGGAAGCTACACCAAGTGCAATGCCCTTTGGTAAATGACTGTTATCTAAATGCTGGAGTCACAGTACAAAACAGCTCTGCCAGAGCAGGCAAGGTTACCACCGCATTCAATATCTTTGAACTTCACTCTCCTTCTTGGCTAGAATAAAGTTTACCTGCTAATGTGCTGACCACAGAGGTATGAAATAAATGTTTAATACTTCAGCCAGCACAGACTAATGCCAAAAACATTGCACTTACCCAATGTCAGCACACTGCTGCATTTCCTGAAGTACCAGAGGCTTTCAAGATAATACCCATAACAATTCTCCTCTTTCTTTGCCATTATAAACTGCACCCCAAGGCTCACTTAGTATTATTTTCTCATTTCTTTTAACTTTTCATGCTCCACTGCTTGCAAATATTGATGAGAGTGATGCAGAATGCTGCTCAGCGCTATATTGTCTTGACCCATTGCCAGTTCAGGCAGGTTGCTGTTCCAATTCTACAATAACAGAGAAATGATAAATGATATAACAGTGGCTTGAAGACACACCTTCCAAGAATAACCTATATTATACTATACTTCGTCCGTGTGTTGTTGGGAGCTTGCTAGGGGAGAATATCTCTTACGAGTTGGATGGTACAGCACATCTCAAGGAAGTGGTGGTTTTTAAGTGTCTACGTTCTTTAAAGCAAATGTTTGACAAAATTCTTTGAATAATGCAGTAAGATCTCCTGGCATCTACCAGAGCAGAAAGTTTAATATGCAATTCATTAATTTAACGGACGGGAAAATCAAGAACTCAGTTATGGGTGTGTGATCTTTCTCACTTGGTATCCTTTCTGTGCTGCAGACGGGCAACCAGATAATTAAAAAATAATCAACTTCATGGTGTTTGGGGGACACGATAGGCATTATTATTTCTGAAGTGTTTTGATTTGGGACGGATGGTTTGCAACTAATGCTAAAGTATTTTAATCTAATAAATTACTGTCAAAGCATCCCGATGCTTGAGTGCTTTCCATGGTTAACTACCAACACTCACATGGGGAGCTTAAGTGAAGTTTGAAGATAGGAATCACTGAATATTTAATTGCAGTTTTTGGACATTCAAAAAATTACGCCCTTGCTGGGAGATGTGTTTGTTCTTCTAATTAAATGACAAATGAAGCACTTCATCTGTGCACAGGGTATATTTCCAGTACATGCAAGTTTCTATTTTTATCCTTACCCCAGTGTCTCTCCTGCAAACCATGTATTTCAGCTATTTTAAGCTCCCCACAGTTTTTTAAAGCATATATCTCAAATTTCAGCACTCGTTTAATCAGCATATGTTATTGTGTAGCTGTTTCTTTTCCTTTAGTGTTTTCTGTGCAATGCCACTTCTAGTTGTAGAAATATCATCAACTACTTGGCATTCAAAGATATTGGCATTAGAATAATGCATTTTCTTTTCAGGTGATTTATTTATGGAATTATGATATTCTGTGATATGATGTGACGATATTCTCCAAAAAAATGTCTCTTCAATCAGTTACTCACTTCCATGACTGGATAAGATGATTTCAACCAAGAATACATTTGTAACCATTTATCTTTCTCAATTAAAAGAAATATAAAAATGGCACAAGATTTATTGTTGTGTGCATATATAAATAAATGTGTGAGACCTTCTACAGATGGTATGGCAGGGCTCCACCAGACTAGTGTTGGCACCAGCACCTAGGCTTCAGCATCCCTATAGTCTGCTCCACTAAATGGCGAGATGCAGCATGAGCCTGATTGTATTTTGTCTTAGCTGCACTCTGTGGTCTCTGCACAGGCATCATCAGCCAACTCCTCAGTGGGCTTCCTCCTCAAGGAGCCAACCTTGCAGCCTCTGTGGACCCTAAAACATGTCAGGAATATGAAGGTAGGAGTCGTGCACACTCCTCGGGAATTGAGCATGCACCTGCAAGATGCATTTGGACTGGTCACAGACCAGCTAAACCTTCGATGATTTGTGATTCACATAGCTCAGTGCTTGATGCTCTGGAGATTTGAATGCCACATGAGCGCAGTCTGTGGAAAGCCAGAGATCTGCACAAAGCCTCTTGCATCCTGCTTGCCTGATCCCAGTGAAAGTGGATGAAGTTGTATGCCCTCATGAAGACTCTGTCCATCACCTGCTGGCTGCGTGTGTGTGGAAGCTTGTGAATTTCCAAGAGTTCAACTGTGGAACCCTAGAAGAAGACACTGGTGTTAAATAGAGCACCACTGTAACTTTTAATGGCACTGGCAATGGATGCCTTCCAAGTCCCCGTGGTGTCAAATCCTGCAGAAGCTGGCAGATGTGGACATACATAAACTTTGGAAACTCTGATTCTCAGACATCTGCAGGTATGTTAGGCACCATCTGTAGTCACAGGGAATTGTAAACAGCCTCTGAGCGATGGCTCTCTGGGGTTCATCCTTTGCATGAATATCAGGCCCTGCCAACCCTTCCTCTTCATGGTTTTGCTCCTGCCTTTGGTGAGCCAGGTTCCTCAGTTGATGTCTTCTTTTTTTTCTTTTGTGCCTATGAGTGAGAAGAATGACTGCAAGATCACCAGGCTCCCTGTTTCATATGTTCCCCTCACTGAAGGGAGACTTGACAGTTAACACTTGTCTCCTAAGGACACACCTTCCATTCAACATTTGAAGCTGCCTTTCAAAGCCAATGACTCATGTTCTGGCCACCACATTAATGCTCAGTGCTCACTTTTGCAATCTGCTTTGGCCATCCTTACCCCACATCACATGACTTGGTGGGTGCAGCTGCACCGAAGCTCTTATTTCAGGCTTAGGCTTGTCTACAGCCTTGCATTTAACCTGGGCAATGGGGGCCACTTGTCATTATGCGCCTCAGCACACAGTCGGGGATATAGAGCACTTGCCTCAGGACACTGCGCTGTTGCCAACTGTCCAAGGAAATGTAATTGCTTTTTCGGTTGGCCAATGGTACAGACATGGCAGTCAATGCACCAAAGGTTAAATGTTAAGCAGCAATCAGTGACACTCATACGTATAAGTGATACTTGAATGGGCATAAAAGTGTAGCCAGTTTGACTCCAGGCATGTCAATTGAGTGCTCTCAGCTATAATAGGCTACTGATCACTGTCAACATCCCACCTCCAGATGCCCCCCCCTCAAGATTTTAGGGGAACCATCAGTCCATAATGACCCCACACTCACCCACTGCACTACCCAGGCTTTCCTACCCTCTGTGAGGCCCTTCCAAGAAGTCTGAGGCCCAGCAGTAGAAGGCGTCCTTAAAGATGGTGCTTCACAATTGGCATTTCCTAGAACTCCCCTTAGCAAATCCCCCGGTCACCCCAAGACAACCCTCTGATGTTCCTCGAGCAAACTCCCCCCCCACCCCAGTCTCCCCCAAGTCAACCTTCCCCCATCACCTCCTGAATCAACACCCTCCCCAAACCCCCTGTAGTTCATCCCCCACTCCCACTGCCCACAGTTTCCCTGAGTCAACTCTTCAGTCTCCCGTGGCTAGGCCCTGGTACCCCAGAATCAACCCTCCAGGACTTTTCTGGTGTTACACCATGTCTCTCGAGTGAGCCCCTGGGTACCTTATGTCCAAGTCTGCTTGCCTCTCAGCCAAGCCTGGTCACCTCTGAGTCAGAACCGCAACTCCGGAGTTAGAGATAGTATCCTTCTTAATATGTGTAGCCACTCTGTGAGTGCTGCACTCACCTCTGAGCTCCCCTTTGTACAGTGCTCACCAGGTGCATGCATTTCAAAGCCAGTCCTGGGGAAGGGTTTATAATTCCAGTGTATGGGACCAATAATGAGCTGCAAATATATTGTAATGACATTAAATGGCGGAAAATGTAGCCCAGTACTGACAGGAGGAGGAAATGATCATGGCAAGCTTTCATAATGATGTAAAATGCAACTTTGGCCTTCTTGTGATATCTTCCATTCCTGTTACCAAAACCTTCCGATGATAAAGGGAAAATGCCAGCCACAATCTTAACATCTGCCTCTGGCTCTGATCTTCAGGTCGTCGTTGGCCTCTGGTATAGTACCAGATGATTGGAGGTTAGCGAATGTTGTCCCATTGTTTAAGAAGGGGAACAGAGACTTCCCCGGGAATTATAGACCGGTGAGTCTCACTTCTGTTGTGGGCAAGGTTTTGGAAAAAATTATTAGGGATAGGATTTATAGTTATTTGGAGAGTAATGAGTTGATTGGAGATAGTCAGCATGGTTTTGTGGCGGGTAGGTCGTGCCTTACTAACCTTATTGAGTTTTTTGAGAAAGTGACCAAAGAGGTGGATGGGGGTAAGGCAGTGGACGTGGTGTATATGGATTTTAGTAAGGTGTTTGATAAGGTTCACCATGGTAGGCTTCTGCACAAAATGCAGATGTATGGGATTGGGGGTGATCTAGGGAACTGGATTAGGAATTGGCTAGCGGATAGGAGACAGAGGGTAGTGGTTGACGGTAAATATTCATCATGGAGTTCGGTTACAAGTGGTGTGCCTCAGGGATCTGTGTTGGGGCCACTGCTGTTTGTGATTTTTATTAATGATCTGGATGAGGGTATAGTTGGGTGGATCAGTAAATTTGCTGATGACACCAAAGTCGGAGGTGTGGTAGATAGTGAGGAAGGGTGTCATAGTTTGCAGGAAGACTTAGACAGGTTGCAGAGCTGGGCCGAGAGGTGGCGGATGGAGTTTAATGCAGAGAAATGTGAGGTAATTCACTTTGGTAGGAATAACAGATGTGTTGAGTATAGGGCTAACGGGAAGACTTTGAATAGTGTGGAGGAGCAGAGGGATCTAGGTGTATGTGTACATAGATCCCTGAAAGTTGGGAATCAAGTAGATAAGGTTGTTAAGAAGGCATACAGTGTCTTGGCGTTTATTGGTAGGGGGATTGAATTTAGGAGTCGTAGCGTTATGTTGCAACTGTACACAACTCTGGTGCGGCCGCACTTGGAGTATTGTGTGCAGTTCTGGTCCCCACATTACAGGAAGGATGTGGAGGCTTTGGAGAGGGTGCAGAGGAGGTTTACCAGGATGTTGCCTGGTATGGAGGGGAGATCCTATGAGGAGAGGCTGAGGGATTTGGGGTTGTTTTCGCTGGAAAGAAGGCGGCTAAGAGGGGATCTTATTGAAACATATAAGATGATTAGAGGTTTAGATAGGGTGGATAGTGATAGCCTTTTTCCTCTGATGGAAAAATCTAGCACGAGGGGGCATGGCTTTAAACTAAGGGGGGGGTAGTTATAGGACAGATGTCAGGGGTAGGTTCTTTACCCAGAGGGTGGTGAGGGATTGGAATGCCCTGCCTGCTGCAGTTGTAAATGCGCCTAGTTTGGGGGCGTTTAAGAGGTCTGTGGATAGGTTTATGGACGAAAAGGGATTGGTTTAGGTTAGTGGGTCATTGTTGTTGTTGTTTTTTTTTAACTGGTCGGCGCAACATCGTGGGCCGAAGGGCCTGTTCTGCGCTGTAATGTTCTATGTTCTATGTTCTATGTTCTATATTTAAAGTGTCAACCCCCTCATTCTTGCAGGTTAGTCACCTACTCATCTTCCTACCTCAGTAAATGCCACAAGTTGGAAATGGGCTTGGGTTGGGATTCTGGTTTTTAAGATTTTAACCTCTGACTTACCCACTCCACCCGGTCTAAATGGTTAAAATTTCTCCTGTAATCACCAGTGTAATGTAGGAAAGCTTCCCATTCACCATTCCTTATGGCCTGCTTCCCGTGCTCTTTGTTGCTTGTGATCCTGATGTAAGTACACTCCATGCAGGTAAACCAACACTTTTAGGTTAGCGGTGGGTCATTACACTGTGAAAAAAACACATTTTTTCAAAACTAGAAATTGTATTCGGTCTCACACTGAAAGCTGTTGTGTGGGCCCAGTCTTGCTCAGACTAATTACAAATATATTTTGGCTTTTTGAATATCATATTTAATTTTCCTTTGAAAACCCAAATTTGCAATGCAGCTAGTGATGTATAATTCAGGCAGAAACCACAATGTAAATGAATCAGAGAAAGGTTCTGTCCATATAATGTTACATTTTGGAGAAATATGGAACAGTTATTGGCTCTATTTTCCTTCATTCATTGATCTGAGGATAAATAAGATAGGTAAGAATAGCTATGAACACTTAGATATTTATTCAACTTTAATGCTAAAAATATTGAAGCAAATTATCATTGTCTGTTGCTGCCCAGTAATAGCTTGAACTGAAATATTAAGGTATTTGGGGATAACTTTGCTCAACCTTTGAAGCAATTTGATTTATTCCCACTGGAGCATAAATCATCATTAGGCAATTCAGGCAGAATCATTTCTTTCTAGAAGGAGTGGAGGAACAATTTCACTGTATCAACTTTCATGCCAGCTTAGCCTGACAGCCTTTCCTCGCAATCTTTCTCACAAAAAAATCATAATTAATAAGGCATAGGACGATAGGATAGTATATTACCAAGATAAACCGTCAAATATTTGACATCCGTATCCAGGTATTGTTCCTGCATGATATGGAAATATTTCAGAACTATTTAATTTCCTTTTAATATGGAATCAACCTTAGAATGCTTGCAACGTTATATTGGATACAATAGAGAAACCCTGGAACGTAGGATTTAGGAGCAGGGGTAGGCCACTTGGCCCTTCAAGCCTGCTGTACCATTCATTAAGATCATGGCTGATTTAATTGTGATTGCAGCTCCACTTTCCTGTCTGCCCTACAGTAACTTTTGAATCACATGTGCAGTGGACAATGGGAAACCTGTGGATTGGTGTATTTGGATTTCCGGAAGTCATTTGACAAGGTGCCGCACCAAAGACTGCTACGTAGGATAAAGGTGCACAGCATTATGTATTAGCATGGATAGAGGATTGGTTAACAAACAGAAAGCAAAGGGTGGGGGTAAGTGGGTGTTTTTCTGGTTGGCGATCAGTGACTAGTTGTGTGCCTCAGGAATTAGTGTTGGGACTGCAATTGTTTACAATTTGAAAAGATGATTTGGAGTTGGGGACTAAGTGTAGTGTGTCAAAATTTGCAGATGACACTAACGTGCATGGAAGAGCAAAGTGTGCAGAGGAAGCTGGAAGTCTGCAAAGGGATATAGATAATCTAAGCGAATGGCCGAGGGTCTGGCAGATAGAGGTAAATGTTGGTAAGTGTGGAGTCATCCACTTTAGTAGGAATAACAGCAAAATCGACTATTATTTAAATGGTAAAACATTGCAGCATGCTGTTGTGCAGAGAGACCTGGGTGTCCTTGTGCAGGAATCTCAAGGAGTTGGTTTGCAGGTGCAGCAGGTAGTTAAGAAGGCAAATGGAATTCTGTCCTCCATTGCGAGAGGGATGGAGTTTAAAAACAGCAAGATTATGTTGCAGCTGTAAAAGATGCTGGTGAAGCCACACCTGGATTACTGTGTACAGTTTTGGTTTCCTTATTTGAGAAAGGATATACTGACACTGGAGGGGGTGCAGAGGAGATTCACTAGGTTGATTCCGGAGTTGAGAGTGTTGGCTTATGAGGAGAGACTGAGTAGACTGGGACTATACTCATTGCAATTCAGAAGAATGAGGGGGGGTCTTATAGAAACATATAAAATTATGAAAGGAATAGATGAGATAGAAGCAGGGAAGTTGTTTCCACAGACAGGTGAAACTAGAACTAGAAGGCTTAGCCTCAAAGCAAGGGGAAGCAGATTTGGGACCGAGCTGAGGAGGAACTTCTTCACAGAGGGGGTTGTGAATCTGTGGTACTCCCTGCCCAGTGAAGCAGTTGTGGCTACCTCATTGAATGTTTTGAAGGCAAGAATAAATAAATTTTTGAAACAGGAATTAAGGGTTATGGTGAGCGGGCGGGTAAGTGGAGCTGAGTCAACAGAAAGATCAGCAATGATCTTATTGAATGGCGGAGCAGGCTCGAGGGGCCTTATGTTCTTATGAATCATGTGTCTATCAGAATTCTTTGTAGTCCACCTTTGAGAAATTCAGTGACCCAGCCTCCATTGCTTTTTGGTGAAGAGAATTCCACAGATTAATGACCTTCTGAGGGAAAGATTTCAGCAATCATCTCGATCTTTTAAACTGTATCCCCTATTCTAGTCTCCTCCGATGAGAAGGAACATCTTCCTTGCATTCATCCCTATAGAATGCTATACGTTTTAATAAGACCACCTGTCATTTTTCTAAACTCCAATGAGCAAAGGACCTGTGGTATGTGCCTCTTTAAGAGGCAAGCTCTCAGAAGGTGACTCCGTTGGCCAATCGGGCCGGAGTATGCAAATCCTGGAGCTGAGCATGGGTTTTCCTTGCAGTGAGGGGTCTGGTGACATGGAGTACAGTAGCTTTTATATCGCTCTCTGTACATAGTTACTTACCTTAATAAACCGTTCATTCATTAATCCACTTGCTGGTCGCCAATCTTTGCAAGATAGTACAGGCTCAATCTATTCAACCTTCCTTGCAGGAGAGAAGATGGGGAAGAAGAGACAGGGAGAAGAGGGGGAATAGGGAAGAAGACTGTTGCAATCTCGGGAAAGGGGAAGAAAGTTGTTCACAGAGTTGGGAGGGTGTAGGGAGAAAGAAGACTGTTGCGATTGAAAGGGGAGTGGTGAGGGCATACTTTACCAGCCATAGGTTATGAAGAAAAACATAAAACTAGCTTGTCAAAACAAATTTCTTAAAGCTGAGTCTGTTTTCTCTAACATTAGCTCAGTTTCAGGAGGTTTGAAGCTAGAGAAATTCAGAAATATAGAGAACAATTTGGTATCAGAATGGTTTAAGCAAGTAATTTTGATCATCACAAATATTTCCGTGTAGCAGATTGATGGAAATTGATGACAATGATATGAGTTGATTGGCACTCGCAATATCAATTTATAGTTAAATGAGTGCTCTTGAGCACAATCGATGACACCTGAATGCTGTTGAATGTAAATCATGTCAAATGATGTCAAAACTTCCTGCCCTCAAAACCCACACATTTTCCTGTAAGTAGAAAATTCAACTATCTGTTTTCTCAGTGAAAAATAATATTAATATCAGGGCAATCTGATATTTTCCTGATATTCATAAACCAAACTTATTAATTTTGATAGTTGTGGAACTATGATGTCCTTACTAAAAGAATTGATGCAATTTTATGGTTTTATAATACATAGAATTAATGCTGATATGAATTATATAATCATTGCATGCTGCATCTACTGCCTTAGACAAATAAACCTTGTTAGAAGCCAGTTACTTCTCCAATAAATGCAGGTAACCTTATTCATGTGGTATTTTGTTAGTATATGGAGAAACAAAAATCTATCTGTGACCTATATTCACAAGACACCATTGAACAAGTTATGGAATTATTGTATTAATAAATGAATGAGACTTACCAGCAGGAACTTAATTTACAACTCTGTACAAAACCCCTTCATTACTATTGTGTTCACTAAAACCTGAGCTATTGTTGTATTGGTAGATAATCCTAAGAATGGTTTCCCATTTGAACTAACTGTTATTAGTAGTGTTTTATAATAGAATAATGACCAAACATTTCCAGTTCTCATTCTGCTGCTGTACCTTTGCCTGAGGCATGGTAGAAATGTTCATACAGCTGGGTAGGTAGCTTTGAGACATGATCATCCTGAACTCAGTAGGCTTGAATCCTGCTAATTTTGTCTTTTCAGTGTCTGATGGTCTTGTTTTGAATTTGCAGCAAATTCTGTTTTTATTCATGGGGTACATTGAATCCTTTTAAGTTGTTGTGAAGATTCTCTCTATTGCCTAAAAAAAATTGCATGGATTTTCAGAATATCAGCCAAAGATTTAATGTAATCTTAATATTGTTTCATATAACATAACATCAAAATAATATTTGGATGTCAGCATGGCTTAGTCAGTGGCTCTAAGTCATTCTAACTCCAAAAATTGAACACAAAAGTCAAACTAGTACACTATTAAAAGAAATCTGTAATATTGGAGGTTCCAACCTGACCTAAACCCCTTGTCCTTGCAGGCCTGATGTGACCCATCTCAACCGGACCCCACCTCACTCCTTCTGAACTAACCAGTCCCACAGACCCCTGACCCAATCTGACCCAAAAACACGCTGCCCCTACAGGATTGATCTGACCACCCCCCCATAGACAAGTCCTGATGCATCCCTCCCCAGTTATCACCTGATCCCAACCCCACTCCCGCTCAAACCAGACCTCCCCTCTGCAAGCCCACCTAAAACCCCCAAATCAGAAGCCCTTATCCTCATTTCCTTCCATGACCTGACCAACACATCCCTGCTCCCTACCAAGGCCCAAATTCCACAAACCTCCAGGGCCCAATACCCCCAGCCATCACAAAAACCATAATGCCCAAGCGCACTATTCCCCCCCCTCGACTTCTGACCTCACTGACTTCTGAACCCCTCCCCCCCATACAGGAATCACAGAACCCTACAGTGCAGAAGAGGTCCTTCAGCCCCTCAAGTCTGCACTGATGCATGAAGGCCCTGACCAGCATGCTGAAGCCCAATTGACAGAGCCATTGCCTTGAATGTTATGATGTGCCAAGTACTCATCCAGGTACTTTTTAAAGGATGTGAGGTGTCCCGCCTCCATCACCCTCCCAGGCAGCACATTCCAGATCGTCACCATCCTCTGATTGAAAATGTTTTTCCTCAAATCCTCCCAAAAGTGAATACAAGATACCTGGAAGTGACATGTAGATAGATACTTTTTCCCCAGCAACCAAAGTGCTATTAACTATGGACGTTCACTGTTGGTTAAAAATGAATTTACTATGTACATTGAAAAAAAATCACCCATTATGGCACTCAAAACCATGATTCTGGAATTAAGGGTTCCATCATCTATCATTGAACGAAGTGTATGTGTAGAAACTCGCTGCATAAAGCTTTTCCAACTCGATCACTTGTTCAAGTATATTATGGGGGTGATTCTCTCAGCCCGCTGCACTGGTCTAGCAGTGCAACGGGTTGGGTGACATCAGCAGAGGCCATTTAGCGGGCTTCCTCCTGGATGCCATGTCCTCCACGCGTCTCCCAGATGAAGAATTTTAGCGTAAACCAACTCTGCGCCGGAAATAGGCACACAGCCGATTTCCATATTTAAATTTGCATTTGCATCCGATTAGCGGGCTGGGGACTGAAGTATCTGGGCCCGCTAACATCTCTCCCTGGCAGTGTGGGCATACTGTGCTTGGGCCTATCTCCATTCTGCCAGATCGGCGCATGCGCAGTGGCCTGCTCAGTGCTACGCTGCCTGCCTTTCCAGTAGGAGTGGGCCCCGTCCCCTGATTTTCAGCGTGAATCTCACTCGGGCTCTCTGACGTGCTCAGAGTGTGGGAGATTCATTTTGAAAATCCCGCTAAAAAAACTGTGGGAGTCCCTCCTGTTTTCATGCAAATTCGGCACCTTGAATTTTTTTGGGAGAATCTCTCCCATTGTAAGTAATTATTTATTTATAATTGCATTGTTTAGTCATTTATATTGAAGTTAAAATGGCCTGGTAGCAAAATAGCACACACAGCTGCCTGTATTTCAATAGTGGCTTCAAAGGTACTTAATTGGTTGTAAATTGCTTTAGATATCCAGCAGTAATGAAAAGCACTATGTAAATGTTTTGTATGTTGTAGATTTGACTCTTGCACTCCCAGTGGAAAATTCATGACAGGAATCTGTGGGAACACGGCCTGAATTTTCTCCTAAAATGGACTTAAATTCATTATTTCCGATGATACATTCTCAACAAATCTTCCTCCCTGTTGAGAATGCAAAATTGGCCTTTGCATGCCCTGAACTAATCCTCTTCTTTAACTAAATATTTATTCAGTGGCAGTCTTTCTGTGTTTTTCAGGGTCATAGTTGTGGTTGTTGGCGAACATTTTAGCAGATATCAGCTTTCATTGCAACCAACAACCATATGGTGCATTAGAACTTGAGAAGGAGAGCGTTGCCTAAGTCTGGGAGCACTGATGTCAATCGTTGCACTCTGCTGTGTCCCAGCTGAGATCAGCAAACATAAAGGATACTCTTGCTTGTTGGGTCTGTGTTACACAAACTGGTCCATTTAGCCAGTCAGTCATTGTGGATACAATCTAGCTCTTTTACAACTGTTACTGAGTTCAGTTGCTTTTGCTGGATGAATGTTTCATAAAATCAAAACTACTGTGGGGCAGGCATTGGGGTAATGACCTGTTAATCTCAGATTTCTTTGGAATAGTTGATATTTTGTTTTCCTTTTTTCATGTCCCTCAAGTACTTTTGAATGTTTATTGGAAATCTAACATTTTTGGGCAGCACAGTGGCACAGTGTTTGGCACTGCTGCCTCACAGTGCCAGGGACCCAGGTTTAATTCCTGGCTTGGGTCTCTGACTGTGTGGGGTTTGTGCATTCTTCCCGTGGATTTCCTCCAGGTGCTCTGGTTTCCTCCCACAGTCCAAAGATGTGCTGTACAGGTGGATTGGCCATGCTAAATTGCCCTAATGTCAGGACAAATCATAGAAACCCTACAGCACAGAAGGAGGCCACTCAGCCCATTGAGTCTGCACTGACGACCATCCCACCCAGACCCCACCCCCACATCCCCACATATTTACCCACTAATCCCTCTAACCTACACCTCTCAGGACACTAAGGGGCACAGTGCTAGGGGAACAGTGGGAACTAGCTAGGGTAAATGCATGGGATTATGGGGATAAGGTCTGGGCGGGTTTGTGGTTGATGCAGACTCGATGGGCCAAATGGCCTCCTTCTACACTGTATGATTCTGCGATTTTGCATATTGTGCATTTGATTCACAAAACCTGCAAAGTAAGAATTGGGGTGCAATGCAACAGGAACAATAACTCCATTGTATATTTGTTGATTCATGTTCACAGTAATCATTTGATCATTTAAGAAAAGGTATAAGGACAGTCCTGTATTTCAGGCCATATGAATTAGGAGCAGGCGTTGGCCACTCAGCCCTTGAATTTGCTCTGCCATTCAATAAGTTCATGGTTGATCTGACTGTATCCTTAGCCCCATATGTTAATTTAACATCACTGCTGGATAAGACTTCTTTCAGCGTTCAATAAATTTACTTATAACAGCAAGCATAACTGAACAATTTCTGGCTCCAAATCCAATCATACTCCTCTGACAAAGACATTGCCTGAACCATCATGCCATGGACCACAAAATTCATTTCTCAGTTAGAAATCAGTGAATAGCTCAGTCCCCACAGCTGTTATGAATTCTGAGACAGTTGAGTTCATCAGGTACTGGACTTCGCTTTAACTTAATGAAGATATTTTCAGCCACACAGTGGCCCTGGGCACCCAAGAAGTATAGGTTTCTCCAGTTTGTGATCAAGAATTTGCTCACTCTGCAGAGGCGTCCAGTATTTCTCAAGGTTTCACATACGTTTCAATCTGCTTGCATTTCTCCCTGATGTTTGTTGTGGAATCCACCAATTCTTCCTCTTCTTCATCATCAAGTTCTCTTGCCAACGTCAGCTCATCCTCCATCCCCATGACACCGACCTTGCATTTAATGAGGGGGGAAAAATCAACAGGTACTTGGGGAAGTTTGAGTTAATTCAGGACAGTCAGCACAGATATGCAAAATGCTAATCTGATTGGATATTTTGATGCAGTAATAAACATTGGTGAGGGGAATGCAATGGATGTTACCTCCATGAATTTTAAAAAAGAATTTGACAAAGTACCACATACAAGGCCTGTTAACAAAATTGGCCAACGAAACAGGAGGCAGAGTGTCAACTTGAATAAAACATTGGTTTAAGGACAGAAAACAGTGGATTTACAGTATTCCTGATGTATCTGCCCCCTGAATGTTCCTGCTGTCTGTCTCAATGTCCCCACCTTCCACACTCCCAGGCCCTTCCTCTGTCCTATCAATGGATTTGACCTTCCTAGCCTGTGAAGCTGCCTCACATTCGTCAGCTCTTACTGGGCCCCCTTGTCAGAGCCAGGTTGCATAGGGCACAGCATGCAATGATTATGAGGGATGTATGATCTGAAGATATAGCAATGCTCTCCAACATTGGTTCTGGCAGCTGAAGTACATCTTCAGCAGACTGATGGTCCTTTCCACCACCGTCCTCGTGGAGGCATGACTCCTGTTGTATCTCTCATCAGCTCAGTTCTTGGGGCACATAGTGAGGTCATCAGCACCACTTTAAGGCATAGCCCTTGTCATCTAGAAGCAATCCATCCAATGCA
Source organism: Carcharhinus amblyrhynchos (assembly GCF_965287045.1). NCBI lineage: Eukaryota > Metazoa > Chordata > Chondrichthyes > Carcharhiniformes > Carcharhinidae > Carcharhinus > Carcharhinus amblyrhynchos. The sequence continues at coordinate 80,455,134 of NC_137328.1, forward strand.
GGGGCCATGAACAGTCTTGGTATTTGTGAGTGCCACAAAATGAAAGCATCATGTGCACTCCCTGGGAAACAGGCACACTGGAGGATCTGTACCTGGTGGTCACAGATGATCTGAACACTCATTCAGTGGAACTTCTTTCTGTTAACAAAAACTCCCAATTTATCTACTGGCACCTTGTTAGCCACATGAGTGAAGTCTATTACACCCAGCCATGACCATGAAGCCTCATGCTCTCTCTTCCTGGCTGGCCATCATTGCTCAGTAGTGGATGAACATGTGGACATTAGTAAAGATGGCATCAGCCACCAACTTGACATAACTGTGTGATTGATTGATAAATGATGCGAGATCTTCTACTGAGCCCTGGAAAGAACTGTAAGTGTAAAGTTTGATGGCAACCATGTCCTTCAAAGTCACCAACATGGGATATCTGCCCATGCAATTGGTGGTGATTGTGGGACTTATCATGTTGCTGTTACTCTGTCCCTGGAGAGATGGAGCCTCCTGCAGAACTGGACCTCAGACATGCATCATGTTTCTACTCTTAAAGGTCTTGCCGGGGGATGCTACCAGTGCACGCCTAGCCTCCTCTCCCTCCTACCCCTCTCTTTCTCTTAACAGGAGGTCCCACCAGCAGAATACACAATCCTCATTGGATCAGATGAGGACCAGTGCCTTGCAGAGGCTGTGCTCCAATCCTCAGGGCAACCTTCCAGGGAAGATCAGATCCTGAAATGGTGGAAAAAGAAGATAGAGAATTTAACGTGGCCAATGCGTCTAATCAGCACGTCTTTCGGACTGCGGGAGGAAACCGGAGCACCCAGAAGAAGCCCACACAGACACAGGAAGGATGTACAGACTCCACACAGACAGTGACTGAAGACGGGAATCGAACCAGGGTCCCTGGTGCTGTGAGGCAGCAGTGCTAATCACTGTGCCACTGTGCCACCCAAAACTTAAGAATTGCAAAGGAATTAAGAGACAACTCTCTACTCATACAGCAAGGAATTCACAAAGAGAAAGTTATGTTGCTTTGAGGACCATTTATCCTTCCCTTGGATGAGAAAATACAAAATACATGATTAGTACCCATCCATTTTAACAGTGCGATGAGCAGAAAATAGCATAGACAATGTAAAATTGCTGTCTATTTTCTTGTTAATGGCCTTAATTGGCCCTTTTGAGGGTGCACATCCCATTTGTGTGCATGGCCTTTGACTTCAAAATTGCATGTGTGCACGATGATGCTGGGAAACATGTCCAACATCATTTAATGAAATTTTATATTCAGTTAGGTTGATTGCGAGCCTAGCCATTGAAAGTAAAATCCTGACTAATGTCTGTATGAGTAAATAGATTCTGCTCAATTCTGCAAATACCTTGCAGTTGTCAAAACATTACTAAGAAAAAATTATAACCTTGAATTATCATCCTCTTCCTGTTAATAAATAAACAAATTCCCTCTACTGTTTTGCTCAATTTAAACTTTTCACCACACATTGATTAGATCAAATGAGCACAAAAGCAGGTTAGGTTTTAGTTGCTTAAGATATCGTCAGGTCTACCACGCCACAGAGGATTAATCTCTTCTAACTTGCACAGCATCTATCACCTTCACACAGCATCTTGACAATCACAAGCATAGCTTTCCATAATGATCATTCCTTTCTTATATACCATTTTATCATTTCTGCTGCATATACTCTCCATATTCTTTAGTGGAAAGTAAAAACAGAAGCATTGTATATCCAGGCTAAAGGGCCATTAGTTTCAGAAAGGACTTTGAAGCTTTCTAGCTGATTAATGCTACTATGGATGCTCACAGTAATCTAGAAAGTGAGTACAACAGTCACCCTCACTGACATTCACAGTATGAAATGTGTGAGAGTGCAGCGTTGCAAATCCTATGCTATCTTTTCTCAGAGATCACAAAATCATTCCTTGTTAACTCCAAAAAATGGTAAATATCAGACAATCCACGTGACTTCTGTGAGTCGTAAGGGATTCATCACTCTCATCAGAACAACAATCCTTTTGTCACATTTATCTGTCAACTGCCGTAAAAAGCTAATAGAATTTAAACTCAATCAAATTAGATTATCTGGAAAAAAAAGCAAATCTAATTAATGATGATCGTAAAACTATCGGACTGTCATAAAAACACACATGGTCCGGGGGGAAACTTGCTGTCTTGATCCAGTGGGGTTTGTATGTGACTCCAGGCCTACAACAATGTGGTTGACCCCTGTTGGCCTCTAAAATAGGCCAACAACCACTCACTTGTAATCATTGCAAGAAAGTTAAAAAAAGAATTGTTATATATTTATAAGATTGTAGGTTGATTTAAACACTGACCATATGATTTGATGGTGATGCCATTAGGGTGTTGCAGGCTATTGTTTTATTTTCAGTTTGCCTCCGTGCAGTGCCAAGAACATCTTTCAATAAACTATCTGTAAATCTACCTGTGCAAATCACATATTTTCTTTTTGTTAAAGCCCACAACCCTAATGTAGTTAGGACATTACAAGAATAAAACTGGATGGACCATTAGGCAAACCACAAAGGCGTATCCTGTCAATCATAGAAATAAAGTCCTCCTCAGTCCTCGCTGACATTAGGGACTAGTGCCAAACTTGGGAGAGCGATCAAACAAGTCAAGCGACAGCCTGGCATAGTCATAGTCACTGAATCATACATTGAAATGATACATTAAAATCCCAGTCACTGCATCGCCATCCTGGAACTATCTCATCCTAGCAGCAAATACAAATCCAGCAGAGGCGGTAACACAGCAGCATGTAGTCAGGAGCGGTCCTCAAAATTCTCAACATTGACTCTGGACACCACGAAGTCTCATAGCATCAGATCAAATATCAGCAAGAAAATCTGTTGATTATTACTTACAGCTACTCCTCTACTCACTACCACATCAACTGTAGAATCTGTGTTCCTCCATGTTGAAAGTCACTTGGAAGAATCTTCAGAGGCACAAAATGGCACACAAGCTCACAAAGTGTACTCTGGGTGGGGGAATTCAATGTCCACCACCAAGGATTGCTTGGCAGCAAAATTACTGACCATTGTGTCCTGAAGGACAAATCTGCCAGACTGGGTCTGCAGCGAATGGAGACAGAACCAAGAAGGAAATCTATCAGCTACAGACGCATCTGTCCATGACCGAATTGGTATGAGTGACCATCGCACAGTCCTTGTGAAAACAAAGTCCAGTCTTTGCACATAGGATGCCATCCATCATGTTGCGTGACACTACTATCATGATAACTGGGATGGATTCAGAACAGATTAGGTACTCAAAACTGAGGATTCATGAGGGCTATTATCAGAAGTAGAATTGTATGCAACCACAATCTGTGACCTTAGAGCCTGCCATACTCCTGGCTCTGCTCTGGCGAAAGGTCATCCAGACTTCAAACATTAACTCGATTCTCTCTCCACTGATGCTGTCAGATCTATTGAGATTTTTCAGGATTTTCTGTTTTTGTTGCTCTCTACCACCACCATCGGGCTAGGGACCAATTCATCCAATGAAGATTGCAGCCGGACTTACAAAAAGCAGCATCAATTACCATCAACCTAAAATTGGTACCAAACTGGTCAAGCTACAATGCAAGACAACATGCATGCCAAACACTGGAAGCTGCATGTGATAAAAGTTAATTAATTCCACAACCAATAAGTTTGACCAAAGCTCTACAGTCCTGTCACATTCAGTTCTGACAGTCTTGGACAATTAAATAACTCATGGAGGAGAAGACTCCGCAAATACCCCCATCCTCAATGGTGGGGGAGCCCAGCACGTCAGTGCAATGCTGAAGCATTCACAACAATCTTCAGCCAAATCAATTTACTCCACATGATATCAGGAAATGGCTGAAGACATTGTAATCAGAAAAAAACTTGGTTCTTTACAACATCCCAATAAAGACCTGTGCTCCAGAACTGGTCTCCAGAACCCCAAATCAAGCTTGTACAACGTCACATTGGCACCTACCCAGTAAAGTGGAAAATTGCTCAGGTATGTCCCGTGCAAAAAAAAAGGACAACCCCAATCTGCCCAATTACCTCTCCATCAGTCTATCCTTAATCATCAGAAAGTGATAGAAAGTGATGTTGGCAATGTTGGTAAGCAGCATTCACTCAGCATTAACCTGCTCACTGATGCTGCATTTGGGCTCCACTCAACATCAGGTCTCATTACAGTCTTGCAATAAACTTGGTCAAAAGTGCTGAATTCCGGAAGTTACTGCCCTTAACATCAAGGCAATATTTGACCGAGTAAAATTTAAATCAATGGGAATCACGAGGAAAACTTGCCACGAGTTGGAGTCAAAGGAAGTTATTTATGATTACTGGAGGCCAATCATCTCAGTTCCACTACATTACTGCAAGAGTCCCTCAGGTCAATGTCCTAAATCCAACCATCTTCAGTTGCCTCATCAAGGACTTTCCTTCCAATATAGAGTTGGGAGTGGAGCTGTTTAGTACTAATGATTGTATAGTGTTCAGTGCCATTTCCGCCTCCTCAGATACTGAAGTAAACCGTGAACAATATGTAGGCTTGGACTGATAAGTGGCAAATAACATTTATGCCACACAAATGCCGGACGATGACCACTGCCAAGAACAGCGGCTAGGATTTTCCACTCCAAGCCTAAGTCCTATGATTGGGGGTGGGGGGAGGGGGGGGTGTTGGTGGGGTGGGGGGGCTGGTGGTGGAGAGGACCAAAGAACCATGGAAAAGTTATGGCACAGGAAGATTCCATTTAGTCATCATGCTCCAGCACCTGGTCTGTAACCTTGCAGGTTACGGCATTTCAGGTGCGGGCCCAGGATACATTTTAAATGAGTTAAGAAGTCATGGGGATTCTCACTGCAGATCTGAGTGTGAAAATCTGCTGAATCACACTGTGCTGGGCCCATCTGCAGCCAGGGGCTTCCCAGGGAAATAATGTTGTGGAGCATCCTGGAAGCCATGTGCCATACCATCATATCTAGACGCCATATTTAAAAAGTGCCCAGATAACTACTCAAATCATGCCTTGGAGTTTGGAGCTGGGCTTGGCAGGCAAAAGTCCCCAGGCACAGGCCCCAAGGATCAGTGATGCTTCACTGCACACACTTCCTCAAGCAGTGGAGGACAGGAAAGACATATTTATCCGATGGATTGGATAAAGTGGCCTAATCATCTAACCCTGAGAGTGGAGGTAGTCATCAAGAGAACTGCCCCACAATGCAGGAAAAGATCCATGCCACTACGGTAACTGAACACTCTACTTTTTAAAAATTCTTTTATGGGATAAGGGCATAACTAGCAAGTCCAGAATTTGTTGCCCATTCCTCATTGCTTTTGAACTGAGTGACTAGGCATTTCAGAGGGTTGTTAAAACCTAACCACTTTGCTGTGGGTCTGGAACTACATGTAAGCCAACCAAGTAAGGACGGCAGATTTCCGTTCCTAAAGGACATTAAAGAACAAGCGGGGTTTTTACAACAATTGACAGTGGTTTCGTGGTCATCAGTGGATCAGTGGATCAGTGGGTAAAATGTTAGAATCTGTCATCAAGGAGGAAATAGCGAGGCATCTTGAAGGGAATTGCTTGATAGAGCAGACGCAGCACGGTTTCGTTAAAGGGAAGTCGTGTCTGACAAATTTACTGGAGTTCTATGAGGATGTGTCTAGAGCGGTGGATAGAGGAGAGCCGGTGGATGTGGTCCTTCTTGATTTTCAGAAGGCGTTTGACAAGGTACCTCACAGGAGGTTATTGCAGAAGGTCAGGGGACAGGGAGTTGGGGGTAGGGTGTTAGTGTGGATAGAGGATTGGTTGTCAAATAGGAGGCAGAGAGTGGGGGTCAATGGGTGCTATTCGGATTGGCGGATGGTGACTAGTGGAGTGCCTCGGGGTCGGTGCTGGGGCCTCAGCTATTTACCATTTATATAGATGATCTGGAGGAGGGAACTGAGTGTATGGTGTCGAAATTTGCTGATGACACCAAGATTGGAGGAAAGGCAAATTGTGCAGAGGGTGTGGAGAGTCTACAGAAGGATCTAGATAGGCTGGGCGAATGGGCCAGGAAATGGCAAATGGAATTTAATTTTGGCAAGTGCGAGGTGGTCCACTTTGGTAGGAATAATGGTAGGAAGGATTATCACTTACGCGACGAAAAACTGCAGCAGGCGACGGTGCAGAGGGACCTCGGGGTCCTTGCGCATGAGTCGCAAAAACCCAGCTTGCAGGTGCAGCAGGTGGTCAGGAAGGCGAATGGGATGCTGGCCTTCATAGCGAGGGGGATTGAATATAAAAGTAGGGAGGTCTTGCTGCGGCTGTATAGGGCATTGGTGAGGCCGCAGCTGGAGTACTGTGTGCAGTTTTGGGCGCCGTACTTCCGCAAGGATATTTTGGCCTTGGAGGGAGTGCAGAGGAGGTTTACTAGGCTGATGCCGGAGTTGAGGGGGTTGAGCTATGAGGAGAGGCTGAATAAACTAGGCTTGTACTCGTTAGAGTTTAGAAGAATGAGGGGAGATCTCATTGAGACGTATAAGATGATGAATGGGATGGATAGGATAGAGGTGGAGAGACTCTTCCCACTCAGAAAGGACAGTAGGACTAGGGGGCACAGCCTCAAGATAAAGGGGGGCGGTTTAGAACGGAGTTGAGGAGGAACTTCTTCACTCAAAGGGTGGTGAATCTCTGGAATTCTCTGCCCGTTGAGGTGGTGGAGGCTGCCTCGCTAAATATTTTTAAGACGCGGGTTGATGGGTTTTTGATAAGCGAGGGGATTAAGGGTTATGGGGAGAGGGCGGGAATGTGGAACTGAGCCACGACAGATCAGTCATGATCTTATTGAATGGCGGGGCAGGCTCGAAGGGCTAGATGGCCTACTCGTGCTCCTATTTCTTATGTTCTTATGTTCTTAAGTCCAGGTATTTTTTAGAGTCATAGAGGTTTACAGCATGGAAACAAGCCCTTCAGCTCAACTTGTCCATGCCACCCAGTTCTTACCATTAAGAAAGCCCCAATTGCCTGCATTTAACTCATATCCCTTCATGCCAGTCTTACCCATGTAATTGTCTAAATGTTTTTTAAAAGACAAAATTGTACCCACCTCTACTATTACCTCTGGCAGCTTATTCCAGACACTCACCATCCTCTGTGTGAAATAATTGCCCCTCTGGACACTTTTGTATCCTTCCCCTCTCACCTAAACAATGGCCTCTAGTTTTAGATTCCCCTGCCTTTGGGAACTCATTTATCTATGCCCCTCATTATTTTACAGACCTCCATAAGATCACTCCTAAGCCTCCTACGTTCCTGGGAAAAATGTACCAGTCTATCCAGCCTCCCCTTATAACTCAAAACATCAAGTCCCAGCAGCATTCTAGTAAATTTTTTGATACTCTTTCTAGTTTCATAATACCCTTGCCATAATAGGGTAACCAGAGCTGTACACAGTATTCCAACTGTAGCCTTAGCAATGTCCTGTACAACTTTAACAAGATGTCCCGATTCCTACAGTCAATGTTCTGACCAATGAAACCAAGCACGCCAGATGCCTTCTTCACCACTCTGTCCACCTGTGACTCCACTTTTAAGGAGTTATGACTGTGTACCCCTAATTCTCTTTGTTCTATAACTTTCCCCAATGTCATTTAACTGACTAAGACCTGCCCTGGTTTGGTCTACCAAATGCATCATCTTGCATTTCTCTAAATTAAACTCCATCTGTCATGCGCCAGCCATTGGTCCAATTGATCAGGATCTCTTTGCAATCCTAGATTACCTTCTTCACTGTCCACTATGCCACCAATCTTGGTGTGATCTGCAAACTTTACTAACCATGCCTCCCGTGATTTAATTTATTATTATCACCTGCATTCGTATCAGCAAAAAGAAGGAGATAGTCATCAACTTCAGTGCCACTCATGAGGGTTTAAACTAGTTTGGCAGCGGGGTGGGATCCAAAGCAGTAAGGAGACAGAAGCGAAGTTTGAAAACAGCACAGAAGTTAAAGAGAGCACATTAATTCATAACGCAGTGTCAGTAATCTTAGTAAACTGGACAGAGAGCAAGGGAAATCCAGATTAAACTGCATTTAATTCAATGTAAGAGGCCTGATGGGCAACGCAGATGAACTGAGGGCATGGATGGGTACATGGGACTGGGATATTATAGTAATTACTGAAGCGTGGCTAAGGGGGGGGACAGGATTGACAGCTCAATGTTCCAGCACACAGATGCTATAGGAAAGATAGAACAGGAGGTAAGAGAGGAAGAGGAGTTGCACTTTTGATTAGGGAAAGCACCACAGCCATACTGAGAGGGGATATATCCAAGGGTTCAGCCACTGACTCTCTTTGGATAGAACTGAGACATAAGAAGGGAGAAATTACTTTGATAGGGTTGTACTGTAGGGCCTCAAATAGTTGGTGGGAAATTGAGGAGCAAGTATGTAAGGAGATTACAGATAGCTCCAAGAAAAATAGGATGGTAATAGTCAGAGATTTTAACTTTCCCAACATTGACTGGGACAGCCATAGTATTGGAGGCTTGGATGGAAAGAAATTTGTTGAGTATATTTAGGGGGAATTTCTCATTCAGTATGTGGATGGCCTGACTAGTAAGGGGGCAAAACTTGACCTCCTCTTGGGAAATAAGGAAGGGCAGGTGACAGAAATGTGAGTGAGGGATCACTTTACGACCAATGACCATAATTCTATTGGATTTAAGATAGCTATGGAGAATGGTAGATCTGGCCCAAAAGTTAAAATTCTAAATTGAGGCAAGGCCAATTTTGATGGTATCAGGCAGGAACTTTCAAAAGTTAATTGGGGGAGTCTGTGGGAAGGTAAAGCAATGTCTGGTAAGTGGCAGGCTTTCAGAAGTGTGTTAACTAGAGTTCCGGATAAATACATTCCTCTTAGAGTGAAGGATAAGATTGGCAGAAGTAGGGAACTCTGGATGACTCAGGATATTGAGGCCCTGGTCAAGAAGAAGAAAGAAGCACATGACATGCATAGGCAGCTGGGATCAAGTGAATTCCTTGAAGAGTATAGGGGGTGTAGGAGTAGAGGTAAGAGAGAAAAAAAGAGACACAAGATTGTTTTGCCAGATAAGGCAAAGGAAAATCTAAAGAATTTCTACAAATACATAAAGGGCAAAAGAGTAGCAAGGGAGACAGTAGGGCTTTTTAAGGATCAACAAGGTCACCTATGTGCAGATCCACAAGAGATGGGTGAGATCCTAAATGAATATTTCTCATCAGTATTTACTGTTGAGAAAAGCATGGATGTTAGGGAACTTAGGGAAATAATTAGTGATGTCTTGAGGAGTGTACTTATTACAGAGAAAGAGGGGCTGGAAGTCTTAAAATGCATCAAGGTAGATAAATCCCTGGGACCTGATGAAGTGTATCCCAGGACATTGTGGACGGCTAGGGAGGAAATTGCAGGTCCCCTAGCCGAGATGTTTGAATCATCGATAGTCATGTGTGAGGTGCCTGAAGATCGGAGAGTCGCAAATGTTGTGCTGTTGGTTAAAAAGGGCTGCAGGAAAAAGCCTGGGAACTACAGGCCAGTGAGCCTTACATCTGTGGTGGTTAGGTTGTTGGAAGGTATTTTGAAAGACCGGATCTACAGGCATTTAGACAAGCAAGTACTGATTAGGGACAGTCAGCATGGCTTTGTGAGTGGAAAATCATGTCTCACAAATTTGATTGAGTTTTTTGAAGGGGTAACCAAGAAGTTAGATGAGGGCTGTACAATTGGGATTAGCTTGGGGGTTCTTAAAAAAAAGGGTGGCATGGACAAGTCAGGTCGAAGGATCTTTTTCCATGATGTAAACCTCTATGACTATCTATGACATGCGGGTAAGCTTCAGATTGAGGGGAAGTGGTTGCTGGGAGAGTGGTGTCAGGGAATTTGCAACAAAGGTTGGAAGTGTTCTCAGCAAGCCCCTCGTTTCCTAATATTTAGTCCTCAATTGGGCACTGAGTGTCTTCGAATCTTTGATCCAGCGCATTCCCCACCTCACCAAGCTGATCACTCAAAATTAGTCAGTTGTTCATCGTATCACCATAACATGAGTGGAAAAGCAAATTGTGCGGAGGGTGTGGAAAGTCTGCAGAGGGATCTGGATAGGCTGAGCGAGTGGGCAAGGACCTGGCAGATGGAGTATAATGTTAACAAGTGTGAGATTATCCACTTTGGCAAAAATAATAGTAGGAGGGATTACTATTTAAAAGGTGAAAAGCTGCAGCATGCTACGGTGCAGAGGGACCTGGGAGTCCTTGTGCACAAGTCGCAAAAACCCAATCTGCAGGTGCAGCAAGTGATCAAGAAGGCGAATGGAATGTTGGCCTTTATAGCGAGGGGGATAGAATATAAAAGCAGGGAGGTCTTGCTGCAACTGTGCAGGGTACTGGTGAGGCCGCAGCTGGAGTACTGCGTGCAGTTTTGGTCGCCACACATGCAGAAGGATATATTGGCCTTGGAGGGAGTGTAGAGAAGGTTCACTAGGCTGATACCGGAGATGAGGGGTTAGCTTTTGAAGAGAGACTAAATAGACTGGGTCTGTACTCATTGGAATTTAGAAGGCTGAGGGGGGATCTTATAGAGACGTATAAGATAATGAAGGGGATAGATACAGTAGAGGTAGAGAGATTCTTCCCATGTAGAAAGGACAGCAAGACTAGGGGGCACAGCCTCAAGATAAGGGGGGGGCAGTTTAGATCGGAGTGGAGGAGGAACTTCTTCACTCAAAGGGTGGTGAATCTCTGGAATTCTCTGCCCATTGGAAGTGGTGGAGGCTACCTCGCTAAATAAATTTAAGTCACGGGTAGATAGGTTTTTGATAGACAGGGGAATTAAGGGTTATGGGGAGAAAGCGGGAAAGTGGAACTGATCCACTTCAGATCAGCCATGATCTTATTGAATGGCGGGGCAGGCTCGAAGGGCTAGATGGCCTACTCCTGCTCCTATTTTTCTTGTTCTTATTATATGCTGCTTCCAGGTGTATGTAACCAATGGCAAAAAATATTGATACTTGAAGCTACAAAAGTGTTCTGGAACAGAATGAGTTCTTAAGAACATAATTTGCTGAACTGATTCATATGCGATAGACAAAATGGTTTTTGACATTAACCACTGTGTGACAGACAGGAGTCAGCGGAATGTTGATATATGAAATTCACAAAATCTAACCTGACTTCTACAATGGCAGGTTTCATGGTGGCCGTGAATCCAAAAGGCAGGTGTAAATGCAATGTTTGGAATAAAACATGTTGCGGAAATTTCTGGGTACCCCACCCATCATGGGACTCCCACATTGACAGAGTGGAAAGGCTGTTCAAAAGACTCCAACCCCCCCCACCGCGACCCACCCACTCACCACCACTAATTCTGTACCTACAATGAGGCCATGTCAACGACCCACGGGTGCATCCATACGTAGGCTGTAGAGGAGCAGGCTTGATACCCTAATGCCATTTTCTCATGATTATGGTTTCTTATGTAAATTATTTATGAATAGAACTCAGAAAACGAGTGTCTTTTTCTGCATTGCTTTCCCAATTACCACAAAATCATGAATTATCCAGTGCTGCAACTGTAAGACAGATTAACTAATGCTCACTAAGTTTGTCAAGTTAACTGCCTCCTCTTCATTCCCCTCTTCTTCCCAGTGAATGAGCTGTGCTCCCAAATAGAATAATTGGTTAAAATATTCAGAACCCATCCACTTATCCTGTGAGAGCTACTGATATTTGACACATATTCAAATCAATAGTGAATGAGCATAACATTTGTATGTATCTCATCCAGTACATTAATGTTAACTTGTTATCACAGATTCATCTGTTCACTTTCTTCTGAACTTCCTTGGTTATGTATTTATTTCTCACATACCCCAAATGTCAAAGCAAATTTCATACATGTGAGGCTGTTAACCATTACAAATGAATCTCTCAGGCTTCAGAATACTATTCAAACTTTAAAGTAGAGAAATTTGCATTTATACTGCATTTTATTACATCTCAAAGTACTTCACATACAGTGAATTACTTTGAAATGGAATGACTATTGTTATGTAGGAAAATGCAGCAAGCTTTTTTGCAGCAAGATTTAAAAGCAGTTAAGTAACTCATCATAGAATCTCTGCGGTGCAAAAAGAGGCCATTCAGCACATTAAGACTGCACTGACAACAATACCACTCAGGCCCTATCTCTGCAACCTCAACATATTTGCCCCAGTTCCCCTTGACACTAAGGGGCGATTTAGCATGGTCAACCAACCTGACTTGCACACCTTTGGAGTAAGGGGGGAAACTGGAGCACCCAGGGGAAACCCATACAGACATGGGGAGAATGTGCAAACTCCACACAGGCAGTGACCCAAGGCCAGAATTGAACCCGGGTCCCTGGTGCTGTGAGACAGTAGTGCTAAGCACTGTGCTACCATGCCACCTAGTAGGTTAATCTCTCTTTTTGTGCTGATAGTTAAGGGCAAAATATTGGCCAAAAAACCATTTGAACTCCTTGCATGTCTTCAACAATCTAGATCTTTACAAGCATTTTACCGCATTATCCAACTCTTCTCAATCATCAGCAAAGTGATAGATGTGCTTTTGAGATAATAATATACTGGTAACCTGATCATTAAGATTTCATTTGTGTTCCACCAAAACTACTCAGCAGCAGACTTCATTACAGCAGAATCATAGAGGCGAGTGTGACTATCCTTGACATCAAGGCAGTATTCAACCAGGTTAGGCATTATGGAGCCCCAGTAATACTGAAGCAAATGGGGATCAGGGAAAAACTCTCCGTGGAGTCTTATTGGCACAACAGGAGATGGTTTCAGGCCAAGTTCAAGGACTATGCTGCAGGAGTACCTCAGAAACCTAGGCTTGTTTGTCTTCAGCAGCTTCACCAATGATCTTCCCCTCATCATGAAGTAGAGAGTGGGCTGTTCATTGATCATTGCACAGTTTTCAGCTTTATATCCAACTGCTCAGATAATGAAGCAGTCCATATCAACATGGAGCAAAACCTGGACAAAATCCAGGAATGGGATGATAAATAACATCACACTATTGCCTGGATGTAACAATCTCGAATGGGATGGATATGGTCTAACTACCCCCTCTACACATTCAGGTTCATTACCATTCCTAACCTCCTATACTTAACATTCTAGGCTCACCATTGATCAGAAACTGAACTGGATCAATCACGTAAAGGCCACTGGCAGTGGAGCAGGCCAAAGGTAAGTATTCTGCAGAGTAACTCGCCTCCTAGAATAGAATCCATAAAGTGCAGAAGGAGGCCATTTGGCCCATCGACCCTGCACTGACAACAATTCTACTCAGGTCTGTCCCCATAACCTCACATGTTTACCCTACTAATTTCTTGGTACTAAGGGGCACACAGAGCCAATGACTTGGGTTCAATTCTGGCCTTAGGTGACTGTTTGAAGTTTGCACATTCTCCCTGTGCCTGTGTGGGTTTCCTCTGGGTGCCGCGGTTTCCTCCTACAGTCCGAAGATGTGCAGGTTGGGTGGATTGGCCATGCTAAGCTGTCCTTTAGTATTCCAAGTTGTGTAATCTAGAGAGATTAGTGGTATAAATACATGGGGCTACAGGGGCAGAGCCTGTGTGGGATGTTATGTCAGAGAGTCGGTGAAGACCCGGTGGTCTAATTGGCTTCCTTCTGCCCGAAGGGATTCTATTCCAGGCGCCACCTTTTGGATGAGATGTTAAACCAAGGCTCTAATGCCCTATTAAATGACTGTCAAAGATTGCATGGTCCTATTTTGAAGAAAAGTAGAAGTGTTAACCCTCAATCAACATTACAGAAATAGATGTTGCCACTTTCACATTGCTGCTTGTGGGATATTACTTTGTGACATTGGCTGTCGTGTTTGTTACATTACAATAGTGAGCACACACCAACAAAAGGGCTGTAAAACATTTTGAGGTTGTTAAAGGTGATTTTTTTTTGTATTTATGTTTGTATTAATATAACTTGGAGATTCCCAACAAGAATCACTTAGATTCAGGAAAAGTATGCCAGATGTTTGGCTTTAGCCCTTTTAGGATTTTGCCATTTCTGAAGGTGACAACACTACCCAGCCTCATCTAGCCTTCTAATCATCAAAGCATTTGCCCACTAAATGTGCATTGAAGCCATCTTCCCAGTCATCTGATAATCAGCAATACAATATTGCTTTCACACTGCTTCCATAGCAGGATACAGTCAATAAATGATATTGGTACAGAATATGTGATGCAAAGCAGCCTGGTTACTGTTTACAAAGTATATGGGCAGCCTGTTGCTAATCATTTTCTCATAATCTCTTTCATGTGTGAATGGAATTAGGGTGAGACTATTTCAAGGACAGTTTCTACACAACTTTCAGCATAATTTTGGTGTATAATTGGGGCAATGATATTTTTTTGGTTGCAGAATGAACACTTCCACTGGCTTTCCACCTAAAACTAAATTCCTACATGTTTTTTGGCTCTTCCCAATATCCACTAGCCAAGGCGTGACCACCATTATCTACAAATACTGCAATGAGGACTAGTGGTGCTGTACCTCCACACTTCTTATTTAGCAATATAAAAGCACTAAGGTTTAGAAAAGTTAAAAATGATCAGACACAATTGTTTCCAGGAATGATTGAGTCAGACATAAATGAAGAATTTCTGAATATGAGGGGTGTTTTGGCTGCTGGCAATGACATTTAGCGACTATTTATCTAGCACCCTGTTTTGACAGGATTCTATTTGCTTCACACTGCTTATGAAATTTTTAACCCCTCCACCGTCCCAACCCACAATTAGGGCTTCTTAGTTACAAATACATTCCCTATGGATCCCTGTTTGTTATTAGCTCGGAGGAGGTTGAATAGCAGCAAAGAATTGTAGAATATCACTCCTCACATATAAATTATTAATGCAACAAACACGATATGAGAACCTGAGGAAATGTGAAGAAGAAATAGAATCATTAAAGTATCAAGGGGTGAGCATCTGTTTTAGAATCTTCATCCATGTTCATCTTCACTCATCACTGCCTTGATCTCTAGAATTGGGATATCAGCCCTCAACCTTAATGGCACATTTTAGGAATACAGTAAGAAGTCTCACAACATTAGGTTAAAATAATAAATTATTGATAATAAAATAATAATAATAATAAACCAACAGGTTTATTTGGTAGCAAAAGCCACTAGCTTTCGGGTCTCTGACCCTTTGTTCTGAAAGCTAGTGGCTTTTGCTACCAAATAAATCTGTTGGACTTTAACATGGTGTTGTGAGACTTCTTACTGTGTTTACCCCAGTCTAATACCGGCATCTTCACATCATGACATTTTAGGAAGCCATGGGAAATCTCTGCTATATCAGTCAAGATGCAGTGTGGGCATCCATTCATCAGTTTATTGGCATGCTTTACAAGAAAGCATAGGAATTCATTGCCTTTGTGAGCTTGCTGGCTTCCACAAAGTCCAGTGTGCAATCTCTCACTTATAATTTGCTTTGAAAATTCTTACCAAAATCCCTTCCACCAACTGAAGAACTGGTGTGTCGACTCCTTGAATCTTGAATATGCAGATTGTGTGTGTTAAAATGCAAATATTCCAACAAATTGTAGTTATATAGCATCTTTAACATAACAAAATTTCTCAAGGCACTTCATAGGAGCTTTATCAAATGGAATTTGATGTTGAACCACACATCAGGGCAAGTGAACCACATCTTGTTCAAAGAGATAGATTTTAAGGAGCTTCCTATCGGAAGAAAGCATCCCAGAAGCAGTCAAGCATGCTCTCTGGGTCATGGGAGTTTCTGGCTCATAACTGACAAATATGGAGAAGATTCATTCAGGGAGGCACTGAACACATCAAAAGACTGTTGATAATGTGCAAAGGCAAAGCCAAGGGATCATAGAGAGTGCATTAACTCTGAACAAACTTTGATTCAATGCTTCAGAATTACCTGGACTGCATGTAGTAGAGTGCGCAGATCACATATCAAACTTATCTGCCATCTCACAACCCATAGAAGCAGAGCGGTAACAAGTTACCCTAGATCCCAAGGGACTCCAGAGAACAGGGAGAAGATAAGTGGAAAGAGAAATAGAGAAATTAAAGAGTTTATGGAGGGAATTTCAATGTATAGGGCCTTGGCAGCTGAAGGCTCAACCACCAAAGATGGAGAGATTAAAACTGGGGATGTCAAGAATATAGGGGTCAGATTTTCAATTGCCAGTGGGATTGGGACCCGGGACAAACACAAATTAAAAATTGTGGTCTGAACTGTTGCCTTTTGATTCTGACACATCTGGGACAGACTCTAGGATGAATATGACTGGGGCCAGATAGTCATTCCCCTCCCAAAAGTAAAGTTGGCATGAAGTTGGCCTCCTCCACACTTGCCTTCGCCACAGTCATAACGAATGCCCTGTGGGTGAGCTGAGCGAGGACTGAGTGGGATTTTGTCCCTCACTGGCAGCCCCTGTATATAGAACCCCTTCCTTCATAACCTTGAAAAGATTATTTTCTAAAATTTTGTTGCCCACTCCCACCTCACTGCCCATGCCAAAATTTTTATGGTGTGGGAGAGTATTATCTTAGTAGCAAGCCTATTTGACGCTTGATTAGCTATTTAAATATAATGAGCAGGCTGCTGATTTCGGTGCCTGCCCACTCCCCATATCCTGGGCCTGAGCTCAGGGATAGGTCGAAAGGTGATAGGATTGACACGCACACTATTTTACATTCTCTCCCCACCCCGCCCTCCCCACCCTCCCAAAAACTCCCATCAGCACCACACCCCTGCTGAAAACATGCCTGATGTGGAGATGCCGGCGTTGGACTGGGGTAAACATAATAAGAAGTCTCACAACATCAGGTTAAAGTCCAACAAGTTTATTTGATAGTAAACCCACAAGCTTTCGGAAATGCTGTTCCTTCGTCAGGTGTGTGGAAAGTTACATGCCTGGTAGGGGCACATAAAATGAGGTCCTGCAACTCTCAAAGTAAGACAGTGAGGGGAGGGGGGAAAGGGGAACTGAGTCAGAATGGGGAACTTGTTCGCCTCCAACAATTGCCTCCTTAAGTCTGGGATTTTCCAGTCCATCCTCATGGCAGATGCAGCGAGCCATTCAAACGTCCATGGACTTTGGTGGAATTGGATGATTCTGCTGGCGGGAGGCTGAATGGAACCAGAGGAGTATTACGATGAGGTACACGTCTCTACAAGAAGATCATCAAGGGGATACATAGGGATGCATACCTCAATAGTCTGTGCAGAGCACAGGAGAGTACTACTGTGCTTGACACCTTGTAGGGCCACACTGAAAGGCACCTCATGGACATTTGGGTCATTTATCTTTTCATATTACGCAGGCCAAAGGACAAATTACGCTGATTTTGCAGATGCAACAAAACAGTTCAAACATACTGAAGTTAAAAAGTAGGTAAGAATAGTGGTATCTGCCAGTTAAGTAAAGAAAGGCACTTTGGTCACTGAGGTTACTTTTGTCTCTTAGTTGGTGAACCAGTGTGGGACCCTTGCAAGCATGCATGTGCTTAGAAGAGAGTTCTATGGAATTCTGGGGAGACCACCGAAGGGAGCCCAGCCATTTATCGATTGTCAACACAAAAAACATCGCTCTGTATACATTGTCAGTTTGTGGAGAGGGCTGGTGGCTTGCATTTTTTGCCTCTGTGTGGTGACTTGAGTCATTTTATCACATCTAAGGTGCAATATAACTGCAAACTAGTGCTGTAAATAAATTTCCATCACAGAAGCAATTTTGTGATGTGGGATTTAATGGAAGAATTATCCTTCTTAGTTCCAGGTGATAATAAGATGTAATTTGCATCCTGTGTTGAAAGACTCTCAGCATTTTGTTTTCTAGCTCTTGTGAGTGATATGAGGTCACCGTGAGTATATACCTTTGCACAAAAGAATGCTGTTCCTTAAAATGAAGGTTTTAAATGAAAGTAATAAATAATTTAAACAATGAGATATTCTGAAAGAATGTTATGTTACTATGAAAATGAAGTTAAATCAGTCCATCAATATTTTCTGATTCCAACAAAGACAATACACCTATTCGCTTTAATAACTGAGTATCATCTTATTACACATGAATTTCTTGATACAACTACAGATATGCCTTTACTGGATTTTATTTCAGACTTAAATTAGAATGGTAGCTAGAGATTTCAGTTGTATCTAATGACACTTTGTGGTCTGCCCTCGAGGCTTCTCGAAGGGGAATTACAGCTGCGTGCACTATTTTGCTCTGAGTGAGGTTTGGGCTTGTGTTTCCTGGCATGGGAAGGGAACAGTTATATATATTTCCTTATTGTGTTTTTCTAACTGAATCTCACAGAATGAGGAATTTAATTTACTCTGGTGATTAGGTTATTTGTATAAAATGTATTTGTGTGCAGCTTTGAAGTAATATGTTATATGGTTATTATCTGTATTAGAGGAGTACACAAATATTTCTGGTTGAATATATTAATGCCACACTGCCAGAGGAAAGAAAACTCTTGTACGTCGATTTATCACTTTACAAACTGAGCTATTAATTGATGTTATATTAAGAAAGGCTAGGTTCCATGTATCATGGAGAAGTAAAATACACAATCAGGTTCTTTTCTCACAATCAGGAAATGTTGAGCATGATAGAAATATTGACTCCAGAGCAGGAAAGGCTATCAGGAGACCTAATAAGGTTTCTTCTTTACATTATGATGGGATCTGATATGTGGAGAAAACATTTTGAGGGGTCCAGATTAAGAGGGAATGAGTCCAAGTTAACCATTAACAGTTCAAATGAAAATGTTGGGAATTATACTTGATTTCTAGATTACAACCACAATAGAAATACAGGGAACATCACCGACCCTTAAACATGGCCTTCTTTGACCTCATATATACCTTCGACACAGTCAACTGCAGGGGATTATGAGGTGTCCTCCTCCATTTCAGCTGTCCCCAATCATTTGTCACCATTCTTCACTTGCTCCATGATGACTTTAATTCTTTAAAGTTGTCTAGGTTAATATCCATATTTGATTAAGGTAATGTGAAGATATTCTTCATGTTGCAATCAGATTTAAGTGGGCAGTAGGAGTCTGGACTCTTCTGCTGCAAGGTCACTTGAAGGGTAAAGCCTGTGATGTTTCTTCCCTGTTGTCGATAATAATCTTGAAAATTATGAACGAGGCAAAAGCTACAATCCAAACTGTGCCTATGAACTAGTCTCAGAAGTAACAGGTTTTGGAGGTGGGATGTGGGGTGGGAAGAGGGGCAGCGGGTGATGATGAAGGAGGGTGGGGACAGGCAGTAAGATGTTCGGGGATGGTCATGTGTTTGGGGGTTTTGTGGCTGAGAGGGTTAGTTAGGTTGGATCAGAGGGATTAGTCAGTGGGTCAGGGGAGAGACAGTTCTGTCAGATCAGGAAAAGCCAGGGGTCAGAGGGCAGTCAGGCTGGACCTGACTGGTGGGGGAGTTGGGGATCAGTGTGAGTGACTTAAGAGTCAGTTGTTTATTTGCCTAGGAATTAGTCCAGGCTTTTCCTGTGTAATATTTCCTGGGTAACTATTCAGTTAAGTATGTCAGAACTGTCTAAAGTCTCAAACTCCTAACTCAGAGTTGGAAATTTTATACAAGGTCTTGGGGGAGCAGGGAATTGCCCATCCGTGCAGCGTGTCAGGATTTCCATTGGATTCTGGTGTGCTTCTCCAGTCATACGCCTAGTCTCTGACAAGTTGGAGACATAGCATTTAGGCCCAGGTTTTCCTGAGCACAAATAAGTTTGTTAAATTTAAGGCAGCACCAGTATTCAAAGGGGGGCCCTCAAAAAGGCAATGTGTGCCTCTAATTTGAATCTATAAAGAGACCAATGTCTTTTCAGAATTAAGCCCTGGCTACCTCTTTTTCTGCCTTAAACCAATAAGGTGGACAGTATATTTTTGGCACACAGTGAGTGCATGTCATATTTCCCACCTACAAAAGGGTATAGCATTGTCAAACTTCCAGCTTGAGGACTGAACTTTTCTTTTTCAAGATGCTGTGATGATTCACATGCTTTTGGGAAAAATCTATATTTTATGTGGGGTAGTGGTTCCTATAAAAACTAAAATTCTATGCAAGATAATTTCTTGTAGAAAGCAACTTGCTTCTCGTAACTGATCGTGTAATCAAGCTGCTTAGGATATAAACAATAGCAAAGGAAAAGGGTAAATAAGTTGTCAATCACTGGGATGGAGTGCAAAGGGCAGACTTCTACGTGTGGTTCTATTTTTAAGCAGTTTAGTTTAGAGCAAGGTAACTGCAAGGAACACCTTGTTCAAATAGAATACTGTTGACATTTTGTGCGCTGGCTAATAGGGTTTCAAACACTTTATTATTGAAGGACCCAATTAACAATTGGATGGATTTCTGGGATAGCCAATTTGAGAAGGGAGAGAGACAGCATGAAAGATCATTCCTAGATGCAAGATTTTGGAGTAAAAGAACATTAGAATCAGGAGAGTTCTGACCAAAGTGGCTACACCAAAGACTCTAGCAATACCTATGCTGAGTGTAAGCTAAATAGGTGGAGAAAGAAATTTGAGTTAAGAGTTTATAGTATAAGTAATGAGGTTCATTACATTTTTAGTATCTATAATGCAACCAAGATAGAACATAATCATTAGAATTCATGCTGTTTGATCTAGTGTAGTTAAACTATTTTGCCTTAGTGTGAATCTCATGAAAAATCGCACTCAGTGGGACACTGCACATATGCCAATCTGTCAGAGTGGAGATTGGTACATGTACAGCAGCCCTGCACTCCTGATCACCGGTCAACTCGATCTCTGGCCAATCAGCTCTATGCCAGAATCCAGGGTCTGAAGATGCGCAAAGGCTGTGGCGCCAAGTGGGGAGCGCACTAAACAGCCCCCACTGATATCTGCAGGTCCGCTGCACTGTTGAAGCACTGCAGCAGGATGGGACAATCACCTCCTTTCTGTGTATAGACTTATAGTCACTGTGATATGGATACTACATTATTTTATGTTTGGAACGACAATTTATACAAAATGGCTTGAAACTATTCTCACGTTTAAAAAATATGTTAATAATATGAATTATAAACTTGTTCTAGTGACTTAAGTACCTTTAATATAACAAACTTCTAGCACAATGGATTATGGTGCCTATTTTTAATTTTATACTCACGTTACTTTTTAAAATGTATTATATGTTCTTTGCAATTCTTAATTTTTGGATGTATAATTTACATCGGTTTCTATTTCCTTTCCCAGCATGGTTTAAATACCATCATGAATTGCCATTCATTTGAATTCAAATGGTGATATGAGATTTAAATTGCTTTCTAATTTTATTGTGTTTTAAGTTTAAATCAAGAACATTTTTGTAATTAGCTGAATGCAGCAAGAGCTGTTTGCTGAGCATTTTACTAATCATTAATCAATGTATATCTGACAGCCACACAGCAACTGTCAACTCTCAACCTCAAGTTGCACTTTGCTGAACCGATTACACTGCCTAATGGTCTTATAAATACTCATCAAATCATGTTTATCTAGGTATGCTTTGAAAGGAAAAAGCATGCAGACTCTCAAATGTCAAAAATGCTTTAACTACATATTTTAAAGCTTTATTTGCTAAAATTTGAGTTGATATTTAGAATTAAATGGCAATCCTTATTAATACATAATTTTAAGTCTTTATAATACATTTAATTTATATTTATATTTTATATTTATATTTATATTATTAAGTCTTCTTAATATAGTGAACAAAAAACATTTTGGAGGCAATCTTACTGTTGTGCCCTGCTGATCGAAGGGCTGTTAAGATCGCAAGAGAGACGAGAAACCAGGTTTGGTGTCTGATTCCTCACTTTTAGCAATCTTACTGGCACTGGATATTCAGCGTGAGGCTGAATAAATTATTTAAGTTTATTTCAAATATCATATGAATAAAATTAGCGAGTTCAGGATGGCACCGTCTAAGCTCACTTGTCTATGTGGCCTTGCCAGGGTAGGTTCTCTCTGGCGAGATTATATATGGTCCCCCCATCAACAGTCATTCCAACCTGGGGGACAGCTGTGGTGTTGTGGGGGGAGGGTAAATGAATAGCTGTGCGGCCTTGAACTGGTGGGTGAGGGGTGTTGCCTTTAGGCTACTGAGGCCAGCCTGCTACAGCAGCAAGGAGGCATTGACAGGTCTCTGCTGCTATTAACAGGCTTTTGGGTGAACTAGGCCATAACCACTCTTTCTATTGGTGAGAAATGGATTTCAGGATTTTTTCATGCACAATGTGCATAATATAAAACTTTTGGACTTGCTGATAAAAACAGATCCAAAACTCATGTTTTCACTCTCATTTTAGACTTCAAATATTTTTCATAAGATCACCCCCTTTATTTTTACAAAGCATTTATTCCAACGTTAGAAAGAAATGCAAAAAAAATTTCACAATCGCCACATCTCAGATGTTCACCAACAATACCAGATTTTTTAAAGCTTCAAGAAGTGGTAAAAACATAAAAGTTTATAAAAGCTCACAAAAGACAAGTGGTTGGAATCCACACAAATTTAGTTCAATAGAGTTGGACAGAATTCAGTGAGGAGTTCACATCTCTGTACTTACATTTGTCAGTTCAGGATCAAAAGGTTGCTTGCTGTGCCGCAGGTAACATTCTCAGGTTTGCAGGTCAGTGTAGATGGAGAATTATAAATAAGGTTTTTTTTTGTAAAACCTAGCTGTTGAAATGTATTTTTATTTCCACTGTTGACCAGGCTGTAATCTAGTGGTCCTGGACTGACTCAAACAAATGAAAATTTCACAGAATCACAGCATCACAGAATTCTTACAGCACAAAATGAGGCCATTCAGCCTGGTTGTCTGCACTGCTTCTCTGAATGAGAAATGCCTCAAGTTCCATTTCTAAGCTTTCCCTTTATAACCCTGAACATTCTCCCTTTTCAGATAAGAGTCTAATTCCCCTTTGACTGTATTGATTGAACCTACCTCCACCACACTCTCAGCCAGTGCCTTCTAAACCCCAGCCACTCATTGTGCGAAGAAGATTTTCCTTGTGTCACTTTTGGTTCTTCTGCCAATTATTTAAATCTGCGCTTTCTTGTTCTCAATCCTTTCACGAGTGGGAACAGTTTTGCCTATCTGCTTTGTCCAGACCCTCTTGATTTTGAACACCTCGGTAAAATATTCTCTCAGCTTCTATTCTACAAGCAAAACAGTCCCAACTTCTCCAATCTATCATTATAACTGAAGTTCCTTACCCATTCTTGTAACTCTTTTCTGCACTCCCTCCAATGCCTTCATATCCTTCCTAAAGTCTGGCACCTAGAACTAGATGCAGCACTCCAACTGATGCCAAACTAGCATCTCACACAAGTTTATCATAACGTCCTTGCTCTTGTAATCGATGACTGGGATTTTCCACTGGCGGGTTTGGCGATGGGGAATGTTAGATCTCACAAGTTGTCCAAATTGCGCTTCACGACGATATAAAACCATGAAGTGATTGCCCCCTCTCCCTCATCAGTGAATCATAGAACCAGAGAACATTACAACACAGAAACAGGCCTTTTGGCCCTTCTTGGGTGCGCCGAACCATTTTTCTGCCTAGTCCCACTGACCTGCACCTTGGACCATATCCGTCCTCACCCCTCTCATCCATGTATCTGTCCAAGTTTTTCTTAAATGTTAAAAGGGAGCCCGCTTTCACCACTTCAGCTGGCAGCTCATTCCACACTCCCACCACTCTCTGTATGAAGAAGCACCCCCCCCCCCAATATTCCCTTTAAACTTTTCCCCCTTCACCCTTAACCCATGTCCTCTACTTTTTTTCTCCGCTAGCCTCAGTGGAAAAAGCCTGTTTCCATTCACTCTATCTACACCCATCATAATTTTATACATCTCTATCAAATCTCCCCTCATTCTTCTATGCTCCAGGGAATAAAGTCCTAACCTATTCAACCTTTCTCTGTAACTCAGTTTCTCAAGTCCCGGCAACATCCTTGTAAACCTTCTCTGCACTCTTTCAACCTTATTAATATCCTTCCTGTAATTAGGTGACCAAAACTGCACACAATACTCCAAATTCGGCCTCACCAATGTCTTATACAACCTCACCACAACATTCCAACTCTTATACTCAATACTTTGATTTATAAAAGCCAATGTACCAAAAGCACTCTTTACAACCCTATCTACCTGTGATGCCACTTTTAGGGAATTGTGTATCTGTATTCCCAGATCCCTCTGTTCAACTGCACGCTTCAGTGTCCTACCATTTACCTTGTATGTTCTACCTTGGTTTGTCCTTCCAAAGTGCAATACCTCACACTTGTCGGCATTAAACTCCATCTGTCATTTTTCAGCCCATTTTTCTAGCTGGTCCTAATCCCTCTGCAAGCTTTGAAAACCTTCCTCACTGTCCACGACACCTCCAATCTTTGTATCATCAGCAAATTTGCTGATCCAATTTACCACATTATCATCCAGATGATTGATATAGATGCCAAATAACAATGGACCCAATACTGATCCCTGTGGCATACCACTAGTCACAGGCCTCCACCCAGAGAAGCAATCCTCCACTACCACTCCCTGGCTTCTTCCATTGAGCCAATGTCTAATCCAATTTACTACCTCCCCATGTATACTTAGCGACTGAACCTTCCTAACTAACCTCCCATGCAGGACCTTGTCAAAGGCCTTACTGATGTCCACTGCCTTCCCTTCATCCATTTTCCTGGTAACCTCCTCAAAAAACTCTAATAGATTGGTTAAACATGACCCACCATGCACAAAGCCATGTTGACTCTCCCTAATAAATCCCTGTCTCTCCAAGTATTTGTAGATCCTATCTCTTAGTACTCCTTCCAATAATTTACCTACTACTGATGTCAAACTTACCGGTCTATAATTTCCCAGATTACTTTTTGAGCCTTCTTTAAATAACAGAACAACATGAGTTATCCTCCAATCATCCGGCAGCTCACCTGTGGATACCGACATTTTAAGTATATCTGCCGGGGCCCCTGCAAGTAACACATTTCCCAATGTTGCCATCAAGAACATAATTTCCATACATTACCATATCATTATCAGGCCTCAACAGCTGAATCATCCTCCTCACCCCCACCCCTCGCCCTCCATAAGAAAGACCATTCACATCAGCATGAGGGCAGACTGACGTGAAACACAACTGGTCTCTCTAGGCATGCACTTGGCATGCAGATCTCCCAGAGAAGCTCAGCTAAGAGTATTACTCAGGAGGATAGGGTTATTAAGAGGCACTACTAAGGATAGTGCCCAGTGGGCAGTGTCTAGGGGCATTGCAAGAGGGAAGTGCCTATGGCAATGCCAGGGAAGTGGTTAAGCAGTAGCGGGTGATTGCCTGGGTGTGAGTTTCCAAGTGAACTTTTGTGCACTGTAATAGCCTTTAAAATGGCACCTCAATCTTCAAACAACTGAGTGACTGATGGGGTTGAGCTGGTTCAGTCAGAACCCACCCTGCCAGTGTGATGCTGTGGGACTCGCTGCTTGCCTTTTTTGCCGCCCATGTCCAGAATGATACAATGGTGAAAGCTTTACTGATATTCAGGAAAATTCTACACTATGTCCCTATTAATAATTCCTTGGTAGTATACACTTTATTAACCACTCTTTCAATCTGTCCTTCCATGTTCAACAATTTATGCACCCAGAACCCTCTGCCCCTGCACCCTTTTAGAATTGTACCCTTTAATCTTCATTTTCTGCCTACCAAAATGAATCACTTCACATTCCTCCACATTAAATTTCATCTGTCACTTGTCTGCCAATCCCCTATGTCTATGTCCTTTTAAAGTTCTACATGATCCCACTCAGGTTCACAATGCTTCCAAGCTTCGTATCATCCACAACATCTGAAATTGTGCCCTGTATACCAAGGTCCCGGTCAATAACATGTATCAAGAAGAGCAAGCTTCCTAGCTTGGCCTTTGTTGAACTCCAGCACAAATCTTCCTCCAGCCTGAAAAACATCCATTAATCACTACACTCTTTTTCCTGCCATTCAGCTAATTTTGCATCCATGTTGCTACTTTCTCTTTTACTCCATGAGCTATAATTTTGATCACAAATCTGTTAAGGCACTGATCAAATACCTTTCCAAAGTTCATGTACACCACAACAACAGCATTACCCTCATCGACCTTTACCTCTTTAAAAAACTCTAGCAATTTAGTTAAATATGATTTTCCCTTAAATCCATGCTGTTTTCTTTAATTAACCTGCATTTGTCCATGAAATTATTAATTTTATCCTAAATTATTCTTGCTAGAAGTTTCCCCACCACTGAAGTTAAACTGATTGACTGGTAATTGTTGGGCTTATTTTTATACCCTTTGAGAGTCAAAGGAGGACTGGAAAATTATAACCAGTACCTCCACAATCCCCACTCTCACTTCCCTTAGTGTACTTGGATGCATCTCATCTGGTCCAAATGCCTTATCAAATTTAAGAATAAACAGCTTATTCAATACCTCCACTTAACAATTTTAAATCTTCCAGTGTATTAATTACCTGGTCCTTTATTGTGACCTGGGTAGCGTTTTCTTCACTGGTAAAGGGAGATGTGAAATCTTCATTTAATATCTCAGCTATTCCCCCTCCCTCCATGTGTAAATTCCCTTCGCAGTTTCTAGTCAGCCCTAGTCCCCCATTTCTCACTCTACTTATTCATATGCTGAGGGAAGATTTTGGGATTGCCTTTTAGGTTAGCTGCCTGTATCTTTTCACGCTCTGTCTTTGCTTCTCTTATTTACTTTTTTCACTTCCCCTCTGAGCCTTCTATATATACCCTTTTCTCCATTGTATTATCCACCTGACATCTGTCATAAACACACTTTTTCTTCTTCAGCTTAATTTCTGTCTCTTCTATCATCCAAAAAGATCTGGATTTGTTTGCCTTAACTTTCCCTGTAAGGGAGTACCTCCTGACAGTGCCTGAATCATCTCTTCCTTGAAGGTAGCCTATTGATCAGCTATCATTTTTCCTGCCAACCTTTGATTCCAATTTTTCTGGCTCAGATCATTCTTACTCCAGTGAAGTTGGCTTTCCCCTAGTTGATTATTTTACCCTGGATTGTTCTTTGTCCTGTTCCATAGCCAGCATAAACTTTATGATACAATGATCACTGTCTGTTAGATGCTTTCTTACTGACACTTGATCTACTCGTCCCATCTCACTCCCAAGAACCAGGCTCAGCAGTAACTTCCCTCTAGTTGGACTGGAAATATACTACTGTACAAAAATTTCATGAACACTGTCAAGGAATTCTTGACCCTCTCCTCATTTTACGCTGCTACTATTCCAGTCCATAGTCAGGTGATTAAAGATCCCCCATTATAACTGCTCTAAGCAAAGTGGTTAGTACTGCTGTCTCACAGCGCCAGGGACCTAGGTTTGATACCTGGCTTGAGTCACTATTTATGCAGAGTTTGCATGTTCTCCCTGTGCCTGCATGGATTTCCTCTGGGTGCTCTGGTTTCCTCCCACAGTCTGAAAGACATGCTGGTTAGGTGCATAGGTCATGCTAAATTCTCACTCAGTATACCTGAACAGGCACTGGAGTGTGGCAACTAGGGGATTTTCACAGTAACTTTATTGCAGTGTTAATGTAAGCCTACTTGAGACTAATAAATAAACTTTAAAAATTTTTTGCAACTCTCTATAGTTTCCTTGCAAATTTGTTCCTTGACTTTATTTCTATTAGATAGTGGCCAAGCAATGTAACTGCATCGGTTTTGTTCCTTAGTTCTAACCAAGCAGATTCTGTCCTTCAGCCGTCTGGGATATCCTCTCTTTCCAGTAATGCAATGCTTTCCTTAATCAAAAGGGCAACATGGTGACACAATGGTTAGCATTATTGCCTCACAATGCTGGGGATCCAGTTTTGATTCCGGCCTTGGGTGACTGTCTGCATGGAGTTTGCACAATCTCCCTGTGTCTGCATGGGTTTCCTTCGGATACTCCTGTTTCTTTCCACAGTCCAAAAATGTGCAGGTTAGGTGGATTGGCCATGCTAATTTGCTCTTCAGTGACAAATGATATGTAGCTTAAATGGATTAGCCATAGTAAACCAGTGCCAACTTGGCCGTGCCAACCTGGCAGTGCCAACATGCACCAAGGGACAATACAGGAGGCAATGTTAGGACACTGTTCAGCATATTCATGTCCTGCTGGGGGCTATATTTATCTTTGCTCCCCCAGGGGGAATACCCTCGACTGATTCACATCTTCAAATAACTGTTGTATATTCAGTGAGGGGATCATGTGCCAGAGGAAGTAATCAGTTTGAAGTATACTCAAAAATATTAAAATGAGCTTCTTGCCCTTTGTGGACATGAATCCCATGACATCTTCAGTGAAGTGCATAGAAAATCGAGAAATGCGACGTCACCAGCAAGAATTATGTTCCTTGATTTTAGCAGCATTTCCTGCTCTCATCACCATCTCCTCTGATGGAGAATGTGAGCTGAAAATCACTCCCTTGTATGTGTAATGGATCTAGGTAGGTTAGTGATAACATTTCCCTTTTGTGACTTTAGTGTATCTTTAAGAGATTTTTATAAAATCATGTTCTCTGCAGTTGTAAGCAGACCTTTGCAGTTTTTTTCATTGTTGCCAAGTTGTCTGGAGGAGTTCTTTTATTGCTCCTTCAGTGGTTTAAATGGGGTTTTGTTTATTTTTACTATGGGCCTCGGGTACTTTCTGGGATTGTTTTATGACCCTGCATGGTTAGGAGGAAGACTGGTCGGCAGATAATGCATTTGGGACAGTTTTTTATTCCTTTCCAGTGAATTTAAGGGTTGATTTTCTGTTTGGCTGCTGGCATCGGTTCAGTTACAAATGAGTGGACATCAGACTGAAAGCAAAGTTTCTCTCTCTCTCCCTGGTGTTCTCAATAGCTGTTCTGACTTCAAACTGTTCTGGGTGTATCCAGAGGGCTGCTGGAAGTTACAAGTCTGAGAAGTCAGGGTTTCAATTCTCCAACCAAAGGAATCAGTTCCAGTATCATGTGAGCATTAGTCTTAGCTGTGTGAAACCTGTGGAAAGGATTTTGTCTATGGGAAGTATTGTTTGGTTGGAATATTTAAGAGAAATTTGTTATGGTTTTACATTATTGTGGTTGTTTTGTTTTAGTTTTTAATTGATAAAATTTATTGCTAATTTTATTTCTAAACTTGTTTACTATATTCTTAAATAAACTCTGTTTGTTAAAAGCCCCCTAGTTGGTCATTTGAATTATACCTGAATCATACCATATTATGCTTAACCTAGTCAAATTCAAAGTGCAAAACGTATGATCCATATGGGCGTCTTAAAAGACTTTGGAGTTTTTGACCTGAATTAATACACTTTATCT